>NC_133027.1:25650714-26279285 GCF_048771995.1 Taeniopygia guttata | reverse complement strand
AAAGTTGAAGATGTATGTAACCTTGGATGTTGCAATACAGTGTCTGCAGGGCTTGGCTCTGCTGGGGAACGGCTGGGGCTTGCTGAGACCCTGACTGCTGGTGTCAGTCTCGGTCCTGGGGTAGAGGAGTAGGAACTGTCCCAGACTCCCTGAAATAGTCTGGTGTCAGGCTGAGACTGAAGTAGCAGCTTGCCACCAGTACCTGATACATAAACACTTGCCATATTTTGGATCTTTTGGTAATGTCTTTTGACATTGGCTACAGAGTGGGATAGGGGGATAGTGTTTGGACAAGTGTGACTAGGAATATAATCTACTTGTGAATGTGTCTAGCAGGAGAAGTGTATAAATGCACTGAGCTTCTGCAAAAAGGCTGGTGAGTGTTGTTGAGTTTTGCCCAAATCTCAGTTTTGGGTTTACATGACCGATGCTTTTTGAGTCAATGGTTCATTTCAGGGTGGCCACGTCTAGTCTTACAGATCCGATTCAGAGATGTTCCTCAGACACAGTTTTTAAACTGCAGAAGATTGGAATTTTTTTCTAATGTAATAACACTGTATTTTCTTTTCATTTTCCCCATCTAGTTTTGTACCAAGACCTTGAGAATAAAATACACATGGCACAGATTGTAATATTTTTTCAGATGCTGTTAGTTCTGCTGCTTCATGATTATATCTCAGCTGAAGATGGCGAAACAAGAGCAAGTAGGTCTTAATTTTTGCATTTCAGATAAGTCCAACTTCAAAGCATGCCTCGAATTTTTAGTGTCCATTTTGGTGTTCACATGTGCCCTTCTGTTGATGGTGATTTTATTCTAATATAATTTTCCTGGTGAAAATCTGATAATGTATGAAAAATAGCTTAAATATCTTATTTCTTCATTAGGAAGAGAGTGTCTTTATTTGTGTCTTGGAAATGCCCAAGGTGGTAGATGGAACTGTAAGGCTTCAGTCTTGATTTAAAATTGAGTCTGGAGTATTTGTATTTTCATTACTTCAGAAGTCATGTTCTGAATAGCTTAATGTTATATGAGAAACTAAATAAGGAACAATAAAGGTTCTGTGAGAGAAAGCTAACTCCAGTTCTGGGGCATATCTTCTTGTATGTTCTTCAAAATTAGCATCTCAAACCCCACCAAACTGTTTTAATATTCTAAATCTGCTTTATAGAAAAGAAAACATTAAAGCAAAATAGCTTTCTTAAAGACAATGTGACTGAATAAAAAAAAGTGTAGGAGACTTGCTTCTAGCCACAATGATGCTTCCAGGGTAAATATTTTTCCTCTAGTTTTGCTCTCAATCCAGCAATTTTCAGTATTTTAGAAAAAACCCCATAAAATTTCTTTTAATCTTTAGAAAGATTTTTTTATTTTCAGTCTACCTGCTCTAGAAGTATCCAGCAAAATGAATACTCTGCTTTTAGCAGAGTCTAATGATAATGATTCCCTCCCAACAGAAATTACTCTGTAATTCCTACGCTTTGACCACTGAGCGATGCACTCAGTGTGCCCTTTGCTCCTTCTCCCAGTGTTGTTTCTCGTCACCACCACCTGCATTGCAAAAGCATTTCTCCAGCAGATTATGCTCACTTGCTTTCAAGGAAGGTGAAATCTTGTGAAACCTGAAGTGTCCACTGGCAGATTTCAGGGTAAGGCAAAGCTCTCCTTCCTGTGGTGGAGCTGCAGACTTTCAGAAAACAAAAGCCTCATGACCACATATGCCATGAGATCAAAATAATCCCTCCTGCTTTTGGCCATGTCCTTGGCACCTCATGTGTCAGTTATCAAAACCTCTTTCACAGTCGATGGAAGGGAATTCCCACCTTTAGAAAGTTGCACCCTCCATCTGAGAATGGACATGTAGCATGGAAGGACTTTCCTTGGAAATTCTTGTCCATAGCCTGTAGTTGGCAACTTAGTCTAAAAACTAAGTTTATGACTACAGCTAAGAGTACTGAATCCATGCCTAAGTCATCATGCAGCTACACCATAGTTATTAAATGCTTATGTGATTCTGTATTCTGGAAGTTGAGCTCATTCACGAAATACTTTTCTTCTGTAAAAATCAGAATATGCTACAAGCAACATTCAATTGAGACTCAGGATTTTATAATAATAGTTCTGTAAATGCCATGTAACAATATCTGAAGTCAATTAAAAGGTATTTGTAAAAGAATACTGGAGTATTCAGGGCATAGCCTTCCTCTGCCATGTGTTTGTTTGGTTTGCTAACAAAAAGGAGTTTTTATGTTTATCATCTCTGCAAATGAGATATTAAAAGACCCAATATATATTCCTCCTTGTTTATTGAATGGAATGCAATTGCCATCTAAGGAACTGAATTTCAGAATTTTTCATAGCTGTTTCTGGTGCTAATGTAAAAACCAGAAAATGGTATGGCTTTCAGGTACCAAGTTGAATCTGTGTAGCTTACACAAACAATCTTACACAAGTTTGCCCTGATGAACTCTACTATTTTTTTTCATCTGGAATGCATATGTCAGTATAGATCCTAATATAAACACTAATTGATGGGAAAAACATTTACTGTGGAGGAAGAAAGTGAAAATGTTCATTCATTTTTTTTCTTTTTAGGTTGCAGAACTGCTCCAGCAGATTTAGTTTTTATCTTGGATGGCTCTTACAGTGTTGGCCCAGAAAACTTTGAAATAATCAAAAGTTGGCTTGTCAATATTACAAGAAATTTTGACATAGGGCCAAAGTTTATTCAAGTCGGAGTTGTCCAGTACAGTGATTACCCTGTACTTGAAATTCCCCTTGGAACTCATGAATCCACTGAGAACCTCATCAGAGAGATGGAGTCCATACACTATCTGGGAGGAAATACAAGAACAGGAAGAGCTATTCAGTTCGCCTTTGACCATCTTTTTGCAAAATCTTCACGATTTTTAACAAAAATAGCAGTGGTTCTCACTGATGGAAAATCCCAAGATGAAGTCAAAGATGTAGCAGCAGAAGCAAGGAAAAATAAAATCACTTTGTTTGCAATTGGTGTTGGCTCAGAAATTGAGGAGGATGAACTTAAAGCTATTGCCAATAAGCCTTCATCAACTTACGTATTTTATGTTGAAGACTATATTGCAATATCAAGAATTAAAGAAGTTATAAAACAGAAACTTTGTGAAGGTGAGTATAAAATATTTTAGGTGTGCAAAATGTAGTTCTGTACATATGTTTTTTAATTTCACAAGCAGAATGCATGATTAATATAACCTAAGGGACCTGATACTCTTTCTGGGATCTTTCTTCTTGATTGTTTGTGGAAATTCCTCCCAAAATGCTATTTTTTCTGTCAAACAAAGATGTCTATTTGGGAAAGATGCGGTGGTTTAACACAGTATATGTTTAATTTCAATATGTATCCTTTTGCCCTAATCTGAATTTTTTTTCATTGATCAAGTTTATAAACACTAAAATATTTCAGCAATTTTCATACTGCTGAAACTATACAATTTATTGATTTCCTAGTTGCAACTGATACTCATGCACAATCAGCATTTTTTCTAGAGAGGTGAGAGGACAGCCTGCCATTACAACAGGAGTTCTTCTGAATACATGCTTCTAGTATGCACTGAAAAACCCAGAAGAAAGACTGGCAAAAATCATAGGATCGTATACTGGTTTGGATTGGGGACCTTAAAGATCATGTTCCAACCCCCCTCCCATGGACACTTTTCAGGAGATCTGGCTAATTAGAGCCCCATCCAACCTTGCCTTGGACACTTCCAGGGATGGGGCATCCGTAAGTTCTCTGGGTAACCTGTTCCAGTGCATTGCTGCCCTGACGGTAAAAACTTTCTTCCTAACACCTAATCCAAACCTACTCTTCTTCAGTTTAGAGCCACTCCCTCTTGTCCTGTCACTCCACGCCCTTGTGAAAAGTCCCTCTCCAGCTGTCTTGTAAGGCCCTAAGGTCTCCCCACACCCTTCTCTTCTCCATGCTGAACAACCCCAACTTTCTCAACCTCTTTCTACAGAAGAGAGGCTCCAGCCTTCTCATTAACTTTGTGGCTTCCTCTGGACTTGCTCCAGCAGGTTCACATTCTTCTTATATTGTGGGCCCAGAGCTGGACACAGCACTCCAGGTAGGGCTCACGAGAGCGGAGTAGATGTCAGGAGCTGTAGCAAGCAGTTATGATGTTTCTTGGAAGAATTTTATAGAAGAATTAGCCAAGACCAACATTGTAAAGGGACTCTTTTACTTTAGAATGCTAACAGCATTACTGCATTGAGTTTTCTGAAATTTTGTAAAACAATGGCTTTCTTTTATGTATAAAAAACATAGCAAATTTCTCCTAAAATGTATCACTCAGACTCTAGTGGTATTTTGTACACGTTGCATCAAGAATTGATGCAAGTCTTATTTCAGTTTTGCCACATTTCTGTACTTAGTAAGAGTGAAAAATAGATTTTGTTTGCTCTCACTTTAAGTATCAACTTCATTGAAAAAATATGGTAATGTTTTTGTTGAGGATATTAGTGTTTATTTCTTGCTGCATTAAACAAAAAGCATAGTAATTCCTTGTGGCTGATGTAGTAAGGTTGTCAGTCCAAAAATTAAATCAGCTAAGTGGAGCTAAATTCTTTAATAGAACTTCATGCAGGGAGAAATTTCCCTAAATAAGCACTAAATAAACACAATATTTTCTTTGACTAAAGTTTTAGAAGTGCCATTATAATTTATCAAGATGGATTTTCAGCTTTCAGCATCAAGTTAACTAGTACCCTTTAAAATTCATCTGTGGTATTTCACATGATTTACAGCAGTAATTTGTGAATGCTGACTATTTATACAAAGTGTACTTACTCTTTCACTTGATGTGACCCTTTGCTTTGTCTCCTTTATGTTGTGCACTTCCCTTGTTAGCATTTAGATGCTTCTCTCACTGGGCAATCAAAGCCACTTTGATTCATTTCTAGCCACAATGTCTTTATCAGGTGAACTCCAAGACTGATAAATTGGAATTTTTATAGCTAAGTTATGCATTATTTTATTGATTGATTGATTGATTGATTTACTGATTATTGTGTTGTTAAGATTGACTTGGACTGAGGGAGAGGAAGTTCCATGAGGGCTGAACAGCAATGGTTTGACTGTGATCAACCACATGAAACTGCCTGAAAATTTTGCAATTCTCTCTTCATGGTCTTTATGTAAATGTTAAAAAAGTGCTAGCTTTTGCTCTATGGAGTTTTAAAATCCATTCTGAAGTAAAAATGTAACAAAAAGGCCACAGGGGCAGTATTTCCTTTCTGGACAATGAAGACGGAGGTTTGGTGGTTCTTGGAGCAAGTATTGCTCTTAGGAACAGGCTTTCAGGTGGTGTCTAGTGTGCCTTTTGGGGACTCTAGTGTTTGTGTTAGAGTACATCAGAGGAAAAAAGACTTCATGAACCTTTCAGCCAGAATTGAATAAAATATTTAAGGAATATTTAATATTCATTATTTATTCTGAAAGTCCAATGTTTCTGTACTATAAATATCCTGTAGCAAAAAGAAAAAAAAATTGTGTCTCAGGAATGCATTTAGAAAGAAAACCCAGTGCAGACCTCAGAAGCTTGTCTGGACGATGCAGAGAAAAGTTGCATTGTCCCAGATACTGGGATTTAATATCACAAAGTTATTTCATGCTTTAGGAAGGAAAATAAACATCTGAAAATGATGTAAAAACACTTAAAGCATAAAAAATTCAGAGAAGGTCATAGAGTTGAAGTGACTGGTACTATAGACTGGAAATACAACCCCATTTCACTGGAAGACAGCTCTTAATTTTGGCACTGATTTCTGCATATCGTATAATGGCTCAATTAGTTATCAAAATAGTCCTGCCAGAATACTATCCAGAAGACCCAGAAAGGATCTACCTGACGGGGATTTTTTTCATTTAATTCACCAATGTGTCACTTGAAAGAAAAAATACTTTCCTAATGTGTAATTTTAAACATGCTTCATTTCTTTCGTTGGTATTGGTTTAGAACCAATTAGTTATTAGTTATTTTGGCCCTGATCCACAATCCTCTCATGAAGGAAGAATTCCTATTTCTGCCTTTAGCTTTTGATTTTACACCAAATTTGTAATATTCTAACTGATGGGAGACCCTATACTTGCCAGTGTATATGTATGTAGTTATCTGTAATCTCTGTTAATTGTGATGTGACCATTATCCAGCTTTACAATAAATGAGTTTGGAATATAGGTCCATGATAACAATGCACACTTGAAGAAACCTGAAGAAAAGCACTATTACTCTTTCTTAACAGGATAAGTAAACTTAAATCTGTGTTTTGAGAAGGATGAAAAAGTTTTGTTGGACTTTGTATTTCTTGTATTTTTGAAAGCATTCAGGAGGCAGACATTTTAATTTCCAAATTGTGAGCAGAGTTCTTGCAATTCTTTCTTGTAGAACAGACAGATAATTTATTTTTAATTTGGAAGTCAGGTGTCATTTTGCTATGGAGAGGAAAAGAAAACTAAGGGGAGTTTATGTGGCTTCTTGCTGCTGCTCCAGGTACCTGTGACAATCCCCATGATTGTCCTTTCCCACAACAGACAGGTTGTGCAGAAAGTTAGCATAATTTTCTTGGAGCATATATATCCTGCCTCCCCCACCAGAATAGGGGAGCTTCTGAGTGCCCTGGGGTTGGTTAGAAAGGGAAGTCATGCAGTGTTGTTCATACTGTGAAAGGAAGTCAGTCTAGACCTTTGAGCTGGTAATTCCCTGGCACAGAGACAGGAGCTCTCCAACCAATGGCTGGTCCAGATGGAGATAGGAGAAGTCTCCACCCCTTCACTGGACTCTATTCCTAACCTCTTCCCTGTCTATGAACTGCTGCATTTCTGAAGAAAGAGCGAGAAATGAATAATGATATTTATTGTAAACAGTTTAGCATAATTTTAATAAAACAATAAACTTTTTTATTGATTTGTTGCCCTAATGTTTGTTTAGTATTAAGTTTCACTGTCCTATCTCCTTTTCTTTTTTTTTTTTTTGTTTGAGACAACTTAGGTTGTCACAGAAAATATATCACACACTCTATTTTTCTATTCAGAATAACTTCAAGCAGATTTCAGTGTAACAGATAAAGCAGTTCAGAGTCCATTTTGAGTTGAATAAAATGAAAAGAAGAGTCAGAGATAATTTTAACTTTGTCCATTTTCAAACTTATTTTATAGTTGGGAGGGGTGCTGAATTCAAATTGTTAGTGCATTTGGGAAATTAACATCTATAATTTTATATCATTTTGGAACCGTGTAATTTTGAAATGAAATTCAATATATTTATTAGCCAGATATTTTAATACTCTGTAACTACAATTAGTGACAATTCGAAATACTGTGTGAATGCAATTGCAGTAAAATATGAAATCTTAATATTCTTGCTTCAAGTTCCTGAGGATCCTGCATACCACTTCTCTCATGTTGTACTTAACTGACAGTTCTCAGTTCTCTTTTTATTTCTTGAAAGGCAGATTAAAAAAATTAGTTGGGTGGGAGGCTACTTTTCTTGGAAGTCTTAAGTCATATTTTGGACTGTTGTTGCTTTTATTACTTTTCAGAATCTGTTTGTCCGACAAGAATTCCAGTGGCAGCTCGAGATGAAAAAGGATTTGACATTCTTGTAGGATTAGGTGTGAAGAAAAAAGTTAAAAAGAGAATTCAAATATCAAGCACTAATGCAAAAGCTTATGAAGTAACCTCACGTGTTGACCTCTCAGAATTAACAAGGTATTGAATTTTACAAATATGCTTCTATATTCAGTAAGATTTTTTTTTTTGTTTCTTTAAATGAGAAGGACTTATTTTAAGATTTATATGAATGCTCAAGTACTGCCTTGTTTTTTCCACCCTTCCCCCTTATTTAGGAATGTGTTTCCAGAAGGTCTCCCTCCATCCTATGTGTTTGTTTCCACTCAAAGATTTAAAGTAAAAAAGACGTGGGATTTGTGGAGAATCCTGAGTCTAGATAAGAGACCACAGATAGCAGTCACTGTTAATGGAGAAGAGAAAACATTATTATTCACTACAACAAGTTTAATAAATGGCACACAAGTTATTACATTTGCTACACCTCATGTAAAGGTAAGGAGTATGTCACTATTATGCTGAAATACTTATTTAAATGCACATTATTCCACTATTCCCCTCTTTGAGCAAACCAGTTTTATTGTTTTCTAGGACAATCTGAAGGTTGTCTTTCAGTCTTCAGTAATTTCCAGTGGGGTATTCCACTCTTGTAAGATTGTCTTAGCTGCAGATGAGACAGAGGAATGGAGACTGAATGACCCTATTCTTGCATTTTTAGCAGGAATATGTGCAGCCCAGAGATTGCCCTTCCTGCCACAGGGAGTATTATTTAAGTGAACAGAGAGGGCTATTTCAGCAGACAAAGACTGGGAAAGATTTGCTGCTGGAGCACTTCATGGCCAACTGGGTTCAACTTTTCTGGGAAGTGGAGGCCTGCATTCAAATCCCTACTCCAAATCAGGCTGAAGGAATTTTAAATATAAATCCTCAGTGAAGGAAGGACTCCTATCCAAGGAATAGGTCTTAACTACTAAGATTTTTCTAGTTAGAGGCATTTTATTCTTCTGTTACTGGATGGAGAATTTTTGCTTTTTCTTTCCAAATTTCCTCTACCTTTTAATAATTATTAGTGGGCAAAATAACTTTTTATTATTTTAAGAAGGTGTGTTATACTTGATCTACTGGAAACTGTTTGAAAATTCAGTTTCAAGTCAATACTCTATTTGTATTTATCTATTTCTTGGAGCTGCACAAACAAATCAATCTTATTAATGCACTCCCAGGTATCAATGAACCTCACCATGATAACACAACTTCTGTGTTTTGTTTGTTTTTGTTTCTCCATGCCTGCCTTGCTATTATGGAGAACAATAATTTCATGACTTTTTTAGAACTGTGCGTCTCTAAACACAGTATAAATGTCAATACACTCTTTATAAACATTTTTCTTTAATAAAGCTTTAGGATAATTTATCACCTCTCAATTTTTCACAAGTACCAATTGTTTTTCACCATGATTGATGATCTGAAGTGTTTGAGACATTATACCACTGCTGATAAATAGGCTTGTGGTGGCATGTTTTGTACAAATACAGGTTTGAGCTTGTTCATGGTCATAGACTAAAATAAAATAAAAATCTATGTGAGTTATAAAATAATTCCTAAATAGAAATTAATTTTTAACAATTGTAATATTTTCAATTACAATATTATTTGGCAATACTTTATTTGCCTATATAGTTTAGAATTATTTGTATGTAAAACCTGCAGCCTTGATCATCTCATCCATTAATAGCAGTTTGATTGTTGAAGTGCAGTTTTATCATTATTTAAATTGAAGGCATTTTGTTTTAAAAAATGCTGTTTTCTTCGTTTTTCTCAGACATTGTTTGATGAAGGCTGGCATCAAATTCGTCTCTTAGTAGCAGAAGACTTTGTAACTTTGTATATAGATGGCCAAGAAATTGAAACAAAGCCATTACATCCTGTTTTAGGTATTTACATCAGTGGCCTAACCCAAATAGGAAAGTATTCTGGAAAGGAGGAAACGGTACAGGTAGGCATATGCTAAAACTACAGTAATTCACTAATTCTGTTGTAGGTTAACATTACATTGGTGACTTCTGTTTTCTTGAGCTTACTCTTATAACTTAGACTGAAATTTAGTGTACAAAATTTAATACTTAAGAGAGAATAAAAATGATCAGGAGGACTTAGCACAAGTGATCTATCCTGTGACATGGATGCTTAACTGGTCTCACTGATTCCAAGGACAAAATTGATGTAATGTGACTGCCTGAATTTGGGAAACACTGTCTCAAAGTAAGACATTGCCTCTGCTTGATATTTGCATATGTTGTCCTTCCATCAGTGTATGTATGGATGATGCTGGTAAAAGAGGAAAATTTTGGTCAAGTTTCTTTCTCCTTGCTTTGTAGTCACAATAGTTTATGCTAGAAAAACTGACAGTGGTTTAATTTTGTTTGGAATGTAGCAACAAAGCAGAATGGCAAAAACTTTTGTTTACCCCATGCCAGTGTTTTTATTCAATGCTTTTTAAAGATTTATACTGTATACTAAACACTAAGCATTAGGGATGCCTTCAGATGCTTCACCAGAATTTACTAATCCTACATCTAATATGAGCAGGTCTATGTAGAAGCATCTTTCCAGATCTGTTAAAGTAAAAAGAAAGAGGTTGGGCTTGCCTGTGTTATCAAATTGTTTCCTCAATGATATTGGCAGCCACTGTAGTTCGTGCTGCATGTGTTTCGATTAATTCCCAGGGAATATGGATGGTGATTTCTGTTATTAAAAAAAAAAATCTTGGATTGATTATTTTTATTTAAATAATTATGTTGCAGTATGTTTAATTGGTTGCACATATTAATCATTGTGAGTAGCCTAAAAATATTTCTGTATATTTAATTGATTTTTAACTGTAGTGAATGCACAGACCTCTAAAGAGTCTTTTGTTTTGAATTACAGTTTGATATACAAAAACTGCGAATCTACTGTGACCCAGAGCAAAATAATCGAGAAACAGTCTGTGAGATCCCAGGATTTGTGAGTATGATGAACTTTTGAGGACTACTTGGCACTTTTTTACAAATCACTGTTTAAAGCTGACTTAATGAAGTTTTAAAATAGATAAAACTACATTGATTCAGCTGGTGCAAACACATGCTTGTTACCTATGCAATATCAAATGACAGGGACCTTCTCTGTTTCAGCCTTATTTTCTCATAAGGTTTTTTACAAGTTGTTTTAGTTCAGGTATTTAATTGTGCATTTTTGATATATATGAGTATAGAAGAATCTCAGAATCTTCTCTTAAAATTTCAGATTTTAAGCATTATAGAATAATGAAACTTCTGGGTTTTTTCAGTGTGAAATAATTCTTTAAATATGACTTTTGAACTTTTCAGATATACTCCTTTCTACTTGTCAGGTCATTTAATGTGTGAAATTTTGGTACATAATCAGCAAACCTGTATTTCTAAATCACCTTCTCCCATTAGAAATGTCTATGCTGAGGTGTGTGATAAATATGCCATTATCTGTAATGTTGCCATGATTTCAAGAAGCATGTTAAGTACAAGACAGAAATAAAATCAAGACTTTATGTTTCATGTACACAGTTAGCAACTCTATGGGGACCCTTTGGCCCTTTCTTGGTTCTCTTACAGTTAATTGTGCACTGCAATGTAAGACATACAAACAGATTTGGAAACTAGTCACGACTGACAGAGCCAGATTTGATCATTTGGCTCCCATCTCAAAGCATAAACAAGAGACTGATTTAAACATACAGATTCAAAATAATCTCCTTTGCTTGGTGGCTAAAACAAACTGAGCTAAAAATTATCAGCTGCTAGTGTCTTGCTATGCAGACCCACATTCCTCATGTTGTGATTAGATTTAGTATCATTTGGCTGATTTGACAATAGAACCATTGAATCTCCGGCATCCAGATTTTCTTTTTTGTCAGACTGGCATGTGTTGCCAGCTAGTCTGTTTTTCTTCTTTTTATTTGGGACTAGTGTGTCAGTTACATCCTTATCAGGGCTTTTTCAACTTTCAATCAAGCAGCAAGTAGATGAATGTATTATTAGCTGTTCTGAACTCTGACTCTGTGTGTCAAGAACTAACAGGTGCAGGAATACTTTTGTAAAATTAACTTTGAATCTTGAAGAAAAGAGAGTATTTAACTATTATTTAACTGCACTACGTATCTTTTTGCTCTTTACAAATTAAAAGTAGGATATAAAAAGTAATCAAATGAAAAATATTTGGCATAAAGAAAGCAAACACTAATAAGTCTTTCATAGCTTATGTTCTCTGCGAGTTATCGAGGGGTTGAAGCCAAAAGATTGTTTTTTGCCATTTAAGTTTCACTGCCTGTTTTTGTAAATTAAACTGGGACTTTGCCCATGAAATTATGGACTCCTTCAGAAAATAAAAATGTTGGATGATCTTCAAGGAGGAATATGTGGTTTGTGGTTATATTCTGTCAGAGTGTGGTTGTGTCAGAGTTCCTGAAATAAGCAGAGACTTCATGTACTAATTACAGACCAAATTAATTCCCTTTCGCAGAGATACCTAGCTGAATAGTAATTTTAAGCTCCTTCTATGGTCTGTGGAAAATGAAAACTTTCTCTCAGGTTTGCTCAAGCTGAAAATTGAATACAGAGGAGCTTTCTGTGTCCACTGAATGTGTATTAAATCTGCAGTGACTATGTGCAGTAGAATACTCCTGTGGACAGTGTGGCTAATGGTGGCTACTAAACTATTAAGACAAAAAATTTCATGGTTGCTCTGCTGAAGTATTTGGGGTTGGATTGTTCTGTGGTGTTGCAGATACTGGAACAAAAATCAATTGATAGTAGAGCCTAGTGCAGTCACAGGAAAGGGGAAAAAGCCAGCCTTGCCTCTGTGCTGCTCTGTGTTTTCCCAGGTGCTGGATTCAGGCAGAGAGCAGAGATTTCAGAAATACTTTGGTACATTCTCTGACATGAATGAACAAGCAGAGCATATTTTTGATGAGAAGTTACTTCTGGTAAAAGTTGGAACCAAATCTAAACATTTAGTGTGTAAATACTGACATAATTTAGTATTAATTCTGTCATTATCTTTTAAAAATTGCTACTGATAACTCCCATTGACAGACCCTTAAACACAGTTAACTAAATTAATTTTATATGCATTGATAGCAGC
Organism: Taeniopygia guttata; assembly: GCF_048771995.1. Taxonomy (NCBI): domain Eukaryota; kingdom Metazoa; phylum Chordata; class Aves; order Passeriformes; family Estrildidae; genus Taeniopygia; species Taeniopygia guttata. Next base: position 26,266,524 of record NC_133027.1, on the reverse strand, counting down.
TGCACATAAGTCTCAGAAAGACTAAAAATTTTAAATATAATTTCTTGACAGTTACAGCTCAGAAATTATGATTGGTTTTGATAGTGTTTCCAAATGAATGGATTTTCTTTTTAGAAATATTGCTGTACTCTCAAACTGTGTTTCTTCTTGTTTCAGAATGGAGAGGTAGGCTCTATCCTAAACTACTCAAACTCAGTTTAAGGTAGTATTTGACTTTTTATAAGCTTCTTAATATTCTAGGTAATATACACTTTGTTCTCAAAAGGGGACAGAGATTTGATAAGCTTAAGAGTGCTGGACTTCCTTTGCTTGAACTCTAGTCAGTAGACAAATTAAAAATAATTTTTCTGAAAAAACATGTTTATTAGAATAAATGGTCTGATGTTTTCCCCTAGTTCAATTCAATTGCTGCTGTTTGCAGTGGGGTGGGGGATATGCATGAGGGATAATGCAGCTGGTATCTGCATTGTGCTTATGGGAACTCCCTGAACAAGAGCTTATCTGAAGACTTAATATGACAACTTCCCTAACCTTACTTGTAACTCCCAACTTGTACCATTGCAAATGAAATGTGGGTTTGTGTTTTGGTCAAGCGTTTGACCCCGAGAAAAAAATCCAGTCAAGAAACATCTTAAAAGGTGTCATTATTCTAGAAAATATGTGCAAATTGCTATGGAAAGTTTTAGATAATAAATAAAAATATACTTTTTAGCTTGGGTTCTTAAATGTTTGCCTTTCCATAGGTCTAAGGACTTGCTGGGTTAGGGTTGATGGGTGAAAAAGAATTTCTTGAATCTAACTTCAACATATATATTTAGTACAGATGTATCTATAATAGATTTGATTTAGTAGCTTTCCCCTTGCCTGCCTGAGTAAAGCACTGAGGTTTCATGTGAGGCTTAATGGTGAGAAGTGAATATCACAAAAAAAATCAATACATTCTAGAGGGTTATGTGATCTGCCAAGGTTTAGTGTTTAGTGCTGCAGGAGCATGGTTTGGAGGAGGTCACCTAATGATCTTTGCAGGATGGGCACTCCTGGGACCAGGACTAGTGACCTCTGGGAGTCAGTGGTAGCAGCTGTGTCCGGCCTCCCCTCAAGTAGCTTCAAAGTTGGAGCACATGCCTAGGATGTAGGAGATTTGGGGTTTATCTTCTTTTCAGGCTTGCTGCACAGGATAGCATGCCAATGGTTGGGATCATTATGATATACATATTACATAGTACATAATTTAACACATTTTAAAATTAAATTGCTATATTTGAGAATTGGTCACACTTTAAATTATGAATATAGATTAGCTAGGAGAAGCATCTCTCATGTTGCAAGATTTAAAATTTTCAAACCATATGACAAAATATTTGTGCAAAAACAAAGTTAACAGGTATTAGCCAAATATTGGTACTTTAAAAATTTTTATTCTGGATAAAATGATTTCGTGCATGAAAAGTAGTTGGAGGGCAATATTCAGATAAGCAGAAGTTCCAGCTGAACAAGGCAGTGAATGCCAAGACCTAGGTGAAAGGCAGCCTGGGGAAGGTCAGCTTCACAGAGTGTTCCAATATGTTTGTTGGCTGCCGTTGGTGTATGTGCTGATGGCTGTTTTCACTCTTGCTAGTGCATGAATGGTCCCAGTGACGTGGGCTCAACTCCTGCCCCCTGCATGTGCCCACCAGGAAAGCAAGGACCTCCAGGCCCCAAAGTAAGTCTCTCTTCTGTCTTTTTGAGTATATATGACCTGTTCCCTGCTACTCTTCAGCAAATGATGTTGCGCTTTTAATTGTTCAAGGATGAAATGGTTTTCTAAGAAAATCTTTTAATGGAGAGAGGGGTTTCTTCCTTCTTTGTAAAAGAATAGACTAGATGCTTACTGGGAGAGTTGCACATTAGATGTGCTGATGACCTCCTTTCTGTGTTGATGAAGAACTAAAATGAGAACTACCCTTGAGCTGCTAGCAAACTCAAATACCCAATATTTGCTTTATTGTCTTTCTCAATAACTGTGCTAAGCAGTGTTTACAGAATTATTTATAAGTGTAGACAAGAAAATTCCAAATCACTTGCCTTTCATTAAACACATGAATAAAAACCTTCTCTGCTCTTATCATAAAAGAGGTTACAGTATGCTGTAGCTACCTCAAATCAAAGGGCTTCTTGATACAGCGGAAAAGATTTCTGATCAGGGAATTGAAATCTGCAACACAGAGATCATCATTATTGTTTCATGCAATAGAATTTCTGTGGTCTTCTACCTTTTTTATTTTCTTTAGAAAAAAAAGAAGGAGAGAGAATGAAGTATTTATAATTTTAAAAGAATTGAAAACCACTTCCTGTAAAGTATGAAGGAATATGAAATTTCAGAACTCAGATGATCTATACCTATTGCCTTATGTGCAATTTTTTATCTACAGTGCACTACAATATTTGTTTGGGGATAATTGAATAATATAGGTGACAAGATGGTGCAAAATAATTGCAAAGGACTTTTAAGAAGAAATCTAAAAAAATATCTTTTTCATCAGCAATTGGTGGAGAGGAGTTTATTATTTGGCAGGTTTTAATCCTGGCTCTTGCCTTTTTAGTGCTTTTATCTTAAGAATTAGGCTCAGCTAAAGCACGTGAGAGATTTCTTCAGAAAAGAACTACTTCATCAATGAAGTTTTATTAAAGTTTGTTTCATCTATTTGATAAAAAGTGTTTCTATTTTTGTTCATTAAAGTGCTAAAAGACTAGAAAGCTTTTCAGTTGACGAGACAAACTTGTGTTGTAACCAAGCGTGGATTCACTTGTCCGAGTACTGCATAAGAAGTTGGGGAGAATTTTCCCCCCTCAAAATCATTTCTTTTTCACCATAGGAATTACTCCTCAATAGTAGGTCTCTGGACTTGTAGAGACTGTTTTGTGGAATGTGCTAAGGATAAGGTTGCTTTGTGCTAATTTGAAAATACTCTTACAATTTTAAAATGCTATATATTTTGTATGTTCACACATTGTTTCTCCATAGGGTGACCCTGGGCAGCCTGGGAATCATGGTTATCCTGGTCTGCCTGGTCCAGATGGTAAGCCTGTGAGTACTAAAGACTTAGTCATATATTGTAAATGTAAAACTAACAGGAGAAAAAACATGGAACACTGATACCACGTTTTTGAAATTTAGACAATTTTGTTGCCATTCTCTGAAACTGTGAATGTAACTGTTGTATGAATATGTCAATCATATTATTTCTGTTTCAAGGTAAAATACTGTCAATATTAGAGTTGGGTACTGTTGTAAAGCAGAGAACAGGCTATGAGTGCGTCTGTTGGTCTTCGCATTACTTTGCAGCAGTTATGTTACTGCCTTCAGTCTTCACTCCTTAAGAATTTGTTCACTAGAAAGTACTTCAGACCACCTAAAATCCTATCTATTTTTTTAGGGCTTGCTTCTTGATTCATATAATTTCTTTGCAGGCTACCTCAAGTAGTCCATCAAAATATGTAGATATGCATGTAAAATTAAAAAAAAAAAATAGTTCCAAACTGGTTCATTTAGCTGTGGTGATTCCATTTGTAAACAAAGTTAGTTTAACAGGAAGAAAATAGATGCTAAAATTAAAAAATGCAATAGTTTCTAAAAATTGAAAATTTCTCTCTTTTAAAATATGGAACTTGTTATATTGAAACCTGAGCATGGTAACCCTGATGGTCCAGATGAGCAGTGCATGCATGAATTTTTCATCAGTCCCACAAGCAAATATCCTCATTTTACCTGTGATATAAAATGTTTTATGTCTCAGGGAACTCTGAGAAACAAGCTTTTAATTCAGACAGCACCATAGGCTTACAGGTAGTTATGTAGTCAGTCTTGTTTAATGAAATAGCTTTTGCATGAAAAGCTGTTCCGGCAAAGTCAGTCTCTGCTGTTCCCAAACACGTTTTTATGTTCTTCTCTAAAGTCATTCCAGTTTGCCTATCTGTTATTAATTTTCTTGGAACAGTATAAATGGTCAACAAAATATTTCTTCCTTTGAGAAAGGATTTAGGCATGCATTTATATTATTGTATGAAACTGATTTTAGAGTAAATATCTAATAAAATTTACTTTTGTTGGTTTGGTGGCAAATATAGTGTGTTCACCCTATTTGAAAGAGAACCTTCAGTCCTGAACTCATCAGTTGAAAAGAGAATTTTCACTTCTGTCCATTTTACATAAAATGGCAGCTCTGGCACTGCTGTTCTTGCAGATATGTATGTATGTCACACAGGTACTCCTACTGAGGGCTTGTGATTAGGGAAAGAGGATTTGAGCTGACTTTAGTGAAAAAAAAATTTGTAAGCATTAGCATATAGATTGATGATCCATACTGCAAAAGGAGTAGTGATACATATATATATACTCATTTTTTATGAAATTTGTGGGTTTTTTTATTTTATAGAAGGTGTTTTTTAATTTGCCCAAACAATCACTCTGCTATTTGCACCAGATAGTGATTCTAACTTTTTTGACTTTCTGTGAATTTCCTTTTGAATCTTCTCTCTTCCAGCTTTCTATTAAAAGAACACATTGACAATGTGTTTGATTTGTATTGAAATAACATTACAATATTTAGCCCTGAGCTAAATATGCAGTTTTGTAAGCTGAAAACTCTTCTGCTATCCTCCATTCATCTTGTGATTTTGAAATTCAGTTCAGCCAGGAAATTGTCCTCTTCTACTTCTTCCCCTGCTCAGTTAGAGGGAGAAGGGAAATTGCATTGCAGAGATTTAAATTATTAAATAAAGTTTTATTTTTATAGAATTATATCCTACAGAAAGTCATAGCATTTTTTTTTTTTTTGAGAAGAAAAAAGTGGATAAACTTTTAGAGTAATATTTTGATTTGGTGAATTTTTTCAGCTACCTAGGAGACCTATAAGCACTCTGGGGATTCTATACCATCTACAGTTAAAGCTGATTTTGCTAGAACTGCCTTGAGCACTAAATGTAAAATGCTTGATAGAGGATCCATGTATGACAGAGACCTAGAATTCTGTTTACTTCTATATTAAACATTACCAGCTGGCTCATCGGCTACTGCTCAAAGGTCTTTTGAGAAGAGGGCACAGCAAGGACTCTCTTGTATCTAACCCAGCAAATAATTTTAGATCTGTTTATTATTCCTAGGAAGCTCTGACTGATTTAAGGAAGAAATCAGACAAACACGCTGCCTCCCTTGTACTGAAAATTTTCTATTAGCTCCTTTTTACCAGTGTGGAAATCACCTCAGGAAATTTTTTTGCCACAGTTTTAAGCTTGAAACCCACTTGAAAATAGGATTATTACTTCTCTCAATTCAAATAAAGATCAGATTCTGGGTATTTGAAATTGGATAGCCCATTTAATGGGATTTATCAAATTTAGTTTTGTCTGCCTGTTGAAATATCTGAACCAAATAGCCTCAGAATATTATAGAACAATTTGTCTTCTAGTTTTATATGCTTTCTTGATAAAATCCTCTTGGTAGCTCATTTTGTCCACTGCAAGGATGTGTTTTTAAATGAGCTATGCAAAATTCTTATTCTTCAGTAATTTGCCTCTCTTAAAGGATTCTTTAAAGCCCTTGTTAATTTTGCATGAAAACTGTCTATCTTTGCTGTACTAATTGAATCAAATCCACCAAAACATGGACATATATTTTGGTTTCTAGCAAAGCATTCCTGAAATTCTCTTTTTAACTCATGAATTATTTAGTATTTCTTTTTGTAGTCTCAGTCATTCAAATGATTCTTTTTTTATTTGTATAGACTGTTATATTACTTCAAGTTCATAGCTAAGTGCTTAGTATCAAGAATGGAATTTTTATTATGTAGAGATATTACAAAACTAACTGCATAATGTATTAGAATATACCTTGCTTGTTAAAGCTTATTTCTGTAACTGGATAGAAGCCTTTAAAAGGATTGGCAAGTTTCAGTTATTTTTCTTAAGAGAGAGAGGGGAAAAAAATGTGTCTGCATATGTGGATTAATTTTTTTTCCAGTGGAAAATAAAACAATATGTTATGCTTTTGTGTAACAATTCTAAAATGACTAGTTTTAGCTAAAGTCTGGAAGCTGAGAACTTCAGCTGCAGATATGAAAGCTTTTGAAATCTGAAATCTAAACCCCAAATGTATGATTGTCAGAGCAGTTGCTAAAATCTGTGACCTAAAATTATAGGGTTGTGACAAAAGTTCTTTAGTAAGCAGGAGGATTATTATTTTATATTTATTATTATAAAAATTTCTTTTTAAATAGGTGTTTGGGAGTTTGTGTGTGTTGCTTTTGAAAAGTCACAAGTCTTGGTTCTTTCCCTAGGGATACCAGGGATCAGCAGGAACTCCAGGTATCCCAGGAACTCCAGGGATTCAAGTAAGTTTCTATTTAATTCCTGGAATTTGAATATCTGAGACAAATCCTGCCAAGTCTCTCTCAATATCTCATTTGTCATTGAGAGCTGAGGTGTGAGGAATGAAGAGGACACAAAGTGTGTCATGAAATCAGGGGCCATCCTTGGGTGAATTGCTTTGAAATTCACATAGCTTTGGGGCTTGTAGGTAGGCTGACTTTTAGACTGCAAATCTAAGCAGCACTAGGTAAGGCCTCTAGAAGATGGACTCAGCTGTAGCTTAGACATTCTTATCCTGATCCAGAAGCCAAACAGTAGTTTCTTCAATTTTTCTGTGAATCACTAGCAGTGACCTCAAGTCTTGTCATGGTGACGGATTGCCCATAATTCACAAATCCAAAGCAAGTTTAGCATAAAGCTCAGATTAATGGAGAAGAATTCTTTATCTTTGTTGCATTAATTTAGTTATCCTTACTTGAGACAGTTGTTGAAAACCTCTGCTGTATTTTACTTGTGGCATAATCCAGTCTGAATGATAGTCAAGGATTTAATCATTTGTGGAAATAAATATCTGAGAGCCTGCTGGGGCCAAGAGCAAGCCTGCAAAATGGGATATGTGGAGGCTGTCTGATGGGCTATTGCAGGGGACATCTCTGGGCTCACCCATTGATAGGTTGTGATTTTGAACAGGCTAATATAGCTATGATTTTTTTTTTTTTTCCTGGAGTGGTCCTTGGTTAGAACAAAAAATTTTTCAGTGTTCCTCAGTTACGGATCATGATAGTGAGGCACGTTCATCCATGCTGGGTACGCATTGTGCTTAGTTCTGCTTTTGTGTCCAGTCACCAAAAGGTTGGAATCACTCAGCTGACACACTGGTCTCTGGCCCTTGTTGTGTCACATTTCTGTTTCTAATTCTATATCAGACTGTACTATTATTATTAGTATTTGAGCTGGTGTTCATTTCTTTCTCAATCTAGGGACCTCGTGGCTTGCCAGGTATCAAGGGAGAACCAGGAAAAGATGGGGCAAAGGTAAAAGAACCCAAACAAGAATGACAGATAAAAAGCTTTTACCTTTTATAATTTTTGGTTGTACAGGTAATAGCATCAGTATTTTCACATGAGTGTTCTGTGAGAATTGTTAGCTAAAAGGGTGATAAGGAAGGACTAAGAATCCTAAATTTAAATTCTGAATCTGGCCTTCTTTATTTAAAAAAGTTTATATTGGCTTTAGCACTGCCAGTAACAACTTTATTTCACTGAATAACATATACTGAGAAAGTGTATCTAAGTATGGGTACCTGGAAGCACAATGCAGACATCTGTCAGAATGGTTTCTTTTTAAATCTTTTCAACCTTTTTCTCTTTGAGTATCCGGGTGACTTAGGTAGGATTTTTTCTTTTTTTCTGGATTGCACTCTTTATCAGAAAACACTGGCTAATTGAATGCAAAACATTCTGTGGAAAATTCTAGCTGAGATGTAGCCAGTAGCTTGGAGACATAGACAGATATGGAAGCTTATATGTAACTGTCTCCTGGTAACCAGGATAAACTTCATTCTGGATCTTGTATATACACAGTGAATAAACTGCCATTGGCTGTGGCCTTCTCTCACATTTCTGCCCTATGTTTAGAAAAGTTCTAAGCTGATTCTAATGACAATTATTTTGGTTTCGATTCATTAAAACTTCAAAGCCCTTTCTGTAAAACAAGCACTTGTTTTCCCAACAGATCTTAGAATTTTTTTCTAAAGTTCCCAATAAATAGGTCCTCAAATTCATCACTGTTCAGCAGAATGCTCAAATTCAGGTTTAGAGCTGAAAATTGGTTATGTGTTTTGTGCTTTATTCATCTCAATCCAATTGATTTTAGAATTTAATCTAATCAATGAGTCAGTATTGGGCTATGTGTAGAAATTAAGATGCTGCTGATGAAAAGCTCTAATTGCTTCACAGTGCAGGGTTGTGACAGATAGAATATTTCCTATTGCTCAGTCTAGCCTTGTCTAAAATAAGCCAAGAAATAGGGCTTCCAGCACTGTTTTAGTGAACATTTCCATTGTAAAATAGGTCTTCCCATTAGAATTTTTTTCTGGAAATTCTGCCTAAATTTTCATTTCTTTATTTCATCTCATCACTTGTAAAATTTCTGAAGTAGCTAATTTAAAATTGTTTTAATTTCCAAATGTTTTAGTTTATTCAATAATTGAACCACAACTTCTGAGTAGAAATTGACTCCACACTTTTTCATTAAGAATCAATGGATATATGAAGTGTTAATTTTATAACCTTTGCTGATTTTTAAATGCCATTCCATTGTCTGCTTTTAATATTTATTTGTTGAGAGATATTTTGATAGCATTATTCCACAAGCTATCATTCCTGTGGTCATGTTCCTGCCTACTGCAAATATATGACAGAGCTTTCCAAATCTGCTTAGGCATGAATGGCTTTGATAAACAGCACTGAGACATGTTGTCCTGGTTTAACCCTTGTCTTAGAATTTGTAATAGTCTATGAAATAGCTTTCTAAGCATAGTTTACTATTCCTTCTATCTGATTGAAATATGTTAAACAAATTGAAATATATTGTTCAATATAAAAATAGGTATTAACAGAAAGAAAGCATTCTGATTGCCCAAAAATGATTTTGTGATGTTTTCTCGTGTGAAGTAGTCTACTGAACCAAGCAACTAGGATTTGTTTTATTGTTTCAAAGCAAATAGTGACAAGTTGTAATTTAGGATTTCATTGTTATTGCTCAAGGGAACTTGCAGACAAATTTTCAGTTAAATATCTTCAGTACCTACAGCAAAAGTTTGGAATTCCTGATACCTGACACCTTTGAGAGCAATAAGAAGAACTGGTATTTTGCCTTGTCATTTCAATTGCTAACTGCTTTTACTTAAGTGGATTCTTTCTTCCTCTGAAATGAGAACTCATTTGTCAAATTGCCGAAGTTGTTTTATAAGTTAATTTGGTTTAACTAAGTTTCTTTTGTAGAGCAGGTACTTAATACCTTATTTTTTAATACTTCAGTAATTCAGACAAAGTTGGTAGGAAATTTCATAAGGTCATAAATTGCTGCTTTTGAACCTCCATAAGACTTACCAAAAGATTAGTAAATTTAGTCTAAAATTTAGTGATTAAAGTTTTTCTTTTATGTAATGAATTTTGTTTAAAGATAAAAAAAACTCTTATTGGTCATCACACCAATGTTATGAAGTTGATACTGTGATATATTACATCCTTCCACTATTTGTTGATCAGTTGATCACAAGAATACGAAGATTCTTGTAGTATATTACCACTAGTTTGATACAAGGATTTAAAATATGTTTGCTGTTTCAGGGTGACAGCGGACTACCTGGTTTTCCTGGATTGCATGGAATGCCAGCACCAAAGGTTGAAATTAAATGTTCTTGTTACAATATTCCTGTGTTTCAGCTTGCCCTGTAGTTCAATTTAGAGGGAAAACATGTCTATATGCAATACTATTTCAGAGCATTTGATGAATTGCTCACAATTAATAGATATGAAGGTGATATTTAGGGAAAATACATGCCATGGGATTTTATTACATAGATATCAAAAATAGAAACCACTTGTTATTTTACTTCTGTTTTCCTCTATGGGATTTTATATTAATTTGATTTTACTACTACTTAGAAGATTCTTCATCACAAATAGTGTTTCACAAAAATAAAAACAATTATATGATTTTCTTGTCATTCTACTCGAGTAACACCATTTTAAATAACAGTTCTGACTTATCACAATGAGTTTAATTCATGTGTGTGCTCCCCAAAACAATTTTACTCACAGTTTTTGCTCATCTATGTTAGTACTCAACAGAATTTACCTCTTGCCTTTTCCAAATTCATGTTTTTAACTCTTCAAATAAGGTCTTCAGAAAAGTCCAGCCCTTTTCAAGGAGCTGAATTTTCACTTAGGTTCCTGCCTCTATTAAAGCAATGAAAATCACAAGGTGTCTTCTATAGAAAGTGGAAGACTTAAGCCTGCAAACCGTGGATTATCTCACCACCAGTGTTGGACATTCTGGCCTTCTCCTCTAGGAAAGCTGGGCAAATTCAGGATTTGCATTTAAGACTTGGGCTTACATAGAGCTCTTTGCCTTCTTTGTGTCTGCTATACATGTATACTTAAAATATATATAAATATATCTTTATGTAACTACTTGTATTTTTAAAATTGCTCATGTACATTTTGTCTAGGGAGAAAGAGGTCCTAAAGGAGATCAAGGAGTGCCAGGAATATATGGAAAAAAGGCAAGTGACCTTATAAGCATAAGTTAAAGCAGAATGCTATTGGTATCTGTAATGGGGTCACCTAGACTGTCTGCATGGTGCAAACCCCAGGCACCCTCTCTCAAGCTCCCTTCTCAACAGTACAAAGGACAAAATAAGATGGAAAAGCCTGATGGTCCAGATAAGAGAGATCACCTGCCATTACTGTCACAGGCAAACCAGTGGCTACTTGGGGAAAATTAATTTAACTTATTGGCAACTAAAATAAGTCTGGATAGTGAGGAAAAAAAACCAAAAACCAAACAACTAAACCCCTTCTCCTCCACCCTGCCTTTTCCCAGGCTCAACTTCCCTCCTTCATGGGATAGGAAATGGGGAGCAAGGTAGGGTGGTCTTTAACAGCTTCTCCCTGCTCTTCCCCTCACCCTCCTCCCCTGCTCCAGGGCAGCTCCTTCCCATGGGCCGTAGGTGTCCAGGGCAAACCTGGCCTTGCACAGATTCTCCGTGGGCTGCACATTGGCTACCACAACACCACCATGACCCCTCCAAAGGCTGCAGGGGAATCTCTGCTCCAGCACCCTCTTCTTGGGGTCTGCAGAGCTGCCACTTTTCTCCTCTTTCCTCATTTTGTTGGTGTCATGTGTGTGTCCCTTGTTGAACACATTCCCCACTCCTTCCCTGGCCGCGACTCAGCTGCGCCCTGCAGCGGGCAGATGCATCTGGCTGGAAACGGCTGTCTCCGGCTGGAACTGGCTGTGTCTGGCTGGAACTGGCTCTGTCCAGCTGGAACCGGCTGTGTCCAGCTTCAGCCGGCTGTGTCTGGCTGGAACTGGCTGCGTCCGACTGGGGCATCACTGGCCTCCCCTCAGAGAGCATCCACATTGCCACTGGTAGCCTGGGCATGGGAGCCCCAGACAACATAATTAATATTTTTATAACATGTATATTCACAGAAAATGTAATTCTTTATTTACAGGTCAGAAAAATGTTCAGTGCTTTTACTGGATGTATTTACATTTAGTAATGTCAAACTCATGCTCTGCTTATTTGGATATTTTGAGAACCTTTTCATTCTGTTAGTGGATTGGTGTAATTCATTTTCACATAGCACAAAATGCGTGTATTTTTTGTAAATATGTCTATAGTGTAATACACCATATACAGGGCATATGTAATAATTGTATTGCAAAGAAGTCTATGTTTTTTAAAACAGATGTGCATATTACCAAACAAGAGAGAGGGTGAGGAGTTAGGGAAGGGAGGAGAAGAGCACATGAAAGGAGTGAGGCTGATAGCAGATGAGATGTCTTAATCAGTAATTTAAATAAAGCAGAGAGTATAGTTTGGCCATCCAGTGTTAACAGCTATATTTTCACCTGGCCTTATATTTTCTTCATGTGTTTCATCTAGAGTTTTAAGCAATTTGAAAGAGGGTCCGTGTTAGCATTTCTGCAATTTGAAGCATATTTTTGTTTATGTAATGGGGTTGTAGTTATTAATTGACAACTGCCTGAGTTAAGAAAGAAATAGATCTTCTGTAATTTTTCAAAATAAGAAATAGCATACATGAATTATTGGTTAAATCTACTGAATTTGCAGCATAAACATTGAGCACTATTTACTTTCCATTTGCTGTTTTTCTCAGGGTTCAAAAGGAGAGAAGGGTGATACAGGGTTTCCAGGACTGCCTGGGCGATCTGTAAGTTTTCTGAAAACAATTAGTTGTTAGCTTGTGCTTGTTAATTTACCTGCTGATTGCTGTTAAATGTTGCCACAGGGAGACCCTGGAAGAAATGGGAAAGATGGATTACCGGGTAGTCCTGGCTTCAAGGTATGTAGAAATGGATCTTAATAACTTGATAAAAGTCTTCTATAGCATTGCCCGTGGTGTAAACATACTGAGTTTATTCTGTGGAGTATTACTGGAAATCAAAATAATGTTGTTACTGGGAGATGTAGAAGTTTATTGCAGCAATGAGCAACTTCATTGTTTTCAATTGTTCCTTGAGCAAAGGAAAAGCTTTTATTAAGAGTGTATTAGTCATCACTGGAGATTGTTTATACTTTATCTCCCCTATCCTTTTGTGTTTCTCTAACCCTGTGATTCTGTTAAAGAGATTTATATACAAGCACATGCTGGAGAATATAATTGCTTTTGAGGGGAGCTGCAGGAAAACTAGGGGAAAGTACCTTCAGTATTGGATTAATATTTTTATATGTGGTTTTATTCTCTTCACTATGCAGTGCTGTTCGTATTTAACACAGAACAGTTTTTCAAGTCAACTAAGTATGTGTCTACTGTAAAAAAGGCAACAGGATCTGGTATTCATATAACGTATTGTAGTTTGTGAGCTTCCTGGATGTTTTGCTTGACAAGTTGTTGCTTGCACTGTTCTAATTTGTTAAAACATAGACTTCAGTAGTATCAGATAAAAGTCCACAAGGAAAATATTTTAATAATATGTGATGTAAATGCTAAACAGAATTGATCTAAGGAAGTTTTTCAACAGCAGCTTTGTTCCTATAAGGTTAATTTTTTATAATAATGAAATTAGCTAGGGCTGCTCAAGATTAATGTTACTTCAAGGTCCAAAAATGCAAAAATCTGAGTGCATTTTGAATTTTAAGCTCATATTGCTGTATTTGGAGATCTGGATCTTCTATTTTGCGAACATGCTCGTCTAGTGCAGTTGGGGATGCAGCTGGCATATCTGTGACATCTGCTGCAGCAGGGACGTATGACACAAGACCTGTGAGAGACCTAAATCTTTCCAGGCATCAGCTGTCAATGAGGTGGGTCAGGGTAGTATCAGTGGAGTCTGGAGAGTAAATCAGCTCAGAGAAGGCAGACTTGTAGGTATCAATTTAGTTGTGCACATAAGAAGCCCCTGGCGCATTTGAAACACATTAGTGTTCAGAACATCCTCAGGGAGCTGAAAATGTGACACAACTCCTATGGAAAGCCAGTGCTTTTCAGGAGTGGGAGTACACATGATACCATTGAGTATCTTAGATATGATCAAATTTCTGTGTATGGGCAGTGGAATTCAACTCCTGGTGTCTAGTCAGCTGAATCAATCTCCATCAGTTGTCCTGACTAGACTTCTGTTATCTGTGATATGAGCTTGGTTACATCCAGGAATTTATTTCAAATGAATCCTCTCTTATTTTACATATATATATGTGTGTGTGTGTGTATGTATGTGTATATATATATGTACACACATACAGTGATATCATTGCTAAGTTGGAGGAGAAATTCCTTCTCTGATACTTTACAACGTAGGAAAAAAATTAGATTTTTTTTCTTCCCTGGTATTTGATAACATGGAAGATAATATTCACAGTTAACATTAAGATAAAATTTTAACTATCACTGGTGGCAGTTTAGAGTGAAGCATTGTGTTGCTAAAGCATGAATTTGGAGAGTACTTTCATATGTTTTATGCTTGTAAGTTGTATACAGACAATTCAGTATATTGTGTGAATGTGTGTACATTTAAACTGAAAGACATTTTCTGGACTATTTTCCTTATTGTAGTACCAAAAATATGACGTTAAATTTGCAACATAAACATGATGATGCACCTAATGATGTGCTCATTAAGTTTTATTAATTTTATAATACAATAGTTAATAGAAGCCATATTTTTCATTCAAACATTTTGTTAGCCTGACTTCAACATCTGCTTGCTATAAAACATTGCTTCATTCTGGGTCTGTAATCAAATTCAGAATGCTAAAAACAGGCTGTCTTTGAAGGAAATTTCTGTTGGAACTTTCCTGTATTTTTACAATATTCTTTTTGGGAAAGAATGTGGAAAAAACATGGATGTAAACCCAGATGCTACCCATTGTTACTTGAAGTCCAGCTCTTATAATTTTAAGTTAATTAGTGCCAGATTATTTTATACGTGTGTGTGTGTGTGTGTGTGTGTGTGTATCTACATCTATATCTATATCTTTGCCTTGTATATGTGCTTTTTTTTTCTTGAATTATTCAGATTTTCAAAATACTTCAGTATCATACATACTTTGATAAATATTTGATCATTTTTTGTATTGTTGTATTCTGAAGTACTTTGAAATATTTTTTCATGGTATTATTTATACTAGCAATTAACCAGTAACAGTCTGTTATTGTTTTATGCATTTTTTTCTACAAGAAATTGCTGTTCTGAGTGAACAGAAATTTTTCTCTCATCTCTTTTTGCAAGCTGTTTGACAGCTGTCAGACACAACATGAGGTAATATTGGATTGATGATGCTTCTTGCTGTGTATTAAACTGTTAAGAGATGTTAGTTTGGTGAAGTCTCAATGTGTATTGCTTTGAAATTTTACTTAGATTAAAAATATTATTTACTATGTAAAATAATTATTTTTATTATGCAAATAAGGTTGTTTTTTTATGATTTTTTGTAAAGGGAGAAGTTGGGCAGCCTGGATCTCCAGGCCTAGAAGGACACCGAGGAGAACCTGTAAGTGATTAAATTCCTGACATATCCTTATGTTTTGTTTTGTTGGGTTTTGTCTTTTTTTTTTTTTTCTTTTTTTTTTTTTTTTGCTAATAGCTATTATACTTCATGTTTAATTTGTGTTGATTTGAATTGGTTGATATGTCAATTTTTTAAAAAATGCTTGTTCATTTTCTGCTGTTCATCTTTAAATTTGATTTAATTAAAAGCAATGAACAAGCCTTTAAAGTCAAAGATGCATTAAAAGAAAAGATTCTTCACCATATTGCTGTTGTATATACTGAGAGTGATACATATGGTATGAAATTGTCTCATTATTGGCTTCTGTCCTGTTGATGTTGTTAGATATGAATAATTACTTACTTGAGGAAATATTCTGGATGGGTTTAACTCTCATATCTACTACATGATAGTAGGAATGATTGGTATCTTCTTGCAAATACTTGTTAATCATACTTTTAAAGTATTTTTTTCACTATGTACCACTGCCTTTCCTTTGCCCAGTTTTACTGGCCTTTTACTTCCGTGCATCTTTATCTGCATCTCTCTACTTCTTGCTTAGCTGGGGACTCTGCTGCTTCACTTTTGCTTTGCTTCTTTCCAAAGACATTGTTCCTCTGCTGGTATTTGGGCATCTTCTTTTACCTCCCCTTAATATCTGATAGGCAGGCTTTGTCCTTCCTTGTTTCCTCCTTGTCCTCCTCTGTTCCTCCTTGTTTCCTTCCAGGCCGGCAGACTGCTTGAAGCAGAGGAGCCAAGATAGCAGCTTTGAGTGCTGAGAGACAGCCAGCTGTCATCAAACCATCAGCAATTCTTCTGCAGGCCAAGAGCAGTAAACAGAGCTCAGTTGGTGGAGCACTGCCTTACAGATGAATTGCCTTCTGAATTACATTTAGAATTGTAAGATAAAGAGATACAGCTTTATACAGTCAGAAATTTTGTGGTACTGCATGTAATGGGAGACAGTCTGAGTTACAGGATCTGAAATATGATAGAAAGTTTTGATAATGAGGAGTTGGAAATAACATTTCTAGCTGAAAAATTCTGAATTTTTTTATATATTCACCAAAACCTTCTCAAACTACTCAAATTTTGACTAGACTGCAAAACACTAAAAAATCATGCCCAAGACACTTTCTTCCCACTTATCTGGCTTAAGTGAAAAACACACACAATTCCTCCCTTGGCTTTATTTCTTCCTCTTTTTCTGGCCCAAGTAACTGTGAGGTGTTTTACAGTCTACAGTGTCTCCATATGTAAGAAAGACTGAATGCTAATTAAATATCGTAAAATACAACTGAAGGGATTTTGGTTTATTGTAACTTGGTACACCTTAACAAATGTGATGAGATAAAAGTGAGTTTTATTATTGTCCCTTGCCTTGGTTTGTCTCTTTTCATTTTTACAAAAGAAATGTTAGTTGGTCATGGTGATTTTTTAAAAAAATTCATCTAAGAAATGGAAGGGAAAGGGCATTTCTGACCTAGAGAAAACAAAATATTTAATACTTTAACAGCTGTCTTTCTAATGTGATGGCATTTGTTAAGTATGAACTGTATCTACTACTGAAATGCATTTTGGTTTAAAGTCAATATAAATTATATATATAACAGTCACAATATAACATTTTAAACAATGTAAACTCATCACTAAAGTCCCATAATTTTGCTTTAAAGGGAAATGAAGTGGTAGATTTAAGGCATTAAAAGTACTAAGAAGTTTTTTAAAATCACTGCAAAATACTGTAGAGGGAGACTTCCAAAATATAAACAACTACAAAAATTTTAAAAAATCCTTATAGAGAAAGCTAAATTGCTTGTATCCTTCATTTATAATCAGTGGAGGTTCTGAAGAGTATAAAGGCTATGTGCTGACCCTAAAATTGCCTCAAGGTCATCATTAGGGAATGTAAGACACTGAGTCATCCCTGCCTATCTGCCTCTATTGCTGATGTAGCACCATCCTGCATGACCAACACAGTGCTCCCATCTATTTAGGGCCTGGAAGAGCAGCATTTCTGCAGTTCAGTGCAGAAATGTTGAGGGTAAAATGTGTGTTTGGGTTGTGGAAAATGAAAGCTGTCCTCAGCTGTGAGATTATGGACTCCTCTATTCAAAGAGGGTAATTGGCTTTCACCTGTTGGAAAGTGAGCTGGATTTTAGGCGCTGTGAGTGATATCTTGTGAAACTTACTGCTTGTGTTGTTTCTGTTGTTCCCCCAATGTGTATTTGAAATATAATGTGTAAGCACCTCCTCTCAGCTCCCCTTCTGTGGAATTCAGTGTAAACTTCTCTGGTGGGATACCCTTATAGTTAGGGACTGGTGTGGAAGGGAGGGATTGAGCTGTGCTGTGCCATCCCTGGAACAGCCAAATAGGCTGCCTAAGCACAAGACAAGCCTTGGATGATACAGTTGAAGCTGGATGACTTTATATAACCAGCCACATGCAGCTGTGGCCCTGGGATGTCTCAGCAGATTGTGGGGATACCCCACCCACACAAATAGGCATGCAGTCTTTATTTGTTTCATTTAGTCACATTAGTGTTAGACATGGCTTAATTTGTTAAATTGATGATTAAAAAAATAGTCATCTTATGATCCCTTTTGTTTAGCAAATAAAAATAACATGGTTGTGAAGTGAATGCATGTTGAGACATCTAAGGAGCAACTGTCTATAGTGGAGAACACAGGTGAACTGAACTCCCTCCCATTGCCTCCAGACTTTGAGATGTGTGGTTATTTTTTGCACAGAATACTTTCTGGTATATTATTATTCTTGCTAATCCCCAAAGTTACAAACAGATAAAGTAGGCTGTAAAGATAAGTAAATAATTTCAAGAGATGAGCTTGATTTCTCTCAATGATATTATTTGGAGTTTCAGTTAACCAGACTATCCCAGTTCTACCAACACAGAATAGCATGTGACTGTATGGTCAGAATAATTCAGGGTTTGGTAAAGGTAGTAATCAAGCTCATTTTCCTGGTGACAAAACCAGACCATGCTGTCACTTAAGTAGTTCAATGGCTAGTCATCTATCTTACTGGTGACAGGTTGTTTTGATAAATATGTTGTTTTTTGGGACCAAATGTCTATAGAATAAATCAAGATTTATTTGAGCTTAATTCCAGCCTGACTGTGCTTTTTAACGTAGGTAGGGTTTTTCAGAATTTGGTTTCAATGGAAGCTCCTTGTGTTTGCAATTATGCAGATGGGAACTCTGAAGTGATTGCTTGTGGGTAAAGCTGGCAGGACATTTATAGCACTCTTCTAGGCCTAGCATATGCTCTGCTGCCACAAGTAATATGTCTGAGCATTTGCAACTGCTCATGTTTACTCTCCAGAACTCATATTTTTCAGAAATACATCTGCAAACACTTAAAAATGGTAGAGTTTTGTCTCAATATTTAGGTCACATCTCAAGATCTCAGATGTGGCCTCATTTGTGCCAGCAATAGCAGCACAACATGACTTTCAGCTTCTGACCTGACTCCCACTGTTATACCTACACTCCTGGTTTGTCTAATGATCTTTCATAACTGCATCAGGAATGCCAGATATAGAACAATGTATTCTCTGAAAAAATGTGTGTTTTATGCTAGGCAATGGTAGCAGAATTCTTTTTGAAATATAATTAAGATATGCTACAAGATACAACATAAGTCGTACAGTCTTCATAATGCAGAAATCCGGAAAACAAACTGGTATGGCCAGATATCCTGTATGTTTGGAAAGCAAATACAAAGTTAATGTGATTCTACTGCATTTATTAGCTATGCTGAGATTGATAGAAACAGGAAAAAAAAAAATAAACAATCCTTACTTAGTCATATAGTAGAATGCAGAAAAAGTTTGGAGTTTTCTTGTTACTATTATTTTCCTCTCTGTCATGTAATGTTTTTCTTGATGCTCCTGATGTTGATGTTATGTTGATATGTACCAATTTTAGGTACTAAGATGCCATTTACTCAACATTTGTGTTTTATACTTGCATTTAGATACTGAGTTATGAAGTACTTAGGATAAAAGCAAACCTAAGATCTCTATTGTATATCTGCTTAGTAGGCGTTGTGAAAAAATTCTTTTCTGAAACTGTTACTTTATTTTTTATCCACCTAGTCTGATTATTGAATTTCTACTTTTAATCTCTTCATAGGTTAAAGCATAAAGATCCTGTTGTGTTTCCAGTGCTCAAAAGATCATGTGTTGTGTGAATTTATTACTTGTGGGAATATTTCAGAGTACTAAATACTCCTTCAGATTTTATATCACCTTAAAATTAGGTCCTGCTATAAAATAGCACTCTCTTTGTAAATAGTCTATAAAGAAAAAAATTTTTACTGTCACTTTTTAAGAGGAGAGTGATCAGGATACTCAACAGAGTGGTTGGTGTGACTATCAAAAGTTATAGTTTCTGATCTGATATACATGCTTTTCTACTAGTCTGAGATGCCTTGATAGTAGGATCTGAGCTCTGGTGGCCTGTGTTTTAAAGGTGTCAGCATTACAATCATAAGGGATGTAAAGACTAGCATTTTCTCTGCAAATTTTGCTCTCAAAAGAACACTTATTTATTTTTGAAAATGCTGACTTTTACCTGTAAAAAAAAAAAAAGTTGTTAGTTGGGTGAGGTGGTTTTTTTATTCGTAAACAGCTGAAAAATGATGATTTTTGTAGGCATGTGGCATGCATCATTACTTCTTTACAACTAGGCATGGTTAGTTGAATGTACTTTTTGGTACTGTTTCTTTATTCTTTCTTCTAATATCTAAATTGTTGAGGTAGAGAGTCTTGCTGATGACTTTCTGAGTGCTTGAGCTATGTAACAGATGTTAGTTTTGTTCTCACTTGAGAAAGGGGGAGATAACAGTTTTGACTGCACAATACTCCCAGCAATCATTTGTTAATTACATAGTGCTGTAAGCTCAAACAGGTTCTTTAGACTGAATGCAGGTTTTTCTGTCAAGTATAACTTCTAGGTAGCTGTATTTATTTTGAGCTAACATTATTTCCAACCTAGGTTATCTTCATTCTGACTGAGAAGTTATTTTAACTAAATTAATTCAGTATTATAATTATGGAACAGTTAATTGCTGTTAAGAAGATAAGTATGAGAATTATAATGAAACAGGTAATCAGAAGACATCTAGAACTTCAGGCAGGCTAATCTGAGTTACTTTATTATTCCCAGTTGACAAAGATGATACAAGACATGACAGCATAGTTGTTGATCCAAAGTCTATTGAAGTCACTGGAAAGATTCCCATTGAATTCAGCCTGCACTGGTGCCACCATAAATGCTGTAATAAACTTGGACCCACTAATTTAATGCAGCTTGGAAAATAATGCCTGCTTTTCTAAGTTATAAAGCTAACAGTTCTCTCCCAACTAATTCACACTTTCTGCATAATCATCGTGATTTCTAATTTTAATTTTATTTCCTCACACAGTGCAATTACATTAGTATATTAATTTGCTATAATTATAATATCTTTCTTGTCCTTTTTTTGTCTACAGAGACTTAGGAAAGTATTTTTTATTATTTTCATTATTTTTTTTAGCTAATGCCATTTTAAGTTTGATAATTTTGGAAAATGATGTAGAGAAGAGGTGGCATCCCTGCTAACATTTCTTTAAGATTGTTTTATAAGTGCAATGTTACTGAAGGGAAATTCTCAAAAGTTGTAAGGGAATATGAAAGGAGCTCTAGTTGTAAACCCATTGTGGACATGAATGTCATATATTATAAGTAGTTCTAAATGCTGCTCAGAGTACTCTGTTTTCTACTTTTATGGCTGGCAATTTTTTTAGTGATTCATATTCTGACAGAAATTAGACGCCAGCATTCCTCCTCTATTGCTGATGTTTTGTAAACATAGAAATAGAAGTACCTCTAGCAAATGTGTTGTAACAATTTAAAATCTTTCTACTGACTTGATGATCTATGTTCTAATAAATAGGTGCTTATAATTTTGTTAAAATAGCCCTTAATAGTTTTTTAATATTTTATAAACTGAAAAAGAGTATTAAACCAGTATGATTCTGAAATAATTGTCCCGCAGTGAGCACTTGAAGGTACAGCTTTGTTAAAGAGTGCAGTAATTGACTTCCAAGCTCTTGTGAAGAGTCCAATTTCTTCTAAGCATTAAAGAATTTGGGGTATTTTTGGAAATTTTCTCCTAGAGACTTTAAGCTTGATATTATTCATCTTGATTAGCTGTACTAAAAAGTGAGCTTTAATTGCCAGATTAAGTGCTTTGGCATAAGCTTATTCTGTCTAGAGTAAGACACATGTTGCTTCACCTGTGTTTTTCCCCCTAAGGGGATGATATGTAGCTTGAGCCTTTAGCTGTCATGTTTTCAGCTTGGCTTAGAGAGAGTCTGAGGATCTGGGTTGAAACAGACTGAATCAATTTGGTGGTATGGATGTAATCATTACACATCCAATATACTCTCTCATGTTAATATTCCCCAAGAATATGAATAAATATATGCCTATATAATGCTTGTGCATTTAGGAAATGGCAGAGACTGTGATATGCACGTGCTTACACACATCACTACCTTTTTTCTCAGTGCCAGTAACTATATTTTCTTAGTAATAATATTGCAGTGGGTTTTCCTATAGAAATTGTTTCTTTGGCATTTTAACATGATAAATATGCAATATGACAATGTGTTTTAAGTGGGAAAACATCAGTTAGCTACAACAGATTATCATTCAAAAACATTTCTAATGAATTGTTTTTGTTACTTTGAGTAGATGATGTACTGATATATTTCAAGTATATTACTTAACGTACTTGGACTCAGAAAAAGACATTCCAAAAAGTTACTGGACTTGATCAAATGTAGATTTTCAAAAAGTTGAATGGACAAGTTCACACAACAGTAAATTGATCCTATGTTCTTTATCAGAAATTTCTTTCTTCTCTAGTATCAGTTAAAAGTGGGGTTGTTGATTTGGCTTTAATTAAAGAATTAAAGCAATAGAACATGTGTGTGTGTGTATGTGTACCTGTAACTGGTTATTTCAACCTGATAAAAATAACTAGTAAAGATCTTGGAAGTTAAATGCTACAATGGAACAAGATAAATATACCCAAAGTACTCAACATTCATTTCCTTTGATGTGATATTTAAAGAAGGACTCATTTGCATTCTTTTGGATCCACCTGATGTCAGTAGTAATATTTAGAGCATTCCTTGAATGCATGTGCTAATTTCATTCAACAAAGAAAGGCTTTTCTGAAGAGAAAAGGCTTGAAGAGAATGTTTGGACTGGTATATGTTGTGTATTGGGCTGGCATCTGACCTGTTAGTACCCGGAAAGTTGATGTTTATACTTCCAATAATCATTGTTTCATGTGTGCTGATTAATCTCTAAAGAACAACATCTCTTTTTATTCTTGACATGCAATTTTCTTCTTAACATTTTATGACTTAGGTAAGTATCTGCTGGAATTTCCAGTGGCTCTGAAGACCGAGCAGAATCTTGCCCCGGCTGATTGCTATGCTTAGAAACCAAACATGGAGAGTAGAGTATGCATGAGGAAGACACTCAGTTAGAATGTAGCAGACATAAATATTTATTATTTCAGTTTATTTCACTTGCACATTGCTGTTCTTTTCTATGCTGCACAACATGTTTATGGTAAGTTACTTAGCCACAAATGGAAAGAGGTTTACCAAAAGGGTGATTGAGTTCCCGTCCTCTGATCCAACTTCAACAGAGTAGTAACAGTGTAGCCAGTTTTCTAGCTAGTCATCCTTCTTCTTCAACATGGGAGAAGCCAGAGGAAAAGAATTGTTGTACCTGAGTCCTCAGAAGGTCTGAGTTACAGCTTCCTTGAGAACTGTGGTCAGGGTAGTGATTCATAGCCCTCTAGCTGTATCGAGCTCTAAGTGCTGTATCTGGCATTAAATCTACAGCCTCCAGTCTGAGAATTACCCAGAATGGTTTTCATTTCACCTCATATAGTCAAGTATGAGTCTATATTTATTCTATTTCTTTGATATAATTTTTTCTACAGTGAAACTGATATCTGCATTCAACTCATCATTAAATATGTGTCACAAATAGAACGGATCATTTTTGGTTTTACTGTCTTAGACAGTTTAGATACTTGGATTAATAAAAGTTACTTTAATTGAAGTCCTGCAGAAAATAGACAAGAGAAAAACAAACAAACAACTTGTAGCAGAGCTGCTTTGTTAGTTTTACGTTCAAGTGGTAGTCAGGCTGTCAAAGTAATTAGTTACTTGTGTTTCTTCTGTGTGACCTTCTTGATCAAGAGCACTGCACTATTCCTGTCCACAAACAGTTTTAAATGTGGAATTGAGCTGATACTCAAGTCTCAGACACTCAAGTAAATATAGTGCTCTAAAATTTGGGGAAATGTGGCACAGTAAGTGTTTATTTTTTTTTTTTTTTTAATCTTTCCACACTAAAATTATTGTGAATTGAAGCTATGGAAAGTCTTGTCAGAATATAGTCTGGCTTCTGATCCATAACAAAACAAAACAAAGCAAAACAAAACACCATGATCTTTAATAAGAGTGAATTTAAATCAATTTGCAAGATTTAGCTATTATTTCTGATAATATTATTAAACCATTTTAAGAAGCAACCTTTGCCTCTTATTGTGCAAAATATTGTTTGCTTTAGTAGTTAGTTTTAGTAATTAAATTTAGCCTTAATGATTGCTGAGTGAGTCAAGGTGAGATTTTCTTTCTTTGTGCTCTGGAAGGGTTTTGTCCCAGCCTTTGTTCCAATTTTTCTTAGCTATTTCTTAAACAGGTAACAGCTGCCAAACAGACTTGGACTAAAGGAATTATCACAGAACTTTTGCTCTGGGAAGGGATAGGAACATATAGAAAATGATTTTTTTTTCACCTGTTATTTACTGCCAGATACTCTCTGTCAGAGCTTTAGGACTTTCTTAGCCAAAAATGCAGGCTGGCTCATCCTTAATAGCCAGCAATGGACCAATTCTGTAGGAATTTTACAATCCCTTTTGGAACACAGTTTTACTGGGGTTTTTTTGCTGTGTTCTGTGACCAGTTTCGCAGAATCCACCATATTTGAAAAGAAAAAAAAATAATGATTTATTATTAAACTTACTGCTAATTTAACTGAGTGGTTCCTTACTATGGGAAAGAGATGTGGCTGAAAACTGCATCAGTGTGACCTGTGAGGACAGAACTCTGGTTATGTGTTGGGTGTAAGGAGCAGAGCAGAGTCAGTGCCCTTTGGGGAGGCTTTGCTGGCCTCAGCCTGCCCTGTCTTGTGTGTGCAAGGTGCTCAAGCGCTGTGACCCTCATAAGTTGTTCCCTGTAATTTAAGTGGTGGAGAAATTTTAAAGAATTTTGACGGCTTGTTACTGCTTGAGTATCAGCATGTTTAAGTGTCAAATGTGGGTCAGTTTGTCAGCATTTAGAAGTTTGCAGGGTTTATGACAGATGGGATGTTGGTTATCACAATCTCTAAGGCTGATCACCATAGGCAGAGGGAGGGCATCATGGTGTCACCTGCAGGGCTGGGAGTTCAATTTTGACTGCCCGCCTTTGGATCCATGAAGGTTTGGCAAGTCTGAGTCTTTTGAGGGTTCTTTACAAGAAACAAGAGTAACACCAGTTTCAGCCTGTGACAAGATATACATAGTTTTCATTTTCTATTAGTATTTCCAGATTGTGGATTATAGTTTTCCAAGGTCCGTGGTGTTGGCAATGCAATAGGGGTCACTCTGTTCCACATTTAACATGTGCATTTTATTGCTAATAACTGATTTGCCAAAAAAGTGTTTGAAAACTGCAATCTTATAACTGCAAAGATCTTGGTAATGCTTTTTCCTTTCCTGAACTTAATTTAAAGCTGCTGTGCTGGTCTGGTGGATAATCATTATGTCTGTGGGAACTCTTCTTTGTATGTAGCCCTTTTTTTTTCTTTCATCAATTGCAACTACTCAGTAGTAGCAGATTCTGCTTCATTGAGTTTCTTTTCCAGTTTTATACATTATCCAAATTTGGTTTGTCTCTTTTGTTCTATTAGGATTATCAAGGATTTGCTATAATCCTTTAAAAAGTGTTTTGATTGTTGTACTTTCATCCAAATTATGAGTTGACTTGTACTTTTTTGCTTGTCTCCAGTAAATCTCTCATGTATCATCAAGTAGGCTTTTTCAATTAAGGATACATAAAGAGTTGAGTTTTCCAGGTGTTTAAAAGGGATCATGGGAATATATGGATAGATAGATATCTTTTGTGTATCTTGTTCTATTGCTGTAATTTATATAAGACCCTTTAGGGTCATCTCAGAATTGCAGATTTTTCAGAGTGGAATGAACCATTTGATTGAATAATAAATTAAAGAACTCATATATGCTAGAAAAAAACCATCTTTTTATCAGAAGAAAATAAGATAATAAAGACAAGCATACTAAAGTTCTCTACATCTAGCTGGGGAATTGACTGCAAAGCAGTTTGCTCATAAAAAATAGCTTTTGGAAATACTCTATATATAATTTCACATTTTCCTGAGAAGAGATAAAATTTTATGATTATGGATACATTACCTATAGCCTAGAAATTCCTACTTTACATAATAGGGTATCCTGTCCTACTAGGCACTGAAGAAATGTGGAATAATAAAGACAGCAGCAGAAAATAAAGAATAAAAATGCGCTAACATATACTCATTTTAAGATTAAAATAAGTTTTGTTTTGTTGTTTAAAAAGGTCTTATGCAAGGTTTCTTCTGCTGTTTGCAAGTATAAAATTAACCATAAGGGGGATGCAAATAATCCTGGTACTAGCTAGAAGAAGCAGGAAATATTTTGAGAAATGTAGCTTGTGTTTTAAGTAAAAATGCTTGCCTCTAGTTAAATGGTATATGAGGCCCTAGGCAATTTCCTTAAAGGATTTTTTGTGGGGCTGCATGGAAGAAAGTCCATCTGTTTAATATAATCCAACACAAAAATAGACACCTCATGATTAATGAAAACTACAGGAAAATTTTTCCAGGGATTGTGAAAACATTTTCCTCTTACAGTTCATTTCTTACAGTTCCATTCTATTACAGTTAAATCCATTCTATCTGCCAGATATTATCAAAGAATGGAAGATTTATTTAAATTGCTGAAACTGGAATAAACTAGAATATTTATACAGAATTTTATAGCTGTCATAACTGAGGTTCATCATCACAACAGAAACAAATTAATGCTTTTGGGTGTTCTGAAGTCCCAGCTGTGCAGGCTGCAGCTGAGGAAGTCTGCATCCAGGGATTTGGTTGCATACTGAGATGAGGTCCATTTTGCAGTGTGATGCTGAGACAGAAGTAGATATCGAGGTGTGCGGGTTTTGGCTGCCTGGGCATGGCCACCAAGAGCCATTGGAGTTGTGTGAGGACAACTGCAGCAGCTGGGCAGGCACGACACACTTTTTAGAGCAGAGTGACGTCTTTTTCAAAGGGTAGATCTGCTATCCCACAGCACCATTAGTGACACTAGAGATTATCTAAATTATCTACATGGCATTCAAGTGTCACTTTAGGTCCTGGGGTTACCCTGCAAAGCCTCCCCAAGCCTAACCAGACCTTAGAAAGCTGACAGGCTTCTAGGTACACATCGATGAGACAGGGTAGAAGATAAATAATTAAACAAGCAACAGAGGCTGAGTAAAGGATAAGGACAGCAGTCCTTCCCAGTCTCCAAAAATCTTAGTTAGCTGCCAAACAGGTACACAATGGCATTAGTTTTTAGGCACAAACTCAGCAGTGTGTGATAAAACTGCAGTTGAGAATTTTTAGAATAAACATGGAATTTAAACCAAGGAATTAGATTTACTAGACTATCTTGCTGGCTTTACATTTCATGTCATTATAGTACTTTCTGATAAAGGCTAAAATAATGAATAGTGAATAATATTACAGGCTTTTATGGGATAAGGGAAGAATTTCCATTTAAGGGAAAATTTCAAATAAAGGAGGAAGGCATTGGAATGAAGTGACAATAATTGATGAAGTCAATTGAAAGAACTGAGGCAGTACTTGTGATTAACTTATTTTTTATATTTGAAGAAATGCTTGAAGAATAAACCTTTCTGAAGTTTGATGTAAAAGAAAAAGGGGAACAAATTAACCGATTCAAACTATAGAAACTCTCCAACTCACAAAAGGACAGAAATCAGTAAAGCACAGTAGATAGTTTGAATTTTAGATATTCTGGCTAGAAATGTACTGCTACTTTCTATTGCTATTACAACTGCATATGTGATATATACAAACCATTTAACAGGCATTTTCTGGAAAGGCGAGGAAAAAGAAACTTTGGAATCACAGCTTTTCATATTTTATATGAACAAAATGTGCTCAATAGCTTTTCAAAGGACATCCCCAAAGGCAGGGTTTTGGTTTATTTTTTCTATAGGCCAGTGAATCATGAACTATTTCACAGTATTGATTCTATTACTCCCAGTGGGTGGCCATTTTCCCATTTGTAGCAGTTCCAAACATTGTTTTTCCCTAAGTGGAAGAAAAAATGCATGATGAATGTGTTTCATATTAAGTTTTGATTAAATACAGGCATTTGTGATAATTTTAGTTGCAATATACTTTTAAAAACCTTTTTTTTCTTGTCTTACAAATGGAGTAAAATGAATTGCTTTGTCTCATATTTTAAAGTTAGAATGCATTTTTTGATAATTAAAGTAAGGTTTCTTTGACAGCTTAGTTAGTGTTATGTCATCTTATTAAATATAACTTCCTATTCAGAGTGTCTATGGAACTTAAAAAAAAAAAAAAAGATGCACAGATTCTAAGGATTTGTATTGTGAATGAAATCTCTGTTTGGAAACAAGACACACTTCCAAAGCTAGATTTGGCTTTTGACTTAGAAGTTAGGTAAGAAACTCTTGAAATCTAAACTACCTTTTAAACTTGTCTTTTGAGGAAGTGCAAATAATTCTAATTGGTATAACTAGAGATTATCCATGTAAATGGAAGTGATAGATTGGGACAGATAATCACAAAACAACCATTTAAATTTTTTAGGTATTCTGGAGGTGATCCTGCAGAAATTAGTCCTTGTAATTACTTAACCATAGAAGCTACGCAGAAAAATAACTTGTGGGAAATACTCATTCTTTATTACCAAATTAGCCACTTTATTCTCCTTTTGTGCCAGTCTGCATGTAGAGAGTAACTGAAAATCTCCAGCGCTTGTACTCTGGAAACCACTCACATCAGCATAAGTGATATATTCATTCTTAGCTGAGTGAATGTTGATGAACCATAAGGAAATTTTAAGGGTTTAGACCAGCTCTCCACTGACTTAAGGGTCTAATTTCCACATCCCTCAGTAGTGAAGAATCAGTCAGAAAGGGGAAACAAAAGTGGGGGGGGGTGGGGGGAGAAGGGAAACATGACTTAGTTTTACAATTGTTGTTCTTGGAGTTTCATCTTTCTTTGTTGCTGATATAAAATTAAATGTTTTATACCAACCATTTATTTTAACCAAGAAAGATCAACACAGCTCAGCAGGACATCGTGTTTCTTGTACGCATGCTCATATCATGGTAAATCATTTGTTGTGTTGGATGAGTGTGTGGAACTGAGCCCTTCAAATTGCACAGAAATGTAACTGGAAGTCTCTGGCACATTCAGGACAAGAATATTGCTGCCTAGTGGGATGTTTTTCAGCATATATTAAATTCTTGTTTATATTACGTGTACAGACATTCGTAATTTGGTTTTATATTTTACAGCTACAGAAAAAAACCCTACATTATTAAATATTATAATTATATTGAGAACTGACACATGGGTTTGGAAATTCCTAAATGTGTTGACAAACATGCCCTATTTCCCATCTCTTTATTTGTGCAAAAGATCTTAGAAGGTTTGGACAAAAGTTAAGAAGAGTTATATAACATAATGTGAGTGGAAGTCTCAGTATGAGGCATTATTTTCAAGGTCTTTTCATTGCATTATTTGATCTCTTCCTGTATTGATAGATACACTGGATTTTTTATGATCTGTAAAATGCTCAGGATGTAATTGTTAACTCATATGCCATTGACCAAATAACTGTTTCTACTTTGCAGGGTCATTATTTACTAAAAGCGGGTGTAAACTGCAAAACAATGGGACTATCTTTTGCACAGATGTAATTCATATGGAAACTATTAGGTTATAGTTGTTACATTCATGTTATTTTGTTCCCATAGAATACATTTGTTTCAGTGGTGTCTAGAACAGTCCTCTTGTCTTCACTGCAACATGTTATTTTCAATATTAGATTAAAATGTAAAGTCTGTAAGCCAAATTCTTGCTGCAGATTAGTTATGGTACAAGTAAGAACATAGTCTATCCAAAAAATTTGAATAGTTTTAACTTGAGAGAAAAAATAGACTAACTGAATGTAGACTTCTCCATTAAGCATATGTAAAATTCTGTTTTAACCTGAATCACATTCGATTAAGTGATCATTGTTAGAAACATGAGATGTACCATAGAGCTGAATGAACAATGATGCTGAGGAAATGGCAGAGATTCTCAAGTATTTATGAACGTGGAAGCTAGTATACATCAAGGAAAACTGTATCTGTCTCTTTAAAGTCACTGTATTTTAGATATTATGATCTGTTGTGCTGATGGTCCCATTGACCAGGGATTTTGCTTTAACTTACGTGGGAAATCTTATGGATAATGTAAAATGGTTCCTTTCTGTGTGACAGTCAGGGTTTTGGGGCAAGCAAGAGCATGTGAGCCTGCTGAACACTAGACATGGGCTACTGCAACAAAAGCAGTGGGGAACAATTCAACATTAGTGTTTCACTGTATCCCTGGAGTAGTCTGCATGTTTCCAGCTGAAACTTTTTCTCCTATGTGTTTTTGGTGCTTTGAGGGATTTTGTTATTCTTGAGTTTTTTTTTGTTGTTGGTTTTATGGGGTTTTTTTTGTATTTTTTGTTCTTTGTTTTTTTTTGTTATGTTCTGTTTTGTTTAATTTTTTTGTCCCTGCCCATATTTTGAACCCAAATCATTTAGGCAAATGCAAAAAAGTTCTGCTGAAATGATTTCCTACATTTAAAAGGTTTTCTTTTTCCTTCTCAGGGAATTCCTGGAATTCCTGGAAATCAAGGAACAAAAGGACAAAAGGTACTACTGAACCTTTCAACTAACTGTTGAAAACACAGTTAAAATCTATAATGTATATACCCATTCCAAACTAAGGGCTTAGGCTTAAAGAAGAGTTTTCATAGTGGGGATTTAAGACATCAAATCATGCTGCAAAAGAATGGAGACAATTCATGGCATGTTTAAAAATCTCTTACTAGGTTTTACTTCAACTACTCCAGAAGGAATGAATAGTTTCAAAGGAACCATGCTAATTTCCTAATACATTGAGAAACAATATTAACCAATTAAATCTGCATAGTTAAAGAATTATAAAAGAATGTTAAGTATACATACATTAGTCATAGAATTTTTCTCTTTATGTAAAAAATACAGGGTGAAATTGGACCGCCAGGTCAACCAGGAGCAAAAGGATCACCAGGAGATACTGTAAGTTTCAAAATTTTGTTATTATGAACAAATAATTGTTCTGTTGCCATTCTATGCCTGTCATAAACAAACATATAATGGCAAATACAAGAGCAAACTAGCATTTGCAGGTGGGAAAGACAAGGCTATGGTAAATGTAAGTTTTTAGCTCAGTGACATATTTGCAGCATGACAATTCTGGCTGAAAGCTGAGAACTGTTATTTTTTCTGTTACCCTTGCCATTACTTTAAGCTTCTGGATATTTTGACAAGAGGTGAGTTCTTGGATTCTGATGGTTGTTAAGAGACTGTATTTTTCAGTTTAGTAACTTGTCTGTCTCATGATTTATCTCTCTCGTCATTTTTTGAGGTATTTTCCTATGAAAATCTGAACTTCTTGACATACAATAGTGAGGCTGGATTTCATCCATTTTGATAGACAAAGGGCGTTCTGATGTCCCTTTGTAGTGTTAAAAGTAGAAGTAGTACATATTTATATCTTCAAGGACAAATACAGAATATTCAGTGGTTCTCTAAAAGTGCCTTGATACTAATTTCTCAGTCTGTACTGTCACACTCTTAGACTGTCAAAGTACACTTTCCTTGCATGACAGGAATACTCTTTTCAGGGACCATTCTTTCCCACTTTCAGTGGCTGCAGGGGTGTTGTGGTGGCCTGTGCCTCACTTGGTTGGATGACAGGAACCTTGAAGGAAGAGGATGCCAAAGATCTCAATATACACCTTTTAATCCTATCTTTCTTGATTAATCTCTTTAACATCCTAGCTAAGGTTACCATCTTCTAGAGTGCGTAAAGTCAAACCTGAAACCAAAATTTACTTGGGCTTACATCCCACTGCAATATTCCCTGTTCTCAAGAGAATCCTTGTTTGGATGGAGGTTAGCAACACATATGTTTGACTATCTTGGTATGTGCAATTACATGTAATTGCATGTCACTGCATGCCAAATGAGCCATCTGGGTATGAAAGTAACTACTAGGCATCATTTAAAGACTGGTGTGCTGGAGTGTTTCTCATGGTATGGCTTCTTCTCTTCTCTTCTCTTCTCTTCTCTTCTCTTCTCTTCTCTTCTCTTCTCTTCTCTTCTCTTCTCTTCTCTTCTCTTCTCTTCTCTTCTCTTCTCTTCTCTTCTCTTCTCTTCTCTTCTCTTCTCTTCTCTTCTCTTCTCTTCTCTTCTCTTCTCTTCGGTAAATAACATCTGCTTTGTGATACACTTGAAAATAGTTTATTCCTCTTTCTTGTCAATTCATTTAAAGTATTTTTTGTCACTTGATAAATTAAGTAGGAGATTGATGCATGGAATATCTGAATGTATTATATGACATTAGGGAATTTAAACCAGAAATGATAGTGGGATTTTCCTTGTATTAGTCATACTGAATATGTTTATTCCAGAAAACACAGATGGAAAGCTTGTGGATGGTCTATTAATAGCTTGGGAAAGTTTCTCTGTAACAAGCTCTTCTTCACTAATGACTATCCCTATTGCATTGCCAACAACAACAATTTATTAATTTACCTGACATATAATGTCAGCTCTGCAAAATAGGGCAATAATGCTACATTTTATGTCCCTGAATTGTTCTACATTTTTGTTCAGGACATTCTCTTCTCTTCTAATTTGATATAGTTTTCAGATTATATTCACAAGCTTTTCCTATATTGCATCTGAAAGTTTCCTTCTTGCAGTGTGCTCATTTAATTTAGTCTCTGTGTAGTTTTTTAAACAAAACAAGTCAAATATGGTCTAGTAATGAAAGTGCAAGAAAGGAAACCAGGAAAAGTGGACTTTATTTCTCTTTTTCCTGCAGATGTATTCTTGACCTTTAATTCTACTAAATGTATTTCCTCATTTGCCTTCTCTGGTGTGTATTTGCAGGTCAATGTGGATATATATGCATAGCTGGTTTAATTAAAAAAAAAAAGAAGCTATTCTGTGCCCATAATATTTCTGCTTTGCATAAGGTAGAATAAATGAGGGACATTTTTTGTGAGGATATGGCACTTCTGTAACCCAAAGACTGATGTGGATTTCACTAGACATGATCTATTGAAGTGGTAGAGTGTCTATGGCCTAAAGAACAGGTTGCTATATTTATTGATGGAAGGTTTTGGTGACCAGTATTTTCTTATCACAAAGCAGGCAAGAAACATGAATTAATATGTGGTTAATTTGTATTAATCTTTGGTTAATGGTAAAGCACAGGTGAAATACCAGAAAACTGATGAAATTTTCAAAACCATGGCTGCAGAGAATTACTTCTTGTTTTAGGTATTCTGAATTTTCTCTTCTATTGTGGAAACAAAGACACCCTTTAAGTTTTAGTTTCATTTAAATCAAATAAAGTTTAATTTTTTTTTTGCAAAGCTGAGTTGTTATCTGTGTGAGAAATTATATCTGTTTTTGATTACATGTAACTTTTGAAAGAAGTCTGAGATAATGTCATGGGAGTGAATTGTTCCTCACATTTGTTACTAAATAGAAGATTATTTTTATTAAATAACAACAATAACAGTGAATTTTGAAAATATTATCAGTTGGAATAATTGATAACATTTACTGTCTGACAGGTTAGGTTTCCAGGCCTTATTTAATTGTTTGAGTTTCTGTATCATTATGTTTTTATTTTTTGCTGCTCTTATTGCAGATTGCATTTCACAGTATTTAAGCAAGTCCAAGTAAAACAATAATAATATATTGATTTTATGCATGCAGTTCTAGACTAAAAGTGAAGAGAGGCGAAGTGGTGAAAAAGAGAATTGTTAACACCAGATGTGGAAAATGTGATTAATGGGAATTCCTTCTTGGAAAGTATGATTTCAAATAAGGATTTCTTTTCTAATGTATACTTGAGACTAGCTTTAAACAGAAATTAAGGAAGTCAGCCCTTTGATACTCTTTAGCTCTTATTTTATGTAGGGAACATGCAGCTAAACATGCCTTCATGAACATGATTCCATTTGTGGAGTCCAAGAGGTTGTTTTGGCTTTGTACATATGCTGAAGTGTCATGATCTGAAATGGCAGAAGCTATTGGGTTCTTGAATGAGTAGTTTAACTCTGAAGATTTTGCTGAAGATACAAAGGTGTGGCCCCAAAAGTTAACTGCTCCTGATAAATCTCTGCAAAATTTGCATAATGTGTCAAGTTATGGCAACCTTTGAGGGACACACAGTCAGAAGGGAGAATTATGAAATGCCACAAATACTTTTGTTGGTTTTGGAAACCCTAAACAGAACCCAAGAAACTTTTCTGTCACTTTCATCTATAACTAAGGATGCATTACAGACTGGATCTTGAGTTGCAGAATTTTTTCTCTCAGGCGTATTCCATGACAGCACTGTTCATTACTCCTGTATGATTTTTTTCTATTGCACAGGAGCCCTTTATTAGACTATAGAAGGTTTAAATAATCCACTGTACTGTATCAAAACAACAGCCTGTATAGTAAAAGGATAAAAGACATTGTACTTACTGTTTAATAACTAAAGAAATAGAATATATTTCTTTATAACTAAAGAAATAGAATAATGATCCTACTAATACAATACCAAGCTCATAATTCCTCTGTTTTAGTGCAGAAATGTCTCTTTTTCATAAATAAATAGGGTTTGATGGGACCAGAGGGTTCACTTGGTCTTCCTGGAGCTCCTGGGCCTAAGGTAAGTATTTGACTCAATTTGCTTGTGACTTTGATAAATAACTGCTTTGTATGCAAATTTGATTTGACAATGCCAGGATTTTGTAGCTCATTTTTTGGTGTATTGAATATTGATGAGCAGCTGTTTGGTTTTCCCTGTGTTACCTTTTATGATAGTTCAGTCTCAAGAGAGGTTAATATAACTCAGTAGATGGTGCCTGTCATCCTGTGAGGTTTTTAACAGTTGTGGAAATGGTCATGAGACTTTGTTTCAGCTTTACAGTCCTGGAAAATATTCTGCAATGCTGGAAACCAGATAATTCTCAATATACATCTGAACTTTCCCATGTTACATTTATTTATATTTTAATTGTATTCAATAATGTTATGTGCTGTTTCTTCCACCCAAGGAGCCAAACTTATTTCAGATGTAACTTTATTGATTGCACTGCAGCTACAGCAAGAACTAATTTTACCAATGTTCTTAAAAGCTAAAATAAATACTACCAAATTCAGATTGGTTAGTGCAACTTTTTAATTTAATCCAAAATGAGTTTTGGATTGAATTGTAAGTACTGAATTGTATGTCCTAGAGAATATTTAGGAATACAGAATCCATTTCCCTAACTTTGCATTTACATTTAGATCCCTTTCCCCCATACATTATTCTACATCCAAAAGTGTATATGCATTTATTTATAATTGTATACTGACAGTAACATTTTTTAAAGTATTAATGTTTTCTGTGGTCAAGAAGGTTGAATACCTATGATACAACTAAAAATTAATTAGCTATATTTTTGTCTGTGAAAAATGCTTTTATTTTGTATACTTATCCCACTTAGAATATAAGCTGTTTCTGAGAGAATCGTTCTTAATAAGCTCATTCTTACAGGAGTCCATCATTAGGTAGTCAGTAATTCTTAGATTTAATGCAAATCCTTGTGCTGAATATATGTCTAATTCCATAGGCTGTGATAAAAGCCAGAACATAAATAAATATTTTGACTTCAACAATTAAATAAGATGATGGAAATGTGAGGTCAGTACACACAAACTTGTTGTGACTGTGTGAGGCAAATGAGGCAGGTGGAGATGGGACAGGTATGCAGAAGCTGGCAGATCAGGTTTTGTCATCAGTAGCTCATCTTTCCTGACAGAAAGTTAAACCTTCAGGCTGCCTGTAATGGAGAAGAACTTCATCCTTTCAGTCACTACGTGGGCCCATTTTTAAGGGTCAGTTTCTCAACAGTGACTGTTTATGTTTGCTTGACATACCACATGTGACAAAACATAATGATGTATCTGCCACATTGTTATATAGGGTGATAAAGGTGAACCAGGATTACAGGGGAAACCAGGATCATCAGGAGCCAAGGTAAATATGATTCTGGAAGTTTTCTAGCTAAAGAAGGGATTCATTTATTTCTTCATGGTTTACTAACTTTCCATTATTTCCCCTGGTTAATTATAAGGCAGTTTGTTTCACGGTAAAACATTAGTTAACATCACATTGCTTCAAAATCAATGTGATGACTTATTCTTACTAATTTTATATTAGATTTTAGGCCTTCAAATGTTGTTACTTGAGGTACTATTTTTTGTGTAATTTTGAAACTTCAACTCTATTAAAAGACAATAAAAATAGATACCGAATGTGGCTTCTCTATATTCACCATCCCTCAAAAATCCTTCAAATATTTCAATCATCTTCAGTTGTAAAATTTTAAAATATCATTGGCAAAGAGTATCAAGTGGCCTTGAGAAACATGCAATGTGTGTTTTTACACACAGCACATCACTGACACAAAGCTATTGTATTACTCAGGGAGATCTAGGCATACCAGGGGCTCCAGGTGAACCAGGCTACCCAGGCATTCCTGGTACCCAGGGATTAAAGGTAAGTAATTTTTTCCAGTTTTACATTAATTGCATCTTTTTTTGGAAGTGCTTTTCTTATAAGTGATCATTATTTTGCAAAATCCTTTCTCTAAATGCATCATTATTATTAGATAACAGTTGGACACATTTAAAACAATAATACGTCCATCCCGAAAATTTTCTTCTGAAGGATAAAGTCCTTGGTGTGAAGCCATTTGTGGTGAGTTGACCTTGGATGAATGCCAGATGCCCATCAAGCTGCTCCATCACTCCATTCTTAAGCAGGGCAGGGAAAACAAGAAAATAAGATGGGAGAAAGATCATGGGTCAAGAAAAAGGCAGTTTAATAAAGCAAAAGGAAAGGCCATGTGTGGAAGCAAACTAGAATGAAATATTTATTCTCTGCTTCCCGTCAGCATGTGTTGTCCTACCAATTCCCAGGAAGCAGGACTTCAGTACACATAGAGGTTTGGAAGACAAATGTCACAATAATGAAACTTCCTTTCCTTCACCTTGCTTTTAGCTTTTATTGCTAAGCAGACATCTTATGATATGGAATATCCCTTTCAGTTTAGGTCATCTGTCCTAGCTATATCATAGAACCATAGAATGGTTATGTCTTCAAGGTCATCTAGTTCCAACCCCCATGTCATGGGCAGGGACACTTCCTTCCACTAGAGGAGATGGCTCAAAGCCCCATCCACCTGGCCTTGAACACTTACAGGGAGGAGGTATCCACACCTTCTCTGAGCAACCTGTCTCAGTGCCTCATCACCTTCAAAATAAGGAATTTCTTCCTATTAACCTAGTTTCAATTTGAAGCCATTCCCTCTTCTCCTGTCATTACAGACCCTTTTGAAAAGTACCTCTCCAGCTCTCTTCTAAGCCTCTTTTAGGTGCTGGAAGGCTGCTCTAAGGTCTCTCCAAAGCCTTCGCTTGTCTGGGCTGAACAACCCCAGCTCTCTCAGTCTGTCTTTATGAGAGAGATGCTCCAGCTGTCTAATGATTTTCATGGCCCTTTGGTGGACTTGATCCAGCAGATCCACGTCCTTCTTATATTGGGGGCCCTGGAGCTGGACACAGGTGAAGTCTCAGGAGAGTGGAGTGGAGGGGGAGAATCACATCCTTGCCCTGCTGGCCACACTGCTTTTGATGCAGCCCAGGATGCAGTTGGCTTTTGTGCACATTGCCACATCAGGTTGTTTCTCATCTATCAACAAGCACAAGTCCTTCTCTGCGGGGCTTCTCTCAATCCCTTCTCCACCTAGACTGAATTTGTGTCTCCACCCGAGATCTTGGCTGGCCCTAGCTTACAGGAAAAGGCAGGGATTTGAAGAGAGAGCCTTGATGTTGCAGGGAGCTCTGCTCAGCAATACCCAAAGCACTGGTGTGTTATCAACACCTTTCTGGCCACCATTGCAAAGCTCAGCACTATGAAGGCTGCTATGGACAAAATTAATTCCTTCTCAGCCAGACCCAATATGGCATTAGAGAAATAGAATTAAATCAGGCATTTCACTTTCATAAGAAGAGAAAGGTTGAAGGGTAAAAAGTAAGATAGAAGGGTGGTGTTGTAATTAAAGTTTTATGAAAACCCCATGCAGAAATATTCCAATAGAGTTCATCTGCTCCAGAAGGCACATGTTTCTTGTATGTCCAGTGTCATATGTGCCTCATATACGTCTTACATATACTAGAGTACTTCACATGTCAGTAGACACATAAATGGACATGCCTTACATTGACTAGAGCATGGAGTCAGTGTCATAATAATTCTTTAATTAGTTTTATTTTCACTATATATTCAATTCAATATCTAGGGGTTATGTAAGGCACTTAGGTACTAAGACATATTTTATGAAAGATGATTTTGTTAAAATTTATGGAACTTCTCTAAATTTTAAACTGAAGAAGCCTTTGAAAAGGTCATTTATTTTATATGAAGATGCAAGTTAGCTGGAATTACAAGTCCAATGACACACTGGAATTATTCAGGAAGAAAAGTGTAGTTTGGGCATCTGCCATTAAAAGTGAAGCCTTTCAGCTATAGATGCATTTAAAACTTGAAACTACTGAATATTTTACATTCAAATAAAATACAACAAAATACTACAGCTGGCATAAATGTCTTCTTATGTTCTGGGATTTTCAATCAGGTAAATATTTTCCATGGCAAAAATCTCCTCTTCACTACTGTTTATATTTAACTAAATGTTCTTTTATTTTCTACCCCCCCACCCCCAAAAAAACCCCAAAAAACCCCCAAAAAACCCAAAAACCAAACAGCCAAACACACAAAGTTTTGGCTCTTACAAGAAATCTGACAACGGACCCAAAAATCTCCATTCTAATTGTTTTCTTTATTAAATGCAGTTTTGCATCCCCTCTACAGATCCATCTTTTGTTTCATGAACTGCTGTGTTCATGGTTCAGCATTTTAATTTATGTCTACTTAAACATAAGATTTCAGAGTCAGAGTAACAGCCATCTCCCATAACTTTAAGTTTCCTTTTCAATTAATGAAGAGAGATGGCCACGTTTTCAGAGTACTTATTTTACACCTGTGTTGTTAATTGTAACGAATAGTTTTCATGCATTGCCTGTTTCTCTCCAATGTCAATTATGTCAATTAATGTCAATTAATTAATTATTAATGTCAATTAGATTGTGTTCAGACAAGTTGATAAGACTACATACCTGACTTCTAAGCACCATTTGCATCATTTGATTGCCATTCCCCCCATTATTATTTAATTTAAACATTTAGAGGCAAAACAAGTGGGTGGAAATGGAGCTGAGTCCTTAAATATTTTTATTTAATTTAAATATAGAGGTGTTTGTGGTGAAAAAATACTTTTTTTCTTGTTTTTTTTGCATAATGTATGCATGCAGTGGTGCAGTCAGCTAAAATTTAGCCTGTAAGAAACATTGCCTCCCTTCCTGCCTGCATCCTCTCCACTTCCATACACTGGGTAGATAAAATCCTGCTGGACTTGACACCACATTATGTGGTATTTTAAAATTTTTTGCTTGGTACATGAGCATCCACTTTCTTTTTTAATTTTTTACTTGTTAGGTGAGTATCCACTCTCTTTTTTATAGCTGTTTGAATGTTAAAATCCTTTCTTAGTATAGCTTTCTGGACTTTTTTTGTGTACATGAAGATAAAGTGATTTGTTTTCTTTCACTATATGAAAAAGCTAGATGTTTCTCTTGTAATTACTGTGTTAAATTAAAGCACAGACTACATGGTTTAGAGGTGACTCATTTTTAAATAGAGACCTTTCTTCTAATATTTTTCAGGGGGAGAAAGGAAACCAAGGTGACACTGGTAACCAGGTATATCAGCTTTGTTTCTAATGAAATCATCTGGCATTGATATTTATACAAGTCTTAGGTATTAAGTCAGACAGGGTTTTTTAAAGATTAAACTCCACAGAAGGTTAACTTCAATAGCAGCAGTAACTCTCCTTGAAGGAAATCTTCTGCATTTCTGGGGGCCTGAGCAGGCTGTTGGCGTTTGCTGCAGAGCTGTGTGTTCCTAGCAATGGTGCAGGTGGAGGGTGCAGGTTGTGCTGCTGCCCCAGAGGCCTGGGCCATCACCCAGGACTGTGCAGGATGCTCTCTGTCCCTGCCTGCAGGGCACTGCAGGATCACAGAAACACAATCAAAGCAACTCCACCTGGCCTCTGCCTACTTACTTTATTATTAGCATGTCGGATTTTCCTCCTTGTTGGCTAAAATTGTGGAAATGTCTACAAGAAAAAGAAGACTATTCTGTCATTATTTCGATCCTAGTTTGGTTCCTCTGTGTTCAGGATAGAAATTTTATTCTGCACATTTTCAGCTCTGATCTCTTTGAAGAATAACTTTTCAGATTGACTTGTCCTAGTTTAGAATAAAGTTTTATATTTATATTTAGCTCCTTGTGTTATTTTTTTTGATAATTTAATTGCATGTGCCAGATAAATCTATATTTTATAAAATGTGATCTTTTCTGAAGGGACTGAAAGGAGAAAAAGGAAGACAAGGAAATCCAGGCTTACAGGTACTGTTAAAATAGTGATCCTACTTCAAGAGAGCCATAGTGATCCTAGCTTGAGGCCATGATTTATATTTGATTCTTAACACTTCTTCCATCAACATGTATAGGTCTTTACATCAGGTGAAATATATTTATGTATAACATGATAACATAATTTTATAAGTTGCCTCTTAAACACTCTTCGTATTTTTAAAATAACAACTCTAGCACATGCAGAGAAGATGAAGCAACACTTCTGTCAGCTGTGCATGCTTGAAGGAGGAGAGGAAATGCATATGAATTGGAACACAGGAACTTGAATATACAGGAAAAACATTTTGCTTTGAGGGTGGTCAAACACTGGAACAGGCTGCTCATAGATATTGTGGCAAAACCTGTCTGGACAGCATGTTGAGTTGATCAAGCTGCATCTGTTCTGCAAAGGAAGTTGAATCCAAGGAGGTCACTTCCAACCTGCATCTTTCTGTGTTCTGTGATTTTATATCTTGAGAAACAGACCATAAGTGCATTTCTTTTATTATTGTAGTAAAGCCTTAATTATAGAATATTTTTATAAAATAGTTATAAGTAATATAAAATACAGATAACAGCAAATAGTTATAAGTAATATAAAATACAGATAACAGTTATAAGAGGGATACTTGAGATGTTAAGATTTTCATGACCCATGCTACACTTTCATACAGTTCATTACCTCCTAGTCTATGCTGGGAGTCATTATTGACGTCTTCGGTGCTCATAAATTACAGATGTTTCCTGTTTCAGCTATAAATCAGGGAGATCCAGTTGTTTCTCTTTAA
This sequence comes from Taeniopygia guttata, assembly GCF_048771995.1. Lineage (NCBI taxonomy): Eukaryota > Metazoa > Chordata > Aves > Passeriformes > Estrildidae > Taeniopygia > Taeniopygia guttata. The sequence continues at coordinate 26,225,499 of NC_133027.1, read as the reverse complement.
CTCTAGGCCAGCGTCTTCTGATTGTGTCATAGTTGGCGATTGTGTTATTCCACAGAAAATAGCTGTTAGTATTTATACATACTTTTTAACTGTATAATCTATGTATGTCTAAACAGAGAAGTACTTTTTAGAGGTACATATCTAAAACTAGACTTGGAAGGAAGCCATGGTTGCTTTTTTCAGAATTATGACATTGATACAGCTGCCTGTCTAGCCAGATGGACCAGATTCCCAGGGATTCTGGGCAGGAAATCTAGACTGCATGTTAGTTAACACTCAGAGATATGTAGGTTGAAAATAGTTCATTATTAAACCTGACCACATTTTTAATAAAGAAATAGTTTAAAGTAAAAGATGAGTCATTGACTTAACCAAATATAATGTCCCAGATTGACATTTTACAATTTAAACTTTCTGGTTATTTTTTTGCAGATAATGGACAATTTTTTCACATTTATTATTTTAGTCAAAAAAGAAAACAAAGTGATAGTGAAAGAAAACTTCTTTTTTTCCCAGATAGAATGACGCAACCAAATTGTTATTGCTTGCTTGCTTTTTTTTTTTTTTTTTTTTGGAGAAAGCTGAAAAAATAATACGTACTAAGTCTAAAATTGTTTCCTGTGCTTATCTGGTTTGGTCAGGAACAAAAAAAAAATCAGTCATTTAGTAGACAACACAAGATATTTCCAAGAATTCTCAAGACTCCAAGACACAATACAGATTCCATAAGAGTGAATCAGAAAAGTGAACTGCCATCTTGCCATGGGATGTAATGGTCAGTAACACCGTTGAATCACTTGGCAGAAATGACATCAAAATAATTTACTAGCATGCAAAATCTGCCTTACCACGAAGTCTGTATTTCAATAGCTCTGAAATTAATTTCTGCCTAGTAAGATTGTATTAAGCAGTTTGCATCAGGAATTTACTTCTGCTAGGACACGTGCTATCCATTTTGTAAAGTGAATAAGGTTTTGTCTCTTAAGTCTATATTATGTTTTTATGTTTATAATATGTGTGCTATACTCCCAAATTTTCCTCTAGGTACATGATATTAAATGTAATACTGAAGTGTTCATGCAGATATGCATTTTTCATCATTATACGCAGTTTTGTTTTTGTACTATAGCAATCAGAGAATCTTTAAAAATTACTATTTGTGACTGATTACTAAAACCAAGGACAAAAAATATTAATTTTTGATTCCAAGTAATTTGGCTCAGCCTGCATTTTAAAATTTCTTTTTCATCTTATTTTTAAAGGGAGTAGAAGGATTGAGTGGAGAACGAGGAGAGGTGTGTATTTTTGCAATGATAAATATAGATTACAAAATGATTCCATTTGTTTCTGCAAATTAGGTGATCTGTAAAATATGTGCTTAGTCTTACTTTTGTACTCGCATGTTTGTAAGCAACAGAGGAGAAATTGGAAATTATCAGAGAAAGAAGTATTAGTTATAAAGAGACAGAATGAGATATACATTTTATTAAAAATTATTAAAGCCAAACATATATTTTAAGAGAATTAAAAAGCCAAGAAATGAACCAACAGAAAAAAAGAGAGAAAGGATTGTTTGAATAGAGGAAATAGCCAAAGAAAATAACTAAGGAAAAAGAACCATTGTGTTGCATGTTGTTAAAAAATTGGTATTTAAAATATTAATTTTGTTGGCTATTATTTATTTGTTTCAATATTTTTTAAAATCAGAGTATACACTTTCCCAAATTCTTCTTCAAATTTATTTAGATATTGTTTGTTCAACCTTCTTCCTTAAAGCATTGTTGCATATCAATAGCTGGATACATTAGTTGGAAGTTTCATTCTGATAATGAAGGTATTGTGTCCATTTTAACATATAAGTTGTTTCATAGGCTTCTGTGGTTCTAGGAAATTCTTCAGTTGCGATTTGTCTTATAGGTGTTTACTAAATTATTGCCAAATCTGGTAAAAGATTCCATGTGTGCTATTGAATTAGTCATACATTTATAATACCTTAAGTATTGTAAAACATGACAATAAAATATTTCTAGTGGAAATTAATTTAAATAATTTCTTACTATGTATTAAGCTACAACGATGCCATTATGAAACCTACAAAATTAGTTTCTTTTCCATTTCTATAAAGTATATGTTAGACTCTAATTTCTAATAAGTGTCTTCAGCCTCTAAGTCTCTTACAGGCTCTTAAGCACTTACTGAGCTGTTTTCCTTTCTTTGCTTTTCCTTGCCAATAGCAAAGGTCAGCAAACAAGTCCTCACAATGGATGTGGTCAAGCGTTAAAACACCAAAATATACTGTGGAAAATTTTCCCTCTACAGTTTCAGTTGTTTCTTGGCAAGCCCTTCAGGCAGTTCTGCTGAGGCTTCCAACATTTTCTCCTGGTGTTTTTATGCTGGCGTCTTGCCTCTAATGTTGTTCTACAGTAGATGCTATTTCCCCAGTATTCCATGGTTCTTAATGCCTTCTAGCCCCTTGAACATTTAGTTCAGATAGCTCAGCTTGCAAATCTTTTATGTAAATATAGTCCACAGGGCTAAAAGGAATTAAAATTAAACAAGAACCAAAACAAAATCTCTCCTAGCTATAAACCAAACATAATTTCAGACCTCAGCACGTACAGTTTCTAGTTTAGCCACAGGTAGCTACATAAGCAGCATGGGCTTATCTCTGAGCCTTGCTGACTATGGAAATGAAAAAAAACACCTTTGCAATTATGTGCTAGATATGAGCAGGTACAAATCTACATGAGGTAGCTAAGAGGGTCCCTTCTCTGTGACTACAAAGATGACAATATCAAGAACATAAATTACAACTACAACTTTGGAAGAAGTTGTGTCTGAATTAATGCATGCCTTTTGAAGATATGGACTGCTGTTCAGGTCATGCCCCTGAACTGACCACCCTTCCAGCAGTACTCTCAGGCACTTGACTCACATTTGTCACATTTTGTCTCATTTCTCTGTTTCTTTAATAACATGGAGTACCTGTCTGATTTTACAACCTAGCTCATAAAACTGGTTAATCTGACACTGAATTTAAAGCTTGTTAATCTGTAGTAATTCCTGTAGAGAATTCTGGTCATTTTTACTAATATAGACCAAGCCAGGAGGGTTTGATTTTTCTGATGTGAAAAATCTTGATAAGTAATAGAGGAGATGTTACAAAGTAATATAAATACCATCATTTAAAATTCAGTGGAAGCCTATTGAGACAATATGCATGAATATTTCTTAAAATTATATTATTTGCTTCAATAAGTTTGTCATATATAATAGTTGTGTTCTCACAGTTCCATCTAAAATAGTTGGAAGTGGAGAAAGACAAATTTTCAGCAACTGATAATGTTATGCAGAAGCTGTACAAGAAGGGAGGAAAAAACTCATAAGGGAGCAAGCGTAGTATACTGACTTTAATGTTGGGCACATACTGATGTTTTGCTGGCTCCAGAGCAGGGAAAGAGTTCCACATGAACTATTGCAGTAGGTAATTCCATACATGGAACCATTGCTTTGGGGAAGATATATAAAAACATTTTTCAGCATTTTTTTACCTGTTCCAGTGAAGCAAACAGACTGCAGTTACTATCAGATGGAAAAAAAAGAAGCAAAAATATCCCTAACTGAAATCAAATTATTTTTTCCTTTGTCTTATACACTGCAGATATAAGGTAAAAGGCTTGATTATTATTGTAAGTTTCCAGGAACTTCAGTGGTTCCAGAATTTCACATCCAATTTTTTCTGACCTTCTAAGGATTTAAACATACTATAAAATTTTTTTCTGATTCTGAGGAAAAAGCGAACAAAACCCTTCCTTCCATGTGTTAATAAGGAATAGTAAAATGGGTCTTGAAAACTAAGAAAAGGTAATTTATTTATATTTCTCTTTGATAATTTTATCTGAAAACTTCAATACATCTTACCAAAATAGATCTCATCAATGTCAAGTTAGTTTTCATAGGCATCACATTAATTTTCTGAAGAACTTCAATAAAGAGTTCTTAGAATATGTTTTTTTGATGCTACCTATCTTCCAAATGATCTGTGAACATAATTGACTTTTCATGGATTTTTCAATCCAGAAAGGTGAGAAAGGAGATCCAGGCATTCGAGGCATCAGTGGACAAAAAGGAGAATCTGGTGTCCAGGGTTTGACTGGACCTCCTGGCCTCAGAGGTCAGCAAGGAGATAGAGGACCCCCAGGACCACCTGGATCAGATGGAAAACCTGTATGTATATGACTTCAAACTTTTCATTTTGGGTACCTTAAAAACTAGAAAGAATTGCATGCTCTGTTCTCTGTTCAATTCAGGCACGAGAATTTTCAGAAGAGTTTATTCGACAGGTGTGTTCAGATGTACTGAGAAGTAAGTTTGAAAGTTTCTTTACTCTTGTTTCCTTGTTTGAAGTGCTAAAGAAGTTTCCTGATAAGTATAGAAATGTTTTTTTGAAAGCAAGTTCCATATTGCCAATTTCTTTGTTTTCCTACACGTGTGGAACTGTATTTCCACATCACAGGCTCCATACTTTACCATCTTGTTTTTAAAAGTATTATATTCTCTTAAAAAAGGGAAATTGATTCTGTATTAGTGGTTGCAATACTTCTATTGTTGCAATACTTTAAGCAACTTTTTGTTTGAATTCTCCCAGCCCAGTTGCCTGCCATTCTCCAGAGTGGAAGACTACAAAACTGTAACCAGTGTCAGCCCCAAAATGCTCCCCCAGGACTTCCAGGACCACCAGGTCCAAGAGGCCCTGAAGGTCCAAGAGGGTTTCCTGGTTTACCAGGGAATGATGGCATTCCGGGGCTGATGGGCTTGCCAGGTCGCCCTGGGGCTCGTGGGACAAGAGGTACAGTGTGTGTGTGGCACGGTGCTAAAGGCCTTTATGTCTTGGTTTTCTTCTTCTAGTTTTGGATGGGATTAATGCAGGGTGGAGTAAGAGAACAGGTGGGCTTGCTTGGCTGAATGGAATTGTGACCATGGAGCAGCATGGACGTTTCACCACCTTCAGGGAACATGTGACAGGAGAGAGAATACAAGCACACAACCAGATAGTTATTGTTCACTTCTACTATAATCTACTATAAACCTCTGTTCTGATCTTTTTAGAGAGTTCTTGGTCTCATGTAAATGTTTCTACCTTCATTTAGATTTTTTTTTAGCTCAACTATATGTAGGCATAGATTTCAAAGTATTTCCATGTCTTCTGGTTTCTTGTCTTCCAAACTGGTTTGTTTCTGTTGCTTTAAGGAACAGTCTTTATTCACTGGCTACTTACTAGCTCTGCTGATTTTTGACATCCAAGAACTTTTATACTTCCTTTGATTTACTGACTTTTGTCCTTTTGTTCTCTTTATCTCAAAAGGATTTTTGCTCCTTTCTTTATTATTTTCATAAACATTCTGGATTCTTTTGAGGCAGGTTAAGGTTTATGCTTTCAGGTAACTCAGCTGTCCAAGCATTCCAATTTTTGATGTATTTGCAGACTTTATATTAAGCACACATATATAGTCTGGAACTAGACCAAGTTTACCATAATCTGGTAACTGGTAGCATCAAAATAATCAGGAAAGCTGTATGAAATAACAGGTAACTAGTAATGTGCCAGTGGTAAGCACCAAATGGTTGATAAATATTTACTTTCTTTGTGACTTACTTCTTGTGACCTAGCACACCAATTTAATTTTGTATGTAATGATGATTTGCCTGTAGTACTATTATAATTTAATCTCCAACAGGAGAATTTACTTTTGAAAGATTACATATTTAATTCAATAAATATTATCAAATGCTGATTTCTGATGTCATTGGATGAAAATGATGTGCAAAGATATGCATGTGTTTGCTAATTTACAGGACTGCCAGGGAAGAATGGTGCAAAAGGCAACCAAGGAGTTGGTGTTCCTGGGATCCAAGGTCCCCCAGGGCCTCCAGGTGAGGGATGGTTCAGGTGTGCAGATTCAGTGCATGCTAATAATTTTTTTTTAATGTGTGGTTTAGAAAAAAACCACACTTTTCAGCATTGTTGATGTAATTTGGAAAAAACTTACATACTTTTTACGCATCTTACTTAGCAAATATATTTTAGGGTAATGCCTGTTGCTTGCATACCTTATAAATTGCCATATAATACATTATTTAATATAAGACAGGTCCTGTAGAGATTGGTATCTGAGACTCCTGTTTCTTGATAGGTGGATCCTGAAGTCAACTGTATATGAAAACTGAGCCCTGATATGATCATGTGACTTTTAAGCTTTGCCTAATGAGGGAAAATATTCTTCATAACATTAGTGTATGCATACAAAATGTATGCATTGGGCATACATTTGGGCATTTAGAAGATATATTAGGGTCCAAATGCATTAGGCATTTAGATGATATTTTAGGGCCCAATCCAAAGCCAGAGAAACAAATATAAATAGGGGGACTGATTCTTGCCATCATGGTTCCAGATTATATGATAAAGTAGAAGAGTGTACTAAAGCAGATGATCAGATTCTTCTTTAAAAGCTATCTTTATTTAAAGTGTTTTCCATGTTGTAAGATATCATGTTGTTTAGATAAATATATAAGCAGTTTATGACAAGAAGTGTCTTTTGCAGGAAATGAAGTTTTCTTTATCTGCATAGTTCACCAAAGAGCAGGGGCATTGTGGGTTCATACTTGTTCTTTTTCATTTTAATAGTAATGCATTTATTTATTCCATGTGTGTTATTAAGGTCCTGAAGGTCCACCAGGCATGAGTAAGGAAGGACGTCCTGGAGAACGTGGGCAGCCTGGTAAAGACGGAGATCGTGGCACTCCAGGAATGCCAGGACCAGTTGGACCCCCTGGAATTTGTGACCCATCACTGTGTTTTAGTGTAATTGTGGGGAGAGATCCATTTAGAAAAGGACCAAATTATTAATTTGTGATATGATAATTTAAAGGAATAGTCACGGTGCTTATATGGTCTTTCAAATCTCAGGAAGGTGACCAGCAATAATCCCATAAGAAGGAACAAAATTGCCTCTGACATTAAAAACATTATAAATAATGATCTCAAAGGTTATACATTCCTTTAGACAAGAAACTCCAAAACTCCAGTAACTTTTTTTTTTACACCTTGCACTGGTTGAAAAAGAGATTATCTGTTTTTAAAGAGATTATCAGTCTTAATAGAAATTATAATATTTGTTTTTTAGTATTTAAGTGTCCTATCATCCTCCTTTTACCTCTTTTTACCAAAGAAAATCCTTTGCAAAATTGCTGGAAACACCACTGGGAGCGGAATTATATCTTAAATGGCATTGGTCAGGTATAAATAACTGTGAAATTTTTCACATGCAGCCAACATACAAAGTATTTGATTTTCAAAGAATATGGCTGGCTTTGACTTCATATGTGTGCAAATTTCATTGCCTTATTTACATTTTATATGTCATTGGTCCAGATGTGAGTGAAAGAATGTTATCAAGTTTTTATGAATTAAGACAGATATTTGGACTCATCACAGGAGAAATGCCACCTGTTTTCCCATGCAGCTCTGCTAAAAACCAAGCTGAAATGCAAGAGTAGAACTAGAGGTTCAAGGGCCAAGAACTACAGGTTCTTCTTTTATTGAAGATTGTACTGTCAACTACTAAATGTCAAAAGTTTCTATGTGGGTGAGTCAACTCATATGAAAATAGCTTTAAAAATAAAAAAGAGCAAAAACCTGACATTGGTGGCTTTAGCTATGATTTGACAAAATTAAAGATTTAAAAATGTTTGCACAACCCCAATGTAACAGTTCTTTGTAATGAAGTATCAAATTATATGCCCTTTGCTGTTTCTGCTCAAGGACTGCATTGCCAAATTGAAGAAGCAGGTTTACAAGGAGAAAGGTCTATCTGGTGGCTGACCAGCTGCAGTGTCTGTTATGATGTTTTCTTTTTCATTTTAAGCCAGCTGTGTGTAATTTTCATTGTATGCTTTGCTAATGAAGTTTATTGCTTGCTTTTACATAAAGAGAAAAGGCACAGTTCCCACGAGAATTTAAAATTCATTTCTTAAATTAAGGCAGAGTCCTGTATTAAGTTAACCCATGCTTCATAAGTCACTTTTTCTAATGTGTTGTTCTTTTGTTGCCCTACTATCAGAGACTGTTAATATGCTTGACATTCAAGGTAAAATAAAAGACACACTTTCCAATAAGATGTATGGTTGAGTGAATTATGAGTCTGAAAGGAGGCAAAACCAACCAAACAAGAGTAAATCAGAAAGACCTCTGACTATAGGGAATACAAACAGAAGAACAGAATTCCCTACTTGTAGAAGAATCCTCTTGATTTTCAGCTAGTCTGATTGGTAGCTTTGTTTATGGTTTCATTTGATCAAATTAACACATGTATCAAGTTTAAATTTTAAAAGTAGTGATTGTTTTGTCACCCCATTAGTCCTACTAGAGGGTTGCTTCTGAGTGACTGACTGAGGATCTGCAATTTCCAGTTTTCATCTATTAACTGGCCCTTTCTTGTAGGTTTTTATATGTCTGATCAATTTCTGTTTGAGCTCAGCTTTTGGTTTTCTGTCTGCATTTCTGTGCACTGTAGCAGTTCCCTTGTAGTTCTTGACAGGCATTTGCCTACTTTTCCAACTCTGGAACGCTCCTCTTTTCAACAACAGACTTGGAAGCTCTCAGTTAAGCCAAGGTGGTCTCTTGCTCTGCCAACTTCTCTATCTTTAGAGGAGATAAACTGGTTTTGTATTTTCAGGAAGAGAATTTTAGAAAAACTCCTGGCACATGCTAACTCCTTTATCCTTCATGGAAGCTTCCCATGAAATCCTTCCCAGTTTAGGTCTGAGAGAGGTGAAATTTTCTCTTCTAAAATTTGAAACATTTGTTCTAATATTAACCTTCAGTGTACTCCAGTTCCTCCTGTTTGTTCTCCAGGCTGTGTGCATTGATATGCATACACTTGAGGTGATTGGTCTTCTGGTTGTCATTTTGTCAGGCTGTTAAGGAACATTTGTCTTAATTTTTTTTTCTATAGAAATAAAAGAGATAGTTCTTATCCTCTGCTCTTTCTGATATCTGAAGTAGCTCAGTCTGGCCTAGCATGAATATTTCTGTACAGTGCTGCTCAAAGAGTACAATCTAAGCTAGTTACAGCTATAAAACAAAATTTCATGTTGGACCGATTTCATTTTATGTAATAACATGGTAAGAAAGACTGAGTTAGTAAACTAAATAATTAAAAGTCTTCACTGAATGTAAAACCAAATTCAAAGCCTTGATCAGCAAAAGGGGGAGATTTGATGCTGAATCTGTTTGATTGCCTACACTCCTGAGTTGTATAGATGCTTTTGAGTTTTAGTGCTGCTCAATCTTCAGTATTTTGCTCTGAATTTGAGTCTGTGAAACTGTGGCATTTCTACAAAAAGGATTTGGTTTTGACAAGCTGGAATTTTCCAGAGGACATGCTAGCCATCCAGTCCGTGCAGGTGCCTTTTAGAAAGTTAGTAGTAGTAGCTTAAAAACATGGAGATATTTTGGAAGCGTAGTTCTACATTATTAAATGCCCAGGAGCTCTATAGGAAGTACCTTGCATCCCAGTGAAATGCGTATGTTATAGCTTAGGAACCTGTGATTTCAATTATTGCTTCTTAAAAGAGTTTATCAAGCCAGAATTTAGCAGACTTCCCAATTATTTAATTTCCTGACTTTATTTGATATAGTGGGATTATACAGCAGTGTAGGTGTGTCCAAGATTGTATCTTGATTGGTTTTTTTAACTGAGAATATGAATACATTTTCAGATCTTCATGTGATTCTACAGTAAGAGGTTAAACAAAGGGTATAAACTTGAGTATTATCAGATTAATGATACACAGGAGAGAGACTTTTATTTACTGTTGATGCAAATTATATCAGGTTCAATCAGAAGCTGTGAATTAAAAAGATCACTGTGCAGCATGTCACCATCTCTGATATTTCCTGGGAATAGTTACTAGAAACTCTGTTAATTGTCATTTACTTACTTACTCTCCTGATTATTGTCTTTAAAACTGGATCTTGGGCTAATTTTTAAGTGGAGGGCAAGATTTTAAAAAAGTCTGGATTTATTTTTTTTTTATATTTCCCTAGATCCTGAGAAATAAAGTGAGTTACTGGCCAATGTACAGCCTGTTAAGAGCTGTGTGCATATTCTTTTGCCACCATGGGATTGTTCTGTCTGGTTGCAAAGTTGTGTGAGAGAGAAAAGACTGCCTGGAGGAGGGGGCAGCTGCTGAACAGATCTGTGAGCTGGACTCATGGAACCAATGTTGTAAGTGGGACAACATTGGTTGTCCCAACAACCTTTGTGTAGTGGGAAGGAGCTCTGAGATATTGACAGGGGAAACCTTCTGCCTTGTGTGTCTGTTACCAGAGCTGGAAGGACGTGGTAGTAAAAATAGTCTCTCCCAGGACTAAACTTCTTGCCTGTTGGAACTTTGTTTCCTGTGTAGCGCAATCAGCAAATACAGCTCAAAGCCTTTTACCATGTATTACTTTCTTTACTGCTTAAAAATTGAGGCTGAATGTTTGATTTATTAAACAAGTTAGAGTCAGCTAGAGATATAATGAGGTGCAATTGAAGGGATTGCAATCTCATTTTGCAATATAAGTTATATTGTGCAGTATAATATAGTCTAATATTGATACCTTAAGTTTTACCTTTCATATTTTCCAGATTCTGTACTGCATTAGTATATAACTCTGAACTTCATATAAAGTGTTCACAAGTTCTCTTCATAGTTTAGTCAGACAAAACAATCCTTTTCCAGCCTGAGAACTAAGGACACTGTTACAGCTTCAGGCCCAAAAAGTACAAACAACAGCGAGCTGAGCAGAGCAATCTGGGAGGATGGGACTTCACTATAATTGGACAATTAACCCCAATATGTAAATGAACCAAAACTTATAAATGCATGAAAACGTGTGACCCATCATCCAGCTTGGGTGTAGTGTCGGCCGGGCTCTTGTGCTGCCCAAGGTGTATCCTTTGAAGGCCTTTTAATAAATACCTACTTTATTCCTTTAACTCAGTCCAGCCTCTGTTCTAGGTAGCCTCTCAAGGCATCAACATAATCACAATGTAAATATGTGATGGAAGCGGTGGGGCACTGGAACAGGTTGCCTGAAAACCTTTGGATGCCTCATCCCTGGAAGTGTTCAAGGCCAGGTGGGATGGGGCTGTGAGCCTTGGGCAGGGACACTGTTCACTAGACCAGGTTTTTGGAGAATGCTGTTTCACATCAGTGCATGAGATATGAACGTTTATTCCTTGCAAGATTATGCAGTATGTGCATTAATGATATTACATACCAGTGACTTCAAGGAAGTCAAGGAGGCAAATTATAACATTGGTTCCAAACTCTTCAGCATTGAGAACCACCTTTTCTCAGTGCTACAGCAATTTCTCACATTTACTCCATCTATTGTGCCTGTATGCCAAGTAAAGAAATAACATTTTTGGAAGAGGTGACATTTTAATTTCCATTAAAAATACTTGGATCATGGGGAGATTTAGAGATACATAACAAAATGTTTGTCATGCTTAAATCAAAAGTTTAAACAAATTGTCATCTGTTAAAATGTTCTGAGAGCACTTTTATAGCAAGTATACTTATGGGAATTATTTTTTGGTCACAGTAGGTGTTCCAGCATATCCTTGATGGTAAGCAACCACATTTTCCATACTGGATGATCAGAAGGAAGAGACACAACTATATACTTTGGCACATTTTTTTCACACAACTTCATCTGCTTGCTTTTGTTGTACATGTAATAGAAAGGCGATATTTTCTCTCCTTCCTCCTGCCACAGATCTTCAGTGTCTTTCTGGAGTCACTTGCCTTAAAACTGTGGGAGAAATTAAGTAACAGGGATTTCTAAACTTTCACATTTGCACTACAAGTGGGGTCAGTTGATCTCTCCTCTGTCAGTCTTAACTCCTGTTTTGCAATTCTTGTGTTTGTGGAGTTCCCCAGCTTGGCATCCAGGAGGTCTTTTTACATTCACATTTAGATTCAGAAATCTTTCTAATCTATCTATCTGAAGTTTCATTCATGTGCACACAATGTTTATATCTGTGTGGTGTATGGTTGGCTTCTGGATCCCTGTGTGCAGCTTGTGTGAGAGGCTGTCACTAAGCTCTCAGATATGTGAGCCTTCAGAAATTACTTCCTTTCCTTACTTTTGGTATTGCTCATCCATCAAATCACTGAATTGGTGAAGCACATGTGTACATACAAGTAGATGAGAGAAGTCCCTGAGACCATTAGACCTGGAAGTACTTGTGGGCCTCAAACTAGACATGTGTAAATGGTTTACTTGTTTGTAACCTTCTAAATAGTGGTATAAATACTGCCAAAAGTGGCACATATGAGGCAGTGTTTAATAACTGCTCTGTTAAACTTACTTCATACCAGCACTTCTGTGCTGGGATAAAATTACTGTATGGTCTTCGCTAACATAATGTAAAAATGTTTAATTACAGGTATAGCTGAGGCATCAAAAGATAGTTTTCCTTCAGATATATAATATATATAATTTATATAATATAGACTATATAATTTAGACTATGCAGCTAAGTCACAGGTCTTTTTCAAATGTAAAAATCCCCAACCCAACCAACCCCACCACACAAATACTAATCCTTCCCACATCCCCCCAAATAACAAAGCGAGATGCCTTGTCACTGTAGCAATAACTCATATCAGTAACAGAAATATAAATGTTATAAATGAAAGCTCAAATTTATTAATTTAAGAAAAATTATTAAATGTACCAAATATAAATTTAGAGAATAGCAACAAAAAGAAAAGCCATTATCAAGAAAAGGTCAGTGCCGAGCCCAAGTGTCAGCACTGGGTGAGACACAGGCTTGGCCGCTGCAGCAGAGGGTCTCCTATGCTCCTTGCTGACTGTTCTGTCTGGCCAATTTTTATAGGATTTTTATTGCCTGAGGCAAAGTCCCTTTTATTCCCTTTTTGGACAGCATGTATTCAGCTGGAGTTCTTTTCTCTGTGGCAAGTTGAACAATACATGTCTGGAGAATGAACACCCGTGATTGCGTTCCCAGAATTCGGTATTGAGATGTATCTCCCTGATGGATCTGCCTATCTCAGTTTTGGATATTTATTTCATATTTATCGTCCGGGCATTCCTTGCACCACCTTGATGGGTGATCCATCTCCGGGCTGGCCATGTTCAATTGCTTGTGAATGGAGTCCTCCCTCCTTTGTCCAGGTGGTTTTGACATTGTGTTGCGATCCCCGTCACTGGCTTGTGTGTTTTTTTAAAAACTTCTTATAAGAATATATCTTAACATTTTATAATTATAAAATATACAACAATTTTATTTGCACGCATTATAATATACACATATAACATAAATAGTTTTGGTATTCAAAGAAATACTTCCAAATGCTTCCAGCTATTTCAGAAATAATAATTGTGACCTAGAGCATGAGGAGCTGATTTAATATGCTTATAGGTTAAATAATTTCTGTTGTCTTTCACCGATAGAATCACATACAGAGTAACAAGGGTGGAAGAGACCTTCAAGATCATAGAGGTCAACCCAGCCCCAACACCTCAACTAGACCACGGCACTGAGTGCCACATCCAGTCTTTTTTTAAACACACCCAGGGATGGTGATTCCCCCAACTCCCTGGGCAGAACATTCCAGTACTTTACGTGAAAAACTTTTTCCTGATATCCAACCTATATTTTCCTTTGCATTGTTTAAGACTGTGTCCTCTTGAGATTATACTTTCTCTCTCTCTTTTTTTTTAATTTTTAAATTTTGCTTTGAAAAGAACAACTCAGACAAAGTTTTTCACACTTTTTTCCTGAGGAATGAGCAATTGCTGTGAACCAAACTGCATGATGCTTAGTGACAGGATTTCAGCAATGAAGAACAGAGCCACATATTCATCACACTTTGGTGGGCTCTAGACAAGGTTTCTAAAATAAATATTGAAACTGAAGAATATAAAAGAAACTATTAATTTTAGGATTTACTCAATCTTTAATCAGCTTTTGCTTCTTATTCTATTTGTGTACCAATTTTTAAAGAAAACTAACACTCTGCATGCTAGAACTAAGCATCAGTTAGGTTAGAAACACCAGGCTGGATATTGTCTGCATGGAAGCTCTGGTTTAGGTGTTTTTTGAAAATTTTTGTTGATAAATTGCTGGCATCTGACTAGGACAAGTTACTTGAAACAAAAGGAGGGAATCTGCTTTATTGAACATTTCTAAAACAAAGGAAAAATCCCATTGCAGCTATTAGTATATGCCATCTCTTTTTCACTTTGCCTCGAGCTTAATGTTGTAGGCCATAGCAAAAAAAAAAAAAACCCACCAAAAAACACAACAATATGGATAAACCAGAGTGTCAATTTAGATGTGTGAAGGAGATGCAAAATTCTTTGCAAAATTCTTTGATACCATTCCTAGATAAATCTGGGAACAACTTTCTAGAGGGAAATTTTCCATGCAAGTTCTTTCCCCTTCTCCCAGCAGTGTTCACAGCCTGATTGGGGGAAAGTATCTTCATGGTCTAAACCATGGTATTATGTCCAAAAATATCAGACAAAATATAGTTATAATTCAAGTGACTCTGGTGCCATGAGAAGCTCTTGTATTATGTTTAATGACATGCTTCTCCTGGCTGTCTCACCTTTACTGTGCTCAGTGCAGTTCTGCTTCAACTCTGTAAGTTCACCTATCTGTGCATATTCAGTGAATTATGTACATTGCCATCAAGTTCACTTCTCAAGCTGTAGAAAATAATCGAAGTTCAGTCCTGCACACAAGTCAAAGAAAGTGTCTTGTGTTTGTTCTTAGTATCGAAGTATGCATTTCATTCAGAAGAGAAAATAGATACAGCTCATTAAGGTCAGGTACAAACATTTCTGAGCAGTTCAGCAATGTTCATTCAGTTCTAAAAAGTATATATTCAGTGCTAATATACATGATCAAGTCCTCTCTGCAATATCTTTTTCATTTGAAAGCTCATTTAAAACAAGATGACATCCAAATCCATACATGTGAACACATGTTGGCTGAAAGACAGTAGCAACTTAGCATTCCATGTTGCTGAAAACTGAGTGTATTCTTTTGTAATCAAAAATAGCTCAGAATTTGGAAAGGAAAAGAATATGCTAAAAACTATTCAGAAAAAGAAGAGTCTCTACTGTCTACAGAGTTACAGCTAAAGGAACTCTACAGATGTAGTTCCTCTGTTCCTTATTGGAATAAATGTCTGTCCAGTCAAGAAAGAGTAAATTCCACATCAAGGAATATTTGCCTTTCTAGAGAAAGCTGTCATACTGCTTTCCTAATTGATTTTTCTTCAAATTAGGGTAGGATAGAAATCAATAGCCAGATATTTCCTAATTATTTGAAATGAGAATTAATATTTTTATAGTATGAGTAAATGTATCAGCCTCACTCCATCACTAATGAATCTGATGCCATCAGAAAGCATCTGATTAAGGGTTGAGCTTAATTTGACAGAATTATTTCTTCCAGACTGTCTAAAAACAAGGCTTGAAATTCCCCTCATAGTGACACTGAGCACTCAGGAAAACAGTGAAAATTACCTAATTTACTCACCACACCACCCTTAAGAGTGTGCATAATTGCTCAGGGAGCTGACATGGAGGGATTTAAGGAACGGAAGGGGACTGATTCTTTAGAGCTGGCCTTAGAGCCCTGGGTGAGGTACCTGGATTTCCTAAACTAATAAACTAATAAAGAGCTGCTGAAAGTGAACTGAAAGGGAAAAATTTAGGGAAGGATCAGTCTTGGATTCTGCACTGAGAACTAACCTTCCTCAGTGCTAGGGAAGGTAGCAAAGCTTCCATCCCATTAGCCGCATCTGAATTAAGGCTAGTGAAATTTTCTCCTGGTACACACCAATATAATTGTAATTTCCCTTTCCTATAAAGTGGGCTATGTTTGAAAACACTCATCCAAAATGCAGTGAGAACATTTGATTCCTGCTTGAAACTGAAGGGTTCGGTTTGGCTGAAAGGAGCAGGAGGGAGAGAACTGTGGGGCATCTGTGGGGCACCTGCCCAGAAGTTGTGTGGGAAAGTGGAAATGCTACTACTGTCCCCAGAGAAGTTCACACTTGTGTGAATGCCCATTGCCTACAGAAACAGGCTTTGAACTAAACCGACTGCACTACTTGCAGATAAAGGGTCTTAAAAGTCAGACCACAGTGTTTGTGCTCCCACCCTGGGAGAAAAGCTTATAGAGCAGCACAAGCTAAAGAAAGCACTCCTGGGTAATCTTGTTTTGGCTGGGAGCTTGAGTGTCTCAAGCCAAGAGGACTGAAACTCCTCTCTGATTCTTGGATGTTTCCCCTGGTGCCTGGCTGTGACCTCTCACAGCTGGGCTGTGGCACTTTGAAGGAGGCTGTAATTGGCAGACCTGGCTGCAGTGGAGAGCCTGGAACAAGGGTCATGGCAGGATTTCTGCAGGGAACAACCCGGACCAGGCATTCTGAATGAGAAATAAGCCATGTGCCAAGTTTCTCCAGTTTGCTGGTGTCAGAGGGCTCCTGGCACGTCCTCTGCTGTATCCTGGAGCCCAGTGAGTCCTTTGGGCCAGAATGGCTGCCTTCATACCCCCTCTCACACAACCAGAACTTGAACTGACAGCACATGCTGTGGAAGGTGGGAATTTCTGCCCCTCTCCTGCGGTAGAGAGGGAAGCTCTGAGAGCATGGTACCCCCAAGGGGTACCTGAAATAGTTGGAGGTAGCTGGGCCAGGAACAAACCCTGTTGCAGGGCCAGAAAAGTTGTGACAAAACCTTGGTTTCATGTGGATGGTGGAGATAGGGTTGAATTTGGGCACCAGACCAGCTTTACATCTGTTTTTCAGAAGTTTCACTGCTGTCTAAATACTTGGGGAGACTTCAAAGAAGAAGACGTGGAGCACTTAGGCTGAGCTGCTCTCTGCATCCAGCAGTGGCACACTAAGGGGGGATTTTAGGATCGCAGCTTTTGACTGGAACATTCAGTTAGCCATTTTTTAGGTTGGGCCAGTTCCAGTCTTGGTCCTGGGCCCAAATGAGCACCCAAAATTACTATACACATAAAAGACAGAAAGTTCCATACCGAGGTTTATAATAGCCCTCCTGTAAAATTCCTCATACAATTCCATCCTGAAGGAATATTAGATTGTTAAGTTTTCTTTTGTTTCACAACTTTGTATATTTTTCATTCCTGGAAAATCAAACAAAGCTTTTGAAATAAAAAGACACAAAAGAAGGGGACTAAGGAGGTAGGGGGAAGAAGCTCACAAGGCAAATAAACCCATTACAATCAAATAAATAAAAATGTGTATGTGTATACAACTGGGAGATATTAAAAAAGGCAGTCAGAAAGCTCAAAGCCTCATTCTCTGCTTGAGCCCAAACTTTTGTTAAAGAAAATAGCACAAAAAACTAGCTGAGAAATTCCATACATAGACACATAATTACTTATTATTTAATTGTGAGGCAGAATCTACATGAAATGGAAACCAATCAAGTTTAGTAGTTGGAGGGGTTGCTATTTTCTTTGTCTTCTTTTTTTAGTCTCCCTTTTTCTTTTGCCAAAGCAAGAGTTTAAATTTTAGTTTAAATGTCCAAACTAAGATAGATTAAATCCTTTCTAAAAGTTCATGTTCTCATTTGCTGAGAAACTAAGGATTACTATGTTGGGAGTAGCATCTACAATGGAGTTATATTAAAAGCAGGCAAGATTCATCTTCTCTCTGGCTGAATCTGTACTAGAAAGTGAAATACTGCCAGTGAATATTTTTGTGTCAGTGAATAGATGGAAAACTCCATGGCATGATGTTCTCCTAAATAATTGCCAATTTCAGTTCAGAAGTGAAAACATTCCAGAAACCTTCTCACTAAGGCGTGTGCGTGTAGGCACATATAAACTCCATGTTTTAGGCACAAGGACAGTTCATCTGATTAAACATTGCCAGCTCTATCCCAGCTAACCTTGTTGTCTGGGGAAGTTACTGACTTATCTGCTTGGGAAAGTTAATAAACCATTAGCTAACTAGTACTGGAGTATTAATGTACCCTTTCTATTTCAGAGCTCCCGTTGTTTCAACTATCTATGGACAATCACGGTTGTCCTTATGAGTGTGGTTCCTATTTCCCTCTACCCAAATCCTACATGCATATATTTCCAGATAACCCCTAAATCATCTTCCTACTGTATTTTATTTTTGAAAAAGTGAGATCTTTGCTAATGCTCTATCCAAGAAATCTCTGTTATTCTCATTGGCTGATCATTTTGAAGGTAGGAAGGCTTCCAGATTTTGCTAGGGCTCTTGACATTTGGATGAAGTTTAGGATGGAAGATATTAATCAGCCAAACATATTGCCTTTCTTTTTTTATTTCATGCCATTTTACTCACTTATCCTCAATGACTGAAATTTCTTCGAGAGTTTCAAATTATTGTCTCCAAAAAGTTTTCTTCCTTTCTTTTTGGGTGCTACAGCAGTCTATGTAGCAGTCTCTTTGTAGCATAAAGAAAAGAGCCAAAATGCTACCAGAATTGGTATGCACATACACAGTGTATATTTTATCTTCCTTCTACTAACTGCTTTTATTTTGTCCTTATATCCCTGAAAGCGTGTGTTTATCTCATACTATCCAAAAGAGGTCAGTCATTGTCTAGCCTTTTCATATGCTGAGGAGAGTTGAGGAGAATATAACGTGAGCCTCTGGCTCCAGTGGTTTCTGATCTGTTCACTTTTAGTCCCAGAGGAACCATCAATTTTTATGTGGGTTAGCAATGTGGTGGAGTATTTTTTGATTCAGATGAGCCCTGGAAGCTTTTCTCTTAGTGGACTCCAGGCCCTTTGCAGTGGCACTTTCTGATACTTCACAAGTCAGCAGATCATTCTTTCGGCTTCCTCAGCACTGAGTCCCAGAAGCACTGCTCTTTGAAATATGCAAGCACCACTAAAAAGAAGAAGCAGAGGCCTTAGGGCACATTTTTTCAAATCGGTAGGGTAGATTCCTTGCGGGTCACTAAGATAGAAATCAATTATTGGCCTTGGCTGCTGAGGCTGAGCAAGCAGCATTTCCTGACTGAGCCACATTCCTTCTCTCCTGCCAGAGTTGCTTCAGATTCCCTAGATAACTTAGAGCCTTCCCACTTCCAGGTCTTATTCTGCTTCAAGCAAATACATATTTATTATATTGCAGTCAGCCCACTTCCTTGTCAAGTTCTCCTGCTGTTCTTGAGAGGACCTCCTAACAGCAATGTTTGGATGGACTTTTTTATTTTGACTTTCTGAGTTTCAGAGGATGGAAGACCCAGTCTTTAAGAAGTCTCTATGAGTAGATCCAAATATTTATTGGCATCTCCATTTGAACACAGCCTTTACAGAAGCAGTGGAAGATATGCCAAGCAGATGTCTCCAATGAAGGTCCATTATGAAGGGGACCTCCTACACTGAAGTCCAAACATTTTCCTTGCATATTATTATGATCTTCATTTTCCTATTCCATAACTCTGATAGTAAACACCTTTGCACTGCCTCTTTACTTTCCTTTTTTTCCCATTATTTTTTTTAGGTGGTTACAATAAATTCTCATTGAAGCCTAGAGTATGTTCCTACAAGATAGTGATTACAAAAATGGACACAAGTAAGTGGTTATTATAACGGATATATAATCTGGGGAAGCCAAGTGGATATTAGTAGCCAGGATAACCTGCAAAGACAGAGAATCATTGAATAATTAGGATTAGAAAGGACTTCTGAAAGTAACCTGGCATTTCTGCTCAAAGAAGGGCCAACTTGGAAATTAAAGCCTACCTTGAAGTAAGATCAAGCTGCTGATCCATAAGGCCAGCATTTTTTTAGGGCCCTGTATTTTGTGGGCTTGTACAAATTCAATTAATGCATTTTCATATTTGATGCTCCTTGAAACAATTATGCTTTTGGTTGTACTTAATTCTGTAACAGCTAGTTCTCTTCTGCTTTACTGTTTCCAGATCAGGATACCAAATGAAAAGATAGTGGATACTCATATCTACTTTTGAAACTGATAGGTACTGTTGTCCAGAGCAATACCTAATAGTAAAACTATTTTCTAGTGACATGGCAGCAAAAAGCTTTGATTTTCTTTTGATATCTCTAATTATTAATCAAAGTGAAACCTACCGAATTTGTAAGAATTTACATTGTAGTGTAGTTCCATCATAGAATATTCCAAATTAACCCTGAAGGAAGAAGACAATGTCATAAACTTATCAAAATCAAAAGGTGATTTGAGGACACAGTTACAACAATTCAAGCCCTCAGAACTTGTAAATAACTTTGCTCATCAGAAATGGTTATTAGCTAATTTTCCACTTTCTTCTTTTTCCTTAATTGTTCAAATACACTGAAGGCAACACAAACTAGAAAGTTACTTAGCATATGTTCTTTGGAGCACTTAAAATTGCTGGGAATCATCTAATCTGTAGTCAAATTATTTGCACAGTTTGTTGAGCTGGAAAAAGTACATGTAGCTAACATAAAATTAGGCAGCTCCTGTGTGCAGCTGGATTTGGGGGATTCTTACTTGACATCTCTGAGCTAATAGAACTACCACATGTGCTGGCTAGAAAAATGCATCTTGTTACTTGTTGTAGGTCATTGCCTGTGGAAACTTGCTTTCCTGCCTAATGTTAAAACATAGCACTTTCTGTAAACATAGTAAGGAGAACTGGAAATTTCCTTACTAAGACACATTATTATAGCCTTGTATTTTAACATGATGTGCTCTAGTTCAAGTATATTGTCTTTTTTAAACAAGTAATTATATATATACTGCTTTGCAGCTAAAACTCTCCCTGAACTAATAGCAATATGCAGCAATGCCTGTTTGTTCAATTTTTTTTCCTTTCCAAAGTGCATCAGTATTTCATAAATGTCATCTGGATCTTTGAAGAAAACGTGCTTTAAAAGAAAATTATTTAGATTAAATAATCAATCAAGATATAGGAAATTTCTCAATTCCTTACTACTGGAGTGAAAAAGACATACAATACTTTTGGCAGATGATTATGTGGAATTAGGCTGAGAAATACACAGGTCTTTCAAAATATTCTTTTGAGGAGCACAAAAGGGCACAGTTTTCACTCTTGAATTCTTAACCAAGAGGAAAATTGGAACTCTGCAGTATTCTACTGATTGTTCTCCAGGGAACACCTGATCATTACTGTGCACCTTGCATTTTCTTTTAATAAATTTGATTTAAGATTCTACTATGTCAAAATGGCAATCACTCCATATTTACTTTTCATTCATATAAATAACAAATGTACAGAAAAGAAGTGATGCCATATTTATTTAGATCATCTGTCCATCATGACTGTTACTTTGTACTTTGCAATGACCAGTAGCAGGCACTTAATATAAATTTAATATAGATAAAGTATGCTACACCTGCTCACCTCCCTTGAATGAGTTCCTCATTTATGACAATCTGGTCGCAAACATTTCCTGAGCTGTGGGTCTCATCTGGACTATCCTGCTATGTAGCCTCTGATGGATCTAGTCTCCATGAGAATTTTTTAATGCCTTTTGGAGCCTTTTGGACTTTTGACCTCCCCAACATCCTGTGATAATGAGTTCCACAGTTTAATTTGAATGAGATCTAATTATGTGTGAAAAATTACTTCCTATGTTTGTTTTAAACTTTCTGCCTGGTAAATAAATTGGGTACTCCCTGATTATCATACTAAAAAAAAAGTGACTAGTGCTTCCCTATTCAATTTCTCTACATATTTCATGGTTTTATAGACCTCCATCATGTCTCCCTTTTGTTATCTGTCCAAACTGAAAGACTATGTAATCTCTTCTTGCATTAAAATGACTCCATATCTTTTTTCAAAGACGTGCTAGGATACACAATGATGGAAGATTGAAGGTGATGATGCTCTCTATGAAAACAGCTCACAGTAAAAAGATGTAACTCCACTCTTTTTCAAATTAGACTTTTGGCCACCCAGCCAAAATATTTGTATGAAGCCTATCAGGCTGAAAAATTTTGTAATTTAATTTTTTTTTTACAGAAGACTTTACTTGTTATTCTCATATTCACACCTTACACCTGAAGTAACATTACATGACTTTGCATCAGCTGAGCCCTCAGTAATTAAGTGAAGATTCCTTGAGGGTGCAATCAAAATGTATTGTAATTGTTGAAGGCATTACCTGATCTGCTGTTTTATATGACCACAGAGACTACTTGGGTAAAATTTAATACTTGGCCAGGTAAACCCTGCAATGAGAGAAATCACATCAGCTGAAATTCTCTTTTGGATTCAGCATCATTATTCTGAAAAGCAGAGATTCATCATTTCTTCAGTATGTGTCTCAGCAGTGTCTCTATAAAATTAATGTTATTTGTGATGAGATTACCTATTTATGATAGTGTTAGTTAAAATTTACTCTGACATTTGTTCTTTGTGGTTCAGTATTAGATTATCTTAAATGCATGATTTATTTGAAAAGGAAAAAACACTCCTCAGCTTCCAAGACTGCACAATGGTTTCTGTGTATCTCAAATAGCATTGGATGCCTATGTGAGAACAAGTGAATTGAATAATTTGTATTAATGAAAAAGAATGAAAATGTTTTCCTTTATTTTAGAAAGATGTCTTATTTGAGAAGATCATGTAAATTATATTTACTTCTTGACTTATGTATTTTATTCCTATGGTTTCATCTATACTCTTAAGTTCCTGGAAAATAATTAACTTCTATCCTTCAAACACTTATCAGAAGGAAGCCTCCAAGTAACAGTGTATACACAGTAGTCAGAGCCTTACTGCCTCATCCAAAGTCAGCAGAGTGTGGCTATTGTTTCCTAGTCAGAGCTGTTTGCGGGAAGAGCTGTGGGAACTGACAGGAAGCTCATCTGGAGTCCTAGGCAATGTGCCCCGGTGTTACTACGTAGTCAGTTCAGCTGACATATTTCATCCCCAGACATATTAAAGCAGTTGGAAAAACTCCAGTAGACTCCAATGGGCTTACATCACACAATTATATGACTGCTGGAGAACTGGAAATTGATAGGCTTTTACTTTAGCTGGAAATTCTTTCGAAATCAATGTAAAGTGATATGGGAGTATCTTAACAAATATTCATCTTAATGCCATATTCTTGATTTCCCCTAAGTACTGCCATTGCTGAATATTAAGGAGTGCATGGAATTGAGGTTTAATAAAATATTTCCTTCTCACTATCTGGGCAGGGATGGAAGCTTTGCAGCATGTAACTGTGAGGGCACTTTTACTGACACAAGACTGCAGCAGACTGCAGCCTTAGGCACAGGCAGTGAGGCACTCACTGAGCCCTCAAGGCACTGGAATGGTTATTTTCCCAAAATAGTTTCAATATTCCATTTCCACTAAAGGAGTTTCCTTTCTATTGACAAATTAATTGTCTGACATAGACAATTGAAGATGTAATTTTTGTTATTTTGTAAAAAAAAATTAAAAATTTACTATCTCAAGCAAGTCTTAGCATTCCTTATTCCCTGAATGTCATGTTATTATCCAGACTCCTTACCTCTCTGTAAGGAGAAGGCATGAATTAGGGACTTCTCTGTGGACAACTGGGAACAGCTCACAACATTTAAATGATATGTTAGAAACTATTATCTACTCTTCATTTTCCTCAGAGAGTTCTGAGCCTTCACACTTAAACAACCTCAACTGCATTAGTGAACTCAGTAAAACTACAAGCTTTAGGACTGAGCCATTTGCAGTAAGTTTGGTCTTCAGGTCGCTCTTATTGATTTATTTCCATTTACAAGGTACTGTAAGTTGGGCAGTTTATAAAACACTTCTGATGCAATATTAAAAGACAAAATTGTGGTTTTGGACTATTATTGGCTAGAAGTTTTGAGATTCAGAAATAAATATACTGAGTCAGAGTCAATCCAAAAATCAATCCCATAGGCATGCCTGTTTCCTGGCCAAGCATTGTAGTCTTCCTATACCGATGCTTTGCACTCAGATTTAGGGTTTCCCCAAAGGGCAATAACTTCTAACGAGAAAGATTTTCAATTCTGTCTTTTATGGACCCTGAGCTCTCTCAGGAATTCCAGGAAGATGTTTTGCTGGATAAGAGGTTAAGTCATGAACCAGTTTTGACTTTGTGAAATGGTTTAGTCTGATGTAAAACACAAAGAGTTATCACATTTCATATCATGTGTGCTGACTATAAGGAATCAGTGTTGACATTCATTCAGGCTTGTTTCTATAAGGAAGTACTTCAGTTATTGCCTTTGTCTTCTATTAATTTCCTTTTTGCCAAGAAGCATGTTTTTTTTCAAATGAATCATTAATTTTTTTCCAACATGATTATTTTATTTAGCTAAATTTTGAGGCCCTCTTAATAATCTGGAAGGAAATCTTGATAAGAAACAAAACAGATCTTAAATTAGTTGTCTGAAGCCATTTTTACACTCCTTTAAAAAGACCAAGGAAATATTTCAAAGGAGTTCAAAGGGAGGGAGTAGAACATTTGGTGCAGATGTGACTTTATGGTATGAGACAAATGGATGGTAACATAAAATGTATATTTTTACTATCAAATGTAAACAAATTTGTTTCTTATTGTTTCTAGGGCTGTTTTTTTTTCTCTTTGTTTTCATGGCATGTATTGGTTGCATTTCAGCAGCTGGGTTGACTCTGGATTCTGAATTAGTTAGGGTTATTTATGCAACCGTAAGTCTGTGTTGAGTGTTAAATATTCATTACAGTTCACTACTACAGCTCTCATTCAGTTGCAGCTATTTTCATAGGTTATGCAGTATTTATATATTATAATAGCACATAGTTTTGTGAACAGAGTTTCAATGCTTTTGAACCTCTTACATATTTGTCTTGGGTAAATATTTAATGAAAGCTGAGCTGGTTCTGCAGGTTTGATGCATTAAAAAAAGTCTCTCCCATTGATCTGCCTATTTTCACCAACTTCTTTGTCAAATTTGCTTTATTTTTTGGTTACATTGAGATCAAAAGTTTGTAAGCAGGGTAGAATTGATAGTTCTTATTTCATTTTAAATGTGTTTTTTACTGAGTATCCATACAAGAATAGCAAACCAGTACTGAATGTTATCTGCTGTTATATGTCCCTTACTCTCTCAGCTTTTGGCAATCAATGGCTTAGGGATTTCCTGAATTAGAGGCAGCATCTGGACCATCATATTTTAATAGCCACTGGTGGACCCTTTCTCCATGAATTTGCCTAATCTCTTCTTTAACTCCATTTATGCTTTGGCCTTAACAACATCCTGTGGCAATGAGTTCCAAAACGTAATTACGTGTTGTGTGAAAAAGTACTTCCTCTTGTTGATTCTTAAATACTTGTAATGGGCAAAGTGCATTCTCTGCTGAGTGATAACACTGTTTTCTTTACTGCACTTGGAAGTAATCACACCCTGGACAATAGGTGTTCCCAGCAGGAGGCCAATGTGGCTGTGTATGGACATCAGTGAGAAGAGTGACAGGACACAAGAGAATTGTGTAGAGGCCCATGGTTTATTTGACTTTGCTCTGTCATGAGACTGTACATAAGAACATTACGCCCTTAAACAGGAATTGCACTGCTGGGTCATTTATTGATGATGTTTAACAAACTGGACAAGTGTTTATTGTAGGCTCTTCCTCTTCCTGTACTTCACAAATGAACCGAAACATAAGCTCCAATTTACCATACATGGTTAGATGCAAGTTTCCATTGCTCTGTACTTAACAACATACAGTTAATATATTATGCACTTAACACTTGTGTTTGCAACACAGATAATGTAGTTGTCTAATCCACATGATATACTTACTATGTCAGGGTCACTTTTTTTTTTTTTTTTCTGGCCAAAAGCTTAGAACTAGCAGTTCCATTGAGGGATGTCACTCTCCAACCAAGCCCCTGAGCAGCAGGATCAGTACATTTATTTCTAACAATGTTTTATTTGTTAGTAAATGTTTTCCCAGACACCCAGATAAGTCAATTTAAGTGAAATTACT
The DNA here is from genome assembly GCF_048771995.1 of Taeniopygia guttata. Lineage (NCBI taxonomy): Eukaryota > Metazoa > Chordata > Aves > Passeriformes > Estrildidae > Taeniopygia > Taeniopygia guttata. Next base: position 26,199,426 of record NC_133027.1, on the reverse strand, counting down.
AATTGTTTGGAATCTAGGCTTTTTACTTATGTAGCAAAATGAGGCCATAGGGTACTCTGACCAAATGTTACTAAGGAGACCAGTGCCTAAAAGGTAGGAAAAATTTTGTGCAGACAGATCCAATTATTTTTATCAGCAATGTCCCAAAATACTGGGACAAAAATAGATCTTCGGTGAGCTAATTTTGGATTATATCAAGATGTTTACTGTTTGAACTTGCATTTGTAGTACAATCCTACGTTTTTAAGAGGAAGATTCAAAAACTAGTATTACTATAGATGACAGTCAGATGACTAAAGATGACTCTTTTCACATGGGTTTTGAAGACTAGAATGAAATTGTTATGATAACATACCTGGTTGCACTATAATATGTTCCCTTTAATTTTTCATTTAATGGAACATCTATTTAGCAAGTAATAGAAACAAAAGGTGGCTAAAGAAACACTCTACTTTCAAAGGAAAATGAGATACTGCTTTATGCTCAGGTGACAAAGACTGTCATATTGCTAACCAGTGAAAGTGTCTGAAGATATGAAAATGCAATATAATCTATAGAATATATTTAAAGGGGAAGACATATTGCATATTCTCTGTTACCAAATTGTAGGCAACTTCCTAAGATAGAAAATAGTCTCCATGTCTTCCCATATATAGAAAATCCTATAAGAAGATCTTTGAAGAGAAACACTCAAATTCAACTTCTATGCCAAAAAGAGAGACTACTAGAGGAAGATTTCCATTGCTCCTACTCAGAATTACCCTTTGGAGATGCATGTGTCTCCCTATTAGCTTGATGTTTGGTGATGTGAATTTCCTCCTTGCAGATCTCACTTCAGGTGAGAGTTGTGAACTCTTCTGCAGGTGCTGAGGGAACTCAGAATAGTGTATAAATAAAATAGAGGGAAATCACAACATTCACATGGACTGTGGGATTCAGTTAATGAGAATTTTCTCTTCTGCATATTTTTCAAACATTTGAACCTACTGATTCATGCAAACTTAGGAGGTCAGAGTGCAATAAATTCAGTCTGTACCATTTAACTTACTTTTCACAAGCATTTACAATGAAAAGTTTTCTTCTTTTCTTTCAAAGAAAACTAGCATTTTTCTTCTTGGCAAAATATTCCGTAACAAAACAGTTATTTACGGCCTGGCTTGCGCAGGGGCGCTAGAACTGTGCTTACAAATCACCTTCAATTCACAGGGGTACAGTATAGTCTTCAAATATTTGTAACTGGTACTTCACAAATATCTAGTTTTAAAATAAAATCAAGAAATCCTTGTATATGTAAGAGCAGAGTGGGTGAAATAACATAGAGGAATCATTGGAAAATACTTGTAAATGTTCAGGACAGGCTTAAAACATGTGGTGAACATATGTATACATTAGCTGAAACCAATATGTAGTTTCCACTGTCCAGGAACAGAAAATTTATTTTGTAAATGCATTTTTATGCCAACAATTGTAAGATATTATTCTTTATATCACTGAAACCTAGTTATTTATTGACCAAGTAAGCAAGAGGAATCAGCACTTGTGTTAGAGAAACTTAGATGGCATCCCATGCAACTCAGTTTCTGAGCCCAGATTTTTAATAACTGAGAGTGATATTTTGAGAAAGAAACAGTAAGACAAAAATACTATGTTTGTTGGTGAAAATGGAGGAAATTGAACCTGCTTTTGAAAATGTAAGATTTTGCCTGGGTGTTAGGGTTTGGGTGTTTGTGGTTTTATGTTTTTGGGGTTTTTTTGCTTTTTGTGGCTTTTTAAATTTAAATAGTGGGTATCTTTGTGCATAGCTTTTCATTTTAAAGGTACGTGTTTGGTTGGTCGGTTGCTTGCTTGCTTTTTTCCCTAAGCTGTTCCTACTACCAATGAATCATGACGTGAGAGAGATACATCATGACATTAACAATAGTTCCTGCTATATTACTCCTGGAATCAACTGCTTCTGAAAGTTGATACATAATCAATCCTGATTTAGATTAGCCTTGAAATTATTACATTTTAAGGGTACCTGTTACATTTAGAAAAGTGCCTTGTAATTCTTAGCAGAATTGGCTTTATTATTATTATTATTATTATTATTATTATTATTATTATTATTAGTAGTAGTAGTAGTAGTAGTAGTAGTCGTAGTAGTAGTAGTAGTAGTAGTATTGTTATTATTTTATACTTTGCAGTTTCACATGACCTAGAACTGTAACATGCAGAAGGAGCTGCCGAGATCCCACGCAGGCAGTCTGTTGCAGTATACTTGTACTCTGCCACGAATTCCTGAGGAACAAAGGGGCTTGGTTGGTCAGCATGTCAGGAGTAAGATAGCTGGTAAAAAGTGTGGGCAACCTGGAGAGCAAAACCCCACAACAAAACGGGGAGTTACCCAAAACAGGTGGTGTACATGTCTCTCTCTATGTGTACTGCTGTGGGCAGAGGTCAGCCACTGAATCACAACCGTAAGTGACACATAGAGCTTGTATTTCATATATTTAGACACTTTCAGACCAACCCCAAATAACTGAGGACTTCAGTTGCAGGTAAGATTTTAATTTTTTAAAAATTTTTTTCTGGGGGGATATTTCTACATTGTATGATCTTCCAAGTGAATGAAAGCTTCACATTTCTCTGGAATGGTTCATTTCGTCTCCATAGCCATAACTATTTACCTTCAAGTTATACCTATCTCTTAGGGACTTTGGAAAATAAGTAAATATGTACTCTTAGAAATGCAGATGCTGATTACTAGTAAAACAGTTTTAGAAGGAAATGAATGTCACCTACGATTTTTGAGAACCTCAGAGGATCTTTCTTGTCTTGTTCCACAGAACCCAAACAGATGTTTTCCTCCTGACTTCTTGCACACCCCCATGATTTTTAGTTTCAAAAGTTAAGAAAAACAAATGTGGTCCACAATTTTCCATTGCATTTTTAAGTGTTTGAAGAATTTTTGGACATATTACCCTGAAAAGCCTTTTTTTGCAGAAAAGGTATAATTGTAGGTGGACTTGAAATAGCCATAAAGCAATGTGTATCTTAGGAAGCTGAATTAGCATTAAAGCCCACAATTATGGTATAAATTAGGAAAAAAATTAATTCTGCAGTTCTTCAATGAAAGTCTGGAATGTTCTGTGAATCAGGAAAAAACCTGAGACACAAGATGCTTTGAGCAGTGATCTCCTAAGGAAAAAGCATTACTGCTTTTTTCCTGAAATAAGACTCTGCTATGGGACAAACAAATCTGTGGCAAGCAGGGTTATGGTCTAGCTGGGTGAAGTTGGTAAAAAACCAAAGAGAGGAACTGGTAATTTCAATGAAAAGGGGCTGTTGAGATAAGCAGGATTAATCCTGATTTCTAATTTCGTGACTGAGGCCCTTAAAAGAGGCAGCTGGGGAGTTTCTCAGCCATAACTGTAGAAAGATAAGGTTTGATCAAGAATACGGATGAAGAAAAGCTTGGATCCACACTTATATGTCTGATGACACATAAGTCCCTGCTACTGAGAGACAAAGATCACATGAACGGTAAAGGAAATATTTGTGTCTGAAGATGGTGAAATTTCAGTTGCTGGCACAAACATTTGTTTGATTTTTTCTTACTGGGGATTGGTGTAGTTCTCATCTCTGTGTTTGAAGACTTACTTCGGTTTTCTTCTCCACAGGAAGAACAATGCTAAAAACAAGCCACTGCATGGAAGAAAGGCATTTCTGTGAGAAAGTTTTAATTATTATGGAAGTCTGCAAAATACTTAATTTGATTTCAAGGATTAAGCCTCTCCTTCTTTTTTGACTGTAAAGCAATCATCATGCAAAATTGTAAATCATTATGCAAAGCTTGTTCCAGTGTGGTTTACCTGTTAGCTGTGTTACTGCTGGGAAGAAAAACACTAAGAAATACTTCTTAGATTTTTAAAAACTTTTCACATAGAAGGAGATTTTTAGGTTTTCACATATACCTTGACCTCTTAATTGGTTGAACATTGCTGGGCACCCTTCTTTGACAACTTAGAGATTACAGGGTTTAGTGCAAAGCTGAATATTGTCAGATGAACCCCTGTAGACTTGCTGACTTGCAGCTGAACAGTAATGCTCTTTTACTACTGAGTATCCTTTTTCATTAGACATTTACATTTTAGAAATTCTCAAAAGAAAAGTGCCTAAAATACAAGCATTCACATAAACTTGAAATCTTGGAGTAGTTGGAGTATATAATACTAAAAATTACCCTTTAAAATAGGTGGTAATTCCACCCTTTAGAGAAAAGATCTTTCCAGAGTTTCAGGTGAAGTGTCAGGTGGAATCTGCACATCAAAGCACTTGGATCAATGTCTTCTGCATTGGTCTTATTTACAGGTTAAGTACACAGTAATAAGCAGAAATGATCTGATGATCCCCATGAAACAGTTCATTTAGCCATTTTTAAGAATACATTGCCATCTGGTGTACAAAATTTTGAATTTCTTTATCAGCTTTACTATTTAAAATTCAATGTCCTTGGGCAGAAAACTTCCATCATTTGATTCAAACTTTCTTAAATCAACCTACTGACCTGAATGAAGTAAAAACTATTGTACTATGGAATGCAATTGTTTTCTAGAGTGTTTCTGAACATTTGTGAATTCACACTATGGAAATGATACATTTAAATTACTTACATGTAGGGGTTTTGGTTCTCAGTGGCTGAAATATCTATCTTGTTTTATCTCTAAGCTAAGAGAGGAAATCAAACATAATCCTAGAAAAATAAATTGTGCTTACATTAGTAAGAAAGGCACTGCACTGCACTGAGAGTGCAGCATCTTTAATGCTTGTACCTTGTGCAAAGGGAAGTTTTAAAAAAAGCAGACCTCCAACCCAAACTGATTTTAGGGGATGTTTCACTGATTTAAATTAAGCAAAGGTTTGATTCCTAATTTCTACCTTGATTAAACAGCAAATTTTGAGTAGGTACTTTCATTTGGTCTCACAATAAGCAACTCTGAGTTTGTATTAGCTTTTTAGTATATGTCTTCAGATCTTCCACAATCATTGACCAATGGTGATTATGGTATTATGAAAGTTAGTAAAACTGTCTTCTCAAATATTATGTTTGTCACATGGTAGGCATCATAAAATAAATCCTTTTCCTGTTAAAAATAATAGCAATTCCTTGCTTAAATACATGCATTTTTCTGAAGTGTAAATAAAATTCTAAAGTCTCTTAAATGCAAGTGAAAACTCACAGCTCTCCAAACCCCAACTGCATCCAGTCTGATGAGAAATAAAGCAGTCACAGAATCATAGAATATTCTGAGCTGGAAGGGAACCACAAGGATAATTTTAGGATTGGTTCTGAATTTCCATGTAAGGATTTTTTAAAATTATTCTAATGAAATTTTCAAAAGTAGTTTTTTGGGGTTTTTTTTAACAGTTTGGTTAAATTTAAGGTAAACTAGCTGAGTGACTCCCTAACAATGACACTATACATGCTGCTCTGTGTCTCTACAATGTCTGTCTACCACAATGGAGTCCAGCTCTCCTTGGTCATGAAAGACTGCCATGCTAATAAACATGTTTAGTACTAATCTTTCTTATCTTGGTTTTCTGAGGACCTCTTTTTCTCTTCTCATGGAATCAGAGGAACAAACACATGAGGTTACTGGGTCAGGCTCAAGTTCTTCTAACAATGAACTTTGATTTGTTTAATTCATCTGTCAGGATTTGTTTGGCTTTACATAATTACTTCCAGACTTATCTGTGATAACTTAATGGCTTACTTTTGTTGTGACCTTTTTGGTAAGGTTGTATATAAAAAAAAATTCACCGATTGCTTAAGAGGATGTGGGCAGTATTATAAAAGACATTTGTTTGATTAAATGCTAATTAAAAAGTGACTGTAATTAAAAATACAGTTATGACCAGCTCTTGTTCAGTCTGACTCTTGTGGAGCTTAGAGGTCAGTTTATGCTCTTGCTTTTAGTGGTTATTACTATTTATTATGTGTATGCTAGAGTAAGCACAGCATAAATAAAAAACTACAAAATAGTTATTTCAATCCCTTTAGTAAAAATAATTATCTAAAGTAAACTTCTAGTGGATTGCATTTTAAAATTCTGCCCATTGTTTATCTGGAAATTGTTTGCTGCAGTTAAATTGGAACTCACAGTAGAAACCTGACCCTTAAAAAGATGGCCATTTTCAACACAGAAATGTTTTGTCACATGCTGCAGAAAGCTAGTGTTTTCTTGATTTTTCTAAAAGTTCTCTTTTGGTATAATTAATACTTCAAGGGAAACTAGTCCCAGCTCTGTATGAGAAGATAAAGATATGGTTGCGCAAGTGTGGGAAGACAGCAATTGTTTGCACTTTCTGATGTAAAAAGGAAGACTCCCTAGATCCCCATCTCACTATGACATCTTTATCTTATCCCTGTTAAACTGTGCTTTGAACCTGATTGCTGGTGAGTCAGGAAAAATATGAGGAAAACTTAGTACAAATTAGAGTTGTTTAATTATAAATGTGAAGAAGAAAATTTAAAGTTGTTTGATCAAGCTAAGGGATCAAGAAAAGTACATTAGTTTTAATATCAAGTGTAGACTTTTATTTCTGCTTCATCAGAATGATTTGCAACATTAATTTGGTGATCACATTATAATTCATAAGTGAGACAGCAATCTCTTTTTTTTCCAATATACCCATGCAATCATACCAAGTTAATCAAGACATAAACTGCTGCAATTTATTTTCTCACTTGACTACCTTTTCATCTGGGGCAGAAGCTAAGAGAAACCATGGATTTCTGTTTCCACACTTTTTTTCTTGGTCAATTTTAATAAATTTTAAAAGTCTTACCTTATGAAGCTTTGCAACATATCAGACATAGTTGCAACACTTATATTTAACAATGCTCTCAGGGGAATAGAAAATTGATGTGACATGGTCATCTAGAACCATGTTGCATAAATTGAAAGAACTTCCAGATCATAGAATAAACTAGTTGTTTCTATTATTTTGGGGCCTTTTATTTGTCTGTTTTGTTTAGTTTTTTTGTTTGTTTGTTTTGTTTGGGTTTTTTTGGGTTTTTTTTTGTTTCTACTTAGTTTTCAGGGGGGGAAATGTTCATAGCCTCCACCTGTCATTATGTTATTTGAGAATAGTAAGTATTTGTATTTCTCTCTTAAAAACTTGTAATTAGCCTTGAATGGCAAGCTAGTTCAGTTCATTTATGTTTGGATGTTTAACCAAATAGAAGTTCTTAATGGACGTGAAAATATTTAAAATAATAGTATTTTTTCTACTGAAAAAATTTATGATGAAATTGGATTCCCTTTTGTGTTTTGCTAGCAGTTTTAACTGTAAATTCATCTTGATCTATAACTTTAAGTACCTTTAATATAGTGCTGTACCTAATCTGCTGTGCTAGTGCCAGATCTAGATCTCTCCTCATCTATATTTCTTCTTCTGGAGTTAAAGTCCTAATTCAGGCCAGATGCATAGGTAGCTTATGTCTAGGTTTTTTTGCCAGTGAAAAATAGCAAATAGTAATAAGTGCTCACTGTGGATATGAGAGATGGGCAGTTGCACCTCTGCTCTAAATCAAGCATGAGCAGTACCATCTGTAGTAGGTATTCACATGCTAGATGAATCTCCCGAATATTTCTGTGCTGACCTCTGGCTTTTAGTGTGCTCTGAACAAGTCCATAGCCTGAAGGTCCACTAACAAATTGGGTGTTTTCTATAATGTTACCTCTGTAAATGACAGGAATTGTAAATTGCTTAAGAAGCTCCTTAGTGGAAAGCATACCTATCTGTACAACTTTTGAAAGCACGGCAGCTTTGAGACAGAAGCTAATGCAACTTTAGCTGTCCCTTCCTTTTTCTCCTGATCCTTTTCTGATAGAAGAAATATGTAGCGTGAAGTTCAGATGTCAATTTTGAACTGTTTGTTTCATCTCTTCTTTCCCCTTGGCATGCAGGGCAGTTGGGTAATCCTCATCTGAATGTTCAATGCTAACTGGAGTTGCGTTCTGGTGTTCCTTCTCTGAATCTGCTTACCCTCATCCATACATGGCCACTTGAAACAGAATTTTCCTGTGGAGCTGTAGAGCTGTGAAGTACACAGGGACTTAAAGAGTTATGCTCAGAAAAGGGAACTTCAGGTGTTTTTCTTGTCCCTGTTTCAGAATTAGAGAATTGACAGGATGGCCATAGAGAAGAGAGCTAGATTCTGCTGTCATACCTGAAGCAGAGATGTTTTATCATCTAGAAAAAATAGTTATGCCAGTATATTTGATGGTTTTTATTGTTGTTTTTGCATCTGTTTGCAAGATATAGAGTAAATGCTTGGACCATTGTGTCACTTAAAAATCTGTGGGTTTGAGCCAGACAGGAAAAGTAAACAAATGTTTCCCCGATGCTTTTAGTTACTAGGGACCCCATGGAGGAAAAACAAATTACGCGACCTACACATGTACAGTTAGCTTTATGCTAGGATTAATTTTATTTTTACTGCAATAACCTTCCCATGTAGGATGTATGATTTCCTTTACTGCTACTTTCAATATTATAAAAGATAGCGAATTGCTACCTAGGTTGGTATTAGTCAGCTCCTCTAGACACCAGGACTCCCAGCGGGGGCTGCGGAGCTCCATGAGGGGAGTCCGGGGCTGTTTGAGCTGGACACAGCTGGTTCCAGCCGGATACAGCCGGTTCTAGCCAGACATGGCTGGTTCCAGCCGGACACAGCTGGTTCCAGCCGCATACAGCTGGTTCTAGCCAGACATGGCCGGTTCCAGGTGGACCCAGCCGGTTCCAGTGGGACACAGCCGGTTCCAGCTGGACACAACCTGTTCCAGCCAGACACAGCCGGTTCCAGCCGGATCCAACCACCCACTGCAGGGCAGGACTGATGGGGCAGACCACTGTTGGGGAAGGTGTTCAAGAAGGGAGAAAACCCTGTGGGGACATCCAGGGGGACGGGGAGATGGGGAGAGAGGAGAAGGAGGAGGAGGGAATGAGAGAGAGGACAGCAGAGGGAGCGCACGGTCAGAGGTGTAGGAGGTACTCTATGGCAGAACAGGCACACCCCAGAGGCACTCCAGCCCATGCAGGGGACATGCCAGAGCACGAGCAAACTGAAAGAAGGAAGATTTGGCAGAGAGGAACCACAGTGAACTGACCCCCATCTCCTGTGCCACCCATCACCTCCTCTAAAGGCACTGAATGGACCTGTGGCAAGAGGAAGGAGAGAGAAGAAAGGATTGGAGGGAAGAAGTGACGTGGGGACCAGCTGTGGGGAAGAGAGGTGCCTGAAGAGGAGCTGAGACTGGGAGAGGATGATGGGTGGTTTTCCCCTTTTTTCATTTTTGCGTTTTCCCCACATTTTCTGGATCAGTTGTTAAATAGTTTTTTTTTAATTAACGATTAATTTGCCAGGATGAATCTGTTTTGCCCGACACAGTGCTTGGTAATTGGCCACCCTGTCTTCATCTCAATCCAAAACATTGTTACTCCAGTCTGTCCCTGGTTCTGCTGGAATAACTGGGAATAAGCATGGGAGTGTGTGAGAGTTGGGGCCAGCCTGCCATACCAACTCTTTCCTAAAGGCTGTTGCTGTGACACGAGGCAGGGTCTCTTACACCTTCATCCTGCAGGTGTAAGGAGTAGCAAGACAGAATTTGGCCCAGCTCTGGTGTCAGTGAGAAATTACACCTCTCAGTGTTCAGAGAAACAACACCTCTCTAGGCAAAATGAGGATAAAATCTCTGGTTTAGGTAGGCCTGAACTGTGATTCTTCATAGCTGGATGTGAATCAGAGCAGCCCCTTCTCTGCTGAATTCAGAGCTCCTGAATCTAGCATTGTGGACAATCTTTAATGACTTAAGCTGTAATTTCCTTTATTGCTTCACTGTGGGAAGGTGGAGGAATGTTGCAGGAAGTCTATTAGGTTCCTGTCACTTTTGTCCAGCAAAAGTGCCCAATACAGCTTTTCAGGCTACACTTTAAGGTCAGGATTGTGACTGTGAATATAAATACAAGAATATAGTGCCTCTTAGGACTGACAGCTCTGATTTGTGTATCTGAAATGCTAAATCCCTTGGAAGGGATCTACAGCTACGTGAAAGGAGATTGTAGCCATGTGGGGATTGGCCTTTTCCCCTAGGCAACCAGTGATACGACCGGAGGACAGTCTTAAACTGTGCCAAGGGAGATTTAAGTTGGACTTTGGGAGGAATTTCTTCATGGAAAGGGTGATTAGGCATTGGAAGAGAGGTTGTTGGAGTCTTTTCTCTGAAAATGTCTAAGACGGGATGTGTCACTTGCTGCCATGCTCTAGTTGACAATGTGGTGTACAGTCATAGCTTGGACTTGATGATCTCAAAGGTCTTTTCCAACCTAATCGAGTCTATGATTCTGTGAAGACCAGCTAAGAGGAAAAGTAATTCTTAGCTATTCTACAATTATGATATCTTCTGACTCTGTTTGGACTAAAGGTTGTAAAACTTTAATCTCATTCTATACTGGAGTAATTATTTTTTTAAGGTTGAATTTACTGTATGTAATTATCTACAAGTAACTGGGAGGGTTTTTGAAAGCACTGTACCATTATTTGGAAGAGGTTCTAACCGGTGTATAGGTGCACTTTCTTTTAATCCTTTGCATTTTGACAGCAAATCATCTCAGGCTTTTAGTTGAAACTGAAGCCATTATTTTGGATTCCTCCTCCAGATTTCCTGATATTATGATGCTTTGGTCTTTGGTGCATACTTGATATGCTTAACTTTAATTATGCTCTGACGTATTTCAGTGATAAAGCTATGGTAAAAAACTCATCCAATGTTTAAATTTTTCATTTGTAGAATATATTAATGACAAATTTTCTGGGTAGGTACTTATCCAAGAAAAGATTTCTGAAGTGAACCTGTTTTTATGCTAAAGCAGTTTCACTTGCTTTTCCAGTCGGTGCAAGTATTTATCTGTGGATTTCTGAGCAGCATGAGAGCAGCGAGCATGAAGGCAGCCTGTGAGGTGCTTTTCCCGCTAGATGGCAGAAGATACTTTGGACCACAATATTTAGCAATTTGAACAACATACAGAATTACTGGACTTGTATACTATGATTTGTCCACAACTAGAGAGATGTCATTTATTACAAGTTTATCTGGTCATATGTTATCCAGATTCCTTTGAGTATACAGCCCCACTCTCTCTCTCTACAAATAAAGCAAGTAATAGATAAATTAGTAAGTAAAAAAGTGAGTAATTAAGTAAATTTAAATTGCAAGGGTTTGATTGCAAAAATCTCTTGCTACTTATGTGGCATTGAAATCAGAAATGCTTATAGAAATTTCTGTATAAAAAAAATCTACCTAAACAAAGCTGCAAAAGTGCAATGAAACTGATGCAAATACTATTGTGTACAATGTTTTCATTATAATATGTACAATGTTTTGAGACTGTGTATATAATATAATATTTGTATTTTAAGTGCTTTATATTGGGTAACGTATTGAGTTGATAAGCTTTCTACCTTGTAATAGTTTTCACTGTTTGTGTGGATATCCTGTTTAACATGGTTTGGGTACAGCACTGTGACAAGACAATAATTCTTGTTTTGCTAGCTCTTCCTCGAGCATTTGCAGCTCCAGCAGCTGGAATCTTCATTGAATAATGCAGAAAATGTACACTGCACATATACATAGATACAGAAATCTCCCTCTGTCATGTATACATGCATTTATATAAATATGGATCTGTGCTTTGACTTACTTTTCCCTAAGTGTTTCTCTCAACATCAGGCTAACTCCACAGCTGATAATGCAGTTGTTTACTGTGAATGTTTTTCATACAGATTTGGCTTCAATATCATCTGCAGGCTGGAAATACTGAAAAACCCAGCTATGTCTCAGGCTGAAGGTGGTAGAACGTATTCTGAAAGGTCAGTGGAAAGCAAAAGGGTGTAAAAGGCTTGAACTCCAACTAAACTTATTTTATTATTTTATATCCATGGAACAGATGAACTGGTCAGTGTCAGTAGAAAGTTTCCAAACAGAAAAATACTTGGACCTCAGTTTGCTTTAATTAACTATTAGTTAGTTAATATGTCCTCATGACTTAAAAATATCCTAGATATGTAAATTATTTATTATTGAGACTAGTTGAATCACCCATGCTTTTAATATTGCCAGTTCTAAACCCCATTTGTCATACATTTATGATTTTCTGAACTGAACACTTTTTCAGGATACTATTTTATATCCAGGCTGTGCCTCAGGCCAAAATTTTTGGAAATTTTTGGCTGAGAAGGTTTGGGAAAAAGGATTATTTGCTCCATGTATTTTAAAAATAAGGTGTGAGCTCTTTTCTTTGAATGAGTCTTGCTGTCTGGTGCTTTGGAGTAAGGGACTTGAAATTCTAGTGAGGGGGAATTGGTAAGGAAAGGCATTTTGGAGTCAGAATGTGACTTTTGCTACTCACATCAAAGTCTGTCACAGGCCTTTGCAAAATCTTTCTTGCACATAAGGTTGTATAATCTCTGTGGTTTTTCTGGGTGAATTTGTCCAGGAAATGCAATTCTTGAGAAGGAAAATTGGGCTGACTGAGCATAAAAGAATGCATGTTCTCAGCATAAATTTGTTTCAGGTACAATGTTTTGTTTGACAAAGGAGACATCCTGACAGTATCTGAAGGCACCTCAGAATTTTTGGCATTAGGCAAAAAGATAGTGGTATATTGCTGGAATTTAATGGTACTGTTTTCTCCATTGCTTGTTTTAAGCCTTAGAAGGAGACTGTGTTCTTGCAAGAACTGTCACACACAGAATGATGTCAGTATCCTCACACTATCCTGAAAATTCTAAATTATTGGATTGCATATGAAATAGCAAAACAAATTATTTTTTGAAGAATGCCCTTCCTCCTATTGTGTAGTTTGAGGATGTCCATTGTATTAAATTTAACTACTGAAACGATATGCTGATACAAGCAAATTATTTTGTAACTTGTTGCAAATTGCCCTTTTTTAAAAAATTTTGGTTTTATGCTGTTGTTTCTTAATCCTCTTATCAGGCAGAAAACATAAACATTGTCAAACTTGTTTCCCTTGGCTCATGCCTCTTGTAGAAAAATTGTGCTGTCAACTGTGTTTCTTAAAGTGAGCTCAACCTTGCTTTCTCTGCTACCATTTTCAGACCTACTATTTCACAAATCAAGTGTCTCAAGATGCATAAATATCATTACAGCACAGTGTAGAAATCAGTCTAACCTCAACATCTTATAGAGACCAATTAGGCTAAATAAACATATTATACTGCTAGATTGGAAGAAGATTCTCTGGACAGTATAATGCTATTTCTCTCTGTGTTACTTAAGAGAACTGTTTCAGTGAGGTCTGTCACACAGAATGGCATTCATGTTAAGAAATACTCTTTCTTGTGTATAAGAAGTTGTTTTAATGAATAATTTTGTTGAAAAGATTGCCTAGGTGTTAGGGTGTTTTTCCCTAGTTTTCTATTTGTAAACATAAACCAGAGGGCAAGTCATCAACAAAGGGAAATTCCTTCTGTGAAATAGCATTTCCAACTGATCAGGTATCCATTACAGTTCTGGGCAGGTTGGCAGACAGTAATGTTACTTTGGGGTTGTGGTTCGAAGCAGATTTTAATGCTCTTGCTGATACTATATAAATATTCCAAGAGTACTTACACTTAAAACCAGTTAAAAAATCAGCTATGTCACTTGGGGGTATATTTGGGTCTATATTCCCTTTGTTGTTGCTGTAAAAGATAACACAGCACTACTTCAAATATACGTTTCCTGTCTCCCATAAAAATCTTGGCTCTTAGTTTGCTTTCATGTTAGCAGAAGAGATTAGTTCCAAACAACATTAAGAATCAAAGAAACTCAGCAAATTGAGGTGCCTTGAAATATCTGTCAAATAAATCCAATATAATGGGCTGTTTGGTCTTGATAGTGAAACAAAACAAACAAAAACAACATCCCATGTCTGCTAAAATTTCGGTACAGTGCTGGAATGGAGGTCAGAGCTTCCTCAATATGAAAAGGAATCCTGTTACGGGGATAAGTAATCAACCACCTGGGAGAATATAAAACTAAAATGAGAGGTGTCCATGGAGACACAGCAGTGCTGCCAAGTTAAAGATTTAAATCCAAATAAAATATTACAGTAGTCTCAGGTGATAGCATCCATAGAAGTTTGGACCTCATTAGGGGAATTGAAAAGCTTAGAGCTGTTTCCAGTAATAACACTCAATTTAGTTGGTTAAATTAAAGCCAAACTAATCTCCTTTCCATGAAGTGTTTGAACAAGTTGTAGAAAACTCTCCCATCAGTTTTCTTGTAGGAGAAAGAAATCTCATATAAATAGTGCTGCCGAAAGACTGAAAAACTCTTGCAGCAACCCAGCAATTCCCATTTACACTTTGGTGTGGTCCTATCTCTTCACCTATTAAACAAATCTAGAGACCTTGCTGTTTCATCCTTCATCAGATCTTATAAAATGAAGCTTCTGGAGAGTTCACAAGCGTCAGCTTTCATAAAGAAAGTGGTGAGTTCATGATTTCAGCAGAATCTGGTGGAATTTGGTTTGAAGGAACTGAAGTAGAGTTTTCCTACTCATGTGGCATCCTCTGATTTTTTATTTTTTATTTTTTTTGTTTTTTTTTTTTCATTTAGTCCTCAACAGCTTATAAAAATTCTTAGGAAACATTTAACTAGCCAGTGTAAAAGTGAAGAGATTACTTTAAAGGAGCTGCTGAAGTAAGGAACAGAACATGTTTGATACATTAGAAATCAGAATTAAACTGAAAAATCAACCAAACTAAGGAAAAGCTATCTATCTTCATAATTCAAGGGCTAACAATTACAGAAAATTATTATGTACATACAGTGTTTGTGAATGTCCATCAGCAAAGCCTTTCTATGAGCCATACTGACAGTGTGACAGTAAAATTATAAATTTAAAACATGCACTGGTGATTACACTTAATCAGTCATTTTTGGTCTACCTCACCTTAAACAGTACTAGTGCCTTTCACCTTTTACATTTTTCCATTTTTCCATGACACTTCTGAATCAAGTGTCAGTAGTAGTGCAAATTTGGTTTTCCCATTTCCCTTGGCATTTCTGAATATATATAGAGCCAGACTGAATAAGTTCTCTGTATTTAGATTTACCAGCTATTTTACTCTGACTAAAATTGAGGCACTAAGGCAAATGCTGTATCATCAGGATAATTAGTTGTGGATATCATGAAGACAAAATTACCTTGTTTTGTATACAGGGCTTTAATAAATGCTTGTAAATAAATATTTAAACATATGACATGTCTGTTGCCCTTTTTTGTTACTTACTGTGTTCTAAAACTTATCCTGGATCTAATAAAGTGCTGAAGAGGAACTGGCCTAAGTGAATTTTTTGCATGTGTTTAAAGGTTAGCATATGCTGGAGGTCTTTGCTGAATTGGATATCTTGGTTGTATCTTATGTTTTATCATGCTTTTATTATGCTAAGTTTCTCATGTTTGCACCTTTGCTTTCACGGCTTAAATAATTTCTTAATTTAAAAATTCACTTTGCTCTTGATAAGTACTGAAAAATGTCACTTTCCAAAGCAAAAAGTGTCCTATGGAAGCTGCGTACAGCAGGAATGAGAAACAAAAGCTGAGAAGATCAATGAGAACTGTTGAGTCAACTGGACTGAAATCAAGAAACTGCTTTCCTATCTTCTTAGATAAGGAGGAATGTTACTACAAACTCTTGATCCTTCAGTGTGCTGCCACCATTGTGTCAAAAACTTCAGTGTGGTCCATTCAAAGCTTTTTATGTGGCTTTGAAAAGATGCTTAAGGTGTTCAGGGACGAGCTTAGAGTAGCAGAAGCCTACACAAAGGAAGACATTGCAACAGTAATGGATCCAGACACCCATAATAGTGGGCAAGTTATGGTTACTTTTCATAGGAGAAATAAAAGATTGCATGAATGGATGCTTGAGACTGACTTATTCAAGTCACTATTGCTCTGCATTTGTTTACAGTTTAGGTAGACTATGCTGTTGATGAGGGAAAAGCTGCTGACTTTCACTTTGCAAAACTTCAGCTTGACATCAGTCTTGCAGGTATGGTCATGTAGTCACTGGACATACCAGTGATTCCTGAAGAAAAAACCCCAAGTTTCTGCTTTAGTCATAGATGGGAAAAGAACGTGGGAATGTGCTGGATGGGTTTGACTTAGCAGCCTGGTGTGTGACAGGAGCAGAAAGGCTCACTTCCAGGCTATGAATGTTTCTTTGCTGGCTGACCCAGGCAGAGCATGACCAGGACATCGCTAGTAATACCCAAGTCTTTTTCAGCATACATGTCTAAAATGCCTTAATAACTTAAACAGTTACAGAGAAGAAATAAATTAACAGCCTGATTTAAAAAATAAAATATCAAGGAACAATGTTAGAAATTTCAAAGGTTAAGCTGATATTCCATTAAAATATACCCTGATTTTTGCAACAGTTGAGACCATTTACACTCTTCAAAATAGCTTGTGTTAATCTGTGTTACACAACATGACCTTAAAGGCACAACAATGTTGTGTTTTTGATTCAGTGAGGTGTTGTTTAGTCACAAAATATTTCCATTACTTTTTCAGTTCTCCTTGTTAAAATCTCTTTTTGCCCTTTACTAAGGCTGCTGGTACACAAATTGAGGTACCATGAGGCAATAAAATAAATTTATTTTTAGAAAAAAATTGATCCAAAGGCTTTTAAAGATCTCATTCTAGATAAAAAAATATTACAATTGAGCTGTACTTACTTAAAAGCTACCCTACAAAAAAGCCCAAGATAGTACTTCTTGTTGAGACAAAATTCAATGAAAGCTGTCCTGTTGGAAGGAATACACACTTGGACCCCAAATAATCACAAAATTATAATGTAATTTCATTTTATTCCTGAAATTGTTAGTCAAAGGAATTAAATTATAAGTATGAATCATATGCCTATGGAATACAGCACATTGTGAAACTAGCTTCTCATTTATGCTTTATTCCTATTGTATATAGAGTCTAGAATGTTTTGGATTTTTTTTTTAATAACCATGTATAGCTCTCTTAAACTGTGTGAGTCTCTTTGGAATATAAGCCTGTTTATTTTATTGTGTTCTGTTTAGTTATTCTAAAAAAGAGTTACAGACACATAATTGTAGCCATCTGTTGTGTTTTAAGTCCAATCTAGCCCAAAAGTCAAAAAAGTCATGGCAACAACTTATAAAAACAAAGGCAATAATATGAACTCACTATGGTTACTGGTGAACCTTTATTTCTCCCTTCAAATGAAGTAAGTTTCCTCAGAGAATTTTTTAAATGTTTGATTTATTTCTTTATTAAATATGCCTACAGTATGACCAGTTTCTCTATCAAGATTGTCATATAGCTGTCTCCTTGATTGTAAATCTGTGTTTCTCCAAAAATAGGAGTTCTCTTATGATAAAAAATGAAGCTCTGAGTTAAACCCCAGTGCTTGCCATATATTGCTTTAGCATAAACTAGCAAGCAGGATTAAGATTGCTTAAGAAAATTTATTAGTGGCACTGAATAATATTTATCATATGATATATTTAACCCATACTCTGGCTGATTTGAAATTCATTATTTATACATTTTAGATATTTGATGTATTAGGTTTAATAATTCACTGAGATATTTAGTAAATAGTTTCCACAATTAATTTAATAAAAATGTCAATGACTTTTATAGGACATTGTTAATTTTCAGGATTATTCTGTCTTTTAGACATATCGAGTTTGTTAGTAAATTACAGTTATTTCAGCTAGGAGTGATGCATTGGTACTTGCACAGTGAAGAGTAAATGGCACAAATGTGTTGAAAATGACCTCTACCTGTAATGGATAAGGTCAGATAGATGCTTTCTGCTACTGCAGATTGTAGACGTGGAATATTTAATCAATTCTCTTTTCTCTATATTTATGGAAAAATCCCATGATAGAAATCCATGTATGACCATCTTTACTGAATAATGCACACACTTAGCTCCTGTTAAACAGAAAAGCTGGAGTGTTTGGAGAGCAGTGCTGTCCTTTGAGGAGTATTGCAGACTACAGAATTCTAGTGGCTTGTAATTTCTTGAGAAGGATGAGGGTGCCGAGGAATGAAATACATCCTGGCTAGACACATTCCTCTCTTTTGACTGTGAAGAGCCCACCCTTATGCTTGCCATTAGGCAGGATGGATAAAGTCCCAGCCACCTCAAGAGAGATGGTGGCCCAATGACAAATGGCTGTCTGTCCTAAAAAGTTCCCTAATAGTCGCTAACAGGGAACTAGGGTGTTTCTGTCAAACCGAAGTGGGCACTGGAACACTGAAGCTAAGATTAAAAATAACAGAAATCAGTTTCCAGTTGTACAAGACATCTTATGGGAAATAAGAAGATATTTAAGTAATGGAAAATCTGTTGATTATTTTATTCAGGTAGTAATAATCTAAATTAGATTAGGCAGGTAGTTCACACTGCTGTAGATTGGAGGTGAAATAAGAAATGTAAATTATAGTGTCTGTGCAAACTTCACTCACAAGCATAAATATAATGTAAAAGCAAATTTTTTTCATTTCTCATTTATTGAGTTAGTTGTGTGTGGATATCTGTGCTTTTACTCTTGATACTTTTGTTAAATATGCCGAGTGAGCATAGGAGTGAACCACTCCCATTGGTATCAGCCTCATACTACCATTAAAAGGGATGGTGGAAACTTGCTATTTTTTTTTTTTTAAGTGTACATAAATACTGGTTTGTATTTGCAAATATATTTGCAGCATGATGGTAACCACAGAGCTTTGGTCCATAATATCAACTCAGATTTTTGGGTTATTTTTCCTTAAAAAATTACACTGAACAATTTTTGTATTTTCTTGAGCTACAATAAAGAAATTTCTATAAAATATAACCTCTTCAGGAGTCCCTACCTTTTTTTTTTGCTTTCCTATTTTTTCTTTTGACAGACTTTTTCTTCTCTCCTAGTCTAAATATTTTCAGAGTATTTATCATTAACCCTTGTTTTTGTATGCATTTGTTCATCTGTAACTATCTCTAGCTGCTGTCTTTTACGTTCTAATTACCAAAGTTTTCTGTTTTGATGCATTTCTTTTATTACTTTTTATCAAATAACACAGTAATTTAAAGTAATATTTTTTGTCATCCATACAAGGTGTACATTTCTTTACTACTTTATTCATATAAATATTTCTCTGACTTTGAGTATTATCTCATTACAAATAAATCAGTGGGTAAAAGTAGGGCATGCCCGTGGTTCAGAAAGTGAAAGGTGCATGTGGCTGTGGAAAAGAAGCTGTGCCAAACTGGAATCTGATCAGTAACACTCTTGGTAGCCTCACTTAGACATCACCCACAGGCAGCTTGGACTACCTGCAAGAAGTCCTGATTTTATGGATATTGTGTCATAGCAGGTAAGAGAAATCATTTTAGGAAAAGCAAAGACCTTAGCCCATTTTCAGTATTCATCCCAGGAAACTGAAATGCTGGTGACAACAACTTAAATGCAAGTGTAATGGTTTGGAATGACTTAAAACCAAGGTTATTTCTTTAAAAAATTAGTACTCCTGAAGACCAGAAGTTTAAGTTTCTAATCAGAGGCTTAAGACCAGAGGCTTAAGTTTCTAATCTCATCTGTTAAGCAGCTGCTTGTATAAAACCATTTGAAAAGTATTAGTAGGATTAAAATATTGCAGTAGTGTGTTGCAGTGCTTAGAATGTCAGTTTGCTCTAAACCTCTCCCCCATTTCGTCTCTTTCAGTCTCTGGTTAATATTAATCCAAGCAAATAGTGCAAACATTCTGGGTGTGATGGAACAAGGCATAAAAGCATGTTCATAGTTTGGAGTATTTGAGTTATCCTTTCAACTGATAAGCAAATGATTGAATGCTCTGCTGGAATGGGGCCAGAGTACATTTTGCTGCTGATTAGAATGAGTTTGTGCATGTGCTGTAACTCACACCTTTATATCCAACTGCACCCCTGCGAAGGATGGAGTTGGTACATGGTGGATGGGATTGTTATTTCATTAAATAGCCAGACAGTATTCATGTTATCCTTCAGTACTGCACAAAACCAACCAACCAACCAAACAAACAAACAAACAAAAGGTAAGAATCATGTTCTGTGAGTGAATAAAGAAAATAGGCTCATTTCCACAGTTCAGATGAAGGGAAGATCTCTCACTGACTTAATTAGGTGCACTGCCTGACTAAAGCCTGCATGATTTGGCCAACATTTCCTATAATTCCAATGTTATGACAGAAGTCGCTGGAAAAATTCCAGCTGAGAAGGAGTCATGCTCCACACTTAATTCAGAGAACAAATGGAAGATGACTGCAGAACCTGAAAATGGATCCACAACTGCTAATGATAGCAGATAATCCTGTGGCTCAGCTTCTGTTGAGGTCTCAGACTTAAAGAACCTTCTGCTTACACATAGCATGAGATAGGCTAGGTTTTCTGTCAGGTAAACAAAACAAAGATTTTGCTTCTAGCTCTTGTATATTTTGCATAGGAAACTCTGTTTTGACAAATCCTGTAAAAATAGTATTGTATTTTCAATAAAAATCCTTAATATTTTATTTTAAATTATTTTATTATACTTCTGGTTTTGATATCTGGTGGCAGAGATTTAGGTTCATTAGTTCCTGTTTGTGTATCATTCTTGGGAGATTAATATCTAATTCTGGTTTTCTAGCAATGACTCCTAATAATATTTTTAATTATCTCTCTTCTTCTTGAGTAGCCTAAATCTTGACAATAAATCAGGTTCCTATTACAAGATGCTTCAAGTGGAAAATCTGTTGGCATTCAAGAACTTCTCTATCAGGCTGTCTTCCTCTTGACCACACAAGAGACAATTATACTCCATTTACTTTTTCTGACACACTTCTTCTTCTGTAAGTTTTGTTTCTGAAATACACACATATTTTCAAAATTTATTGCTGCTTTTAAAAGGGCATATTAACTTCCCTTCTGTGGCACAAAATAACAAAGTGCTGCAGTCAAATATATACTCCTAGGAGATGGATTCTACTAGTTTCTGCTTTCACCTTTGTAAGCATCCTTTTCTGGGAATTAGAAAATGTTCCCCCATAAAACATGTGGAATTGATAAACGTGATGTCAAGGCAATCAGTGTAGTCAGTTTGGATACAGGAATCAGATCATGGGGCTGGGGTTTTTTTCTTGTTCATTGTCAAATGCAGTCTCTTTGTTGGTCCCTCTTGTTTCCTGCATGATGAAATATTGCTTGAGCTGTATTTGGAGAATCAGATTAAAAGGTGTTTTAATATATGATCAAGAAGAGAAAAATTATGGAACTGAACCTATACTAGCACTGACAGCAATAATACTTCATTAGAATTCCTCAAATCTACTATGTTTTCTAAAGTTTGGGGGTCATACCTCACCCTGATTCCTTGCCCTCAGCTCCATAACACTGCTTGGACAACTTTCCTAGACAAGGTTGCTCCTTCCCTTGTGTAGCATCCGTTGAAATGGAACTTGCTTGATATCTCACCTTACATCCTTCCCTCTTTCTCATGGTCAAAAGCAGGGTGCATGTCAGAAAATTATCTACCAGTTCATCCAACAGACTCTTCCTAGGGACCTCACTGGACCTTGATGTGGGCTTTCTAGGCTCAGACTTCAGCCTTTCCAGTCATTCCACAGATTATGGCTTGCTCATCAGTTCTGACTGAGCATTATCACTGAAATATGTTTTACAGAGTTTTTTCCATCACACAGTTGAAATCAATGCCACCTAATAAATGAAGTTGGTGAAGAGTGATTTTTAAGATATTTTACATTTGATTTCTTAAATATAGATATTTGTGATGTAATTTCTGAGTATTTTCTATTAATTTTCTTGCTGTCTATTTCTTCTTTCACTTATTCTTCACTTTGGAATTGTTTTTCAAAGATGTAAAATATAAATAAAACCTTTTTTGTCCATTTTTAGTCATCTCTTTGGTAATGCAATACTGATAAGTGCTTCAGGATCCAAAAGAAAATCACAAGACAATGCCACTATTTTCTATATTTTTTTTCCTGCCATACCATGTAGTGGTAGATTATATTCTGTGCTCTTTTTCCTGTGCTCCACTTGGAAGATCCAAAAGCAGCAAACTCTTGTTGAAGGTCCTCTTGACAGGAGGCAAACTTCTGTAGGAGGAAGCAGAGAGAGATCTGCTGGTAAGGCTGACTCCTTTGTCTCTTTTCTTAATCTGCAAGTGTGCTGGAGAAAAGAAAGGAAGTGATGTAGTTAACTTTGATAATCTCTCTGGTTGGTAGACAGTCCAGGGGGAAAATGACTGAATAGTGTTAGTTGGAACAGCATTGTTCCAAGTCCAAACAGGGAGAAAGAAAGGGACTGGGAACAATGCTTTTAGCTGAGTCTGCTGTACTCTGTGCCAGTCGGGCACAGAAAAACAAAACAAAAAACCCAAACAATTTGAGAAAAATATTCTTTTTGTTCTGAACTGCTTCAATTCATATATTGTTTCCAGTTAAAAATGCTCAGTGTTTCTGTAGATCTCGTTTGTACATGTGTCTGTTAAGCTACAGCATATTAAATTGCACATAGGCTGGTGTGCCCTTCTTAATTTTGTGCATATCAAGGTCCTTCTCTGAACATCTAATTACCTGCTGTCAAAATTAGATACCTTGTGCTAATGGACCAGGCTTGTACAGAGCTGCTGTCATTTGTCAGTGTTGACTGTGGAGGACACATTCCTGCAACATGAAGAACAAGTGAAAGAAATCAGGAAACAAGGCAAAGCTGAAAGTCTGAAGGAGTGTGTTGTAGCAGCTGCTGCTGCAGAGGTAAGGGGTGGGGGTGAGGGCAGGGCAGGTGGGGGAATGTGGCCAGCAGAGGCTACTGAGGGTCTGATGTGCTGAGTGGTGGCAGCCACCTGTGTGGCATTGCCCCGCTGGCTCCTCCCCAGCACTGACAAACAGCTGATGTTTCTCAGACCACTATGCACCATCTTTTTTAATTTCAGGAATGTACAAGGAGCTTGTAGCAAGTAGGATATATGGCTCAGTGCCAGGAACTGAACTTCTCTGTCCCATGGTGGGAGCTGACATGATGCCCTTGTCAGGACAGCAGAGCAACACTGTGATTGTTTTGGTATTTCTGGGGAAGGGGTTCTGCAGTACCTGCCTAGGGCATTAGGAAAACATTGACAAAGAAAAGGCTTTCTTATGGAAGGCTTGCATAGTAGACTGAGGCAGATAACACAGATATTACAGTATTATACTTCTCAGAGACTTAAACTGTAAACCTTTTCTGGTCACAGATGAGAGGAACAAAGATGTCCATAAAAAAATATAGAACAACTGAAGTCATCAAAAGACAGTTAATAATGACCTATAAAATGCATGCAATCTTCTGGTCAAAAATATAAAATGTATTTAAAATATTAAACACAGAAAGACTACTAGAGGCAAGAGTCTCTTGTAAAAGAGTGTCCTGGCAAGAGGGGCGGCATAGCAGTCAATTATTGCAAACAAAATCCAGGTTTCTTAATTAAAATACAAAATACTGGCTCTGCTCTGTAGCCTGTAATAAGTTATGTCTTGAGAAGACTGTAATTATGCTGGCGCCTGCTAGTGCTGCCATAGTTAAGTTTGTCACCATTTCCATTATAAACCCCATTTTTAAGCAATATATAATGTAGCCATAAAACATGATTTTAGATTGAACTTGGAAATAAAATTCTTAGACTGAAAAGTTTTGTTTCTCTCTTTTTTTTTTTTTTTTTTTTTTTTCCTAAACACAAATAATATGTTTGGTCATCTTTATGCTTTTTAGGAGAACACTAAATAAGCCAGAAGTTTTATGGTTGGAGGCTCTCTGGCCATTCTGTAGTATAAACATATTTTATTTTTTTCATCTGCATTAACAGGATCAGTCATTGCTTGAAAGCAGAGAATTTTAGTTCTTTAAATGTCCATAAATATTAGGAAAACAAACTTCACAAAGCTTTACAGAAATAATGAAGACTGATTAGCTTTGAATTATAATGAAGAAATGATAACTTAGTTAACCTTGGGCCTTCAGAAAGAATAGCTATAAAATGCTTCTTCCATGAGACTGACCTTCCCTTTCTAGCACCCTTCTCATGCTAAAGGAAGATGTCAGATCCAGGAGGCAACAACTTCTCAAAGGTGGAAGCTTTCCTGCCAGCCCATTGCATCTGGTCTTTCTAGCAGTCCTCACAGGACCATTCAGAAAATATACAAAATGCCTAAAAGCCATGGAAAATTCTCATTAAATTTTCCCAAAGTACAATTTATCACTAAAAGGTGGTAAAGAGCACAGAAAATATCGGGCATCTGCTCTGAGAAATCATGATGAGAAGGTACACACGGATGGCTGGGCTATGCAGAAGTATTTTTATCATATGTATCATCCTAATCTAAACTATTAATGAACAAGATTCCGTTTGGTTTTTGTGATTCAATGCTTCTTTCTAGAGAGGTAGATACATTTTTTAATGATTAGCACTGAACAACAGATAGCAAAACCTGTGAAAATATCATTGTGAATCCACTTTCCTCTGTAGGACAGAAAAATACTGTCCTACAGCCTCAGTCAGCATCTGTAGCTGTTTTCTAATATGCATGGTTTAGCTAGAATTCCTTCAGGAAATACCATTTTTTTCTAATTTAAAGGTCTAAATGTTCAGGAACAAACACTGAAAGTAGTAAAGCTAAAAAAGCTGAAGTGAAGGACTGCTCACATGTCTCTTCCAGGTTTAGATTACAATGCAGTTTCAGATGCAAGGGTTGCAATGTAAATTATGTTCCTCTTGCCTAGGCCTACTTTACAAGAGCCTTGGATTACTCTATTTGACATCATGCAGGTCATGTTTTTAGACCTATGACTACATAAAAGCAAGTTTAGTAGCTACAATAATCTTTCATCTTCAGTGTAAGGATTTTGCAGCAAATTTACGGCAGATTTTAGGTATATACCTTCTCCAGTATTTCAGTTTTTCTCAACCAACATAACACACATATGAGAGAAACAAATAGATTTTCTAGATCAACAACATAAACTGTTTTTTCACTTTATTCCTTTGCTTTGCCAACTTATCAAATTCTGGTTTGAGCTGTAGTAAATACTAGCAATGGTTACCAATTGTTAATTAAATAAATTATATCAGTCATGGCGGTTTATGTAACCTCAAGTTACACCAGCGGAAGTTTAGATGAAAAATATTTTTTCACAGATCAAGGCATTACCTACTAGAAGATAGTATGGTTGAATGAGAGAAATTCAGGGAAACAGTATTTTAAAGACTTTTCTTGATTTGTTTTTTATCATTGCCACCACAGTGCTATAGCATGTTTGTTTATTGAACAGTTGCATTTTTTTTTGCTGGATTAAAAACTGGACATCTGGGCCCAGAGAGTGGTGCTGAATGGTGCCACATCCACTTGGTAACTGTTCACTAGTGGTGTTCCCCAGGGATCAGGGACCAGCCCTGTTTAATATATTTATCAATGATCTGGACCAGGAAATGAAGTGCACATCATTCAATTTGTGGATGTTTGTTGATATGCTGGATTTAAGAAAGGGTATTTGGATGGGCTGGATCAATGAGTCAAAGACAATTTTATGAGGTTCAACACAGCCAAGTGCCGAGTCCTACGTTTGGGTCACAACAGCCTCGCACAGAACTACAGGCTGGGGTCTGAGCGTCTGGAAATCTGCCCAGTGGAAAACCTGGGGGTGCTGGTTTACATCTGGCTGAACATGAGCCAGTGTGCACAGGTGGCCAGGAAGGCCAGTGCACCCTGGCCTGTGTCAGCAACAGTGTGACCAGCAGGACCAGGGCAGGAATTGTCCCCCTGTGCTCTGCACTGCTGAGGCCACACCTCCAGTGCTGGGTCCAGTTCTGGGCCAGAGCAGAGCAAGTCCAGAGAGGGGCAATGAAGCTGGGGAAGGTTCTGGAGGACAAGTCTTATGAGGAGTGTCTGAGGGAGCTAAGGTTGTTTAGCCTGGGGAAGAGGAGGCTCAAGGGAGACCTTATCGCTCACTTTTAGCTACCTGAAAGAAGGGGTTAGCAAAGTGGGGGTCTATCTCTTCTCCCAAGTAACAAGCAACAGGACTGGGGTAAGTGACCTCAAGTTACACCAGGGGAAGTTTAGATGAAAAATATTTTTTCACAGAAAGGACTTGTCAATCAGGGAAATAGTCTGTCCCAGGGAAATGGCTGAGATACCATTCCCGGAGGTATTTAAAAACATGGATGGTATTTAAAAACACTTTGGGACATAGCTGAATGGTGGACTTGGCAGTGCTGAGTTAATGGCTGGACTTGATCATCTTAGATGTCTTTTCCAAATGAAATTATTCAACAATTCTATGTAGAAAGATCAGTTAGCACACTCCAAAGATTTTAGGGTGCACATAGTCTAGCAGTTGTACCATGCACATCTTTTCCTTTCACAATCCTCCTCCAACAGCAGGAGATTACTAGTCTCTCAAGGACTGTGTGATTCATGGTAGTGATCACTTTCAATTGAAAGTACTGGAGCAGCAGCTCCTTTTTTACTGCCTGAGAGGCCAGCTGATCTCTTACAAAAGGGGAAATTCTGCTAAACAAAGGAAGTAATTTTAAAAGAAGGAAATAACATCTGTCTACAGATATGTGGAGAGGGAAAGAAGAAATGTGAAAATGGAGATGGTGGGGAAAAATATTTAAAGTTTAAAAAGCTGAAAAGAAAGTCCATGTGGGATCAGAGGCAGCACATTCAAGCGGCAAACTAAATGTAGAGAGATGTAATAGGAGAAAGTATTGGGAAGAGAGAGAGAGTGTATAAAACAAAGCACAGGAAAACGGTATAAAACCCCCAAAACCAATTTAGAGAGAGATTAAGAGACTGCTGCACTATCCCATTGCCAGTAGAGGTGCTAAAGCCATGGCTATGGAATAGAGTAGCAAAATGCTCAAGGGAAGAAATAAATCCTGTATTTATATAGGTAGAGTATTTCACCATATGAACAATAGTGAAGTGCAGCTACCTAGAAGGAATCAGTTTAGAAATTAATTTCTATTTGAATCTGTAGTTTAAAATAAAAAGAACTCCAGCAAGAGGCAGAAGATGTTCCCTGGAAAAGCACTTCAACCAGCCTGGGAACAGCACAAGATACTTCTGGCCGTGCTGCAGTCAGAGAACAAGGAGACCAGCAGGTACCAGTCTACAGCTGGGGCACAATAAAACCCTTCTACAAACTGAGCCAAGAATAATCTTCTTTAAAAGTGCTTTATTACTTGCAAATGTTATTGCTCTTGTCCAAGTGTTTTGTATTTTCTTCAGTGCAGTTCCATTTTTTTTTCTTTTGAGATAATTAGGAGCTTATTTTAAACCAAAGGGGATTTCTGGGAGCTCTTTGGGTTTTTAAATTATACAAATGATATCACTGTGATGTTGAATCATATTATTAATTGTATATTTTGTTGTTCTTGTTTCTGAAGTATATGTGTGAAGATTTTTTATTTCCCAGTCCTTGAATACAATAAGTTTCAAAAAAGTCTTCAGGCAGATTTCAAAATTATTTTTCCTCAATTTGCTTAATGGTAAAAAAAAGTATAATTTCAATACTGCAGAGTATTCTGTGCTGATAGTTTTACAACATTGTGTATGTACTGTGAATAGAACAAACTTCACAAATTATTGTACTTAAAGCTGGAGACCTTTCTGTAAATTTTAAACAAAGTGTTCTATTAAATGACATCTATAAAATGCTTGTTGACTTACCTCCTAGACTGATTTGTGATTTTGCATGTGCTTTTGAATACCTGGATGAAAAACTCTTTTTCTTCAGGAAACTTGTTGGTAACTGAATAAATAACACTATAATCTAAGTATGGAACACTTCCACATAATAAGTGTTATTTTTCAATGAATTCCAGTTGCTGTAGCATAAAATGGAAGTACTCTCTTTATGAATAAATAATACTGAATATAAGGGGTTTACAAACATAATACTTAATTTATATCTCAGCTGCCAATTTCTGCAGTGAATTCTATGAGTTTTCACACTGTGCCCATTACAAATTGAATTATCTTGGCATTAGAAGACATGTCTTTGAATGATGCAGAAAAATATATTTGTGCTTCATTCTTATGTTAGCAGGGTAAGAACACATCTTTCATACAACATCCAACTCAATAAAATAAAAAAACTGAGTGAAAGTTATCGTACAAGTTTTTTTTGATCAGACATTTGGAACACTTGGACCTATGCATACTTATGTCCAAAGTCTCAAATGTGCACCTCATGCAGTCCATAGCACTGTAAATCTGACTTGGATACAGGTAGTGTAACAGGTTTGCCAAATTATGGTGTCAGTGTCACATTTCTCTCTCAGGAGATGTTCAAGCTACTTGCTTTCTTTTTGCTGGGGAATCTGTAGCTTTAGCAACTAATTATTCTCCAGCTCTCATGAAACCTTTTTATAGGAGTCTTTCTCCAGTTACTTTTTGCAGCAATAGCCTTGCAGGAAGGTAACAAGAACAGACTTAAACATTTTAAATGTTGACTCATCTGTTTATGCATAATATTGATCTGAATGTCAAATTTAGCTGATCATTAATGAGGGAAAGGGCCATCAGAATTATTCTGTGTGCATGCATATGTTTCAGATTAGGACTGCAAATGTCCTGAAGAGGATCTGCATTTTAGCCTAATTTGCCAAACAGTTGCAGTGAACCATTTCTCTGGGGAATCAGCCTCTATTGATGTGACATTGAGAACCAAAGGGATTCTGCATTGAGAAGCCATATACTGATTTTTGTATATTTTTGAGCAGTGGGCATTGCCCACAAAACCACTTTTACCTTCAATGATTACAGTGGTCTGGAGGGTAGTTATACCTTTTTTCACCATTATAGTGAATGGTGATCCGTTGGAATGCAAGATTGGCAAGATCTGGATTCCCAGGTTTCATTACTTCCCCTACGATAGTTTCTCTAACATTGTTTAGATTAGTACAAGCGTAATGAGCTCTGAATTCACTCATCATGTGCATACATGCCACATTGTTTAAGAAATTCATGCAGCTGCTTCCTATCTTGTACTGCCAGGATGCCTGCATGGTGCTCTGCTGCTTTCCTGCCTCTGAGTCCAGGTTCTCCAGGTGCACCATTGGCTATGTGCTCCTCTCTCAGATATCTATCCCTAAGGGGAGATCACTTCTGGAGCCATTTCAGTCCTCCTTTTATTTTGAAAAGGCTGGGTAAGGGCTGTTCAGGTGATTTCTTAGGTTGCTACCAGGTTTAGCATCGGGGGGAAAAAAGGTCTATATTGACATGCTAAAACCATACATGGTATTTTTTCTTTAGAAGTTCATTGTTTCATATTGGAAATGCAAAATGGGGTCTATCAGTGATTACAGACACCTTTGACTTCTTTAGCAAAGACTTATAAAGCTGTGTCTGCCCTGTATGAAATACCCATGCTAAGACTGAGTGTTTATGGAGAATAGGCTTATGCAAAAGGACATTTTGTTTATATTAATAAAAACTTCTAAAAAATTATTCTGTGTTCTAGTCTGGGACATTTGGTGCCTGTGTAGTGCAAGTTATTGTAAAATAAATGCTTTGTATTTATGTTACTTGTTTGGTTGTGGCTCTATCAAAAAGTAACAGGATCTCTTTTCATCAAACATATGATTACTAGTTTAGATGTGTTCTTATTTAGTTTCTGTCTGGAAAGATGTTTGCTATATAAAAATACCCTTGAATTTAAGGGCATTTTTGGCTTTTTTAATGAAAAAAAAAATTAACCAATTTAGAACTTCTAGTGCCATAATATAGGAAATTTCTATTGCTGGACATACTGACGGGCTGAGGACTTAAATCCTCTGAGCAATCAATCCACTGGCTTTTATGAATGCTTAGGGGAAAAAGGAAATATATTACTGGAAAAGAGGAAAAATTCGTGTTGCAGGATATGCAATGGCCAAATTCAGAAAAGACGTATGTATTGTGAAGTCTCATGTATCATTTCAACTGACTGAGCAGAACAAACGAAAAGAAGAAAAACCAGGAAATAATACTTATCTTTTAACAAATAGATTTTGAAGAAACACCTTAGTAAGGAAAGAAAATGTATTCTGATTGTGATTGCTCTTCTGCTAAGAAGAACAAGACTTTTGCTAAATATAATTTTCATAATTTTAGTGCCAATTTGGCAGGTCTAGCATGAGATAAATCCTTTACTGGGAGAAGCATTGTTCATTACATGTGCTGATTTATGAGAGAGAATCACTTGTATTTAGGTGATGGCTGGACTAGAGTGTAAAGCTTGTTTGTGCTTAATATATTAGATAAATTGTTCCTGGCTTCTTAGGGTGTAACTATACTAACTGTCACACTCCCAAGTTTACTCAGGGACTGTGTGATTTGCTGAGTAGGTGTCATGTAAAGGAAAACCCAAAGCGATGGATTTTATGTAGCTAGTTTTTTTCCCTAATTTCATGTTGACAAAAACCCTTTTTTGTCCCTTTTTTCTACCCTCATCACAGTAAAGTCTCCTCCAGGCTAAAGGCAAATTTTAGCAGCAATGAAAATGACCACCAATAATCTAAGCAGTATGAAATTTAACATGGTGATTTTGAGAAAGTGAGAGGAAAACACCAGTTACCTGCTGTCCGAAAATTCTACACTGAACCTTAATTTCAGGGGCAGCAGCTTTAAAATCTATTTAATATTCCTATTTCTTCAGTTTCACTAAAGTTAATAACAGGCTGTGGGATTAAATTTTAACTTTACATATTTACTGGGAAAAGTAGTATAGCAATTTATGAGTAAAAATGTACTTTGAATAAATTATCATTGCAAATTAGAGTTTAGGAAAGTTGTGACTATAACCATAATTACAGTATTTGTTGTGCACCATTTGAAATCTTGCTTGCTGAATAAATTTGTTTTCATTCAGATTGCATTCCCATCAATTTTAGAAAAGAGTAAATCGAGCCTCACTGACAAAATTCCCTACAGAGTTTTTTCAAAAGATCACCTTTGTTTGATAAACTTGCCTAAACCAGAAACTTTTCTTGAATTAGTGAGATGCTATTTCAGTCTGTTGTGAGAGTTTCCTACTCAAGTTTATTAAACCATAGTCTCATAAGGAGACTCACAAGAGCTTCCATATTATGCCATCTATATATCCAAAATTGCTACAGTTAAAATTGATTGTGCAAGCTATTACCAAAAAAACAGCCATTAGCCCAAATTATATATATTACTGTAAATTGGAGAGACGGGGAGAGGTTTAAAGCTCTATCTGGCAAGAGAAGGGTTAAGGACTTTTTTGCTATACCCGTTTCAAATTACAATGAGAAGCCTCTTCTTTCCCAGCAGGGTTGTGCTTACATTAGTCTTTAGATCTCTCTTGAAGAGCGCTGTTATATTTGTGCCTGCTACAGTTGGGAATAACAGTTCAGAAGCTGAAAAGGGTTGAATGGATTTACAGAAGGTTATTTTTTGCAAGTAAATTAATGGCAACACATTAATTTGATTAGTACATGCTTTAGAATTACTTTACACTCAAGAGATTCAAAAGATGTTAAAGTTATCTCCAGGCTGCTGGACAAATATGTGTTACACCTCCAAGGTACAGATCAAGACAAATCTGTGACTCAGGATTTTATCTTGGGAAGAGCGCAAGGTGTACGAAGAACTCAGAATAACGAGGGAAGATTACTCTGGGAACTACAAAGTGTCAGAAGAACATCTCTTGCTAATACAGCTCCCCACCAAAGACCTGGTCATCTAAGGTTTATATAGGAATGCCTAGGTCAGCTGACAAAATACTGGTCTTCTGCTCCATAAATGCAGAAAAAACGATAACAACAGTGGAAAATTGGAAGTCTGAATTTCAGCTTTCTTAGAAATAACTGCAACCTGACACTCCATAATATTTAAACAGGGTGGGGGGAGAGGAATCACCAAAGATGTTACGATGTTACGTTTAGAGATGACATTGACATGAAGAATAGGTAAATTTTGTTTTTCAACTACTGGGAAAGCAGACCTCATAGGAACTCAGAACAAGTAGGAGAAAAGTTGTTGTTTGTTTTTTTTTTTTTTTCCTTGTTCTTTTTCTTTTCAAAGATGAACCTAACTGCGCTCAAAGCTTTCCTGGGCTTGCTCTGGAATTGCTGGGTTCTGGTGGGTCACGCACAGGGAGGTTTAGGAGACAATCATGTCCATTCAAGTTTTATTTACAGGAGGCTGCGGAACCATGAAAGAAGGGAGATTCAGAGAGAGATTCTCTCTATCCTGGGTTTACCTCACAGACCCAGACCATTTTCACCAGGAAAGCAGGCTTCTTCTGCGCCCCTCTTCATGCTGGACCTGTATAATGCCATGACAAATGAAGAGGATTCTGAGGAGCTGGAGTATTCACTAAAGGGATCAATGGCAGGGGAGAGCAGAGGGATACGGAAAGGATACCCTGCCTCTCCAAATGGATATTCGCGGAGAATACAAGCATCTCGCATGACCCCCCTGACCACACAGAATCCTCCCTTAGCCAGCCTGCACGACACCAACTTTCTGAATGATGCTGACATGGTCATGAGCTTTGTCAATTTAGGTATGTGGAAATAATTTTTGTTTTTGCTCTCTCTGACAAACTGTTAGCCTGATCTTGTGAAAGGCAAACCTCTCGGCCGAACTGTAACCTGTTCTAAAACAGCAGGATTGAGCCTGGGCTGCTGTGCCACTGGTAAAAGAAACATCATACGGATGGTAAAGTAGCTACATTGTAGGTGGCCATGGAAAAAGATTTTTCTCACTGTTTATATAAAGTCAGTTTCTATAACTTCCCTCTGCTGGCTTCTGTTTTCTTTCTTTCATTGATGTAATGAAAATTCTAGCCTTAGGCCAACTAACTCCTTTTTTTTTTTTAAATCTCTAAAAATCAAACACTTATGCCTATTGCTCAGTTATTTCCCTCAGTGTTTTTCCTTAAAGCTTACACATGAATAAACATTAGTTGTTAATATTTTAAAGCCTAGAAAGGTATGAAAAGGAAAAAGTTAAACCATTAAAAAAAAAATCTTAGGTTATTTAGTGGGGTTTTTTTCTGTTGTTAAGAGCCAGAGTTTTATTATCTTTTTAGTTGAATGGCTGGATTTTAAATAATCTGTTGCTGTTCCTTTGTTATTTCTATTTAATAACAACAGGCTGTGTTTTATTATACTGTTATGGTGCTCAAAATCTACAATGGTTCTTATTTTCTCTGTCATAAATAAATTAAATGACAAGTAGAGTATTAAACACCAGAAACATGCAAGCAAAGAATTCTTTTGAAAATTATATAAATTCAGATACAAAACCTGATAAAACTAAATTATATTGGCTTCTGAGTGTAATAAACATGCTTGCCAATTACTTTGTAGGAGAAAAAAACAGTGACAGATTTCTTTACTAAAGCGCAACTTAAATGTAATCTAGAAAGCTGCAAATAATTCAACAAATCCATTTAGTATTTTTATAAGTACTTGAAATGCTGCAGGACTCATAAATTTGGGTAAAAATACACTTCTCATTGGACCAGAATTGCAAGAGATTTAATTGAAATCTTGAAGTTTCACAGAAAGCCGGTACAAATTCTGATGAACTATTGTTTTCCAGGGTAATGCTTTTTGTAGAAACTTTTTAACAGCATCAAATGTTCTGAAATACCTTAATTTTATCTCACATATTCTGTATTTTTTATGTCTACCAGGTTTTTAGTAAATACTGATACTCCATATACTAAAATTCTAGGAAAGAAACACTCTAGAGTTTATTTGCCATAATAATTAAATCACTTTTCACCAATTATTTGGCTGACAAGGAGGTGTTCAAGTCTGAGATCTTTTTCCTTAAGAGTAACAGATGCCCACACCTCTAAATAAATTTACTTCTTGTTTTTGCTCTGGAAAAAGCAGGTTAGAAAAGAAATGGAATCTGTTTTTTGAATGTGCATTCCTTATCATTAAGAAACAGTTATATACTGCTCATTTATTACTTTTAAAGTAACACTGGTGCCTTGATTTACCCAGAGCATCTGGAGTCAGCTGAATTTAAAATAGCAAAGTTATACAGAAAAATCAGAAATGCTCTTATCCTTAGCATTAGTCAAGGCACTGATCCTGCAAAAATTTTCCTTGTGTGTCCTGAGAAGTACCCTCTGTAAATATATCAGGGACCATTCCACCAGCATCCCTGAGCACTATTTACATGGGACCTAGCCTTTGATTTCAGAAATGTCTTTGATTACAATAGGACTTCTTGCAATGAATGAGTAGAAGTCTTTGAAGTTTCAGAGTCAGATATGTCCTAAGCTGATCCTACTCTGCTTTCACAGACAAACACTTTGGAAGAAATCAAGTTTCTATTGAGTGTCTTATCTTGGGTAGGAATTTTCTAATATTTGTCTTATTTTGTTGTCTTAAGAAAGTAATTCTGAGAAACTAAAGCTTATCTTATGTTTCAAAACTATGAAAACTGGGGCCGAGAAGCTGTAGTTTTCTAGTGATTAATATTAATAGACGGCATTAACTTATAACAAAATACTGTATATATATCAGGTTTGATTTGAAATCTGTAAAATGTTGCAGCTCTAAGTTAGTTTAAATCCTAATTCACTTTAAATACCCTTCCATACAAGTTGGATATTGTGTTATATCACACATTCCATAGTGTAAAATGCATAAAAAATATTGATGACCAGTATAGATTAGCTTCAACATTTTTATTAAAAAATCCTATGTTTCAGTATAATTAACATAAAAATGAAATAAATCATGGAAACAAGTAGCCATTTTATATGATTTATGCAGTATGAGATTGTGACAGATGAGGGCAAGCTCTTTTAATGGAGAATGGGGAAAAATATGCAGCGATAAGTGAATGCTAATGCTTAAAATCAATAAATGCTGATGCAGCACAGTAATAACTCAAATGGATTTTGAATTCTTGCATCAAAGAAATCTGGTCTAAAAATAGTATTCACCATGTTCATACCTGCACACCATTAATTACAAAATGTGTAATTATAAAACTCTATTAATCATCATGATATTTTAAATTGAAACTTTTGTATATAATTGTACCAGTTATAACAATTTAAGACATATATATTGAAACAAGAAATGTGATGTGTAGTTGAGATGTTGGATAGAAATTATTAAGCATAAAAATTGAAAAGACTGAAAAAGATTAAAAAATAAAGGAAAAATGGAAAAAAAGCAAATATTTTTATATTAAAGAATAAAAATTTAAACACATATTCTAACTTTGATTAAAACCCCAACCTGTCAGAGCTGCAAATACCTCACTTTCAAAAACAAATTTAGAAAATAACTATCAAGGGAACTGCAATCATAATTCGGTCAAGCAACCGGGGAGAAAAATAAGAATGTATTTACTTCTCCTGAAGTTAAAATTGTAAACACCTACTCTTTCTACTGGAATTTATATCAGAATTTCCATCTCTTTCATTCTTGAAAGATACAACAAGACAGAGACTTTGTCTTGTCTTGTGTTTTGTATAAGACTGTGCTTGTTGGCAACTCGCCATAAATATTGATGAGTGTAACAGAGGAGTTAACTGGGTTTGGTCCAGCAGTCAAAGAATAAATCCTCCACTAAACACACTGGGGTTTTCAAAGATCTGATTAT
Source organism: Taeniopygia guttata (assembly GCF_048771995.1). Taxonomy (NCBI): domain Eukaryota; kingdom Metazoa; phylum Chordata; class Aves; order Passeriformes; family Estrildidae; genus Taeniopygia; species Taeniopygia guttata. The sequence goes on along the minus strand of NC_133027.1, from coordinate 26,163,675 downwards.
ATCACCTTCAAATTCAGAACTTTGTTTTCCTGACTGGGTGTTTTTTTATCCTATTATAATATTTTATTGTATTATTGCAAAACCCCGACTCTTTAGGGTTCTGGCATCTTCTTTTTTGGCTGATCTCCCAAAATGACATATATAGGATACCCTGTTCCACAGAGAACAGGCAAAAAATACTTATGCAATCCAACTCACCTTTTGCTCACTCAAAAATTAGTTAGGGAAAGACTTTTTTAAGATAAATGTTAGTGTTCCCACTCTTCACCTTTTACAAAAAGAGGGGGATTGAATAAAAGAGATGTACATGGATGAGGTTTGGAAAAATAGCAGCCGTTTTGTAAACTACATTTAAACATTTCAAATACTGATTTTTCCATTATCATCAAAGTGATCATTAAATCCACTATACTTAGTTGTTTCTTCTCATGCTATTCAAATGCTCTGTGTTTTCATTTTTTTTTACAATATGTCTATTAATTTTTCTCCTAACAGATTTTTCATTTGCTAAGCAAGCCTGTTTGCTTTCTTCACATTTTCCTGTTAATTGATATGAAGCTTCCATAAAATGGGAGCTATATATCTGCTGTTGCAGTTTTCTGTTATGTTTTCTTTTTTGGCATATAAAATTAATTTCAAAAACTTGAATGTGAAGATCACAATAAAATTTGTGACCCCTGATGTACATGTGCTAAGAAGGATACAATAATTACTGAGATTTTTTAAATAACCAGTGCACCCATTGTCTTCTTCACAGACAATGTGAATGATTCCACAATCTTAGAATAATTTTGAAACCGCACGTGCTGTGTTCAGTTCTTAAACCAGACACTGAAATCAATGGAAATTTTGTCTGAGGCACAGAGGACTGTTCATATTTCTCCAGCTTCTCTATCCCAACTTTGAACACTGTTTTGTAGATTACATGCTTCTTTAAAATCTGAATCATTAAGTAAATACATAAATTCAAAAGATTTATAGTCCATTGTGTTCATTGGAGAATGCTAACATGGTATAGAACAAATTTAACAGCTACTTTGAGTAACTTATAGTACATCAATCCACACCAAATACTTGTAAAGATATATTTTTGTTACACACAAAAAAGAAAGGATTCCTTACTGCAATTAGACCTTGGGCATACCTAGTAGCTCGTTTCTTAAATTGAACTAATTCAGTTTCTACAACCTTCTACTCACAGCTAACATATCATCAGCAAGGAATATGGAGTGTTAAGCTATAAAATGCCAGGAGCTGAGGAAGGGGTTTGAAGGATACATGCAAAAAGGCCTCAGGATCATTAACTTCTCTCCTAAAGCTCAGGAACGAGCACATTTTCTTTCTTTTCCACAGGATTTCAGATGTTGCTGTCTTAATTTTAACCGTACATTAATTTCTTTGGCTGTGGTACAGTTTTAGTGTATAAACGCAGGCTTCTAATGAAAATATTGACACAGCCTTAGCTGAAGTGATGGAAGGAGCTCTATTATCTTGCCTTGAATAGAGGGATGCTATTGCAGAGATAAAACTTGTTAAATTACAAATGGACCCCATGTCTTTAATTGTGGAATTGGATCAATACACAGAAAAAATGAGAAAATGCTTGTGAAGCTTTTATTCAATGGAACCCCAAGTCAATAAGGTGTTGTTTTTCACTCTATTACATAACATTTAGAGCAAATTGGATCAAGGAGGTCTCACTTAATTTTCATCCAAAGTAGACATCACTTGACATCTTGAAATTCTAAGACTTTTTTTCCCCCTTTATTAAAGTTTTATCGCCCACTGAGTGAATGCAGTGAATTTCGTGTGACCTAGTACAGTCAGGCATTAGAAATAACTATGAAATAATTTTCTGTTATCAAATTGAATATTAAGACAATGCTTTGCAAAATACTTTTGTTTGTTTCTAGAATGAAAGGACTTTACTCATAGGATGACGTGAGCTAAAAATCCTCATCCAATATTTACAATTCATTAGAGTTTTAACCAATTTTTGTGCAATGGCAGAGCAAGTTTTTGGAGATTACTTTTAACTTTTAGAAAGAAGTATTCTCCATATCCCTTTTCTGAATTACACTACATTTGTTGTTTTATATTGAAATACTTTATATTTCCTTTGAAATCTCTCAAGTTACATGAATCTTAAGAACTATATAGCTCTACCTCAAAATAGGTTTGTGTGATCCATAAATATCATCTAACAAAATAATGTTTTTATAACTGTCAATTAATTTTTTTGCCAAAGTTAACACTTTAAATCCAAGTAAATTATTGTATCTACCCAGCCAAAAAAATGTCAAGCTCTCCATTAACTGGGGTATAAAACTGTCTGACTCTCCTTGCCGACAGGTTTGAAAGAATTTGCAGATAACTGAAGAGAAACTGATTTAGCAGATGGTTAGACGTGCATGGTGAAAAGCTATATATATGTATGGATATATAAAAATATATATTATTATTAATATTTTTCCCATTGGGAAGAACGGCTAACCCAGTTCCGCTTCTTCTTTAGAAAGTGTTCCTTTCCAGACTAAACACAGACTTTGGGTGGGGTTTTGGGGATTGTATGTATTGTACAGTGCATATTTTCCCAGGAAAACACAATCTGGCAGTGACTCTGGCTAACCATGAAAGAGAAAGAGGCAGGCTTGCAGAGACATCTCTGTGTGGAGAGTACTAGGGGAGGAATCCTGCCATGGATTGGATGGAGAGCACCTTGGTTCTCCCTAAACTCTGGGTTGTTTTCTAAGATAATTGGACAACTTTGGCATTTATGTCATCTCCCACATTTATTGCTCCTGTTATTATTTTCTCTGAGTGTTAAATTATGCAAAGAATTTTACTGTGGCTACCTGCCTACTTACTGCCTGAGTTATGGAGGTAATTATGACAGGGGCAGCTCTTTTCTCTTTTCTTTTTAGCCATGGCAGTTCCTTTCAGCTTGCTTTCATAGGCCCACAAACTAATAGAATTTGGAAAAAAATGATTGATTGCAGTCTGATCATTCTAGGTGTCGTCTGGTGTTTCCACATAGCTGAGAATGAACAGTTTATGAAGTGCCAATTGCAGCCTCCAGCTAAAGAAAGGCTCCCCAGGGCTTCAGGAGAGCTCTGGCTGCTACCAGACTTTATAATTATTTCCCACACTTTTCCCTATCCTCTCCTCCTTGTCCTTTCCCTTGTCTCTAACCCCTGCTGCCTAGGCAGGGTCACTGAACTTTAGTTTTATGTCAGTGGCATTTGACTGTAGAAAGGATTAAAGGCTGAGAAGTGGTGAGTCCAGGCAACAGCACGGGAGATGGAGAGGGAAGGAATGAGAGCAGGCAGGACAGAAAAGCTGCAAGGCACAGGTTGGGCTTTAGAAGGAGGACATCCCTCTTCTCAGTAGGCAGCAGTCATTGTGCAGGGCTGGATACAGACCTGCTGGGCATGGAAAAAATTTGCAAGAGAGAAACAGCATCTGCAGGAATTGCTGGAAGATTTAGTCCTGCTCCTCTGTGCCTCACATGGGGCATGATGTTGCAGCACTAGAGAATTTCCCATGCTAGTAGGATTACAAAAGTGGAAGTTCACCATGGTTGGGACAAGGTGAATGCAGATGGAGAAAGAGCAAAGAGCATGATAAAGAGAGATAATGTACAAATGAGAAGCAAAATTAGCGCATGTGTGGGTTTCTTCTCTGAGTAAGCCTTGAAGGCAAAGGGAGCACTTTTGAATCCCGTGTGGTAGAGCAGCTACCTCATACTCCCCAGGCACTTGGCTTCCCGGGCAAACCTTTTCATCCTTGCAAAACAAAATGCAGCTCCCCCCACCCTTCGGTATGCGTGTGCCGGGAGTACACAGACGGGCTACTAACGTTTGCAGCCGTAAATAACTTAGAAGCTGCTTTTAAAAACCGCAGGTTAAAGGATGAGGGCTGCCATGACGCACACAGAGGTTGAGATCAGAGGAGCAGCTAAGAGGGGTCAGGAGAAACAATGAATCCCCTTGTTCTGAGTCATATTTATGAGTGCTCCATTGCACCTAAAGTTCATATTTATTGGCTAGGCCATGGGGTTTCCCCATTTGCTCATCTCTTAAAATAACACCCTGGTTAAAATTTCCTATAAAACACAGAAATGCTACAGCAGGCAGAACTTGTCAACCCTGAAAACTACATTATTTAAGTTTGTGGGTGGGGTACACCAAGCAAGAGCTGGTTTGTGTTTTGTACTGAATTATGAATTTTTTTCTATACAAAACATGACTGTAATAAAAGTAGAAAAGGAAAGATTTTTGTAGCTCAGCTTTCCACTCAGAAATTTCCCAGTTATTGAGAGGTGCTCCAAGAGGTGAATTTTGGTGTTTATTTCCCAGCTCTTTTCAAGCAATTATTCTGGTGCAATAGATCAAGAACCTGGCTTTATTAATCACTACCATAACACTTAATACACATGTAGCACACGTGGTACCTTAGCAAAATGTGATTCTACTTTTTTTTCCACTGTAATTCAAGACAAACTGAGGCAAAAATTATTAATGAATCGGAATCTAGAAAACTAACCAGGACAGCTAGTGCTGATTAATGATATATATCTGTAGCTAATAAGCAGTGACTTTGCAGAAGCAAAATTCCACATAATTCTCTTTTTCAAGGAGAATCAGGATCAGGAAGAAATTTGAACAGCCGAAATTTCTGTAAGGTTTATCTTTATGTGATTTAACAATATTACTTATTCAGATTCCATGAGAACCTTAAGGTCTTTTCCAACTTTAATGATTCTGTCATTATATCCCTTTGTTGACTGGGTCAGTTAAATGAAATTGTTGTTGTTTTAATCCCAGGTATTCAACTGTAGTCAAATTAATGAAGTAAAATTCATATGATCTGGTAAAGCTGTACCCCTACTCCAGAGTAATTATTGTAAATTAAGAGCAATTTGGCTAGGCATATCCATTTCAAACATTTAGTATTTAAAAATGGAGGGGAAATACTCATGGGGTATGCAGCTATAACATTCTGAAAAATAAATTCAAAAATTCATTTTATTGGACTTTTTCAATTGTGAGTGGCATAATTTTTGGTTGTAGAGGTGTTAAATTCTGTGCTGACAAAGAAGAAAATTCTGGAAATAAATATGTATTAAACATAAAATATGTTTTGTCCTAGGCCTTAGAACAAGAAGGAGCAGACACTGTATGAGCAGGGAATCTGATTCTGGAGCAGTGGGCAGATAGTATCTGGTGCCTAGAGCCATGGGATTCTGGCGGCACAGTTTTCAAAAACACTAACTGAGAAATTGAAAGAGTGGGAGAACAGTAATGTGGATGATCACTGTGGGAGCAAGTCCAAGCCCAGTGTACAATCCCATAACAGCTGCAGTCTTTGGGGTGATTTATGATGGTGGAGATCCAGTAGGAACATAGCTCTGGGAAGGTTGTTCCCAAGGTTAGCTCAGCTGGAATATTTGTCAAAAAAGTACAAGCCATAACCTGCCAGTGATCCTAAAGGTTACTCTGCTGCTCCTGACCAGGTTACCTTGCTGCCTCATACATGAAAATTAAACGTATGCAAAGATTTTGCAGTGAGTCAGTCTCATTCCCAGCTGAGTCAGTGAGTGAAATATCAAAGCAACCTAATAGGAAAATCCTGAAGAGCCTCGGATAGAGAATGAAAACAGTGTGCCTCTGTTTTTCAGTCCATAAAATGGGGATAGGCACACACTCCTGTGTTCATTTTCTCTTCTGTGCATTGTCATTCTTTGAAGTTTCAGAGGACTGCTACAGCTTTCTTCTTGTGTTTTACTCTGGCTGAGTACTCTGTAAAATTCTTTGCTTCTCAAAGCCTCACAACACCTTGCATTTCATCATGGTGATCTCAAATTTTATTTTAGAAAGAGCTGAAAAAGGCTCTTCTATAAGGACTACAAGTTTGCTGTTCTTAAAACACAGTTTACAAAATAATGAAAATGGAAAAGAGGCACCAAACCTGAGTTTTGTGTTCTGGTGTAATGAAGAGAGGCAGTGTGGCTAGCTTAGCTCCTGTTCTCAGAATATAGGTTTGTGTGTCTCTGAGTCATGCGTGCATGCATATCAGTCTGTGTGCATGGCTTTGTGTATGTAATATAAAAAGCATGTAAATCTCTTCAGTTTTAGTCACTGGAATTTTTTCCCCCTTAAATCATAATATTCTTTCCCATCAATACTATGTGGCTTTAACAGCCCTGACCTTTCAAGCTGCCTGTTTGGACCAGTGTTTATCAGATGACCATTTGACCTCCTTGTTAATTGTACTTAATTACATCCTGTTGTAACATTTTGAAATAAGGAGGTGAGTTTATGGATCTGCTCCAAAGAACTAAAGACTAAAACAGCAGCAGAATTCAGTGGTATGAGGGGCTGAGTAATCTTGTAGTGAGGCTAATGAGAGTTGTGGCTTGTCTAGTCAATGGCAAAATTAGATCCTTAAACCAGTTCTTTTCCATTTAGGATCGTTGGTACTTCTGTGAATAAAATCACACGGTTTTTTTGTTCTGAGAAGGGCTTCTCCCCTCTGACTAACAGCTTGGATGTTTCTCCGAAGAGATCAAGAAAGGAGTGAGATATCAACAGTACTGCAAGGACTGAAGTTCACATCTGATGGTATAAAAGACAGTAGCCTCTGGTTCCACAAATGATATCTTCACAATTTCTTACTTCCATAGAATTGACAGTTCCCACGAGTTTTTTGAGACTTACATAATATTTGCTATGAGATTTTTTTTGTGCGTTGTGATTTATGAGCACATCTAAGGTTTCATTAAAGATCAGCAAGTATCCCCTGCAGCTGCAGAAAAACAAAAATGAAAACAAATCAACATACAAAAAGAGCTGCAGTTCTTGAAAATGGTCACTCTAAAGTCTCAGAAAGAAACTTCAAGCACTTTTTATTTTACAATGACTATCATATAGTTGACAGCTTTTGAAACACATGGCAATCAATGATCATATCACTTTTCTACTCACTAGTGGTGATATATATATAACCTTTTCTGCTGTTCTTCCATAGCTTACTTTCCATAAATTTGTAGTAAACTTGATTTCCTAAAATACATTAAGGAAAAAGAGAATAGAAGCTATAAAATTGCCATTACCAGGTGAAAATCTAGTCCTAAGATTTTAAGGTGAGGCAAAAGAATACACCTTCAATTTTGTTTTATTTTAACAGTGATCAATAGACTTCTTGCAGAATGAAGTGCTATAAAGAATTAATTGTTTGTAGTGGTTAATTGCACATCATTATGTCATTATTGCAATGGTTTATGGTCCAGCATGAGTCAAATTCTAGATAAAAAAGGTAAGTTATTAGGGCTGTGCTGTGAGCTCTTTGGCTGATACAGTACTGCCCATGGTTGTCAATGTGGACTGAACACTATTGTGAAAGCTGAAACTCTGTACTGTCTTTCATGTAGCAAAGTTTAAAATTATAGTTCAACTATACACAATTGCTTTTGCATAGTTAAATGGTTTCTAGTGTATTGATTTAAATTACAAGCTTATATGATTAAAAATAAAACACAGAATTTGCTGGATGCAATAGTAAGGTATTCAAAAGATCGTAATTTTTAAATACCCCTGGGTGTTAAGCAATAGAAAATATACCTGAAAACATACAGTTAAATATGATGACATTCAGGAAGGGCTGATTTATTTTTCAGAATTTTGAGAGGTAGTATAATGTGACACTATACAGTATTGTATATCGCAGTAATTTAAAATTACATATTATTTCAGAATAAAGTTTTTTCTTTAATTCTTTGATTATCTCCTATATTATATCCTATAGCTATCAACTATGGTTCTTCAAAAGGTAATTTTTTTCATCACTTCTTAAACTATTGAATTAATAATCATGTTTAATGAGACTGTATATACTAATGAGATCACATTTACAAGGAAAACATTTTTAAATATATCAAATTTTTAATTTAAGTAAGTATATCTTAAATATATTTATAATTTTATAAAATATCTGTACACATATATTTTTCTATAGAAATACAGATACGTGTTAATGCAACATACAGATACAAAATACTGTAGAGTAAATTCTAAGACACAGATCACAGAATATTCAAAGTTGAAAGAGACTCAGAAGAATCAAATGCAACTCTTAAGTGAATGGCCCATATGGGCATTGAACCCCCTGCCTTGGTCATATCAGCACCATGCTCTGGCCAACTAAGCTGATCTTAAGGGAGATAGTTCAAGTTCATGCTCAGAATGCAATTCATTGGCTCAGAAGAGACTAATGTCATTAAGATTAACAGCATATTGCCACTATTTTGATTGCCCAGCAATTGTGTTATGCTTTCTCCAAATTTGTATGTATTCCTTATAACTGCAAAATACAAAAGATGTGCTTATTAGCATGAGAGACCTTGTCTAAAAATGTTCATTGCTCAGCTGGAACCAGGAACACTCATGAACTGAAATCTTGGTTCCACGAGCACAGCTGCCAAGCAAATTATGACCCGTTCATGCTGTGTTTACATTACCATCTGCTGCTGTACAGTAATGAAACTACTTTTATTAAAATATCACTATATCATTAGCATTGCATCATTATATCAGTGAAATTTACCACAACCTCTATTAAATCATGCTGCTTCTCCTTGTCTGCAGGTAGGGATCATGTTTTCATCACAATGGGAATGAAAGCATGTCTCCAAAAGATGAGACTGTGATGCTTCCAGATTGACAAATGGGGTTTTTTTACTTGACAAAAAAACTAAGTCTATCCCCAAAGATTAGAGCAGTTGTCACTTCTAAACCTAGTGGAAACACAGGTTTAGCACAAACTTGGGCAAAGGTTGATCAGCTCCTGCAATATGCATATGAAATATGCTTAGTTGTGTTGTAACAAAAAAGATTGCAGGTCGGGTTCCCACTACCTGCTCATTCTTACCTTCTGTTCAGAAAGACACACAAGTTTGGTCTGGGCCACATCAGCTCAGCAGAGTGCAAGCTCCAGGAGACCACCTTTGCTGTTCCAGAGAAGTGTTACACCTATAGCATGATTGTAGATACCTCTACTATCGGCTCAGTTATTGTGTTTGTAAGTAACTGTGTGAGGAATATGAAAAATGCAGTCCCAGGTGGAATAACACTGAAAATGCAGAAATATTACAAGCATGTCCACAGTCCTGGGCAACCAGCTCTAGGTGGCTGTGCCTGAGCCAGGAGCAGATGAACTCCTCAACTGCCCTCCAACCACAGCCTCTCTGTGACTCTGACAGAGTACCTAAAAAGAAAGGGGACCTTACTCTTGTCTTATGCATTGACATCAATCATTGGGTCTTTTTTGGAGGGGGGTCATGATCTTACATCAGACAACTGTGTGCTCAAAATATCATACTTTCTACATTGGAAATTAGTTTCTTGCTTGTTATATCATTTTGAGCCTCCTGTATCTCTGTCCCCAAGTCTGTCCAAAAGAACCTACCATGAAGGAACACAGCCTACTGTCATGTTACCTGGAGTTAATCTGAGCTCTTCACATTGTTTGTGAAGATTATTTTTCCTTTCCTTTAGCAGTGCAGGTGTAATGCTGGATGACCAACCTAGAGGTGTTTTATTCACTAACCATCAGTGAGTTTCTGCCCAGAATGGGGGTCAAAATGATAATTAACTTTGGTAAGTTTTAAACTTCTTTCAGGGAAATATAAAATCCATTTTTTTTCCTTCTTTTTGAGGGGACTTATTCCATATGGGGGTGAAATGATCTCTCTGAGAATAAATCATGGTCAGATTAGACTGACAGAGCTACGGAGGAGAGGATACATTTTGTATCCATATTAAAAACCACAGTCATATCCCAAACTGACTGTTCAAACTTGCTGTCTGAAAGCGCCATTCCTCACCACCCCTGGCCAGCCTCCTGTCTGCTCTTCCTCCTTATCTTCCTCCTGTTTTCTTCCAGTGTAATGTCTGTGAGGGGCTGCTCCTGCTGTGCTTCTGGCCCCGTTGCTCTGTTTCTCAGCACCACTGCTTAGGCTTTCCTACCTGGGTCCTTGGTGTTGGAAAACAGCAAGAGTGTGCAGGACAAACCTGCAAAATAAGGGCAAACAAATTAGAAAAGATGAAGCTTAGTCTCCTTACATTTTTAATTGTAAGGTGATGATTTAGTACAGTGATTAGCCCAGTATACATTTGTGAACCGCAGTATAAATCAGAGGACTTCTGATTTTATTTGGGCCAAGCTGACATAATAACTAACTGCACGGCCTGTGAGCAGTTATTTTTTGCAACTGTATTTAATAGCCTGTCTATAATATAGTCTAGCAAAATTTTTTTATTTCTTATAGTAAAGAAACCTTTTACTCTCTAAATCAGATGTTCTTGAGAGCTTCCTTCCTTATCCTTGTTACAAGCTGGACTGTTTTTATGGAATGTTTGGTCAGTGTTAACGAGTATGGGTAATATTAAAGTACTCAGATGTTAGCACAGAGTAAGCAGAAAATATTGCCTACCCAGTCATTTCCAGTTTAGAGTTCAGACACATCTTCCATGGAAACATTTCTAACAAATTCTACAGCAGAAAATAGATGGAATTTATCAGACAACGTGCATGAATGCTAGATGGTAGAATGACTTGCCACCTCTGTCTGGAAGTGAGCAGAGGGTTAACATGAGCAGAAACTAAGGAGATGTGAGAAGATAGAGTGCACTTTAATGTTTAGCTTTTCCTCCCCTGCCAGTTGCTCTATGATGATATATGCCCTTTCACCCTCCTCAGAAGTTATGTTCCATCTGTATACTTTTACAGTGTCAAAACAGTTATAACTTACACCTATTTTCTGACCATTGGATCCCAGAGGTATAACTTTTGTTTCTATTCAGTTGCAGCTGAACCCAAGAGGGATCTTTTTTTCTGTCATTTGTTAACCTTGAGGTTGTGTTGATCTGACATCCTGACTTTCACACACAGTCAGAAACCTGGCAATAACTGTTAGTTTTCTTTGTGATGATCTGTGATTATAGAAAAACAGAATTAAATGTGAGAAAAAATGGAAGTCTATTGACAGACAGTATTGAAATTTACTGTCTTTGCCAAAGGTGAGGCAAAATAGCCATCACTGAAAACAGCAGGCAAAATTAGCAACCTGAGGCTTGGTGGTGTAAGGATTAGCTAATTTATCTATGCATTAGCTCAGAACTACGTAATAGAGGGATCTTTGATGAGTTCTTTTTTTCTAAGTAAAGATTTATTTATCACTGATGAAACTGAATGCAATCAGAAATCTTTAGATTAACATATGTGTTTGTGATTGGAGTGCCTCTGTAATACAGTATGTCTTAAAACAACAAAGGTCCTTACTTATTAAAGATTAAATATGTGGAGTTGTATCTTGTTGTGCTTTGTGCTACAGCTGAGCAACTGGAGCAAAAGATTTACATTTGTCAGGTTGAAAGATACAGGGCACTATATTGTCAAAACCATCAGAAAAAGGCGACTTCGAGGAATCATGTTGCCAACTATCTGTTATGATAGGACTGTGAGAATACCCAAACTTGGACTCTCAAAGTTCTGTTCACTTCTAAAACTCAATCTCGTCGTCTGGTTGCTTCTCCTCTTGTTTTGGCGGGGTTCAAGGCAGCACAAGAAAAGCAGGGTGTTGCTTTCCCACTTATTTTGTATCAACAACTGAAAGCCTTCCAGCATTTAATTATCATTGGACCAGCTGCAGTGCAGCACTTGTTTTGACTTGTTGAGCAAGTGCATTTGACTTGGAAGAAGAGTAAATTGAATGAATAACACATGTTTAGCAATGAAATATTTAACAAACATTGGCTATTGAATGAAGACCAGCAATTTCATTAAAACTTCTGCTTCACTCCATATTTTAATGTAAAGTAACAAGAAGATATAATGGGTAATCTTACAGTGTCCAGATCACCTGGGAGATTGTGTGTGAGAAAGCCAAGCCCAGTTATGCCTCTTTGATTGAGGCATTTCTTTAGCTCTCTGCTTATAAAAGTTGCTGGCAGGCACTGTTACATGGTTTCTGGGAACTCTTTCCTTCTCATGGTGAATGCTGGAAGCTTTTAACTATTAACTGAGTTCTGATTCTTAAAATAATTAATGAAAAAAAAAAACTTATCCTTTTACATATTCACTTATATTCTAGCATAGGTATATAACTTTCATTGTTTACCTGGGTACTGTCTATCTATTAGCACTAAAGTGCTAATATTGCATGCACATTTTGAGGGGATTAGAAATTAGAAATCACATAATTTGAAAGTCCACCTTGATAATATTTTAGTCTTTACACTATTTGTAGTTTCTGAAATGTGTGTTTTGTTAATTGGCAAGGATATATGAGATCTTATTGACTACAATAACAAAATGAAGAAATGAATATTTTAATAATAGAACAGCACTCTCAAAAGATGTAACAATAAGTGCTTGACTGAAATACACTAATACATTCTAAAAACATATTTTTTTTATAAAGTATGGGATATTGAAATGCATTTCTTTGAGGGTTAAAGAAAGAAAACCAGTAAGTGAAATATTTGCTTTGAAAAAAGACAGGCAATCAGTTTTTGTAGGTTTGATTTTTTTATTATGCTTTTTCTTTTCCTTCTTGCTTTATATTGCCATTGTTGAAGGTTTTTTCATTGACTTTATTTTGATTTGAATTACTATGCAATTTATAGAGTTCAGTAAGTCTGTTCAATTATAGAAGGGATGTTTAACTACTAAAAATTTGGATTCAATAAGTATTTCATTTATTAAAACTGTTACTAACTGCACAGTATTTCATCAAACAAATTTCAAACTGCCTCTAATTTTGGTAAACAAAATAGGAAAATGTTGCTCATTGATGTCAGTAGCTGACCTGAAAATAAAGGATTTAGTGAAATAACTCCAAATTTAGAAGTGTATCTAGCTTCTGCACATGACTGATCAAACTTTATTCTTTGTGTTTTGAAAAGAAAGTTTCATGTGAAAGTAATTTACATTATTATTTCAAAACCACATCTGTAAATATATAATTACTATAAATGCATAATAATAAGTGCAGAGAAACTCAAATAAAAAGTACTGCAATAAATCAGTTTTTAAGAAACAGAACTTTTGCAATGAAAAAAAATTCTCCAGACTTGCCCTTTCTAATTAAGCAAAATCCCCACTGATAAAGGAAAGAGCTTTGCCCCAGTTGGAAGGGGATCTGAATGTAGATTAAGTTTCTGACAATGACTTTCATCTCTAAGATAGGGTATGTATGGAATGTAATTTTGGGGACTCCTATTTTCAACCTCTGCCTACATTTTTTATATAGAATAATTTATATTGAGAGAGGCCTTTATGAACATTGACTCCAAGAATTAAACATTCACAGACAAGTCCACCACTTTGAGAGCTTCATTCTGCTCCCTGTAGCTGTCTTTAACCTCAGGGAACTGGCACCCAGAGAACAAATGGCCCAGCTCTATTAAAGGGCGAGACAAAGAAGACATTAAGTGCCACAGCCTTTTCCCCATCCTTTGTTACTCTGTTTTTCCCCACATCCAATAGAATGGAGATTCTCCTTTGCCCTCCATTTGTTGCTGATATATTTACAATAACCTTTTCATTGTGTTTTAAGGCAGTGCCCAGATTACATAATAGCTGGGCTTTGGCCCTTCTCATATTCTGTCTGCATAACCTCATAGATCCTTTTAGTCCCTCTGATTTCCTGCTCCTTCTTCCAAAGTGCATAAACTCCCTTTTTTTTTTTCTTTTTTTTTTTTTTCTGATTTCCAGCCAAAGCTCTTTGTTCAGGCAAGCTGCTCCTCTTCCCCATTGGCAGGTCTTTTGGCTCATGGGGACACCCTGCTCCTGGTCTTTCAGATCTCTCTTGTGAAGGCTGTCCATCCTTCCTGGACTCCTTTGTCCTTCAGGTCTGCCTTCCAAGGGACTCTGCCATCCAACCTGCTAAACAGGCAAAAGTCTGCCCTCAGGAAGTCGAGAGGAGCAGTTCTGCTGACTCGCTACCTTACTTCTTCAAGAATTAAAAACTCCATTAAAAGTCCATAATTCTGTGTTTGCTGTGCCCAAGAGGTCTCCAACTATCACATCACCCACCAGTGATTCTCTGTTCACTACCAGCATGTCCACCTTCCCTAGCTGAACCCCTCACCAACTATGTCAGGGAGCTGTGTCCCACACATTCCAGGAACCTCCTAGACTGTTTTCTCTCTGCTGTGTTGTATTTCAAGCAGATTCCTGGTAAGTGGAAGTCCCTCATGAGAATAAGGGCTGGCAACTGGGAGACTTCTCCCACCTGCTTGTAGAACATTTCATTTTCCTCTCCATCCTGGCTAGATGGTCTATTAACAGACTTCTACCAGCATATCTGCCATTTGCCTTCCCACTGATTCTTACCTATAAACACTCAGCCCAGTGTTGAGGGCTACCTCACAGCCTCTCCTTCCTTGCCTATCCCTTCTCAAGAGTTTATAACAATCTTTAGCAGCACTTCAGTTGTGCAAGCCATCCCATCATGTTTCTGAGGTGACAACTTCATCCTAAATGGAAGACATGCAATGGGGAAGTTTTATAGTTAAAACACTCAGCTGAATGATTATGGTAATCTAAATAGTAAATGTCTAATGTCAAAAAATAAAAAGAAGTCAGATGTGGGAACAAAAACCCATTTCATACTCATTTTGGCCTTCAGCTCCTGCATTTCTTTTGTGGAATGGCTCAGGATGTCCCATTGCAGGGAGACTGGCATCCTGGCAGTTAGGATACAGTCACTGAAATCAGCTGATAAGGATTGAACTGTCCTTTGAGCCAGGATTAGCCACTGGAGCTACAGTGGACCAAATAAATAAACTCCTTTGTTTTGTTTACTCACTGGTCCAAGACAGCTGACCCTTAACAAACAGAATTGTCTCTCCACTAACCGTATCAGGCGGCCACCTCCAGCATCCAAAGCAATGCTTTAAGGACAGGTGACTGTTTTTTTCAATTTCAATGTCTAACTCAAAAAAGATTCCCTGAGTTCAGCTCAGGAAACTTACCATTCTAAGAAACAGGTTGACCTAGTAAAGCAGTAGTGCTTAGAGGAGCAGAATCATAGTCTGCTGCTTTTTTGTTTTTAAATCACCACTTTGGGAAGTTATTTTTCTTCATTCTTGGACTTTAAAAGTCCACCTGATTTAAAACCTTTTCTAGAAGAATCTTCATTGGTCTTTGAATACTTATTCAAAGGCCAATGAGCAAAATGAAATGGCTACTACTTCAATATTAACTAGATTTTACATTTTTAGGACTTCCAGGGTAAAAAAATGAAAGGTATGCTTTCCCAGATAAAGTGATTTTCTAAAGTTTACACTCATTTTTTTACAAGCCAAAAAAGTCACAATGCTTAAAAAATACCAAAATATGTATCTTAGAATTTTTAATCTGGTCTCTCTTCAACTGAAATGACATGCTGATGAATGTCCTTCTCTCAGATGCACTTCATCAAAATATTTACACCTAGCATAGCTGGGTTTTTTTGTTTGTTTTTTTTTTTTTTTTAATCCTGTATGTTTCTCTAGAGTCACTTTTCACATTTCCACACACCCTACAAAACATTTGTTGCCTTAATTTATGAAAGGTGAGTCATTCTAAACAGTCTCATTTATGAGACTGGAATTTGAATGAGAGAGAAGAGCAAGAATGGGGTAACAGCTATTTGATGTCTGTCTTTTCACAGTAGCACAATAGCTAATTCCTAGGGCCTCTGACCTTTCAGTGTCCTGTAACAGAGTACTTGCATTAATCTGTTGCTTATCTGTCACCTACCACATTTGATATTTCCAGTCTCTGCTTTCAATTATCAGTCATTAGAGGCAGCACTGAGTAATTTCAGGAGAAAATGCCTGGAACCTTTGACCTGTTTTGGTCAGATAACCACAAGTGTTCACTGTAGATAAACTATCATTTAATTATATTCAAGATGTAAATGAGTGTCGTTTGTAGTGTATCGGCTTACTGTAAACTTTATCACCTTGGAGTGATTAAAACTGACTGGTTTACTTAGTACTTATACAAAGAATTTAGAGTCAAACAGTGAAATTCAGTGAGACTAGTGTAAATGACAATAGTTACACAGGTCTGTAAGACTCCATTTTGCCTTGGAGCATATATTTAGTAGTTAAAAAGTGACATTAATTTCACTGTTGTGAAGCCTGTTGGCATCCTGGGATGTTATATTGTAAAATCAGCTTATTATAACATGTCCTTCAGCATATCTTTGATTTGTTACCCATTTGCCAAAGCAGCTTTCACTTTGCTATGTGTCATAGCCACACACCAGCATCCTCAGGAAAAGAACATATCAGTGTAGAGCTAATCACTAATGAAAGACCACATCTAATAGTCCTCATGCACTATGACCTAAACTCATTGCTAGCAATTTTTATATTTTTTAGCCCAGTCAACATAATTAGATATTTATAGCTGAATTTCTAAATACTGATTACTTGTTATACATCTATATAAATATTTTTGGTGTTTTTAGTTGTTTATTTTGCCCATAAAATAAATAGTTTTGTTAATGAAGATCAGTGCATGATATTTTATTTTGGTGTAAAATAAGTCCTCTTTTCCAAAATACCTTTTTTCCTGTAAATTTGACTTTTTTCTTCTTAGAGTTGAACTTAGTGTTAATACAGGGTGAATGTTTCATCAGTTTGCCACATGGGTGGAAAACATAATTCTTTCCCATCTTACACACAGGTGTTTGTGATATTCCCCTGAGCCGTGATTTGTCTGATGTAACTCTAGTGCTGCATATATTAATTTCAGGTGGTATAAACATTCCATTTTAAAAGTCAGTCTGGGAATCCTGACCAATGAGAGCAAAGGAAGATTTTTTTTTTTTTGTAATCAGCATTTCCCCTAATTTTCTACTTATTTTTTACTTAGAAAAATTATATTCCTCCAATGATTAAAAAAAATACTTAATGATTTTCTAGTCAAGTGGTTTTTAGATATGCTGTGATTTGTCCCAGAGAAATGCATTTTGGCAGATGTACTGGGCAGGGCTGGAATGACATGAGAACATTCTGAAAGGATGTAATACTTGAAAATGTTAACCTGTGTTTTTCAGGCTACCAGTGTTGAAAAGCTCTTGCCTGTGAAATAAAAATATTTCAGAAATGATGCCTCCCTGCACTTCATGCTATTTCAACAGGACAAAGGATCTGACAGATACCCTACTGAGCATTCACAGTCTTGCCTGATGAGGCATTTATTAGATGCAGAAGGGACCAAGAATTGTGTATTATTTTCAGTGATAAAATATTCAATATTATTAAATAACATTTACTGTTTTAACTTGGCTACCATTCTAACCACTGGTCATTACTGTAACATCACCTACACTGCTTTTTCGTAGTCTGCTATATAATACAAGATTTGAAGTTGTTTACATTTGTATGAATATTTTTTTTTTTTGCTTTGCTTTATACATTGGCTGAAATAAATTTGCAGATAGGCATTCTGGATTCACTGCAGAATGGGACCTACTTGGATTCTGGGTGTTTTTGCAGTGTTGTTCAGTGCCTGTTTCCTACAGCCCTTCATTTCTTCAGACTGTTGCCACTCTGAAATCCTGGTCTGCCTGTAAATGCTGTCTCAAACCAAAGAAATTTTCAACTTGTGTCCCTTTCAGATGGCAGTGCTGTGTCTTCCTAGGGTATATACGTGGAAACACAGATAAGTACTATCTGTGTGAGTTGTAACAATTAATTTGAGGCCCACCAGAAAGTGGCTGTCAGTGTTCTTTCAGCAGTTGTGAGTGATCCTGAGAGATCCCCACTGATTCTATCAGGGGTATTGTGGAGGCTTCTGTCCAAACTATAGCATATAGGGAGACAACTACTGTTTCCAAACTGACGCTACTAATTAGAAAGTACTTGGTAGAAAGGCAAAAGGAAGCTTCAAACCCAAATAAAAATCAATCAGTCCAGGAGTAGTGGCATTTAAGCCTTTTATTCAGTGCCTAATTATTCAGTATTTATTCACAGTGAGTAGTGCTGAGTTATCCATGCATGCTGGTTGAAAAAATACTATTCAGAGACAGCAGAAAGGTTTGCACTATACTAAGTCTGTGTTAAATATAGTTCTCGTTTGAGGATTATTGACATATCTGTTCCATGACAATTTTGAAATGCTCAGTTATAACCTCAGAAACTTGGAGCAGACTCTTTGTACTAGAAAAATCCCTCGCGGCTCAGTGCTTTTGCATATGCTAATCTCTGCCAAGCTCCTCTGAAATGAAAGGCTTTACATGGGTATTTAAAAAAAAAAGCAAACAACTCTCAAACCTTAAGTCAGATCTCTGTATATATCTCATGGTTTAGAACTGGGCAGTGGAGCTGCTAAATAGACTGTATCCTGTTTCTCTTCAGTAGCAGCCCATTCATCTTCAGGTACAGAGCAGCCAGTTTACATGCTTCTGCTGCTTTTCTGCTTTACTTTTTCTACACAGCATTCAATGGCAAACCCATGTAAGCTAAATATGCACCTCAGCCAAGTAAACCTCACAGTTAGCAGACAATTTTCCTTTTGTCAGCCAGGAGAAAGTTCATTTTCACTGAAGATAAAGTGTTCTTATAGCCTATATATTTTATTTTTGGTGGTTCTTAAGGCAATACAGACTTGTATGTAAAAAAAAAAAAAATCTAATGAAAGCAAGGAGATTTTACATTTTTGAAAAAGTGACAGGGAAGTACACTGTAAAGAACTAGTTATATGACCACAGGTGACTTAACTAGTAACTACTGCTCTGAAAATAGTATTAAACACTGTTTGTTAAATAGCTCCCACTTTAATATGTCCATAACTATACCATTATATGGCAAGCCCAAAATTATTTTTTTTATCTTTTAGTGCATTTCTATTTTGTAAGATAACATATACATTATAATGATACAGATATGTAGGTTTATATATAAAATTATATAATTATATGTATATACATGAAAACACATACACATTATGTATGTAGAAAAAAATGTTTGTGAGGGATATATATATGAGCATTTAAGTATAAATATTGTAATAATTTTCACATTATTATACATGTAGCATTTCGTAATGCAAATGGGTGCTTTTTCCAGAACAGACATTGTTCCTCTCTCAGATCTGGGGACTAAAATGCAATAAAAGAGCTGAGGTTACAGGCAAGAGTGTTTAGGGAAGCTGAGTGCAGTCATAAATGTTTAGTTGGCTATCTAAACCAAATCCCAAGTCTGCATTTTAGACTTTGTCCACCATCAGTTAAACAAAGCACGTATGTCACGAGGCAGGTAAAACTTTTCCAGAAGTGAGAAAGAAGAGAAATTCCGTCTTTCCATGGAGCACAGCTTATTCATATATAGGCCAATGATATGTTGTACTCTGTGGAAGTGGAAACCATGGATCATTTTCCTTTCTACATCCTTAAAATCTGAAGTATTAATCCCATAAGGCGATCATCAGCCAGTACTATGGCCTGTAGTTTCCGTTGTCACATCAAAACATACATTCCATTGCAAAAGTTGTTCCTAACTCAGAATCAGAACAGCAGCAGACAATGGAAATGGACCCAAACCAGTTATAAATTAAAAGCCTCTGGTTTGTTCCTCTTAAATTCTGTAGAAACCTCAATTAAGCAATCATTAGGTTTGCTTTTTTATTTTAAATTGTGGCAATGTTAGAAGCAGTGGGAGCTGCACCTGCCCACCAAGAACGGCTTTGAGGGGATTTATCAAGCCAGAATTGTACATCCTATGCTACTGGGTTGCCAGAACCACTTGGCCCTGACCCACAGTTCCTTCTTCTGACCACTGGAAAGATGCTGTGCATGCCATTAGAGTACAACTTGTGTTAATTTAAATGACTTAACTGCTTCTTAACTATATAGTTGTTGCAGTGCACTTTAGTACCACTTTTATTATGTTAAACAGAAATGAGCTGCATTCTTTTCATCAGCCTGGTTATTCGAAGCAATTAGTGTTTTCCAAAGTCATCTATAGCTATGACATTGCTGTTGCTGTGCTTATGGCTACACTGAAGTCCTAAATCCTTTCACAGTGTTTAGTTTGTCCATATTTCTAGTTACTTTACATGCCCCTGTTCAGCTTTTTTTTGAGATTCTTTCCACTCCAGCTTCTGGAATTTATATAAAAACCACGGAAGTTTTTTTTTTCTTTTTGAACTGAAGATACTGGGCTGGTGGAATTTCCTTTAACTGGAAGTATGTCTGGGCTTGTGGTTTTATTATTTGCACAATTTTATATTGTCATGTTTGTTAACCCCCAAGCAGAGGGAATGCTCCATTAATCATGGGAAATGGGCATTTGTTTCACGTCTTTAATTTACATTCAATTCTTTTTCTCACAGTTGAAAGGGACAAGGACTTCTCCCACCACCGAAGGCACTACAAAGAATTCCGCTTTGACCTTACTCAGATCCCTCATGGAGAGGCAGTGACAGCCGCCGAGTTCCGGATATACAAAGATCGGAGCAACAGCCGCTTTGAGAATGAAACCATTCAGATTAGCATATATCAGATCATCAAGGAGTATCCCAACAGGTATCCCAATCCTGCATGGATCGTTGTGTGTTGAATACCATCCCATTTGTCTGCCTTAAGCAGGGAGGCACTCATAGATCATAAGCGCACACCTGACAAGGTATCGTTGCTACCACCGTGGCTTGTGCAGTATTAATACTTAGGCCACAACAGCAAGCACGGAACAAGAATAAAACTTACCCTAATGTAATTTATTCCAGGTTTATGTCCAAGTTCACCAAATAATCTGCCCATGCACAGAGTGGGTGAGGGCTCATGTTCTCAGAGAGCAAATGGAGTCCTGTCACAGTCTAAGTGTCTAGATTTGGGACATGCACCATTTGCTGACACTGAGGTACTACAAGCCAAGATTCACTTAGTTCCTTGGAGGCAGAAAGATTGTCTAACTTTGACTACTTTTGAAGAAGCATGACTTTTTTGTTTGTGTTTGACAATTCTGCAGAAGGTAATTAAAAGATAAACTCGTGCATTAACTTTAAGATGACATGTACATAACACATGCTGCTCACTGTAACTGAAAACTAAAACAAATCATAGAATCATCCAGGTTAGAAAATATCTTTGGGATCAAGTCCATAAACCTAACACTGCCAAATCCACCAATAAACCATGTCCCTAAGTGCCATATATGAGGTTGCACATGAGAAAATCCCTGAATTTGAGTTTGCAGAGCTCTGTGTATGACATGTTTCCAAGAGTCTGCAAGATCTCAGTAAACGAGAGATTTCAACAGGTAAAATAGGTAAGTACCTGAAAATTATGATTGAAAACTAGTATCAATTCCAAGATGCTTGTGATAAAGCTATGTAGACCCAAGAAAGTGGGGACTGAAATTAAATGTATGCATTTTCTCAGAAAAGAGGAGGAAGAGAAGTTCTGTTTCAAGATAAATGAAAACTCTCCTTCATCTTGGAACTGATTTCTATCCTCCGAAGGTTTGGCAAAACCAAAGAAAATGTCAGCTTAAACTTGCAGACTATTCTGGAGGAAATAAAAGCCCCATCACATGTTAGCTTGAAGGCTGGGTCAGAATTCAAATCTCTTTTCTGCCCACAGAACCTTGATCTTGTACCCTCTAGGTCATATCTCTGAATGTCAAGTTATAAAATATTTATGGCTATAAACAGGGATTCATTTTATACCAATGGAATCAACCAGAGGAAAGCACTCATATTTACAGAATATCTTTTGCTTTCTTAGTAAATTTGGGGAAGAAGAGAACAGTGTAGGGTTTGCTTTTTTTTACCTCTATCTTCATCTTCTCAAAAATTCTTTTGACATAAGTTCTAAAAGAAACTTATTGGAGGAAAGAATGCAGCAGGAAGGAACAAAACACATCTTTTTAAAGAGCACAGGTCAAGGCTAAGGTGATGAAAGCTTTTCACCTGAGAACTCAGATTTTTTAATTAACTAATGGGAAAAGTTAGTTGTTCTAATATTTCTGATGTTTTATTTTTAAGTTTTTGAATATTTTCACAGTTGGTGGTTTGTATTCTCTTTTAGAGAAAGTAAAACTCTTTGCCACTCAGATGAAAATCACAATTAATATTAGCTGACTTATTCAAATGGCAACTGCCTCTGTGGAGGCATTAAGCAATGCTTTTGATTTCTTTCAATGCATAAACAGAAATTTGTATTTCTGTTTTCTTTATATTTGCATTTACAATTGTTAAAGTCCCACGTCCTCTAATGGAAGTATGATGCTGAAAGGAGGAATAGGCAATGACATGCCATGCATTTGATTTCACCAGTGTAACTACAGAAGCTTCAGATCTAGACCAAGTGTTTCCCTCCTATTGTTGATTTTGACAGTTTCTACTCATATATAGGGATATTGACAATTTCTACTCATATATAGGGATATTATAGGCAACTGCCTCAGTGGAACAGGATGAGAAAAGACCACAAGCTCTTCACCGTTCAAATTAGAAACACAAAAAGTTTTACACAAGCCCCTTGCTGTCTCCCAGCAGAAGAGACCCCACGATGAGCTCCCAGGATTTTTTTTTTTTCCAACAAAGCCACACCTTTTGCTTTTGGGCCCAGACTTCACTTGTGATTGTTTTGACTTTGTCACCTCAGGTTTGTTATGCATATGTACATTAGTTTCAGGTGCAAAATTTTTAGAAGCTGCAACTACAGAATAGGAGAGGGACAAAACTTTGATGGGGAGGCACTGGAACATGTTGCCCACATAAGTTGTGAATATCACATTCCTGGAATCTTTCAAGGCCAGGCTGGATGGGGCTTGGAGCCACAGGTTCTAATGTAAGGTGTCCCTGCCCATAGCAGGGGCTAGGACTTGATGATCTTTGAGGTCCCTTCCAGCCCAAACTATTCTCTGATTCTATGATTCTGTAATATCCCACAGTCCTTACTAGTGACATTCCACAGCAAAACTGCTCCTCCACCCTTCTTTGCTTTGATCGGGAAACATGGGTGTCTGACAGGACTCTGCAATCCCACACACGGTCCTGCTGTGCTTTCAGGCAAGGAGCACCCAGGGTTCAGGGTTTCCAAGTTGCATACTAAGGATTGTTCTGTAGTCTCAGGCATCTTTCTGTCTCTGTGCCAGCATAGCTACTGAAGTGTGTGTGTTTAATTCCCTTGGAGTTTGCTGAAGTTGCAGTCTTTGGGATTGAAGTTTTTCATTTGGTCTAAGGAAATGTACATCATGGCCCATAGCAGGCTGATATCCTATGGAGTTCCACCATCGACTCCTATCTGGGTCTTTTCTCAAGACAAAAGTAAATATTGTCCAGTGGGCCAAATCTTTGTTCATGATTTGGTGGCAGGTAGCCACTGATTCAAGTAAACTCTGAGGGCTTTTCCCACATTAGGGAATGCTCCAGTGGCAGTAAAATACAAAAGCAAGTTTCCAGAATGAGGCTAGAGGTAAAACAGCATTACTGGGATGGCCTGTTGAACTGTAATGATTATTTGATCTGATCAAGGACTGTTCTGGGTTTCAAGGAACACGTAGATTGTTTGTTCTACCTTTACATCCTTAAGGGTCTCAGGAGATGTGAAGCTTCTTAGATGTTCAGCCTTCAGCCTCTTTGCTGAAATTCTTGACTGTGGTAGCATTTCTCCTTTAGAAAACTGATCACTGTGGAGCAGACTGAAATAACTAAACTTAAACAGCCTCTGTAAAGGTAAAGCAAATAGCTGCATTCTGCCTGAATGTATTCACTGTTATATTTTGGACTATTTACGACATAATGCCTTGGGTTTTATTATGTGTTGTGGCCTATATTTTAAATATAAATACTTTATAAAATTCAGCCAAAATTTTCAGCTGTTTTTAATTTTAAGTGTGATTGCACAGAACAAAGGAGAATTTTAAAATTAAAAATGTCACAAAACACAATGAGAAGTTTGAATGAATGACATGAGCTAATGGGCAAACCCTGATCCCAGAGCTCTTGCTGCCTTCTCAGGGGTCCGGTTTTTACCCTGTATCTGTATCAATTGTGGAAGAAGTTGTTATTTTATCTGAACTTTTTCCCCTAAGTTTTACAGACTTTGAATTTCTGCAGTAACATGCTGTTATGCAGGCTTAATTATTAGTATTGGTCCAGATACATTTTCTGCATTCTTCTATGTGTTGTCAAGAATCAGTTCTGGTTTTCTCTAGGAAACCCTGACTCATTTTTGTTTCATTTGCTGAGTTAATGAGTAAGAGCAATCTGTCTCTTTAAAGTTTATTACCTTAGCCAGATCACTGTACTTGAAGGGAGACAGACATATCAATACCAAAGACACTGAGTTTTTGCTGCAGCACAAAGTAATAAAGTCACATTGAGGAAAAATTTTTCCCTCATAGGAATTTCTGGACTGGACCATTAGTAATGCTTTATTCTGATTTGGCATGGGAAACATTGTGACTTTTGAATCACAATGTACAACATTTAGTATCAGTGCTGGATTTGGAATGGAAAGACTCTATACAAGAAAACAATTATGTATTCTAGGAGGAGAAAAGACAAGTGTGAAATTATATCACAGTGGTATGGTAGTATTTTATATTCCAAACACTTTTACAGTTTTCTATTAAATCTATTGAGTGATGCAAAAGTATTTCTAAATAAACATCTCAAGACTATTACAGTTGGAATTAAATTTTTCAAGTTTAAAGTTCTGATAAAACTGCTTATTAGAAGAAAAAAAAGTTGGCATTTAAGACTCCAGAGAGTACTATTTATGAGCTTGTGGTACGTTGTTAATTTGTTCAGTGCTAGCATAGCAGGTCAGACTCTTTTGAATTGTAAGATTTTCTTCATGTTAACTCCAGAGGGAGAATGTAGGTTTTCTCCTTGTGTGGTCATTAGCAGAGTTCTACTAGAATGGAAGTGATAAGAGCCCAGCAAAAGATTATCTTTTAACAGAAGAAAAAAAAGGCAACTTGGAAAAAAGCCCTTTTGATTCCTTTTTTTTTTTTTAATTACCTTCTTCATAATCTCTGAGCTCTATAACCTGATTTTGCAGATATATCGCACATGCAAGTAAACATATGCTTGTCATAGTTCATTTGGTCTTATTTTTTTCATTATTTAGCAACCACAGTTTCAAAAGGTGCACATTATGCTTTTTTCAGTATCAGACCTTCTAGGTGCATTTATTGTGTTTAGATAAGACAGGAACTTTCTAAGGTGTCATTGTGATTCAGCACTGTAAGAATACAGTGACAAGACACTAGCAATTTTAAATCCACTTTTTCACACAAAGCCTGTTCTGTCTTTCCTCTTTAAGCATGTATTCATTCTGTCTGTAAGACAATGGTACAATTCCCAGATCTATGTGAGCCAAGTCTGACTTTAGCTGACTTGTACAGTAAAAAATTAGAATAAAACCTTTTTTCTTGTAACTTACTCTTTTGACTACTATTTATGGCATAAAAAATAATCTTCTATATCTATAGATTTAAGTTTAAAAGGTTAAATGGTGAAAACAGTTTTTAATAATGCATGCTGCTTTGTAGAAGCGTGTAAAATGAGAGTTAAATATCTTGGGTTTAGTCTGGTCATTGTAGTAAATTGTTATTTTGTAATACAGATGATGATCTGGAACCAATTGTGTCATGAGATATGTGGAAACAGAACAAATAAATGACCCATGCTAAAAATTTAGTAACACAATTACACTAACTCCCATGAGCAGCCCTTCTGAATTACTGGAAGATTTCATGGGAACAAATTTGAAAATATACCAGGGAACTGAGGGTTAAAATGTTGAATAGATAAGTAATTTCTGCTTTGATATAGAAACTTATTTTCTAAACATCTGTAGTAATAGGAAACGGTCTGAACTGTCATCTATTCATGTTTTGTCATAGGATATAGCTGCTGTCATATGTTATTAGCAACAGATCTTTTTAGCAATGCTATGCCTCTGAGTTTTAGTTGAAATTGGGAAGTGATTTTGACTTTTTTTGTCTTTTATGCTGAAAAGTTTAAAAAATTGAATCTTCCTGAGACATTCTAATGTTGAAAGATGAATTTTTTATACATAGCCTCAATTATAATTTTTGTGTAGTTATATCAGGAAGTTGTATTTTTCAGATTTTCCAGAGCTATCATTTTTACATGCTGAATCTCATTTCAGAAAGGCCTCTTAGGGGAAATACCTGTATTATACTTAACAATGACTTGATAGCTACAGCACATGCTGTATTATGCCATAATGAGGATATGTCAAAGAATTATTTATTTGTACTCCAAGAAATTATTGCCAGCAAGAAAATTAGGGACAAAACTAATAATATTTGAATGCCTTAACTCTCTATTTTCTTTAACTTAGGGATGCAGACTTGTTCCTGTTAGACACAAGAAAGGCTCAAGCTTCTGATGTGGGCTGGTTTGTCTTTGACATTACTGTGACCAGCAATCACTGGGTGATTAATCCACAGAACAACCTGGGCTTGCAACTCTGCGCTGAAACTGGGGATGGTAAGATCCAAACTACAGGTCATAAAGCCATGTGTTATCTTGTCTTGCTAGGACTTTTTTCTTGATGGGTGTTTTTTAACTTGACTGGATGACAATTCATTGAGAGTTTATAAGCAAATAATACCAATCTTATTCTGCTGTTAATGTGGTCTCCAAATTTTCTATTATTTTCAATTCTGTAGAATATTGCGATTATAAATTAACTGAATCAAGTGAAATTGGGTTCAGGATAAGAGCTCCTACATACAAAATTAAGATCCATTTTAATGTTCTATGACTGATGATTACATTCAGAAAATCAGACAGATTTGCAGAACTTTTTAGGCTGAGGCAAGGAGAAAGTTATAAAATAAACCTCAGAGCCATTAAGAAGGTATAGCAGCTGTTGATACTGTCAGTGTTGAAGAAAGGTTAACAATAGGATAATGTGGGAATTGGTTTTCTTTAATTTGAAAAAAAAAATATTTTTTTTACCTTGAAATGGGTTAAAAATTTGAAATTCTGAAAATTTTGGTTAACAGAAAATTAGAAAAAAACACTATCAAAGCTGAAGTTTTTAGCCATGGAGGTTTTAGTACAAATTGACTGGGCTACTGCATTATTCATAGTTATTCTCTTCATGAAATTTGAAAATGCATCTCAGCAAAACAATATTTTTAGAAGAAATGTTCTTTACTTAGACTTCTTTAGAAAATAATAAAAAGAGACTTATATACTGTTTTTTCTGTGATGGTTCACTTAATCCATACTACTTTACAAGCAAACTCAGATTTAAACTCTTTTTGTCAAAAAGCTTTTTATGCCAGAGGTCAAGGGATCTATGATGCCAGTTAATCTAAACCTTAGCTGACATAATGTTAATGAGTAGCAGAAGAAACCCTGGTGTAAGGATTAAGATTTTTTTTTCTTCTTTGTTCTGGCTACATTTTCTCATTGGTTTTGATCTAAATTCTCCCTCAGGCTCAGCTGGGCTGTGAACAAAGCTTCTCATACTTTTTCAGCAAGTGCCCTGGCTACCGGAGAGTTATGCAAAAACTGTCCTTTAGGCACGATGCTGAAGAGGAGATCTGGCAGGCTTGCACTGAAGCTCATGGCCATTTCACCAAATGTCACCTCACAGTCAGAGCACAGCCAGTGGACAAGGGGGACACCAATGCAAGCCAGACCACATTGCTGCCTTCACCCATCCTTCAACAGCACCACTCCTGAGCCTGGGCTGCATGGGAAGTAGATCTCTCAGGCAGCCTGGTTTAGTGAGGCCATTTTAAAGCTCTTAAAATTCTGGGGAGGTGACACCTCCGTCAGGAATCCAAATTAGGTGGGCTGGCTTCTGGCCAGCTTTCCTACTCCAGAATAAATTCCATCCTTGACTTTTTTTTTTTTTTTTCCCAGGAGATTTGAACACAGAAATTGTTGAAAATTAAATATCCATGAAAGGCATTCATTAAGAAACCCTGCAACCAGCAATTTGTTGGTTCTAGCCTCAAAATTACATTCGTTTGGTAAACTACAGGAAAGTTTGTACGGGTAAAAGGAAACCTTTAGGTTAATACACTGAAGAAATTGTAAAAGAATAGCTCATGTAAATATTTGCCCTATCCTACTCCCAAGATTGGAAAAGTGATAGATAATTTTCTATTTTAAATTCAAAAGTCACAAACAGCTTTACCTTTTGCACCTTACTTATTTGACTTATGAAGGAATTTGCCTTTTCCCTCACTTTGTCTTCCTTTTTTCACTTTATTTGTACAAGGAGTCCACTTCTAGGGACTAAATTTTTCAAAACTATAGGATAGACCTGTGCTACAACACTTCAGCTTAGCACAAGCAAAATCATCCTTTCACGCTCTTACAATTTTGCTCTTAAGGCTTTGATTATTTTTATTGGGTTGCTGTTACTTCTGGAAGCTATTAGAAACACCAGCAGTTGAATGACACGTTTGTGTACATATGGAACATGTATTTTTATACGACTCAGTATGTAGCGGACTCGGTTCGTAACCCAGAGAACCCCACCCACCTTTCTTCCAACCAGTTCTCTGTGAGAGCTCAGGGACTGGTTCAAATCAACTGAAAACCCTTCCCTTGGCTCGAGTGAACTTCAGGCCATGCAGGTCTGAAGCACATTTTTTCATGCCTCCAGCTGTCAGCCGAGTTTACAGGAGGCATAGTACTTCTGTCCCCATAACTGGAGACATGTTTATGATAAGACCTGATCCATTAACCTTTCTATTGCAACAGATCATTAAACTAAATGTGATTCTGTTAAGTAAGAGGATCCCTGATTGAGTTATTCCAGTGCTACACTGGGGTCCTGGATAATCAAGTCTGTAAATACATACTAATTTTTAGATTTAGTCATACAGCCAAAATGGGGCACCAACAGTTGCTGAGACTGCAGGGTGCTACTATATTGTTATCACTACCATTAAAAGTAATCTTTCTTACAGTTATCTTTCAGAGACATTTTTGGCAATTACTTGTGTGGATATATTTCTTTGCATCCCTGAAGATGGTGCACACACAATGATTTCTTCATAAGGAATTTTAAAAGAATTGTAACTAATATAACAGTGTGAAAAAAATCTTTGGAAAAATGTCTGGTCGTTGTAATTCATATTTTTCTCCCTTTGAAAATCCTGAAAAAAGTATAAAAAACCACATGACACTGGAATGTGTTTTATTTTTTCTTTAGGACAGTATTTGGTATCATACGTCTCATTTTAGTATGAAATGTAGACTTTTTCTCTTAATGGGACATTTTATTTTGAACAGTAAGAATAAAGGTTTGCATGACACATATGGAAGCTGTCAACATATAATGCACTGTTTCCCTGGGGCTGTGGTAAATTAAGGATCAGGTTTTTTTGATTCTCTTTTTTAATGTATCCTCAACATTCTGCAGCATCCCCTTCTGGCCGATTCCCTACTTTTGACACCAAAACTTTCTGTCATGATACAAATGAGAGGTGATCTTTTTCATGCTGATGGATGCATGAGTGTGGATGAATTGCAGCATAAAATCAATACAGACGCAAAAACAATTTGAAAAGCTCATGCAATATTTTCCTGTAAATATATCACATCTCCTATGAGTTAGAACTTGTTCTAGTGAATCAGCACCTTTGTATTAACTTCTATCATTTATATAAGTGGATGTTAGCAGTGATCTGAGCATCACTATTGCTGAAGTGGTATAAACAGCTATAAGATTAATGCTTTTTCTATTTTTGTCATTGCTGAGAAGAACCTAGAGTTGTTAGAGAATGGAAGAGGGAGGTAACATGCAATGTGATTGGTGGTGATCCACAGAGTAAAATGGATTCCAAATACACAGCTCTCAGCACAACATCCTGAGTAGGCCCACAGTCATATAGTTCTGTGCCTTTTATTAGATTACTGCAGCTCTCACTTATTTTTCATCTACCAGCACACCAAAGGAAGAAACTGGTGTCTACTTTGAAAAAACAAAGATTATGATTTCTGTTACCACATAGTCCCATAGAAGGTTTCTTTGGGCTTTCCTGCTTTTTGAGGTGGGCAGGCAGCAGGAACCCTCAGCTCCCTGATTGACTATTACTTCAAGTATTTTTTTTCCTCCAAGCAAAAGCAAACTTGGAAAAAAATAGGTTCAATTGAAGCCTATGGAAGGCTAATTTCCCCTTCAGCATGAATTTGGGTATGCTCTGATGTATGCCCCATGGAAGGGTGTTTGGTTCTTAACCCTACATGCTGCATGAAGGATTGGTGAAATTCTTCAGAGATATTGGGGAAGAAACTAAAAACCACAGTCTCTCTTTTTTACCCTCTCTTCCTTTTAGCCTGGATCTTCCAAGGTACCTTTCTCCAACTAAGCCTTCAGAAAGGCAGATTTCTTGGTGTGGCGTGGAGTCGCTGGTTTGCTTTTAAGGCTTGACAACCTGTGGCAGCACACTGGCCTCTTCATGTACTTGGCTGTATATTTGATGTTGTTTTGGCCTCACCATTACCACACTAAATGTCATGAATTTATCTCACAGCAGCCCCTAGACCACCTTGGCACCTCGCTTACATGACCATGGTAGCTATCAAGTACGCTGGGGGATGCTGCTGGGATCCTTTAAACCTCTTGATGGATTTGGTATTTACAAGGCCGAGTATGAGGAGCAATGTCACCTTCATTACTGTCCTTATAGTGGGGGAACTTAGGAAATATGTATTTATATATATATATATATATATATATATATATATATATATATATATATGGACTTTGGCAGGCAATAGTTCTGACTAAATTCTGGGCCATCTGGAAGCCATATAGCCATGTTAGCACAGCACTGAACCCGAGTTAATACATCCTGCCCCTCAGCAGGTTTTATTAGCTTGGGCTCAAGCACTGCCTAAGTACAGATACATTCATTTCTGTTTCAGAGCTGACTTTGGCCAAAATTGCACTAGTTTTAAATTAAACATGTTCAGGAATACACTGTGGTGTGAAACAAGCTGGAGGGATGAGTCTCTCAGTCTCCAAAACAGGGTGATCCCATGACAGCTGTCCCCATGGTAAAGGTCCCAGTGCTGCAGTGCTGCCTTGAGGCTCTGTTGACTCTGTGGTGGAGCTGGCACAGCATGTAAGTGCACCAGGAGCACACTGCCACCCTGAGCAGAGCGGATGATCCACTTCCAACGCTCTTTGATTTGCTCAGATAGATGAAACCACAGTTTCCAGCTGGTCGCAAACACGGCGGTCATTGTGCCGGCTTGTAGCAAGCGACCACACCCACAACCCCTTCTCCTACCACCACTGGTGCATCTGGTCCTGGCTGTACAGCTGTGCAAATCACCCCACACCCTGCACCCAGACAGATGAAGGATACAGCTGCTTCTCAACACCATTAGTTAGAGATAATGGCATTTGTGTTCCATTCCATTCAGAAGGCTTTTATCCATTTTATTCTTTGGTGGATGACCAATTAATCTAATCTCTCCTTGTTTTATTGTCTTCCTGAACACATTTTTTAATGGTGCAGAAAAGCCCCAGGACTCCCACAAGCCACTCACAGTTTAAGTGCATTAACTTGGAAGGATAAATCAAGTACTTACAGACCATTTTTGTGCATAATTACATCTGATTTTTTGTGTAAGCATATATGGTGCTGCCATATCATACAGCATATCAGAGTTCCTTATGTGTTCCCAAGTGCCTCCTTCAAGAACTTTATGAATACCAAAATTAACACAAAAAGATACCCAAAATTCCTTCAAATGAACACGGTAAAAGCAACTAAATGTAAGATTTGGCAAAAAAAAAAAGTTTAGTCTTGACTAAACCCGTGAAGCCTAGGAAAGGCAGAGCAGAGCATCCAAGACCACCCATTTCTCAGAATTCCTTAAAGCCTTCAGGGAGAAGAAGAGTTAATAAAACACATAAAGCATGTGTCAAAAACATATTTTATGTTGTTATAGATAAATGTGTCCACCAAAGGAGAAGTCTGAGCAACAGTTTATGTAGATAATACAACAGAGACAGTAAAAATACTTTAGAGTTGGAGTGTTCAGGATGTGTTATATATGGACCATCACATTGGTGTTACTAGCTTCTCTCGTCTTTTTAAAAAATAAGCTCTGGTAGCCAAACTCCATTTCAATTCTTTTGTTTCAAGTCCCATTGCTCTCAAGAGTGCTGTTTGGACATGAGAAACCACGAAAGTTTCTCTCTAATTTTGAAAACCACTCTGTGAGCTTTCATAGTTAGAGCTTTTGGGCTCTAATTAGAGCTTTGCTCAAATATTAAACATTATTGGACCTTGGATGTGCAGGATATTTTTTAAAAGGCCTTTCCTCATTTCAGATGTCACTTCCCAAAAGAAGGAAACCATAGGTGTGGCATTGCAGCAAACTGCGTTGAAATGAATTTGCAGAATCACTAAATTTTGCATTTCTAAGTATAAATATGAAAAATTATTGCCAAAATAACTACTGTGACCTAGCAGTAGTGGTTAATCTGTAAAATGTGCTTTGTGAATTCTTGAACACTTTTAAAGTAAATAAGTTCTTGTTTTTCATAACAAAGTGAGTGGTTTGGTGCAGGCTGATGACTCAGGACAAAATAATGGATTTTGGAATTACTCCTTGTGCTGTGTTGCCAGTGTAAATCTGGCTAGGATGCATAATGACTGAAAGCTCTTGCAAAATAAGTGTCCGATCAATATTTCACTTAACATATATACTGTCTGAGGAGATAAAGCCAAGGCACAGATCTTACTGTCATTGGCATCTGCACTGGCAGTCTCAGAAAAAGTCAGCTTTCTGAATGTTATGAAAAACAAGGATGTGTCTCCAGGTCAAGACTTCAAGACAGGTTATTATTGAAAGCTTGAAGGGCTCTTGCATTTCCATTTGGAGCAGCTGGAGGGGAAATGAACTTTTAAGATGGAACTCGATCAGTTCACAAAAAGAATTCTATGGTATGACTGCATGTGACAGCACTGAAGCAGACAGAGTGACACAGCAAATAGCTCTGCAGTTATCAACCCGAGTGCAGTTCCTATTTTGTGGGTGAAAAAAACAAAAAACACAAAATTGTCAGGATTGTTGAGATAGGACCTTTTTGTAAGCTGAACTTCACAGTTATGTTTGCAGCAGAGATTCCTTTATTATTAGGGAAGAGAATGTGAAAAGGCAAATAATATTCATTCAGTTCAGTCAGTCAAACCCAAACTTCCATGCAAGCTTTTAAGCAAACTGCTAAGGGCACTTTACTATCGAATAGTATAAAAGTCAAAAAGAAGTTTAAATGCCAAGTCAAACAAACACATCTTGCCAAAGACTCAGAATCCTATGAATAAGGACTAAGGAGTTCAGCAAATTTGAAACATAATGCTTTAAATAAGTCTTAGTCTACAAATATACTTTACAGTGTGTAGAGGAGATAATTAATCGTCAGAGCAGTATTGAGAAGTGCATGCCATAATGTGAAGAATACAAGAGCTCTGGACTATCACTGCACAGATAAATCCATCTATTGTGTTTTTGGGGTTTTTCCTAGGTGCAGGGGCAATTGCAGTGTCTAAGTTCAGTGGAGCAGGCATAGCGGACTGCTGGTTACCTGCAATTTCTTCTTTTCTTTTGAAATCTGAAAAAAATATTTGAAATCCTCAGAATTAAAGATTTAATGGAAGGACAGAATGGAGCCCATTTTTCAGAATGCTTGACAACATTGTTCTGAGATGCTCAAGAGAAGCAAAAAGACAAACCTTGCTGTTTTGGTTTTATGAGTTTCATCTGGCTGAAGCTCCGGGTGTAGTTAAGCAGGTCAGCCTGAGTCATTCAGCTGACTTTAGAAAGTATTGCTTTAATGCCACAGTATGGAACAACTGCATGCCCAAGAGACATGGTTTTTCAGTTGTCATTGAAGCCAAGAGTTTTGCAAATGTTTACAAGAAATGATAGATTAAAACCACTTACAAAAATGAATGCTACAAGGGGACATTCAGGATAGAGCAATTTTTTTTTTAATGCATTCTGAAACTGACACTACAAACAAAAGTAAGGACTACCTAACAAGACCATGGCACACACAGTGGAGCTACTGCTGTGGCAGAAAGCTTGATGCTTTTCAGAGGCAGAATGCTTTGAAATACCTCCTGTTCAAGAAGGGGCGATGCTTTTTAGACTGAAGGCAAATATCCCCCATATACATTTTTTTTTTCTTTTTTCTTTCATTTTTTAAATTTTTTTTTAAATAAAGGATAATAGAAGTCCTGTACATGTAAACTTTCTTTTGGAAAAAAGCAACCTAAAATGGAGACAACATATGTAGTTTGAATTTCTAAACCAAACAGTTCAGAGATCCTCCTCAGAAGAAATACAGTGTCTCAAGGGCAGTGTATATTTTGATTGCTTCATTTTCTGAAAGTTGCAGTTAAGCTAAGGTATATGATAAACTGAGAGAGAAAAGTTTAACGATGTACCCACAGAAGTCAATAAAAGTTTTCCTCTGCACAAGAAGCAGATCCAGTACATATACCATTCATGAATTTAACAAATGAATCCTAAAATCTCATGCTGGCTGCTTAGAAGATCAAGCACATAAAGGAATATAGTCACATAAGCTGTTTCTCTGTGTAAAAAGGCTGTGGGTTGCAGGATTAATTTTTTACAGTATATCTCTATACCCTGGATAACCAAGTAAGCCTTAACTTGTGGAATCTTAATAGCCATCTCATTGCTGAAGTCTAAAGGAAACCCAGAGGAAACTTAATAATATTAAAAGTTATTTTAAAGGGAGTTCACATTGGTTTGAAGGATATTTTGCTTCGCACACAATATCCACCATTGTAAATTCAGAGAACCTAAATTTAAATTCAGAAAAGCTTCACACACCTTTACAGTTCTCAATATATAAATCTAATAGTATTCTCAAAATGTTCACCATTAATATTTTGCAGATAAAATTAAAATTCTGAAACTCACTGGAATGAAAAGTAAAGAAAAATAGTAAAAAATATTCCCCCTAGGAATGAAGGGAAATGTGGAACTTTGTGGTGAGAAGCTAGCTTGTCCATGTTGTTATGAATAGAGAATAGCCTGTACAGTTTTTCATATCTGACTTGCAACTGAAGATTGGAACATATAGAAATTAATGTTACTGAATTATTTAATAGTAACTCAAACACATGAAAAGAAGAATTAAAGAAACACAAGACTAAAAAAGCATTTAAAATGAAATCAGAAGCTTCAGCAAATATATTTTTCCATTGCAGTCAAAAAAGTAATTATCAAAATTGTTCAGAATATGTTGCCAATTACTCTGCTCCATAACTGCTAACTTTCTCAGTTCTTCTCTTGCCTTTGCTGGGCTCTCTGTCACTGGAAACATCTTAAACCAATTTAAAGTGCTACACCTGAATAAACATGTTGTAAAAGTGTTTATGTATTGAAGTGGGTCAGTTCAAGGTATGGTATTTGGCTGGAACTTCTAATTTCTCTTTTTACTGCAAAAGGGCTGCCAGAAGGAGGAAGTCTGAGCTGAATTAATACATTTGTTACAGTGGAAGTAGAATGGAAACTACTTTAACCACAAATCAAACTGCCTCTTTCATTTACGCCAGTGATAGAGTTTTTTTAAGAAATATAGACTCTGGCGTGCAGCCACTGTGAGTTTGTGTTTGAAAAGGAAACCTATATGCTTATTTCTATAATGTTTACTCGTATGCTTGTTTTCAAGCTCTTTTTCAGGGTGATTGGGTTAACAGCATTATACATTTGTGAGGCAGATGCTCCTTCGTTACCCACGTAACAAATTTTCCAGCGGGTTTAGAAGAATCCCGAGGCGCCCTGGTGCTGCCCGGCTCACGGTGCCAGTGCCCGAACCCTCCCGCCTAAAGGACCTCTGTGTCCCCACCCTGCACAGCTGCACAGCTTCACATGACACTGTCTCATTTTCTGACGGTTGAAGGGCTCTGCATAATACACGTACGCACAAAAGTGTTTATGCTGCCAAAATAAATTCTGTTAAGAGTGAGGGTTTATTTGCTAAAATGTCACTGATGCAGTTTCAGTGACTTGTTTTGCTTTCCTTTCTTTCAGTGAGGTTTAGACCACATAATATAGTGAGGTTACCACACAGTCCTGACTGAACAAATATTTTAAAGAAATATGCACATCCCCTGGGAACAGAACCAGAGTCAATAACATGCATATTTCAAACTCTCTTCTCTTGAACAACTGAATGGCTTCATACCTTTACTGGTGAATGAAGACCAGTTTAAGTAACACTGCACAATATTTATTTTTAAAGCAGAATTATATTTATTATGTACACTTCTATTTGCTACTGGTTTGCTTTGGGGATATAAAGTTCCATGTCTCACTGAAACAATGCAAAATAAGAAGACCACATTACACTATTCTTTCTATAGGAAATAGACTGTAATGGGGCTCATTTATTTTTCAGTTCCATAGATACATGCATTAGACAGAAATAAAATGTCTCTGTAATGAATAAGATATATAACAGAGACTGCAATTTTGTGCAATAAAAATTGCATCTGTAAAGCTGTTGAAACTTCTGCAAATTGTAGAGATTTTTTTATCTTTTTAAGTTTTGTTCAACAAAACATGGATAGATTCCTAATCATATAAATTCAGGATTGCAGCAAATTCCTTGCTATGATTCAGTCAGCAGTTGAACTTCTGTTATGGCTTTGGGAGGGGCAGAAGTTCATCTTTTAACTTGCTATTTCCATTGCTTTTAGGTCGAAGTATCAATGTTAAATCTGCTGGCCTGGTTGGAAGACATGGGCCTCAGTCAAAGCAACCATTCATGGTCGCATTCTTCAAGGCAAGTGAAGTGCTTTTCCGCTCTGTCCGAGCAGCCAATACCAAAAGGAAAAATCAGAATCGCAACAAATCCAGTAGTCAACAGGAGTCCTCTAGGATGCCAAGTGTTGGGGGTAAGATGGAGCTATGATTTACTAGTCTTTTTATAGGAGGTATGGGCACCTGCTCAAATGCAAGGCAGTCACAACAGCTCAAAAAGATGCAGCTCACTGGCTGAACTGAGAAGCAGCGTTTCCACTCCTCTTTTGTTATGTTAGCCTTTTTTTGTTACGTTACCTTCTGTAAATCAGATCAATTACATGTATCATGGACCCCAGGAGGGTGAAATAACCAAGCAGTTTAAGAAAGGCTGTGTCTGAGCTTGGAACTAAGCCTACACAGTATGCAACTGGATGATATCTTTACTATGCATAAGTAAAAAACAGAGGTAAAGAAAATTATTGCACCCCTACTTGTCTAGGAAGCTTCAGAAAAACTGCCTCTCAGCCGAAGAAGGCAAGATGTAACACAAATATCTCAATACTGGAAATGAGGAAGATTAACCAATCTGAAAAATTGTAAACTGTTTAGGAGTTCAGATCAGCTGACAAGTAATTATATAAATATAAAATATATCCCTCTACAGAGTGAATTTGGTCCCTTACCTGAAAGATACTGACAATAATGCACAGGAAAATGTTCTTAATTGCTTTAGAGCCTGGAATAAATTTTGCTTCAGTTTTTCCTGAAACAATCCTTTCAGCTGAAGGCTGAAATATTTACAAAGTCTCTTTGTAAATATTCTCACTTCTGAACGAATATTTCCACTTTTTGGGAAAAGGATGTGAAAGTGTTTCTTTCTAGAAGCATCACACATTTAATAACAGCATATCAAAACCTTAATATAAGTGCTGTTCTGAAACCCCATGGATGTCTACAAGTAAGGAAATCAGTATTTTGTGGGAGGAATTTTGCCTTGGGGTGGGGCTCACCTATTTGAGAAGTGTTATAAGCAATATGCATTACTTATATCTGTCTCAGAACCTTGACAGAGGCAGGCTACAAACTATTCTAATGCAATGAAAAAGCCTTTCCCAGACCTTTTGCAGAAGGATAATTTTACCATACCAACCAAAAATTGCTGTTGAGTTGCTAAAGAAATCAAAGAAATTATTTAAATAATTTTTCGTATTCCCTGGAAAGTCTGCTAATTTTAAGAATCACAATATTTTTGGTGAGGGGATAATTACCTAAGTATATGGTACACACAAGATACCTAAATATAAATATCACTGTTTCAGACTGAATCCTATGTATCTGGAGCATGAAAAAACTGAGAACTGAACAGATTCCTTAAGCTTTGTTGTTTATAGCAGGAAAGCTGATCACAAGCTTCTTGCTGGTATACCCTGGGAAAACACAACCTTATCACATTGCACTGACAAAAGAATTACCTCAGGGAGAGCTGTCTGTAAATCTCAAAATACTTTTCAGTGTTGTCTTTGAATTCAGTTGTGCTCCAGACCTTGTTGTAAAACAAGAAAAATCAGAACATCTCTAGTGAAATGTGCATTATGAAACAAACTTTCTCCTAATCTCTTTAAAGTTTACATAAGCATAGAGTACATCACTACATATGTTGATCCATAGCAGATCTCTTTCAAAAGAGATTTCAGTTCAGGAAAACCATACTGTTAAAACAAGATCAGGTTAAGAAGCAATTGCACACGCACTTGCATCAAAATCAGAGGCTTTGACCATTGGCTGGAGAGGGAGGCAGTTAAGATATAGCCAGGCTGGAAAAGATGCCAAAGCTGAAGGTAGGTAAATGACCACAGCTTCACATAGCAACATCCTCTGTGGCAAAAATGTTTGAAGGTATAGCAAACCACATTCCATGCTCCTGCCTTGAAGTTTGCCTCACAATCCCCATGTCACAAATTTCTTTTGTGTGGGTGTCATTAATGATTGCTCACTGGGCTTTTCCCACCATAAGTGATCCAGAAGTCTTTTAATAACTACTGCAACAATACTCATGAAATGCTGTGGATGAGCATGCTGAAGGCTGCAAAAGCAATGTACAGATTCTATCCACGTCACCAGTGTGTGAAAAAGACACAGAGAAGAAAATACAATCTTATTGCTCTGATCTCTGAGTCTTTTCACAATATAATCCCTCCATGTGGAGAGCCTGCTATCAGAGAAAAGCTATGCTCTTTTACTTCTCTTTTCCAGCCCCAGGATCTAGGGGATACACTGTACCCATTTGAGTTTGTGGAGAAGGCTAATTGTCCAAGCTCTCTACTTGGAACTTCAGTAGTGAGCAGAACTTCAAAAGTAAAATTCACATCTTCAAATTAAAACATAAAAGATTTTGGGAAAAACCAAAGAATTTTGCCAATCATTTTTCTCATGGAAGATAGTCAATAGACTATATTCAATCCTCATTCAACTCCTTGATGCAAGACACTTGACGCAGTGACCGGCAAAGATAATTGTGTCATGTAGGTCTTTTGTTTCTAAGCTTCTTCCATGATCTTGTACTTACAGCAATTAAGGCAGACACTGACAGTGAAAAATGCTCACTTACATAGCCAGAGGTAATGTAGCCAGACACAGATAGGTATGTTGTCATTCATATATGACAGACTTCTAATATTTCTCTCTATATACATCAGTCTCAACTTTACCACAATCATATGGCACCACTTCCTCCTTGCTTCTTTCTTCTTCATTTTCTTTTATTCCCCCCCCTTTTCTTTTTTTCTTTTTCTTTTGTTTTCTCCTGTTTCCTCTTGCTCTTGCCTTTTTTCATCTTTCTTTTGCCTCTTGCATTTTATATTTTGCCTTCTTCTTTTTCCCTTCTTACTTTTTAAGTTCTTGGATTTCAGCAATTAGCTTTACTGTGTTCTCAGTATGTCAAAAAGGAAAGCTCCACCGGATAGCTCAGCTCTTCCCTTTCAAAGGGAAGACGTTTATTTAATTATTCATGAAGTTTCACGAAATCATAGAATGGTTTAGGTGGGAAGAGACCTGGTCTAGTGGAAAATGAGGGGACTCCCTGTCCCTAGTAGGGGAGTTGGAAGTAGATGATCTTTAAGGTCACTTACAGCTAACATTCTGTGATTCTGTCATATACACAATCTCAGTATGAAGAGAATAAAATCTTATATATTATTTATTGTAACACCTGGAAAATTGTTGACAGACTTGGGGTCATCATCCCTGTGTTGCTAAGAACTTCAAGAGGAGATGACATCAATGCAGTGTAAAGACAGACAGAATTAAGCTTAGCATTCAGGCTCTACCTGCCTGCTATGCACAGAGGATTAAACACTTTTTTATTTACCAAGTTTTATTTTTGTCAGACTGTAGATGTAAGAAAAAAAGATAAAATCCTCAAACCAAACCAAAACCAGGCAGGTTGCTTACAAAGTACATCACATTACGTCTCCCCTAAAAAAAGCTGGCTAAATTTTAATTTCTTTAGCATTGTCTATAAAAAGTTACAGAGTAACTGGGCACTAGAGAATAGCCACTTTTAAATACTGAGTAGTGAATTACACCAGGAAACTAAAAAACAAATCTACATAATTTTTATTCATATGGAGATAAAACCAGAAAAAAATACTTAAGGCTACATTTTGTGTATGCTATTGATTGGCATTACACAAACTGATTCAAAATATAGTATTTTGTAATAGTATGTATAAACATGTTTTCATGTCTTTATTTCCCATGGAAAAAAAAATCTAATGAAATTTATTATACATATATTTTATTGACCTCCTTACACAGTTTTTTCTGCTATGTAGGGGTTTAGATTCCACCGAGGAACAATGTTTTCTCAATCACAATAGCCTATGGTTTTGATTCTTGACAGAATAAGCATATGGGCTTTGAAGCTACAGTATGTGAAATTGAATCCTTAGCACCAGATCTTATTATAAATGTCACATTTGATACTTACATAAAATGTTATATGACACACAACATTTGCCCTACATGAAAGGTAGAATTTAGGGAAGGAATTCAGACTTTCCTGAGTCTCACTTTCTTCATAGGTGAACGGGTTAGATGGCTTACAGTCTGTACATGCTGGCCATTTTACCAGGTATTCTGGTGTGACCATACATCATTTGAACCTATACTCAAATGGCTCAGAGTATCACAACAGTGATGACATTGGTGCAATGACTTATATATGTATTATTCAGATTCTCACCTTTAAGTATAGAAACTTCTGCTACATCCTGGCCCTAAAACTTCTGTACATGTTCTTGAATATGAAAATGTCACTGCGAGAGAGAGCTGGCAAAAACACAATCTTCAGCTTTCATTTGTTTGCCTGCTTGGGTGCTATTAAAAACCATATTGTGGCTTTCCTGACTTTCTCCTGTTCATATTTTCCACATTTTTCAGTCACACTTTTTTGCAAAATGACTTGTACTCTATATGCATGAGTTTTAAATTCCCTCTAATATAATAACTGGGACAGAAAAGCTCGATATTCACCTCCTATGAGCACTGATGTTAATGAAAATGAATATATAGATATTCAATAGATCTGTGTGAAGAGTCAGTGAACACAGCTCCATTTTTTTAAAGGTTCTTTACTTTCAACTACCTTCACTGTACTTCTGGAGTGTGTGCAAAACACATTAGAATATTACATACAACTCAGCACAAGGTATGACTCAGGGATTTTGTATTAAAAGCATACAGATTTTTGAAAAATTGTGATGTCTTAGGGCGTCCTGTCTTGCTTCCAGTTACTACTCCAAAAAGACATAGATATCCCATGGGATGTGGGTGTATATTTTGACCCTGCATATCCTGGGACAACTGAGAGTGTCTGAGATGGCAGCTGTATGTGGAGATCACTTAATGACTGTCATTGAAGGGCTAGGAAAATACCATCGGAAAGAACACAGTGTTTGTCTTTAAAAACTATGAGAATCTGAGGTATTATAGCTTAGAAAGCCTAGCTTAACATCCCCGATGCTTGCTTAGTATTGCAAATGGACATATTTGTGACTTGTGGACAGCTTTTGACACAGTTTTGGGAGTCATATTGTGTCCATGTGTATTCAATAGAAAGCAGGTACACAGCCTGCTTAAAAAATAAAGAAAAAGCCTGTTCAAAGAACATGTTGCCAGTAAGAGAAAAAATTGTTTGTGTATTTTGAATAATGTCTTGTCAAGTCTTTCCTGGATCTGTTTCAGTCCAAAATGTTATTGGTAATTTGGATGATGGAGCAGACCTCTCAGATCTTATATCCTCTGTGAACTTCCAGAGAACACATTCTGTACTATTGTCCAAGCTACTAAAAAGGGTGCTAATGCCAGTACTGATCCTTTAGCGACCTCCCTTATAACCAGCTGCCAGGTGGACTCTGTACCACTGATCCCAAATGTTTGGGCCCAGCAGCCTAGACAAGTTTCCATCCGTTATATTCTTACCTATCAAAGTTATTGATTGGTTTGACCAATTTGACTCAAGGAATACTATGGGAGACCATATCCAAAATCTTCCTAAAAGCAAAGGGATCAACACCCAGAGCTCTTCAAAAGCCCACAAATCTAGTCAGATCATCACAGAAAACAGGTTGGTCGGGCACAGTTTGAAGTAGTAAATTCATACTTACTCTTCCCAAAGCACCTTCTTTGTTCTTTGTGTGCCTGGACAGCTTCCATGAGAATTTGTTCCAAAGACTTCTCAGAAACTGAGGTAAAGCTGATTGGCCTTCCTGAAAATGGGTGTGGCATTTTCCATTTTGAATCATTGGAAATGTCTTTTGGTGCATGAATGCTCAAATAGGGCAGGAAGTGACTTTGCAGTGTTGGTCAGCTCATTCCCCACCCTGAAATTCATCCGTTCTGTTCACATGGATTCATTTATCTTCAAGCTGCTGAACTGATTCCTAACTCTGGCTCTTTTATTTGGGTAGCGTTTCAGCCACTAGGGTCAGGGACTTGGGAGTCCTGAGGGTAAATCTTGCCAGTAAAAAGCAAGACAAAGAAGTCACTGACTACATTAACGTGTTCTGAGTCCTTGTCTCTAGGTCCTTTGCTCTACTGAACAACAAAGCTGTATTTTTCTTAGGTTTTCCCAGGAAATATGTTTATATTATTTCTGTGTAGTTCATCCCAATTGCACATTATTTTTGCTTCCTATTTGAATTCAGTCAAGATTTTCCTAGACAATCACGGTGGATTTGTGTTATATTTGCTTGACTTGCAACAGGTTGCAATGCTGTTGTTGATGTCATCCCTCAGAATCTTTACCTTACCATGGCTGCTGCAGCCCCATCATGCTGCAGTTCTCATCAACACCCTCGTCTGCCATCTGTTCTTTATTCATTGATTTGTATAACTACAACAGACTCCTAAGGCTAATGAGAAGGAATATATTAAAAAAAAAGTTTGGAAGCTGATTATTGACAGTGTGATATTACTGCAGAACTCCTATTCTGGGTAATACTACAAGAAAACAAGCCTGAAATATTTTACTTTATTCTACACTGTTTTTGGTTGTGGCCATCATGTCTTTGGCAAGACACAGAGAAGCTGAAGAGAACCCAGAGAAGCAATGGTAGCAGAGGTCAGGATGGCTGACAAGAAGCACTTGACAAATTTGCAGAAAAACTCCTCTAGGCCATATATTTGGAAGAGTTTTCTGCAAGGATGGTGAAAAACTATGCAGATTAGTTCAGAGACTGTGGAAGTTCCTTTCATTTTATATAAAAAAGGAGTTTCTCTCTGAATCTTAATTATCCTGAAATTTTTCAGAGAGCTTCCCATTTCAGTCTCAAGTCTTATATATGTAAAAAAAACATTCTAAAAATTATTTTTCTGAAACTGAAATAATTGTTTTATTTTTCCATGTCTTCCTTGCTAGGGTTTTGTGGAGTTTTGTTTGTTTGCTTTTTCTTGTTGTTGGTGTGAATTTTTATTGGTGTTTTGTTTTTGGTTTTGTTTTTTTTTTTTTCCTAGAATGGTTATTTTGGTTCAAAAAAGTTATCTTAAGCATTCTTGAATTAGAAACAGAAGAGACAGTCTGTACTCCCTGCTCTGTCACATGCCTCATTTATGGCATCACATGAATAGCTGTATAAACCAACTTTGGGGGCTAATGTGATGAAGACATGACCCTGTTCCCTTCCTTTCCTGTTACTTAGGAGCAGTAAGGAACAAGTACTAGAATTTCTCCAGGAGCAAGGTTGTGGTGGAGAAGCATGTATGGAAGGTTCTGGGTGTCCTTCTATTCTGATAAATCTCTGACGGAGCGCTTTCAGTCCTTTAAAAAGCACCTGTTAGTCTACTTGTTTACATTAGTACTGGCAACTGAAGATAATCAAGTGGTGAATATTTCTAGAATATATGGCAAAAAATAAGTACAATATGTGCCACTATGTGTTTAACTAAGAGACATTTGGAAATTCCCTTGCTTCAGGACAATTTTATTGTTGGTAATTCATCTTTTGAACTGGGCTACTTTCTTTACCTGGCAATTAAAATCAGGCCAACCTACAGATGATTTCCCTGATATTTTGGATCAGACTCTCACTTGTCCTCTTTGATTACCTGTGTGGCTATTATCAGAGGTGTTACCCAGCTAGCCAGCAAATAGACATCTTGTAAACCTGTTTCCCCTAATACTGTATGCATTATTTTGCCAGTGTACAGAAATTGTGTCAGTCTGACTCTGCTGATTCTGTATTTCCAGGTTTACATTGCCTTTACAACTAACCCTAGGAGTATAAATGACAGTATGGTTTTACTTTCCTTTGT
Source organism: Taeniopygia guttata (assembly GCF_048771995.1). Classification (NCBI taxonomy): domain Eukaryota; kingdom Metazoa; phylum Chordata; class Aves; order Passeriformes; family Estrildidae; genus Taeniopygia; species Taeniopygia guttata. Next base: position 26,119,041 of record NC_133027.1, on the reverse strand, counting down.
ACAGCTTGGTAAGGATCTCAAAAAAAGCTTAAGCTTTTCAGTTCTAGCAATGCTTCCAAATAATTTATTAATGTTATTTACTTCCTGTAGATTATAACACAAGCGAACAAAAGCAAGCATGTAAGAAACATGAACTTTATGTGAGTTTCCGAGACTTAGGATGGCAGGTAAGATTATAAATGCTTTTTCCTAACAGTTCAAACTGGGGCAATCTATTTTAAAATTCCCCATTATTTACATTTTGTTTTCTTTATGGAAATTGGTATTACAGGGATGAGAGACAGATTCTTTAAATACATTTTGTAACAAATCCTTCTCAGTATTGCTATCACTATAACTTTACTTTTTTTTAGTTCTTCTCTCAGAGATATAGCCTACATTAGTGACTTTATGATTTGGATTAATTCACATAAAGATAAATTTAAACCGCTGCTCAAGAGTTGAGTGAATCTGCACTAAATGAAACCAAAATCCCCACATCAAGTAGTGAAATGTTTTAAATTTTCACTAGTTCAGATTTAAATCCCCCTTGTTCAGTGCTGTCTGCTGCAGGTCATAGAGATTTCACTGGGGTAGAGTCCTTAGGGAAATAAATATTGGGTCATTTCTCAGTGATCTTTATTATACCATAGCTAATTTTATATAATTTCTGAGGAAAACTCACCCTTCCACACAGTAACAAAAAATAATATACTTACAGTAAAAGGTCATGAAGTCAGAAGCAGGGCATTATGGGAAAAGAAAATAAAGATCAGTCCAGGTTTTTTTCCAAGAAAGCAAGGAACGCTCTATAAAGAACAAGAAGGCCTTCAGGAACCTCTAACTATTGCATATATAGGTAAGAACCCAGGGATGGTTGCCTGTGCATTTCACATTTCACGGAATTATTTTAAAACAACCCTCCAGGAGCAGAACAAGTCTATGAGGAGCAAAAGTTTGCTATCTCTTTAGTGACAGCTCATCCTTTATGTATCTAGCTCAGAGTCTCATATGGCCTCATTATCCTATCTGATATTTTGTAGTATATTTATCCCCACAGCAGCCTGAAGAAGTAGGCAGAGACTGTTTTCCCAAGTCTGTAAAGCATAACTACCCTGTCCAGGGCTACAGAGCAGGCTTGTGGTATTGAACTCAGGCCGCTGAACAAGTGAGCCATTGTCTCTTGATTACAGGGTGGGTTTTTTTTCAGATATCAACAGGGTTTTTTTGTTGTTTTTTTTTTTGTTTGTTTGTTTGTGTTTGTTTTTTTTTTTTAACAGTAGATTCTCATATGCTCCAAGATGTGCTAAGCTGTCAGATCAGTGGCCATAGTGGCTGCAGTAGTCAAAGAAAAAAGAAAATTTTTAACACAAAGGCTACCGTAAGAATTAAAAGTTTCAGCTGGAAAACCAGAACTACACTGTACAATATTTGATCAGTGAAACACAGAGTGAAATGATATACAATAAAAAAAGATACAAATTCCAAGAAGTAGCTACTTGATCCTCTCTGCCCTTCCTGCAGCACCTCCATTACCTGGCAGAGGAGGAACTCGGCAAACTAAACACACAGCTTTTACTAACATTTTAAAATGTTTTCCCTCTTGTGGTCTTTTCCCCATTCTGCGTTCCTTGAAATACTGAAAATGTATGATTCATGGACATGCCAACAGGTAATCACTAGCAACACTCAGTGTCACACAGTAATACAGTTAACAGCATGGACTATGCTGAAGGAAGAGAATGCATTGTAATTACTTTTGTTACATCAAGAAGTGCTCAAAACTTTTAGTTTTGAAGGAAGGAAGGAAAAGTATTCTGCAAATATATTTTAATCTTTAATCTCCCTTATAGCCTCATTAGCTGGTATTCAGTACAGATTTTTAGGTTTCATTAATTTTCATCTCAATTTTGCATGAACAAAGCAAGTACTTTTAAAAAAAAACCATTCCTTTCACATGACACCTTCTGAAGTTCATTCTGCCATTGAGCAAGTCTTAGTTTTGATATAGTTATAAATTCCTTGAGTGAGAAAATATAATGAGTGGATTTATTTGTTGTTGCTTTAGGATTGGATTATTGCACCGGAGGGCTACGCTGCGTTTTACTGTGATGGAGAGTGTTCTTTTCCCCTCAATGCCCACATGAACGCAACAAACCATGCCATTGTTCAGACTCTGGTATGCCTCTGACTGTGTTATAGTCGCCTATGCTGTAGTTTGTGTCTTTGCTCAGAGTCTGACTCTTCTGCTTATCACTACTGAATTTTGATTATTTCTTGATAAATCATAACTCATTTTAAAACCTGATTTAGTGATTTTGCTGGAGAGAGGATGACCTGCTCAGAGTGGCCTATGTGGTAGGTTTCAGCTCCATTTCAAATGCAATAGCACATGAGAAGACGGTGTTATTTTTCTGGAGAATTGTGTAGACAGGAACCAAAGGGGCCCCCGGTTTGACTTCCAAAACTTTTTGCAGCTTATTGAAGCTCAGTGTTAACATCTACATGTTATACCTTCCAGAAATGATGACACTTGGCCACTCTGTGGACCTCTGTTGTCAACTGTTGGCAGAGATTCTTACACTGTAATTTAATGTGAAGCTTTGCAAACAGATGCATTTGCATGTAAGAAATTGTGTTCAGTCATGCCTGGCTTACAAATGCAATTTAAAAATAAGTGTATTTGGATCTGTTGCTCTGCCTGGTACATGTAAAAGGGGATTTGCAGCCAGCTTTCTGCCTCTGCTAATTCTTATGTCAGTCCTGTGCCTCAGCCAGAGCAGCCAAAAAGATGATCTTAGTTGAGGCAGCTGGCTAGGCCTCCTCTACCCCAGCAGTGCTCATCTACAGAAATCATGACCTTTAGAAAATTACTAAATGTAATGCTGTAAGGCCAAAGTCTAGTCAGTCTGGTCAAAAACTGATTTTTCACCTGTGCCAGCTGAAAAACTGGCACTGAATAGCGCTGGTATTAGCAGTACGATTAAGGAGGAGAGGAATGAGAGATAATACTCGCAGCACAAAGTGAGAACAGGAAAGGGTTGTCATCCATAGTTAGTTTCTGGAATGTTCAAGGCACACAACTGAGATTAAAGAATCATGGATTTAAGGTTCCGTTTGATTTAAACTAATAATGGGAAGGTATCCTGACTATCAGATTATGCTTATGATTGTCCAAGGATAATGATCTTTTTCTTTTATTTTCACATCAAAATCTGGGCCTGAAAAATCTTTCCCCCTTGAGAAATGAGTGGAGTTACTACCTGGGATACTGGCCCAAACACCTCCCTCAAATTTAAACCCCACACCAGATAAAAACCCCAAACCAAGCAAGCAAACAAACAAAAATAAAATTTGATTTCTTTCTGATAGAAAACAAGTTCTGTTTGTGAAAATTGCCAAGTATTTCTATATGACAGGGACATTTTCAAAAACTCAACATATGCTGAGAACTTTTCTGTTCCATTCAATTTTTAATTTACTCACCTTCTCCAAGTCCAGTCACCAATGCAACATTATTCCTCTATACTAGAATTCCAGTCAGCAAGATTTACAAAAAGAAGGGAAAATGTCAGAGGGAAAATGCCATTTGTAACACACTTACAAATAAGTAGAAGTGTGTTAAGGAGTTCAGGTGAAAGGGAACAGAAAATGCCAGTTGGCAAGGAAGCAATGTTCTTAGAAGACAATGAAGAACAGCATATCTGCAGTCCTGAGCAAAAAAGAAGTAGGTCAGCAAAGAAATAGTTTAGTATTACACAAGCACTGTTCAGAAAAGTTGCCAATATCACTGAGATCCCCAGGTTAGAGTTCCCTCCTGCAATTATGGACTGTTAAATAAGAGTTGGCTTAGTGCTACTTTCTCTTGTGTGTTTTTCCTGTCCAAAATGGTTATTTTCCCATTGTTGAGAAATGTGTGTAGTTTGTCCTATTTTTTAAATTGGATACTTAATTTTTGCTCTTTTTATGGCCATTTTGGAATTGCGTGTCTCCCTTTGCATGTACTGAACATGCATTCAGTGCAGCCAAAAAATCATGAGGCCAATTAAGTTTTAGCTGTACATAAATTAGATGAGATAACAGTAGTTTAATGCTTTCTGGTTTAAATTATATAAAATTCAGATTTACACAAGGTGTGCATATGGGGATGGCTTGGGAAGCAATTATTCATATGCTCCACCCTAATCCAAATGCAGTCACCTCCTGGCCATGATGATCACACCATTCTGAAAAAGCCTGCTCTTTGGGTTAGGAAATTATTGTTCCTTGGTACCCCTCCAAACTTAACTGATTATTTTTTATTTTCTTTTGTAACAAGAATAGGAAAAATATGGGCCAGTACCTCACTCTCTCCCTCTCTTGTTTGTCTGCAATTGAACTCAGGCAAACAGACAATACAGATGCATATAAATAAAATACAGGGTGTATTTAATAAGCTCTATAAACTTCTTGTCTCCTGCATCACCCTCAGAACAGGCACAGGGGTAGTATTGTCTTCCTGGTCATGCAAAGCAGTGGATAATCATGTTGGCTTGCACTGAATTTGGGGTAAACATTTGAAAAGGCTGTGAACGTCACTTCTGAGGGGCCACAGATCTTCCATCAGGGATGGCAGGGGCTGGTGGAACCATGATTTATGGCTGGACAAACATCTGCCCAAGTCAGGCACAATCATTTTTTTCTCCAGTGCTTTGCTATTAATTTGTTAAATAGTTCTTAAATGTGTGTCTAAACTGTTACAAAACAGCTACTTCAGGATTAATTATTGCTCATTTCAAAAGACCTTCTCATGGTAACTGTTATGTAAAAATTGTTTCCTGATAGACTGTTCTCTGTTGTCTGGCAAAGGCTCTGGGTTTATATCACTGCAAGACAGATGGCTCTAACAGATTTACAAAGACTTAACATACAAACAAAATCTATTACTGACAAAGTCTTCATCCATGCCTTAATAATCTATTGCCGTCTCTGTTACAACACCCTCTTCTCTGGCTCACCAGGTTCCAAGTCTTCAGCATGTGTAGAATATTACATCCAACCTTCTTTCAAGTACAAAGAACTGGTATTTCCCCCATTTTATTTCTACTAGATCTTGCTTGTTCTGGGACGCTTTTCAAAACTCTTTTCTTTAATCTTTCATTGATACATTTCAGCCTGGTGAACATAAAGACTTCTATGCCTCAGCCCCTGCCCCAAATATTCTGTCCAGCTGGCACCCACCTTATGAACTGATTTTTATTTCAGTGAAAGTATAATTGGATCCATAGACCTTAAAGTGCACTCATACTGTCTGTGACTCCACATCTTACCATTTCATAGGTTGAAAGCAGTTTCATTATAAGGCTTTGCCTGCACAACCTTTGCTGTCTGCAATAGATTTTCCTCCACACTGAATCCCCAGCACAGAAAAGTATTTTAGCACATACTGGGGTCCTGATGAGATCTGGGGCCTTTGCTTCATGCTATGCCTTGCCCTCAGCAAAGATGGTATGGACAATATGTTTAAATGTTTTCTTGAGCAGCTACCTAACTCAAATTCTCTGAATTTCATCTGAAAACCAACTTTCTGTCTTGGCCACTTCTCATTTATCTCTCCATCTGCTTTTATTGTATAACCCTGTGCAATTGAAATCAGAAAAATATGCTGGAGGTAAGCTGTACTTTAAATTTGCTAACTGAGGAAAATTTGTGACCACAGCCCTTGCTGAATTGCAAAGACATGTTTTGCACTGACATTGTCCTCACAACTCTCTGTTTGATATATGAGCTATGTATTTATCTGTCTTTCAGGTTCACTTGATGTTCCCCGATCATGTACCAAAGCCATGCTGTGCACCAACAAAACTGAACGCAATCTCCGTGCTCTACTTTGATGACAGCTCCAATGTTATTTTAAAAAAATACAGGAATATGGTGGTGCGTTCATGTGGCTGCCACTAAAATAAAAAAAAGTAATCTAAAGCAGAGGGTTTTATTCAAAATTGTAATAAAGTCAAGATATGAACATTGCTGATGAAAAGGCAGGCCTAAATTTATTCCATTTCATGTCATCTCTCATTTAATTGTACAGTATAATGTATATAGTAGCTTTTATTTATTTAAAAGTATATAATTTCTTTTGTATGAGCAAAATTTCAGAACCATTTATTTAATGGGTCACCTCACTATGCAGCAGAAGTTCACAAATTAATTTTTCCATTCACCATACTGAAATTTGCTTTATCCCATTTCAATATTATAAAGTAAAGCCTTTTTGTATGGGATTTTTTTAAACTAGAAACTCCACAACTTCTGTAACTGCTTTGTATTATTAGAGGAACTAAAATGCATTTGGTCATATTATGCCAATGAAAACTGTGACTAGGTATTTATTTAGAAAAAGGCACAGGAAGAAAAAAACTAAACAAAACTGCTCAGCTAAACATATTTTTTCTTTTAGAACTTCTGCTTCATTAGAAAAAGTGAAATGTTGAACAATGCTTAAGTAAATAAATAGCAGATAAAAAATAGAAGTGAAAAAATTGCACATAATTGTTATAACTATTTTCTTTAACAAGATGAGTGTAACTCGAGGAGTATGTTACTTTTTGGCTTGTAAGCTGCAGAGTTTGCAAAAGGCTCTAGGCTTTAGAAATTCTGTGTAGACTCTTGCCTCTATCTATGGCTTTCCAAGTTAACACTAAAAGTTGAACTACAACATTCTTACCTCAAATTATATCAATCTATTATCTATGACACTGCTCTGGTAGATATTTTTAAAATAGTATAAAACAAGCCAGAATCAAACAAAAAACCACACAAGCCTTCCCATTACACACAGAGGTTACTATACATAAAGTGTACAGAGTACAGGGTATAGAAGGACTTTGCTTTATTTAGCTCCTGCTTCTGGATATGTTTTAAGAGTGTCCAAGGGAAGGCACAGGGGGTGCAGCAGCTGTCACTTGTTTAATCAAAAGTCTTATCCCAGGTGGTGGCTGTTTGCAGGAAAAGATAAACACCTTTCATAAGAAGATGCTGGGTAACTTGCAGCCTACTTTCAGTCCCATCTGCTTTTCTATCAGGTGGGGATTGATTTAAAAAATGAGACTCAATAAGGGATACTTTTCCTTTTATTTAGCAATTGCCACTTTAATATTTCTTAAATCCATATACATTACTTTTTATTCCCACTAAATTTTGGCCTCAAGTTTAATCCTTTGGCTGTGAATTACACAACCAATTGCAAAGTACCTTTCCCACCACCACTACACACAGGTTTATTTCGAATTAATTACACTTAATATCTTCGGGCACCCCTTTGTTTTACTGTTATGAAAATGGGAAAATAGAAATGTTTTTCTATCTATTACATAGCTAATTATCACATACACTTTTATCATTGACTGTCTTCATTAAAAATGCTTCCTTTAAACCATTCTCAAAGAGCTGCTAAAAAATTGATAGGATTTATAAGTTTCTTCTTTGACAGTCTAATCATATAAACTGGCTTCTCTGGTTATTTAAAACATATCTCAGAAAACTCAGATGATTACAGACTCATAAAATCAGCATGTGTGTGACTGTGTGTATGCATGTGAATAGGCAGCTGTTGTTTTTGCAGAAACTAATTTATTTTACCTAGTTATTGGAGTAATACATAAATCCTTTCTATGCATACACTCAATTTAAAAAAAAAAAATTAGCAGTTCTGATTTCAGCCTTGGGAACTCTTTCCCTTTAATAGAACGTTTCCATTTTACACTCCTGTCTGTATTTTATACTGACATTACCTACATATCTAGATGTAGTTGCACTTCATGTACAAGAATGTATAGGAAAAAAGGTCTGCATCTAAACTAGCAATTTAGAAAGTTTAAACTCCTCAGTTGTCTTCAAAAAATTACTGGGTTTTTTTTTTTTTGTATAAATTGAGTAGGTGGATATGCTTTTTTGAACTCAATTTATTCTAAATGGAATTTGATGGACATTAAATTTTGGGTACATTAAGTAATATATTTTTAAATAATGGTGTACCATTTTGAGACTAAGAAGCTGAAGATTATTGTTATATTATTCTTTAAAATATGCTGTTGGAATATATTTCTATATTTTGAGACATAATAAACCTGTAATAATGTTTCCCTCTGCTGTGGCTTTGCTTCTTAGACACATGACAAAATGACATTGACTTTTAAAAGAAAAAGCAGGACATCAGTGGTGGTTACAGACAGATTTTGTTATGGTTCATTTTTAGTACAGATATTTTGCAAAATTACTTTTATTTTCTTGTTTCTTCAACAGCAGATGGTGAACCATCTACACTACTAATAAAAATCATACCTCAAAGGGCTAGTATTCTACTCAACACTAGAAAGGAGAAATGGTTTTGAAAATTCCTAATAAATCCATAACTGGTCATTCCTCTGTTTGCAATAAAGGATAGTGGCATCTAACTTTCTATATGCTCTGGAGAAGTAAATGTAGGCATGTTTTTAGGTAAACCTGTTCATATATGCTCTTCTTCAGTAGTACCAACTAATGCAAGACTTTTTGTGCTTTCCCTTCGTCCTATCAAATAATTGCTATTTTATATATATTTATGCATAATATATACACATATATTTAATGCAAAGTGTACATAATTATATGAAAATTTACCTGTAGCTATATCCATTTCTCTAGTTATGAAGACTCTTAACAACTGGAACCTCAAGGGCTGAAAACCCAAAAACCTCAGAATTAATGTTGCAAATCTGACTGGTATCTGACAACATAGCAAAACATTGTTCCAGTGCAAAGCCCAGCTAGAGAGGTCTTGGAGAGCTATTGGTGTGGATGTCTTCAAACAAAACGATGATCAGGCTTCTTCCCGCTGTGCATCTATCTGAAATGCTTGCGTGTCCTTAACAATGCCATGACTCTTCCTTCTGCAGTAGGCTGTCGCTGTTGAGGCGGGACAGGAACGAAAGAACTCCAGTTCAGAAGGCTGGATGATGTGAACTCCAGCTACTTTATTTCAAATACATCACTCTTTTATGGAGAGCATCATGCAGAATAATTTCATTGGTCTTAGAGTAAAAACATCTCACACCATTGGTGCTCAGTGAATGACACACGGTGGCAGAACATATATATAAACAATGTGAACAACAAGAGGAGAGATAGAGAATTATTTACATTCCTTTGCAACTCTTTCCCAGGCTCTAGCCTGGCAGAAACTCTCCTTTCTCTCTGACTGAACTGAGAATACCCATAGTAGGCTGTTCAGGTAAATATGCATTTGTGTCAGTGATTAGGTAGGTAGTGAAAATGAAACCACTAGAGGAGCTTGGGTATCTTTAGGAACAAGAAAACAGGCCTTTCTTGGTGCACATGAGAGCTCAGCTGTTTGTTTTTCCTACTGGGGTGTATAAAGCTATAAAACAGTACTTAGTCTTTACATTATGATGTGAGTCAATTGTCAGAAAACCTGGGGCCTCATTTTGGTAAACGGTAGATGCATGAGTGGTTTGAGTTACACCTGTGATGTAGACACCTTAACTGAGACTCTCTTAGGGCCAACAGTGTAGGTTTAGGACAGTGACTCTGCTTAGACCTTGTTTGAGCAACTGTAGCCAGTGACAATCCCTAACTGCTTAAAAATAACATTACATTGTTGAAAAGGTTTTACTCAGATGTTTATTTTGTATGTGAAGCTTTGAGAAACCTTCTGTTATCATGATGGGATGTCACACTTTTTTTTGGAATATAATTTTCTCTGCCTTTTAGTGGGAAAAGATTTGACTGTTGACTGTGTACTTCTGTTTTGCTTCAGTTGATTGTTGTTTTTTGAGATTTTTTGTCAATTCCTCTTTTGGAAAAGTTTCATGATAAAATGAATTTGTTAAAGTTTAAAAAAATGGCTTAGGCTTATACTAAGACTCTGAATTGTTTCAGCAATAATCAAAACATTCTAATTACCAGGACCTTAAAATTACATTATTTGCAGTTTCTACAGCTTTTTTTGCTCACACATTCAGCTGTGTAGAGGGAGAATCTGACATGTGGTGCCTGAATGACAAACCAGCCACATGTGAATTATACAGCATTATCTTTTACTATCTCATCTGAAGTCACAGAACTTGCAAAATGTGATTTACAATGTGTTACTGAATTCTTACTCACAGGGGTTGAGCAAGAGCTTGATTAAAAACAAAAGAAAACTAAACTAAAAAAATGTAACAAAAAACAGTGAGAGGACATTTTCTTGCCATCTTAATTCAAATAAATCATCACCAAACGTGGTATATGAGGGGTCATGAATCTCATGTGAATTAAAAGGGCCTTTTGTATTCTGTTTTCCACATTTAAAACACATGACACAGACACTTCCCCCGACTGCTATATTTCCAGCTAAGTGCTTTCTGTTCTCTTCCTGTACATTTTTGCTTCCAATAGGCACCACTGATAATTCTTATTAATATGAATGAGTATCTTCATTGCTTTAGCAGATGTTAATGCTTTACAATAGAAGTATGTGTTATTAGTATTGCTGAACATTACATGTACAGGAAAGTGGAGAGGCTTGACAAAGAGAAGAGCTGATGAGAGGCAGGATAGGGAAGACAACTAGGCCTCCAGTGTCCCAGTGCTCCAAACCCTGTTGCACACTCTTGGCAAGGGATGCATACACTTGGCACTTCTGTCCATGCAGCTCATAACTTTGAGGAAAGAAAGGCAGTCTTAGGGGTTACCTGGACCTATAATTTACATTTACAAAATATTTTTCTGTTTTCATGGGTTTTTTGTGTGCAGAATGTAGACCACATCTTTCCACTCCAATATGGGAGTGACTGCATTTAAAAGCTACTTCTGCAGACCCAACAACTATCTTGGAGCACCTTTTCAACAGGGTCATAAATCTGTACCAGTAGAGTTGAAAGTAGTGTTACATCCCTCCCTTTTCTTACATTTTCCTCCTCCTCAGTGGGAAGTTTAGCAATGTGTTAAGACTGGGACTGTGTTCATATCTGTATAGCAGGGGTTCTTAGGCCAGATGTTGGCTGGAGATGTGAGAGCAACATATTTTCTAGGGAACAGCTCTCAGAGAAATAATATTGAAGCAGAGATATGGGAGCAGATCTTCTCTGTAAAATTTGTCCTGGTCTCTTCTGGGTTTCCAGCTGACTTATGAGCAGAAACACTTGTGAAAATGAGAAGGGTCTTTGACTAAATTGTAAGGAGAAAACTTTGTGGGGGATCTTTCTGGCATCTCTGCCCCCATAAATTCTTTGACAGAGAAGTCCAGGCTTGAACCTGGAGCTACTTGACTGCAGAGCGACCAAAAGTTGGACAAGACACGATAGAGAAACACAGCCCATATGTCAAATTCCCTAAACTGATCTAATTGGAAAATAAAGCTTTTCATGCCTGGTTATTTTCTTGGTTGCTGAGCTGTTCTGCCACAAGAACATGTGTTCCCTTTTATTTGGGCAAATTTTACATCCACCACTGGCATTCCTTTCCAAAATTAGTGTTTCTCCCTTAACCTCTGCAATGGCTCTTTTCAGCCTTCTCTGCATGTTATCTGTTTCATTATTCAAGACTAACAGCTCCCACCGGGAGTGCTCTTTCCTAGACTGTGCTGCAGGGACAGAACAAAGACAAGACCTGCCAAGTCAGTTACTTGTTTAACTGGGATGTGAAACTTTGAAAAATCTTTTTTGCTTATTTTTTCTTTCATTTTTGCATGTATTTGGATTTTTCTTGTTTTGCTATCTTGGTATGAATTCTTGTGAATAAACATACATAGCTAAGTGCATAGGGTTCCATGAAACCTGTCTGTGAAAAGGATTTGTGCATTTAGCAACAAACAAAACTCCTGAATCGGTTTCATGGAAAATTGAATTAGTATAGCTAATTCTATTCCCCATAAAGGAAGGACTTTTTAGCAAACTACTGAGCCTGAAAACACTTCATGGTTTGTAATCTACTAATTTAGTGAAAATGTAAGAGTTTCTAATTAGCAGGACCTATACTGTGTACCGCAGGACATACATCCAAGGACCAGATCAATATTCTTGGATGTACATAAATACTTGGTGTACATAAAAAATCTATCAAAATTAATAGTGCCCTTGAAATACTTGTAAACATATTTCTGATTCTTTCTGTTTACCCGTATTGGACAGTGAGGTAATGAGAATGGTATTCATGCCAGAATACAATTAACTCCTTAATTCTCAGATTTCTTCTCCTTTTAAATAAAGCCTGATGCTTTTACTCTTTTCTCTCACTCATCCACAACAAAATATGGCTGAAGATAACTTAAAATTAAGGGAAATTAATTTCATGCTTCAGAATTGAATTGAATGTGGAAGCTCCCAAACTTAAATTAGAAGTTTTAAAAACAACCATGAAAGCAGATTTTTAAAAGTTTTTTTTAAAAGATCCTTGCAGATCTGCATAGCTCACACCTGCACTGTAGAAGTGGCCACTGGGGCAGAGAAGCCAGGGCTGTGTTGACACCTGGCAGAAACCCCATCAGCCTGGCAGGGCTGGGGCTGCAGGGCACTGACAAACTCAGTCAGGAGCCAGCAGCCCATGTCTGTGGAAAGGAGCCTGGAAGCTGCAGGGTTCCCTTCTCCAACAGTGCAGACACAGGGGCTGTCTGGCAAGGAAACAGAAGTGTCCTGTAGAATGGTGCACAGTAGAGCCCACTGAAAATGCTTGCATTTAATCATAAAAATGCTTAAAGATATGGCTCTATTTCAAAAAAACAGAAACATATTCATTGTGAAATTCCCACTCCAGTTAAAATTTCTCCTGACATTTCTGAGTGAAGCTTCACTGACATTTTCACAGAGGTTTGCTCATTTTTGGCAGGAAAGAATTTGACCCCTCTCTTCAATCATGTTACACTCCATTTCCACTGACTGTCTCTTTTCCCATTCTCTTGGTTTTTCCCATGATGTAAATACACACTGCAGTAAAAGCAGCAAAGTTCCTCTGGATTTACTCTAGAATAGCTAAGTAACTAATAATAGCTAAGAATAGCTAATTACAAAATATTTCTTTCAATGCTTTCCCCTCATTCCTCTGAATCTTTTCCCTTAGCTGACCTTTGCTGCTGAAAAAAAAGCTGTAAGAAATGAGCCAAATTATAATTGTTAAGGCAGAAATAATGTGAAATGTATATATTTAAATTGTTTTAATTAGGTAACTAAACATCATATACAGCTATTATATCATTATCCTTACAGTCATTAGTTACATGGCACTGCCCTGAATCTAAGCACTAAGGCCTATCAGCCCTCCAGGAGAGCAGCCTGCTTGAATTTTCAAGCAATTCCAGGCTATCAAGCTGTTTCATTTCACAGATGAGATTTTTGCAATTTTTTTAACAGATTGCTCCTCTAGGACTTTATTCAATACGGTGACCTTCTTCAGAAGGGCACAAGAGTGCAGCCAGGAATGGCAACCTCTTCCATGAATGTATTTGGATCATGATGAGAACACTTGCCCCAGTTGGGTTTTCTTCACGTATGTGTACATTCATTGTGTTCTAGATACTAAGAAAAGCACTGTGGCTTTCCTAGCAAGGAAGAGATCTCTGTCAGACGGTAAAACACATCTGTGGCCATTTCTACTTAGTGATTCTGCCTTTATAATCTAGTTTTCATGATTGCCCAAAGACTATAGAATCCATATCACTCATCATATCAATTATAACAATTAGCTTTCCTGTAGACTGCTCTAATTTCATGCATTTCTAATCACCCATTTGTTGTAAGTAATTACAATGCTCGTTTACTTGCAACCGAAAGTTTTAGTAATTATATGTCTGTTTCCTCATTTCCCCACCAAAATCAGCCTTTTCTCCTTCGCAGTCACATCGCAGTCTTTTCACATCGCAGGAAATTTAGTATTCTGTTTATGAAGAGTTGTGCAACTTCCATTTTTTCACCTTATAAAGACAAAAAGAAGTGCTTTCAAAGCTGCTTCTATAAGACACACAACAGTGGTTCTATGAGCTATATTTGAACTAAAAATGTTTCAGAGGCTAAAAAAATTATGTTACTGTCTAGTTCTAGGTTTTTTGCAGTACCAGCAGAAACTCACTCAGACCCCATATATTGATATGGAAACACATTGTTCGGGGCATAAATTCACAAAATTTTTTTTTTTTTTCATTTGAGGGTTGAAAAATGATGAAAATGAGTATGCAATAGTTGGTGAATGGCAATTTAAAATGTGTTTTCCTGTGCATTTTCCCCTTGATGCAAGCAAGCCAAGGTGTAGAATTAAAGGGTGTCCTAGTGAGTACATTTCCATGATGTATTCAGTGAGATGCAGAACATCAGCTCACATTGAAATCAGCTTTTAATGTCCACTTAGGGTTTACTATCTCTTGTGTTTTCCCTTAGAGACTCTGCTGCCTTAAAAGTTCTGTTATAATAGCACCATCTTCTGACTAACATCCTGTCAGGAGTACTTCTGAATATTTTTATCTTTGGTTCGTTGCAACTGTGAGGGTCCTACTTCTGTGAAAAGGTGGCTGCTCCCCTGCTTTATGCAGTGCTCCAGAGATGAAGAGAAGTGGTTAACCATACAGTGCAATCATCTGTGCAGAGCTGGGAATTCCTTAAGTTTGGCAGCCCAGTGTTGAAATGTACACACATTTCCAATGAAAATGTTGAGAGAATTAAATTAAAACAGAAAGTGTTCTGCTGACATTTTTGATGCTGACTCAGTTTTGTATAAGAACCACTGACAGCAATTGCATTTTCAGTCTCTTCCAAGGTCAAGACTGTATGCTAGATATTTTGAAGAGTCTACTACAGTATAAATACAGCCCAGATAGTAAAGTTTTAACCTTATTTAACCTTTGCTTACGCACAAAGATGTAGATCATCAAATTACTAGAAATTGTTGGATAGATTTTGCAAGAGGAAATTGTATCATTTTCATATCAGACACACTAACTTTTGGCTATATTCTAAGACATGTGGGTCTTTTCTTCCCATTTCTCTGGACAGTGAAGAAAAGACAGGAGTGACTTTCAGCATTTATAGCCATCAAAGCAATTTAGTCAATTAATTTTTAGAAAGGCTAGAGACTAATATTTGAAGTCACTTATCCAGTTAATTTCATATAAATTATTAAAACTTCAGATACAGTTTAAAGGGTATAAAACCAGAGTCAGAAGTTTCCTTGGTGCAAGAAAATGAAATGGGCTTAAAAGTTTTGGGTTGCTTCCCTGCTTCTATCATTGATTTACAATGAAACTTTGGAAAACAAGTATCCCATATCTGAATGACGTTTTCATGCATTAATAAAGGACTAATGTAATTAATTGGTCTTTTGACACTCAGAAGCATTTAGCAGAGCAAAAATTGTGCTATTTTTGGCATTAGATGCTTTTGTTGGTTTGTTTCTGAATTCTTATCTACCATATCCTTCTTTTTGTGATAAACCAAAATTTTCACAGACATGTTAGCCTCTTTCAGTTCTCATTTATAATACAATAATAACAACATGTACCAGTACCAAAGGAAAATTAAGAGGATAAACACCTTAATATTAATGAGGGGGTCAGGTAACAGATAGTCCTGCTTGTGCTTATTTGTTATTTGCATATACAAATACAAGTGTGTAAACACATGCCATCTGATAGATTTCTTAATTAAAATAATATTCCTTAATTCAAAAATTGTGTATTTTTTCTAATTTGCTCACTTCAAGGTACTAATTTTTTTAATACTAAAGAACCCCTTCAGTCATAAAAGAAGGGAAATTATTTGCTCAAGCTATTTTTTTTTTTGTTTATTCCCTTCAAGTGACTTTCTCGAGTTTATGAAATGTTACTGTTCTCAGAATTTTCTTGATATTGTGAAAAATTCTGGAACACATAATGTGCAGAGCTGATGACTCACTGAATCTGAGAGCAAATTTCTTACTCTTTAGTGACTTAGTGGGATGATTCACTGCACTGTAGCAGTCGTTGCAAAATTTTGCATGTTAATGCAAGGTGCAGGGCAGAGAGAACAGAAATAAATGTCTAAATAGACGTTGTAGTTCTGTTGATCTTTATTCCACTCATGACATAAAAGTGAATAAACCAAACAGAAATATATGTTGTTGGTTATAATAATATTCTTTACTGTATAACTGCATTGGAATATTGAGTGTCACTAAAAACTGAGTAGTCTGAGGCTTGTGCACACTCAGTCAGGGCCATCTACAATTGTTCACTTCAGAAGCCTTTCTCTAAAGTTGAGGTGAACTGACTGGATCAGAATACTCCTTGCTACCATATCTACACTTATTTTCAGAGAAAAACAAAGGTAGATGTAACTGTAGACCTCATCTAAAAGGTCAAGAGAAAGAGAACTATCTTAAAATAGCTTGGAGCAAGACAACAGACTCTGCATTCAATTAAACTATTCGTGAGACGATACCCCCAGATGGATTTAGTTCTAATGTTGGTTTCTAGCTATACATATTTGTTTCATTTTCTGCACAACAAAAAGTACGGTCAGAGCACCCCAAGGGACCAAAAACCCTTAGTTAATATAGATGCCCCAAAAATCATGATTATCTTAATTTTCTTAACTTTCCCGGCTCTAACCCGGTTTATACTGGTGAACAGTTATGCATATTGAACTTGATTCAATCCATTAGTGACTCTACCATGCAGATCCCTTTGATATGTAAACACTTTTGCTCTTCACACACTGAAAAATGGTTTTAGAGGTCAATTTGTTAACATATGTTCTCAGCATTTGTATATCTGTGTGTCTTTCCATATGATACTTGTTTTTCCTGTGCTTTATTTGTATGTATAAATAAAGAAAATGTCTGTTTTTGGGCTACAGATTGGTTTTTGGGAAGGATGTTAGCCTTTTTCACTTCATCTATTTCAAAAAAGCAAAGAATCTCTGAGTAAAACAAATTGTTTTATGGACTCAGTATACTGGTGGAAAGACCAGAACACAATGTGATGGTACCAAGCTCTACATTTTACTTTAATCTTTCTGAATTCCCTGGAAGATAGGTAAAAATCACATGGGAAAAGCCATGTCTCTCTGGGCGATGGATCTGTGCTTGGCTGATTTGTGGCTTCTCCAGACAGTGTATGCAGCATAGTGTCCAAGAGTAGAACAAGACTTCTCCCTGAAGGACTGCACATGTAACACATGATTTAGGGCTCCCCTGTCCTCCTTTTTTCAAGTTTTGCTTTTATTTTGGGATTGGTGAGCACTGGTGTTTGTCCACTTTTATGAGCTCAAATTGACATTTTTAAAAGGCATCAATGTCTTTGCATGAAAATAGAATTGCTTGGGCTTGTATTTTGGTACTATTGTATATTTCTTTGCATATTAATTTTTGGGATGTCATGTATAAGACTAGAAGCTTTGGTCTTTGAGCTAGATCTGCAATTTGTGCATGATGGAGCTGTGTTACTGTGTTTGGCTGGTGTCACCTAGAGTTTTGACACTGTCATCTCATTGCAGCAGAGAAAAATGAAGCTTTCCCACGTCATACAGTGCAGAAAGAAAACCTGGATTCAGAATTTATCCAACAGCAAACATTTATTTCAATGATAATTTTTGCATCTTTCCAAATAATGGAAAGATGCAAAAAGCCCAGATTTTAATCCCATGGGTTTTACTGGGAATGGAAAAGTCTTAAGATTTGATTATTTCTAATCTTACTCTTCTTGTTTTATGAAAAGCTACATATGTTGTAAGTTAAAAATTTTAATAGGTGACAAATTGATATAGGTTTTATAATTATAATATAGGTAATAGGAAATCTGATCAGAATGCCAGTATAAACTTTTCTTCCTCTTGGTTCCCATGAAATTTTCTGTTTTAATTCTGTTGAAGTAAAGTTTGAGAATTTAGCCTTCCTCTTATTGATATAAGATTTTTTTCTTCATTTCTCAGAGATCAGACATTCACAGGAAGATATTATTAATAATAATATGCAATGCATGCAAATGCATAAAGATGTGATACTCTATTGTCCTTTTGACTAACAGATTTTTTGCTACAACTGCTAAAATTGCATTTTAAACTTCTTCACAAAGCTCTGAAGAACAATTAGAAGTATGAGAATGGCAGACTCTTGGCTTTGCTGCATGCTCCTTAGGGCCTTCCTCAGAAAGATAAATCTAATTAAGGTTTGGAATAAAGTGACTTATGGAGAATAAGACATTATGGTTTGAGTTTTTATGTCTTTCTTAAGAACTGGGAAACAAGATTGTCTGAGGCTAAGTTAATAAAGTAAGAACTGTAAGTTATATAGTTAAAAATTACTCATAGACATGTATTTTTCAGCCACTTATTCTAGCATTATAAGAATAATAGTCACCAGAAAACAGAATTTATGACACAATTACAATCAGTCTTTCAAAAAGGCTCTAGCTGAGTACTAGATAACATGGTAGTTAGTCATATATGGCACTTGTAATCAGGAGACTCTTGCACAACATAGAAATTATTACAATTAGCCTTGAATGGTTTGGAAATAGAATGGCTAAAATTCTCAGGATACTGAGGGTAATTAAGGACTTCTATAACATTTTCAAAAGTACCTTTGATATGATGAGTTAGAAACCTCAGATTGATATAGGAAACCAAATGTTATTAAAATGCTGCAAAAACTATAATCCAAACATAAATTCAGAAAAACATTAATATAGGCATCACTGAATCCTTAAGTTACCTGAGGTCTAATTTCTTCTGGTAAAGTTCCATAAAATGTTTAAATACCTCCCCTTGAGAGGTACTTCAGTACTGGCTACACTTGCTTAGCAGCCTGATGCCATGGTGTTTACAGCAGGCATTCCCTACCTGTTTCCTGGCTGGCTCCTCGGGCTGGTGTGCAACCATTACCTGCCTTGGTTTTTCCAAGACCCCGCCCTTTGCCAGGGCCCTGACCTCTCCCTTTCGGAGTTTGTTTGGCTTTCTCTGTGCTGAATCATTTCAGCATGCAAATCCGACAGAAAAGGTTTGGTGTGAAAAAAGGTGTTTTTTCCTTCACCATGCTGACCAGGATCAACACAACCCCAGCCAAATGCTCAGGTGAGTGTAGCAGAAAGAATGGGAGCAAAGGGTGAGTAGAACCATATGGCTCAGCCTTCCTGCTGTAGAAACCCACCATCGGAAAATGCTGGATTACACCACGTGGAAAAGCAGGAACGAAGATATTTTCTTCACCCCAGTGGTTGTGAAGGTTGTTTCCAGTTACTTTAACCATGGAAGATTTGCACATTCATTTTTCCATCTGCTTTATTTGCCATGATTAAATTAAGTCGGGCTCTCATATGGAGGCCAAATCCCCTGACCCTATCACATGGCTTACTGTGCATCCCACATCTTCTCTGTGGTAGCAGGTGACTCAAGAACTGAAGCAGACACTGCCAGACCCTCCTGGAACCTCACTGAGCATCCAGCCCAGCTTACTCCACCCTCTGGGAATCTGGGCAGCCAGTGACATCTTCCACCCATGGACTATCCTTGCAGCTCCTCCATGCCTCTCTGCTTTCCCAGGTATGTGCCACATAACTTGCCATTCTCAGCCATATGTGCCTTAACTAGATATTACAAGATGACTTTTGCTTCTGAAGGATATTTTGGGATAAAATGGTCTTTGTATTGTCTGACAGAATTGTTCTTCATTCAGTAGCATACTTAAATCTTCGTGTAGGAGAGAAAATATGTTTATGATTATGAGGATCATTACCTTCATGGCTGAAGAACTCACATGGGATATGTGGGCTGTAATCTCCTCAAGCTGCTCTGAGCCCCAGGTTACCACATCTTGCTCTCTAACACAGGTTTTTGGATAAAAGGGAGCACTGGCACTGGCATGACTACTTTTTACCACCAATAACACACTTTTTTTTCTTTTTTTGCTTAAGACTGCAAAATATTAGTTCACAAAGGAATTCATGGCATGAATTCCAGTTACACAGGGCCTTCTTTTCTGGCAAATCTTCAAAAATTACTTTGGCAGTATCTGCTCCTTAGCTTAGTCAGTTCACCTATCAGTTTCTGTTCAGAGACAGCAGCTTCAGTCTTGCTGATACTCTTGGGGATAGTGAGATATGCAAACCCTTGGGGTCATGGTGCTTAGCTTTTTCATGACTATACCCTATGTACAGACCAAGGTCCTGGCTGGAAAGGGCGCTTACACCTTTAAGTCCCTTAGAAACTTTTGAATGTATCATTGCCTGCCATATTAGCTGAAAAATGTTTTATGCAGAATGTGATACTCCCTGCTTGCTTAAGGATATGTAATCTGGACTCTGAACCCTGTGGTCACTGTGAAGCCTCCCATTCACAGACAAGTTAAAGAGATGTAGACCAAGAAAGCTCATTGCATTTTCTCTGGCAAATGTAATGTGAGACCCTTACATAGTAGCTGATCTAATTTTCATCAGACTCAGCTCACTATTTTAGGAGGTTTCACTGGAGAAAGTAAAGGAATTGCTTCCATGACTGTATTTCAGCAATCAGCTTAAAAGAACAGGAGTTTTTGCATGGTTAGCTTTAGTTCTGTTCTGTGACTGCCAGTTAAAATTGTGTTTTCCTTGTGACTGTGGTGTTTGAGAATTGCTAAAAAATTGTAAGACCATGCACATTAGATCTGAGAATGTTCACAATAAGTTTGTCCATTTGCCCCATCTGTACACTTGAAATACATCTCATGAAGCAGAATGGCAATTTTAGTCACTGTAACTATGTCTGCTCCAGCTTAACAGGGATGGGGCATGGGATCATCTGATTTCTGTGTTCTTCTACTGTCCATCTCCTTCCTAACTGCTGGTTAAAAGCTGCAAGTTTTTCTCTAGACACTGTTTTGGCTCATGCTAGCCAGCACAGTCTCACAGGCTCACTTCAGGGATGGTGTGTGCTAGGGGATTGCTGCCAACAGGCAGGAAGGGTGAGGCCATCCTGCATGGGAGACAAGTACACAGTGGAGTCAGCTCTGTGGATATCACCCTGCCAATCCATCTGTCCTTGGAGCAATAGGGTGAGCCCTCAGTGATTTTATTCATTAATATGGATCTACAGAGGGCAACAGACCAAGGATGAAAAAGAATATTCAGCAAGGATTAGACCTTTTTATTTCAGCCAGAGAAGGCTGATCTATCTAGACTTCTCAAATAGTGGAGTATAGAAAAAGTGGCCAATTGAACAAGGTAATTTGCTGTTTCACTTTTTTCCCCTCCAGATTGCATTCCCACTTGATTTCACCCTGATATTTTAAGAGAGGTGGGAGAGGTGCCACTGTCAGGTGGAAATGGTTATAATGAACAAAGGAGCAGCAATCCAGGACTGTGCAGAGACCGGGGAAGACTGAAGACAAAATAAATAGTTACAAAGAACAGAAAAAAAAAAGTAAAATTGGTCAATTCTTCCCTGTTTTAGACGTGATTGATAGTTTCTGATTGAATACTACTGATTTCTGAATTGAAAGAAAAACATTTACTATCCAGACTACTTAGCTTCATGTTTCTTTTTCATTTTGAGTTGCACATGTTATATTGGATCAAATTCATATGACATTTGATCTCAGAACATGGTTTAAAGTTTTGTTTAATATCAGTTGGCTCATTAAATTGGCTTAAAGGTTTTTATATTCCTTTTAGGATATACAGCTATGTTCATTAATCTTTAATAAATCATATATCAGTAGGCATATAATTGATTGTAATATTCATATTTATTGTGATATTGAACTTCACAAGTTGCTGTTTAAAATATTTCTTTTCATCTATATGTTCTATTTTTGTTCTCCTTTAATTTTTTTCTTTTTATTGTACCATCAAAATTATTTGAAATAAATCATTTCCCTAAATGATATTGCTTGTTTAGTTTTCTTTTTCTTAATGTAGCAAAAATGATACAATCTTTTATATGAATAATGAACAAAAAACCCAGAGTACCTAAAAGAGACATGAAGATAGAAGGGGAAATCAGAATCACACATTAACACATATGCTTCAAAGAAAAATCTTCTTTAACTGAAGAAACAAAAGATATAAGGAGTTCTTTGTCTTCATCAGAAAATACCAGTTTGTTGGGGAGGGGGAAAAAAAAGAGTTCCAAGAGTTCTCTGAACAGAATAGTCCAGAGTCTTTGTGCATGCTAAAGGAAGATTTGAAACATTCTTTCATTAGTTTGGCACTGAGTTTAAAATTTGATAATATATTCCTTGAATCAACTTTTGCTGAAGATGTCAAAAAAGTAACTTTTGGAGTGCATTTTCTGATAATCCAGCTACTTAAGTTTGCACATCTGGGAGACTTCTATTTTTTCCTGCAGCTTTTTCTCCCCCTCCCCCATTGTGATTTGTTATTGTTTGAAATTCTGAGAATGTTTTACTCACATTTTCAGTGTACAACATTTGGATCCTGATAAACGAATGACAAGTATGATATAAAGCCTTGTGGAAGACCCTGCAGGGCTTGCCCAGAGAGAAGAACACATCTGTCTCCAGCTGTGCACTTATTTAGGAGTGAAATTGCTTGTCCTGGGTTGGGCAAAGATAGTAATTATTTTTTTGTTGATGTGAAGATCAAAGGTTATTCTCGGGAAGCAGGGACAAGGACTGTGGTATTTAGCGGGAGAGATTTATCCAGGACATAATTTAGTGCATGGTTTGCACATTAACCTGGTGCTAATGTGTGTAGATGGCAGAGAAATTGTAAACAGTCTGATGTAAGATTAGTTATAATTGGTGAAAAGTAAATTAATCTACTGGTCATGAATCTTCTGCAGTTAGCAGAATCTTGAGCAGCTGCTACATTCCACAATCACACTTTGAAAAGAAGCTGCTTGATCTGAGGGTTTCTTGCTACATTGCAAATAAATTCTTCCTCATGTCCCTGTGTAGCTTTCTGTTTATTTATGTATTTATTTATTTATGTATTTTAATAATGTAAACCTGGTTTTAGAAGTAGTATCCAGTTTTAGACTGATATAACTCACAAATTTCTTCCCATAAGAGTGAATCCCTTGGTTTTTGTGATTTGCAGCGTGCAAACTGAGAATACCCTCCCCTTCCTTCCAAACCACAGAGGTAGGAGCTTATAAACATGACTTTTCATAACTGGGTGTAGTATGACCTCATGGTCAGAGATGAGATATAATATTTATTTCTCCACAATTTCCTGATGCTGTTTCCATGAAATAGCTTTCTCATGTTTCTCATTTCTAAATTTGACTTATATATGCAAATACATTTATTCTTTTAAAAGTTACATAGTATAAAACAAAAATATACAAATTGTGTGAGAAATGTGGAAAAAAAGCTACAGAACTTATGATTGAAATCCCTTAGAGCAGACTAAGATTTAATTATTATTTATGCACTACTATGACACAAAACATTTTTCAATAGTACTGACATAGGCACACAGCTTTTTTGTTTAAAAAAGTATGACTCTCACTATCCATAGAACCTCCATGTTTTTCTTTACTAAGTCAAATGCTGCTGAGATTTGTACTGTTTTAAATAAGGAAAATAGCACGAGCTAAAATGAGACATAATTATATAAATCCAAAATAAATTATCTTAAATTTATGCTTAAGCATAAAATGTTTATGGCCAATTCCCATGACAAAAATAGTCGGCCTGGAAGAGGTTTGGCAAAAAATCAGAGACATCAAACCAGTTTCATAATTGTAGCTCATTCACAAATATTACTGGATACATGCTTTGCCATTTATATTAAAATTCAGTCATTTATCTCTTGAATAATTGCTAGGCTGTGGAGAAACAATGAAGGGAATGAAGTTCTAGACTTTTTCTGTTCTTTCTCTGTCTTTGTTTTCATTTCAATGTGCTTATGAAAGCTAATCCAAGGGACCAAAACAAATGACTTCTCTGGTGCTTTGCTGTGATCCCCTCATCAGATCTCTGAGGGAAACAGGTAGTGGTGGATTGCACAGGGTCACCTAAGCAGGCTTTGACATGATAAAGTTTTCACCATAAACAGATTTGGTTTTCTAATTTTGTGCAGGCACTGATAAATCTCTCAGTGTAGACTAATCTGCTTTTACAGCAAGTAGAGCCAAAATCCAGAAATTCTCTGGCTAATTCTGGCTGCAAGTCAAACCTCACTCTTTCCCAACTGTACTGCCCTCCCACAGAATAAAATCTTATTGGGTTCCCTTAAAATAGCAAATGGACTTTGAATTCATTGAGGGAAAATCGGCTCTAACCAATGAAAGACAGGCTACCAAGTCTTCCTAGGGGTTACTCTTCATTTAACATAAAAAGGCTAAATATAACACATATTTTAGTATCACAGGAATGTGGATAAATGTAGCATTTCTGTGCATTTAAACCCTTAAGATGGGGTGGATTGATGGGTCTACAACAGAAAGTCAGCAACAGCATGTCTTGGAAAAGGATTCTCTGTCTCTGGGTTCCTTTCACATACACCAAGCAGAAACCAGCAGGTACAGTAAGGCTCAGGGTGAGGAGATTAGCAGTCACTACAGGACTGAGATAATTAAAAGCTGACATGCTACAGGCTTTTTTTTTTCTTGAATCTGTAGCTTCCTTATTTACCTTGGTGATGAAGAGCTTCCACGCTGAAAGATTTCAATGGTGCCAGCTCTCCATAGTGTCAAGTTGCTGGGAAAAGAACATGGTGAAATCAATAGCAGAGTTTGTGGGCATGCAAAGATCACTCCTGTCAGGCAAAGCTAGGTCATATCAGGTGCAGTAGCTGCTATGGTATCTCTGGGAGCGGAACAGCCATGTGTGCTTTCTGCCTTTGCTGACAGCAGTTGTGGTATGAGGCCAAAATAAATGTAATAAAATTTAGGAAAAGGTTATCCATACTCCCACTGATTAGTAGATATAGAAAAAGTTTTGTCTACATAACTACCAACAATTAATTTTTAAAAACCCATTAATGTCTTGTATTATCTGTAACTTCCTGTTTGTTTTTTAATATATTTCTTTTTCATTTTCAGAATGTTCTAATGCATGTCTTTTTAATGTTTTTGTTCAATTTTGCACTTATTACTCAGTTAACGCTGTTTTTAAAATTTTCCTGAGTAAGACTGAAGAAAAATAGTTTTGTATAACTGTCTATTCCTTGGAAGAAAAACAAAAAGAGACTCCAGGCTTGTCTCCTTCAAATGTTCCATAACAACAAAAGGGCAAAACCTTTAAAAATATTTTGGAAAAAATTTGCTCACATAATGGACACCTTATACACAAAAGCATGTGGAATAAAAGTATGCATAATTAAACTCTCAAGTATAGGATGAACATTTGCCATGTATGTTGTGTTTTCCAGGATGAATTTATTTTCTGTGATTTTACCTGTGTTTTATATCTTGTGGTAGAAATGCATAAAAGTTAATATAGCACTGTTAGTCACTTAATAAAGACCAGTAACATTAGTTGGCCTGACATGGGGAGAGCAATTGAATCAGGTCATGCTACTGACTAAGCCAGATTTCACAACATCTTTCAACAAATATATAGCATGTGAATAAACTCCTTAGAGGACAATTTCATCTTAAAAAAATAAGAATAAAACAGACAGTGTCATTGTAAGCATCCAAATTTTGCCTTGCAAACCTCCTAACTTCCTAGTATCATAAAAAAATAGCTGTTTCATAATGTCACTGGGGAAAGTGTGGTAAACACATACTGTCATAAACCGAAAAAGCAACCAAAGCATCAGCACATTCATTGCACCAGAAAAAAATTTTTAAAATAAAATCAAAACAAAAAAAAACACTGCTTCCTTCAAGCCATGAAGATTTTACATTTGTTTTCTTTCCAAGACAATTGCTGACAATCTGCTAATGAGACCTCTTCTTATGCAGGAATGTTTACAGTCTTCAGGCAAAGTTCATCAAAAGAATACAGACAAGTATTTTAAGAATACCTGTGACACTTAAAAAAGTACCTCAATGACACTTAACTCACCCACCTCCAAAGTGCAAACTAGTTTTACAGGTTACTACAGAATCTGACTGCAAAGAAAGCCATGGTGCATGTTGTCGATCAGCCCTCCAAACTCACGGAACTGCTTCTAACTTGAAAAATCCCATTTATCACCACATTCCTCTCTGTGTGAATCACAGCAAGTCACAGCTGCTAGGTCTGGGTGGATCACCTTGTTCAGCAGAAAGATCAACTGGCTGAAATAAAGAAGGGAAAACAGAGTGATTTCCTGCCAGCAACTGGAAAGAAAAGTGACACATGGAAATATTTCTTCATACAATTCATGGTTAGCTGGTGGAACTCATTGCTGCAAGAGTTCATTGGGACTGGATCTGAGGAGGCTGGATATCTACCAGTATATTTCTAATCCTCAAGAATTAGACTAGTAAAGCCCAAATATCCAGATGAGAATGCTCAGAGATATAAAACATCACACATTTCAGGTGGGAATCCAGCTGTTGTCCAGTTGTTAGACAGCAAGCTGCCTAGGAGCCAGAGTGTGCCCTTGTTGCTAAAAGGCCAGTGAGCTCTATTAGGAAGAGCACTGCCAGCAGGTCGAGGGAGTTACTCCTGCCCATCTGCTCAGCCCTGGTGAGGCCACATCTGGAGTGCTGTGCCCAGTTCTGGGCTCCTCAGCACCAGAGAGACATGGAGCTCCTCGAGCGCATTCAGCGGGTCTGCAAAGATGATTGGACCATTTCTTATGGAGAAAGCCTGAAGGAGCTGGGCCTATTCACCTCAAGAAGAGACATCTGAGGTGGAACCTCATCAATGTCTATGAGTATCTGAAGGGAGGGTGTCAAAAGGATGTTTCCCGGTTCGTCTTAGTGAGGGGACAGGCAGAAACTGATGCACAGTAAATTCCACCTGAATCTGAGGAAGTGACCACAAATGATCATGTCTGGGAATGGATTGACCAGAGATGTTGCAGAGTCTCCCTCATTGGAGGTACTCAAGAATCATCTGGATGCAATTCCCTCTAACATGCTCTAGTATGGCTCTTGAGTAGGGAAGTTGTACTCATTGTGGTCCCTTCTAACCTTACCCATTCTGTGATTCTGTGACTTGCAAGAACATCATCTGACCCTGCATATTTATTTCACCAGTATTTGTAAGTGGATTAGAAACAGTGGTTGGACCAAGCATGTCAGGTGACTGATAGGTGATAATTTGACAGCTGCTTAAAATACAACTTGTGCCTTACTGAACACTTCTGCAGTAGCTTCTTTCAAAAGTGAGTTGATATTGTCACAGAATCTCTCAAGTTGGAAGGGCCTGTAAGGATCATCAAGTCCATCTCCTGACTCCTTGCAGGACTACATAAAACTAAACTATATGGGTATGAACCTTATCCAGATACTCCTTGAAAATGCTTGGTGCTGTGACCACTTCCCATCAAGTACATATGCTACCATTTTTGAGTCCTAACACAAGTTTTAATGCTGTGGTGTTTAACTAGCAAGCAATCTTAGTTTCTAGCTTCTGTGAACAATTTATGTTCTTCTTAATCTTTGATCCTGATGATAACCTGATTTCTCTGTTCTGCATGCCTGAAATAAGACCATCAAATGTTAAAAATGGTGGAAATCGTGAGGTGAACTTATATTCTGCTTAATATTGCAGTAAGTAGATCCAGAAAAGTTCAGGGGATAAAAAGCTCTTTGTTTAAAATGCAATGCAATGACAATTCATACAGAGGTATTGATTTGTGTGAGAGCAGAGTTTGTCAAGAGGAATCTTTATAGTCACACTGTACTATTCTTGCTGCTTTCTGAAATCTATGGTTCCTTTTATTGTTACTACTTTATTGAATCAGTACATGCTTGGTGTTTAAAGTAGATTAAACAAATTTCTATTGCATTTTCCCTGTAAACACATCATATGTGTTACTGAACTCTTATAATGAAGCAACAGCTAAACCATTTATAGAAGTGAAATTTGACATCTGAAAAAAGCTTAAGTTTTAGCGTCAAGATACAATTCAGTCTTTGTGGCTACAGCTATTCACTACACTCAAATATAACATGGTCCTGGTCTTGTTGTATGGTTGTTGGGAACTCTTTATAATGTTGGGAAAAGGCAAAAGAAGCTCAGATCAGAGCACTACTTGCACCCTTAGGCAGAGCATGGTTTATACAGAAACACTTAGAAGTCCTATGTTGCGTTTTTTTTAACTTCTTCCTCCCCACTTACAAGGGCCTTTAAACTTCTCATTTTTAAAGGGTATTGTCTCCAAATGGTCAGTATGTGTCACAGAGGTTTAAGATAATTTTTCAAAGATTTAAGAAAATAGAAGTATTTTCAACCCTCTTCCAGTATAGCACTTAAATCTTTGTTACAATGCCTGAGCACATATAATGGGAGGAAACTTATATACGATTGAAAATACAGGATTTTGTACTAGAAAGGTTTTTTGGCAGCATTATATCAGTAAACCTCTGCACAAGTTTATTACTATAATTTCAGTCCCATTGCAGAGGGTTGTCTGGTGGTGCAGCATTCCCTGTTACAGGAACATGGTAGCAGTTGGAAGTCATATTTACCCCAACTCACAGTCTGTGACCACAAGATCCACAGCTGTGCTAATATATATCTGTGAGTAGCTCTCAATATCCATTTTAAATTTAATAATTTACTTTTTATGCATCCTTATTTTCTGTCCATTTTGTACTTTTAATTTTTCTTGGACTTGAGAAAAGGGAAAACAAATAATAGTTTTCATGTTCTCTTCATATGTTATCTCAGTGATTGCTTGGCAAATATTTCTTGGCTAGAAGGACAGTAATAAAATTTTATGGAAAGCATGGTGAAATCTATGCATTTGGGTCAATCTTCACCCTGTGCTGTGTAGTGCAGGGGCATTGTCTGGCCCAGCAAGAAACTTTCTTCAGAATAGCACTTCCACTGAGCAGTGGAAATCCTGTATTTCCCACTATCAGGGAAATGGATTTCCATGTCCCAGTCTGAGAGCAGAGTATAAACAGCACCACACACTCTGGACTGGGAAGCAGTTTGGCTAAAACCACAGAAGAAGAAAAGACTGACTGATGTGTTAAATTAGAAAGGGAAATTAGAAAGGAAAAAAATTCCTTGGAAATATTCCAAGAAAAAATGAAGCACTGTAAACCCCCTAACATTTGACAATATTATATGGTTTGTATTGAATTTTTACAGTGTGACTCTTGTACTGCAAAAAAATGCTCATAAAAATGTTTCAAAGGTATTCCTGTACAGTTAATGAATACTCTAAAAATTATTTGGAGGATGAGTCATGTGTATAATTCAGAGTGCAAATACATATTCACTTTGGTGTAGCAGAAGAAATAAAACTTTTCAAGATTAAAATACAGTTTCTCAAGTTTCAATTTTAGAATGATTTTCCATATATTATATGGATTCAGATTAATCTTAATTTTAAATTGGTTCAAGAGCCCTTCAATATTAATCAACAGATTTTTCCAAATAACGTATTTTTTTCTACCTTCCTTTCTTTGAGTCCTTGAATTTAATAATGTTGGGATTTCCTGCTCCAAAGAGGGATCTGCTAAATAAGTTTAAATGAAATAATACACTTAAAAAATGAATGAAATGTGTGAAAAATACAGTCTGATAAGATCAAGAGTCTGACTCTGTAATCCCCAAAATATGACAATTTGAAATTAAATCTGAATTGATGTGTTCTTGAATTGCTATTCTGAAACATTTACTTCTTTCTTTAAAAAAATGTTTTCCCAAGTCCATAACCTGAACATGAAGTTCATATAGGAAAATATTGTAGAATAAGGCTATTATTATACAAGCCCCATAACTCCCACGGAATTTCCCTTATGAAAGGAACTCCAGGCTGGCCAGTTGGCTTTCCAGTCATCCTTGCTGGTAGACACATTCAGTGGGGTTATTATTGTGGGTAATGCCCCATATGCTTCCTGCATTAAGAAGGTGAGGGGAGATGAACACCTGCCATTACATAAGTCATAATGAAATTTATTTCACAAAGTAGAAAAGTCCTAAAAAATTACTGGAAAATCTCTATTTCTGAATTTGAAAGTGGAGTTGTAGAGGGAAGTTCCAGCCAAAAACTGATCAGGTTTTGAAATGGATGACAGGGATAGCCTGCATCTTGCATTTGGAAGACTGTGGAAAAGGTTAGAAAAGAAAATGAGAGAAGTTGTCAGATTTTTAAAACAGAATTGTGAATTCTGGTTTTGGATGACAGCACTGTCAGGTCTCACCATTTCCTTGGTGTTAAGCACCAGGCAAAAAGAAATATTCAGCAGTAAAAGTATGTTCCCACATGCCCCACCACAGATGTTTTGCAGACATGGCACAATGAATCGACAATAATATAACTGCACTTAGAAGCAGGTTTTATGATGTCAAGTACAGTATTCATCTGCTAAGATGCAACAATAAAAGAAAAAAAAGAGAAATCACATAACTCATTTCTATGATGAACATGTAAGACAATGCTGTGACAGTAGCTGAGAGGCACAGCAGGAGGGGCAGAGGGGGATCAATTTTCTCTGAGCTGGGAGATGCTGAGCTTGGACAAATATCTGGTCTGACCCATCTGTGACATTTAATATTTTCCAAAACCAGCAAACAAAAAGGAAATGTGAATTGAATCCTCTGCTGTTTTAATTTTATTTGGTTCATCCAACATTTCAAACAGAACTATATGAATAATGCTTTTTTTGAAAACCAAACAATACTTTTTCCTCTAAACCTTTTCCAGATTTGATTTCACAGGGTGAAATTAAGCCAGTGTGAAAGCCTGAGGTGCCTAGAATGGAAATGCTGACAAACTTTCAGCGATAGAAGTGTTACCAACCCACCTCAGATGTATTGACATTAATTAAGCAGATGAAACAGAAAACAGAAAAATTAGCTGAAGTTCAGTGGTTACTTGTTGCAAATTTGTAAATGGGGTCTCTACTATAGGGATATGTAAAATAATGCTCCTGTTAAAAGTTATGTGGAAAATAAAGGTTCTCAGCAAGCTAATTTTACTCTGTTAACAAAGCATGGTTTCAAGCTATTCTTGTTGACCATCCACCCACTTTCTTTTCCTTCACCACCTCAGATTTGCAGATAGAAGATACAATTACAGCCTTTTGTTTCATCCTGAGATCTCTTTACAAAATAAAGTCTGCTTTTATCCTGTTGAAACCTATGTGCTTTCTTTCATTATGTAAAGCTAAAGGAGCTGATGTCTAACTTTAAAGTAATCCTTTGTGTTGCATTTTTTCCCCCCTCCCTGCCTCTTTGTTGTATGTATAGCCTAACTGTGTGCCTTCAATTGAACTTTTCCCCTGCTAAATCACACACTTAAAGCAGGGAAAAAGAGGCTGGGGTGAAATCCTGGCCCTGCTATACTTCATGGTCTTTACCGGGGTTAGGTTTCCACTCTAGTGGCCACTGCTCTTTGAAATGCTCCTTTTAGTCCTGCCTGAGATGTTTTACCCCTCCTGGAATGGAAGTGTTCTGGTGGACATTTCTGGTCCAGATGGTCTGCTGCAGTGAACGGAAACCCAGGAATTTGGGTGATTTGACTGACTTTGACATGGGCAATTGACACTGTAGTGCGATCACAATCCAAGAATTTAAGGGCCCCACTCCTAACAAATGCACATTTTCCATTATGACCCCAAAAGAATGATGATAAACAAACAGTATATTTGTAATTATATATCCATTTTTATTCCTCTAACAGCCTCTTTTTCATCTGTCAGGGCATGTCTGGAAGATTGACTTTTCCAGTACCTAATGGTGTGTTCTGGGCATTTGTAACAGAAGAGGATGACCAAAGGAAAAAAAAATAAAAAAAGAAAGGGGTGTAAAAATAAAGTTATCAAAGGAACATCACCACCACTAATAATAACAGTCATCATCATCACCATCAAGATAAGGTTGACAACAGTGGTAGGAATCTGGTCTACTTTTCTGTGCAGAAGGAAGGTGTTTGTCTTCAAGATCAATGTAGTGGGGTTTAGTGGGGTTACTGGGACATAAAATTTGGAATGCTAATGCTAGGCTGTTTCTCGTGGTTGACTTTGCTTTTTCTTTTACGCCTGTGCCACAGCTGTTCTCCAAAGGAGCCACAGGAGATGGGACTAATGTCAGGCTTGTCAAAAGAGTGTGTGCCTGAAGACTACACCCTTCCCCCTTCCTCTGCCAGAAGCTTCACACTGTGCTGATTTCCAGGCCGTCTCCTTCATTTCCATTACATAGCAATACCAGTAAGCACACACGGAGCCCTCAAGGCAGCACATGGTTTGTGTTGAATCTAATCCACAGGGATGTAGAGATTGAAGCAGATATGCTTGATCAAATAGAATGGGCAGTTTCACATTTCTGTATCTGTGCCTTCATTCCTCAGGGAGACCCAAGATGCACAGCATCACAATCCTTGGAGAAACTGCTTCTTCCTTACTCAGCAACAGTTTGCTTCTGAAAATGAGTCTCCACCTTTCTGGAATCATTGCTCTATTAGTGATGTTTAAAAGATACAAGTCTTCATACTACCTTCAAAGAGATGTGTAGGATACTCTGAACTTGTTCACAGAAATCTTGAACTTGTTCAAGAAAACTTGCTTCACTGTCCACAGACACAGCCATAATCTTCCTACCATCTGTGCTCATCCTCAGCTGAAAAGGACCACTAGTTTTACTATGTTTATAGTATCTTTTGATACTTTGAATTTTCCCCAATATTATGTTTTCTATCCTGTTCTCCTGACAATCTAGGGAGCAGATTGTTAACTTTCAACCTAATCCATGAGATGGATACTAAAAAAACATCATAGACTTCTCTGGTGTTTGCATTTTGCAGAGGATGTTGAGAAACTGGAGAGGCTGCAACATGATTTGAGAGCTGGAGAAAATGTTTAAACCCCCTCAATCTGCTTAGGTTATCAAAAAGAAGACAAATTTGACTTGTTCACTGTGTTTAAACACATCTGCTGAAACGTTTTGACCTTGTAAACTCATACAGAACAGGAGTTTCATGAGGACTGAAACCACACACAAATGTTAATGAATTCAGAGCATAGAGAAAAAAGTGGAAAACCTTTTTGTTTTGGAACTTTTAAAACTAAAATTTATTTCTGCATTTCAAAAGATTTTAATTTAAATATTTAAGTAAGTGAAAAGACTTAAATGAAAGGGCCTAGCTAATAATTTTATGTTGGCCCAAACCTTTTGTTTGTTAAAGCAAACATTGGGCTGACTCATTATGATAATAATAACTGCTCTAGTGGTATAACTACCACTGTGTTAATTATTCTAGTGCTGAAGAGAAATCCCCTGCGGTGGGTTTTGTACTTTTGTAAGCTGATGTAATTTAAAAAATGCAACCAGATTCTGGAACTACCTGAGGATTCTTGAGTACACAAACAACCACCCAACCACCATCTTCTAGCAATGAGAAAGTTTGAACATGGCCTACCAACATTTTATTCTGATAGGTTTTTTTCACTTATACTGAAAAGGAGAGGGAAAACCTATTAATATTATTACTATTATTGTTTTTTGGTCTTAGTAATCATTTAAATCTTTCCCATGAGTACCTTCTGATGTACAGCAACCTTCAGGTGGAGTTTTCTTACACCATCTAATATTTTGATTTGAAGATGATCAGCTTTATAAAAAGTATTTGCTAAAAGAATCATTATGAAGATTCCTGCACATTAACCAAAATATTTTAGATAATTTAAACTGTCACACGCAGGGTTGTAGGGAATTCAAGGAAATAGACATCAGGGTTAGACTGTTGAAGCAATCAGGGAAATGGGCTCCTTAGGGAGAAAACCCAACTTTTTTCTGAAAGAGGAATCTCAACCTTGGGGTCTCGGTGAGAGAAAGAAAAATGTGAAGTGAAAGAATACATTTTCAAAATTCTTATGACGCAAACTCTCAATGTGTTAATGCAGACCTTGTACCTGCACTGAACATTTTGGAATACGTGGTAGTATTTTTCTCTCACTCTACAGAATATCAAGTTTAAAGACAATAAGATTAACAGTCTCCAACAACAGTATTTACATCTGCTCCATAGGCCAGCCAGCAACTCTGGACTCCTCCAAGCTGTTCGGAAAAAGAAAGCATTTGAGTAATTGGACAAAGGTGCTTGGTGGAGCTCTAAAATAATCACTACCATCCCTCATCTTTCCCAGCTCTAAATATACATTTGAACTCTATCTTTTAATCCTGTTTTTCGGCAGAACATCTTTAATCTCTTGCCCTCCATTCTAAGAAAAATTCATCCGCATGTGAGTTTAAGTAGAAGCTACTATTTATAGCAGTTTAAAGTGGTTTATATTGTCTAAATTTTTATTATACTGTCATGATAAATTTTCAGGCTTTTTTCCCAGTGTTTTGCTGTGAATAGAGGATCAGATATATACTCTGCTTACATTGTCTAACTACTGAAGCTGGATGATTTTTTTTCTTCCCATAACAATTACCTTTACCCCTTCATTTCCTTTTCTAAAATACAATTTGAGGTGATTTATAAAAAAGTTGCAAATTTGACTTGCCTTTTTATAAATTGTTCCTGCCAAGTGAAAAATAAAGACAAAATCTAGTAATGAGAATTTTCCAAATACTTTCAATCCTATGGTTTTGTTCACAGCAAGTCTAAGGTTCCATTCTTAAGTCTCTTGCACTGTCAGTGCATCATAGGTAAGATGCAACATGTTTGCTTGGATATTTGATTAAAAGATGTCCTATTCAAACCCTCTGTCTTATCTTTTGAAGTGTTTCAAGCCTCTTCCAGTTCAATGCAGTGTGGTGGTTCTCACTGCCACTCCTTGTAAACTCCTGTTTAAACTCCTAAAACATCTCAGAAACAATTAGTTAATGTTACTTTGATTAGTGAAATAATTGCATTGTATATTCTGGTTCTGTGGTCATATAGAAAAAAGCAATTATTTGCACAGCCTGCTACTCACACCCTAAATATTTGGGTGATGATTTCCTGGATACATTATGCTGAGCTAGTACAGAAATTTGATGCCGTGTTTTGGGAAGGGAAAGGTCTAAAAACTGGCTGGATTAGCCACTGGTCTAAAGACTGCTTACTTCTTAGTGACCATTACACAGGATAGCCCAGGTTCTTAACGACTGTTTTATTTTGTTTTAATTCTATGGTTGTTGTGACAGGATGAATTATCAGATGTAGGAAAAAGACATCTGGATTTAATTAATCATTAGCCCCCTCAGCATTTGCTGGAAGCTCCTGCAGGAGTGAGGAGAAGGTTCTGAAACCTCTATAAGATGGACTCAATTCATGTACATAGCAAGAATTGTTCAGGAGTCTCTGAAATATAAAGGAAGGTCTTTCCAATGTGAGATTAACAGACTGAAGCGCTCATTAAATAAACCTATTCAGATCAAGTCTTTTCTGTGCCCAGTTTTATGCCTCACACTTCAGAAAAATATGTATTTCAAATAAGAAAGGAAAGCAGAGTGAATTATCTGAAGTCTTGAAGATGCTATTTATCTGGGAAGAATAAATAAGTAGTGCTAAACTTCAAGAATTGTGCCTGGTGAAAGGATCTGAAATAAAGAGAGGAAGAAAAAAGCTTGATTTCTTGGTCAGTTAAGGACCGCTCAAGAAGTATTAGGCAGAAACCACAGTATGGAAGGTACAATTTACCAACAGGAGAACTTTCCATGATTAAGAAGTAAGGAACACGTTCCCATATTCCTGGGAAAAGCCCACCCCCAAGCAAGCTGGGGTGAGCCTCCAGCACCATCTTGTCTTCCACCACCAGGGAAATTTAAGTTTTGGTTACCCTCCTCCAGATGAATGCTGTAAACCTTAGACCAGTGGTTTCCAGTTTGGAAGACAGGACATGATCACATTAAATAGGAACAATCAGGTCTAAACTAATGAGTTTTGTTTCTGCAGGACAGTATCAACATTGGTCTTGTGACCAGTCTGCAAGAGGGAGGAGGCTGAGACGCCAGCCCCAGTAATGCATAGGACAGGGCTGATTTATGTTCCTGACTCAGTAATATAAATTCTGGTTCCAGTTAAGTCACTCACACAACTGTTTGTTGCTTGGGTTTCAGTCTCTGATCTAGTGTATAAAACAGCAATTCTGCAACAGAAGAAGCTAAGTCTACCCACTTGCACCCACAAGGTTTCTAATTTTCAAGCCCTTCTTTAAAGTTAACAGGTAAAATCCTTTAACCCAGAAAATTCATTGGCCTAGATTAGTGCTTTAACCCCTGAACTACTAGACAAAAAGAATAGAGAAAGATTCTCTATGCCAGATATTTTGTGAAAAATTTGTCTTGAAGAAAATCAAATGAAGCTATTGTATATATTCAGCAGGATTTATGTAAAGTTTTAGGTGCCTGAAACTCAACTTTTCAAGGGGAAAAACCTGCCCCTTTTTACCACTGTCACCTACTGCTAAGATGTTCTTCTGCACTTTTAATTTTGTTAAAGCGTTAACACATTTATTCATACAAAGTTATACTTCATGTTTGGACATGATCCCTTTGCATATAATGTCTTCACTCTTTTCTGGAAAGGCATGACCTGACAACAGCTGTTACTCTTATGAGAACAATGTCCTGAGTATTGTTTAGATGTTTGCTGCTGTTTTAAATGTCTTTAGGAGACCAGGGAACATTGCTTGTCTATAGTTTATTTTACAAAGGGACAAAAAAGTTAACTGTGTCATGATCTTAGAAGATAAAAAAGAAAGAAGAAAAGATGCTGTTTTGTAATTAGAGCATGTGTGCAAATACCTCTTTTTGACTGTGCCTGCTGATATTAAAATGCAGTACCAATTGCAACAGACTTAACTCTTTATAACATGACAATATTTTTCCTTTTTTTATCCATTTCTAAAAGTAACAGAGTATTAGAACAGTCTCTCACACTATTTACAAATTATAAGAAGATTTTTTAAATTATATCCCCATACTATTTTTTGCTTAGCTATTTCAGAGCAACTGTGATATAGTAGAAGTACTAGTAAATGGATTGTTGGTTCCAACATATAGAACTTATACATTTCTCAGACAGCCCAAACAAGTACTTAGCTACTTCTTAATCCCCCACTGCTCAAAGCAGACAACAATTGTTTTCTGAATAATTGTTATTACTGCTCAAATTTGATTTTTCTTGTCTCCTTTCTTTCCCCGCTCATAGCTATCAGTTATGGCATTGAAAACCGTCATGGAAAGAAATATGAGCCCACCAATGCAAAAAGAGAAGTGCAATAAGCAATATAAGTGCAAGCCAGGAAAAAAAAGTATGCAAAATATAAAAAGAAGAATAATTTTGGTATTTTTTCTTTCTATGTTAGTGTGTTTTTACTATTGCATCTCATTTCAAGAAAGAAGTTTTCCCATTATAAGCTAGTTTTTTAAATTAAAAGAAAACAAAACTGGCACTAATAAAGAGCTCTATGTGCAGTTTTTAATGGGGAAAAAAAGTTGTAAGAATCTCAAGAGTAGATGAAGGGCTGTCGAAACCTATGGCTGTGACAATGCTTGTGGGAAAGTCTGGAACAGCAGGGAGGAAAGTGTGAGCCAAGAAACCTGAAAAATAGTCCAAGTAATTTCATAAAGTCCTTCTTTTAATAATGTGGGTTTAATTTTCATAATATATTACCATTTGGTTTGTTTCTTAGGGACCTGTGTTTATTAGAGAGCATTCCCTGAAGCTCTCAGTCTATGGGAGTTCTCCTAAACTCCTTCAACATGGAGCTTTAGTGGTTTTCCTCTGTTTTGAGAGGGTACATTAATAACCACACACTAGTCTAGGCATTAAATAGGCCACCCACCCTTCAAGAAGTGAAGTTCACATTTTTATCCCCTCTTAATGGCAGCTAGCCTAATGGGAATGATGTCAAGGGGTGCAATACTCTGTGTGTCTCTTTACTCCTGTCTTCGTGAGGACCTTGTCCTGTTTGACAGCTATTTGTTCAGTCAGGGAATGTTACAGAGGGGTGATTTAGTGCTGAGGAGAAAGGACTGGTGTCACCCCCATTAGCAGAACTGATGTCCAGCTTTTCTGTTGCCCTTTGGTCATGTCTGCATACATATGACCTGGAAGACATTCTAAATACTCATAGCTCTCAAGTTTGTCACTCACACATGCTGCACAGCCATAACCTATTAGCAACATCTGCAGAGGTGGGAGCCTCATTTTCTGGCTGACTCCAGATTGCTTATTCTTGCTCTTGTAACTCTCTCCCTGTCTGCCTCTGGCCAGCTCTGCTGAGTCTACCCAGGAGCAGACACATGGGCACAAACGAGGTTTCTGAGGAAGTGCATGTGTGTGCATTTGTGTATGTACAATCTTCTATTACCAGCAGGGCTGGCAGCTCTGTTTATTTAAAATTGCCTGGCGCTTTCCGCTACAAAATCTAATTTCCAGTTGCCAAAATGGAACTATTTTATCCAATATATTTCAAGTCAACAGCCAACCTCCAACTCAGAAGTTTGTAAGGGGCATGTGTGTATTTATTTGAAGTTATCAGACAAGCCCCTTCAGCAGTTTCCTGAAAGTTAAGAATACCAATACTTTGCTTTACAAACTTTTTTAATGTGGCAAACTTTTGCCACATTAAAAAACACAGCTCTTCGGTGAGAACCAATGCCTTCACAGTAGGAGTGTCTGCCAGCTCATATTGGCAAATTGGCAAGCTGCTAATCTTGGTGAATACTCTTTCACTGATAATGTGTCCAAATCTGGCTGAGATTTAAGTGAACACATCAGAAGTTGCAACCTGCCCTGTAATTGCAGCTTTGTTTGCTGTTGCTACAGCGACCTGAAGGAAAATCAACTGGTTGTAAACTCCACTCTAGTGTCCCTTAATTGACAGGGCTCCAGCTTCTACTGCTGCCAGAGCTGACACCCATCCTACAAGTCCTTAGGACATGCCTCACAATGTATCATACATTTGGTAGCTTCACATTATGATTGTGACCCACATTCAGTGGTCTAAAAGGGCCAGGAACCACCCTCTAGCTCTGACACCTGATAACTTGGCTGCATCCATACTATATAATACTCAATCTAATGTCCCTAAATTTGTGATATATATATATATATATATACACACCTTTTTTTTTTTTTTATTTGTGACATGCTAAAACTACTGCACTGATCTTTTGCTCTGTGATGTCTTGAATTCACGACACTTCCAAATCCGCCTGTGCATTGTAGCCATTCCTTAGATGTTTCTCAGCATTCAGTAGCCCAGTTAGCTACTTCCCTGACCAGAAAAGTACACGATGGAGTATCCAAATCCTTCCAGGACAAAGATTCTTCGTGGAAGAAAAAAGTAAGGGTATTTATAGCAAAACTCATTCAGTAATTGTATTTTCATACTGATTGGTAAAGAGGCCAAAATCAAGGTGGCTCAGAAGGACCAGAAGGGGTACATCACAGCAGGCAGGCCTTACTCACCAAAGGCAGCTCTTCCCATCCAGAGCCCAACACTTGTCCCCGCTATCAAGCCGCTATCAGCAAATGCTAACAATGTGACCTATCACTTCCAGTGATAATCAACAAAGAAGAAGACCCATCCAAATGTGATATCAAGTTACTTCATTTGTTCAAGTGGAAGGAACTTTGTCTGGTTTAGTGGGAGATCAAAGGGCTGTTATATCAGGTTTCTCTTTTATCTTTTTTATTTATTTATTTATTAAATTTCCTTTAAAATGAAAAATCCAGACGTTCTTCATACATAAAGGAATAGTAATCTAATAGTTTCTTCAGATACTCATAATTTAAGAATTTCCAGATCAAATGCCATTTCCACCCTTTTAGTATATATTTTAAATATGTGATTTTATTTATGGTTTAATAAAACATAAATATAGAGAATACTGTATAGTTTGTATTAGTAGAAAACACAATCCATTTTTTTTTTACAAGTCTTAATCACAATGTGCATTTTTCTCTGTTTCTGGACATGTAATCTTTTATTACTGTGTCTGCTTTGCAAAATTTTCTTGAACTGTTTAACTTTTTTTTAAAAATTAATTGTCTATTAGCTGTCTAATATAAATTTCCAATCAACTGCTGGAAAAAATCCTGTTTGATTGCTCCTTTTTACTAGAATTGCCTTCCATTGATTATGAACATAATCACTTGGATACTGGAAATGCCAGATTAAAAAGCCAATCAATCATTTCTAATAATTTTTGGTGTTGTGAAAGGAAGAAAAGGACCCTTAAAACAGCACATGATATTTTCAAGTAGAGCAGCTTTTAAAAAGCTTTTATCAACAGCAGCTGTCACAGATGGGTTATGTTAGTCAATAAGACTCCAAAACAGGAAAAAAGCTCCCATGCTTATATAAATGAGAAGAATATCAGCTTGATTATAATACTCTTTCACTAAGGGAATATACAATGTTAGGCTTGTCTGTGTTTGCTTAAACATGAGTAAAAAAGTGTAGACCATAAAAATACACTTCAGAGCCCCTTTTCCCATCTAAAAAACTCCCATCAATTCATATGCTCAGTGATTAAACAGAACACCATGTATCATTCTGCATATTTTGAGCACTTCGTAGGAGCCTGGATGAGAGAAGTGCTAAGAAGATCTTGAAGCCAAACACTGAATTGTTCAGTCAAAGCATAACAATTTATTGCCAAATTTGTTTCTGAAGACTATAGATATTTTTATCTTAATGTATTGCAAATTGATGTAGTTACTCATTTTTACTCGAATCTTTACAGAGCCATAATTATAAAAACCTGTTATCCATAAAATTAGCATAGACAGTCACAAGCCAAAAGATATTAATAATCTGAAAATTAATAGAACTTTGTCTGACATGAGCTCACATTTTCTGATTTTAGTCACGTCAATAGAATTAAGTGAAGTGCACTCAGTGATTCTTGTAATCTGTTAAAACACAGCTCTTCATGAAGTGAAAATTATAATGGTTATATTTGTCAAGTTCATTGAAGAAATAATTAGCATCAGAACACTGATTTAAAAAATATTTATCTAGCCATATCTATCAGCTTAATCTAATAACAAATTATCTGTTTTAGTCTCTGCTATCAATATTATGTTCTTATTCTTTCTATGCATGTAAAGTGTACAGATAAAAAAATGCAAGCATGTTCTTGATCTTATGTACATAGCACTTGTACAAACATAGAATTGTTTGGGTTGAAGATAACCTTAAAAATAATCTAGTTCTAAACCCCCTGCTGTGGGCAGGGACACCTTCCAGGTTGCTCAAGTTCTCATCCAGCCTGGTCTAGAACACTTCCAGGGATGGGACATCCACAACTTCTCTATGCAATATATTCCAGTGTCTCTCTGCTCTTGTTTTAAGAAACATAATTCGTTTAGGTTCCACAATTTGTGATCTTGGCAGTCCAGTGGTGCACCTTCAGCAAAACAGTCACTAAAGGGTTTCATATGCTGAAGAAGGATCCAAATCACCTGAAGTTAAGGTGGGACCTTGGCTGACTATAAGCATCAGAATACTGCTGAACAGTGGTAGTACTACTGTCACCTCTTATCTGAAGAACAGGCAACCATTCACATAAAAAAAAAAAAAAGTAATGCTTTAGAACAGCAGTTCCAACATCAGAACCCATATTAAAGAGCAGTGAAATATGGGTGAGGGCCAGAAGTCTGAGCACTCTCCTTTGACTGTCCCTCATACTCATGTAGGTTAATGTTATCCACACCTTCCCAAGAAGGCTGTCTTTCTCAGTTTATTCTATTGGGAATGCAGAGTCTTGACTCAGTGTCATGAATTCCATTTCCTAGAACTGCAAATCAGGTGTAGTTAAGACACATCAAAAGGCTCTTCTCAGAATGTGCCCAAGCAAGAGAACACCATTCACACCAAGTGCACATTACAATGGACTGCACAGTTTGAATTACACAGGTTGCTGTATGCAGAGGATCAGCTGGAGAACCACTCATTTCTGTATTCACTTGTACTTCTTTCCAAACTGCTTTTCCCCCCTTATACCTGATATTTTGGTATCCTGATTATATTGGAAAGGTTTCTTTAACTACCTGCCTGACATAACCATTGGCTTGCTTTCAACAAGGAGGTGTTGGGGGAATCTCAGGACAGAAATTATTCACTGTAATATATAGAAGAAAATGTTCTACATTTCAACTACATTAAAACAAAACAAAACAAAACAAAACAAAACAAAACAAACAAACCTAATTCTGAACTATAATCCTTCAGAGAACAAAGTTCCCTAATATATGTCTCTTAGTTCTTTAAGAACTAAGAACTTAATACATTTTCCTGTTGGTGACATTCTCCTTCATTCAAATAGTCTGAAAAATATAATTAATTCAGAAGAGTAAAAATCAGTCTGTAATTAATTTGAATTTTTCTGCCTACATTTCAGATCAGCCTCATTCTAAGTGTATTTGTTATTTCTAACACCATTGATCTAGTAAATACCTACTCCCCCTAAAATCCTTGCCCTGTATTACTGAAAACCAGACTACGGAATCTGTAGAAAATCTATTCTGAGCTTGTCTGTAAGTTCATTTTGGATATCTGCTAAATATACAGTTTTCTAAACTCTTTTAAAGATAAGACATTGGCAATTCTATGGGACCTATCATATAACACATTGTAAAACTTTTAAAAGTTTAAAATGTTTCACTGTATCAAGATGCCAGAAAGATAAGAAAGGAATGTGTTAGTTTGCTCTTAATAAAGACAAAAGGACAGGCCAGTACGTTATGAATTGTAAAGCTGCTAAAGATTAAGAGGTGCAAAATTATAAATAAAATGATAATACTATTTAACAGGAATTAAATTCTCAGTCAGATTTTGTATATTTTGTTCTTTATGTGCACAGCAGCAATATATTTAATATTAACAGTAGTGTTATTTTGATAAAAAAACTATTTTGCAAAATTATAATGTAAAAATAAAGATAGCAAAAAAGGTAATTAAAAATAGAACTGTTCTAAATGGCTCATAAATCAAACACCTAAATAAAACAACAAAATTTAGTTCAAACTGATAGTAAAATTTAATTTGTTTGAATATGAAGTCTTGAAGTAGTCAATGAATCAGTAAAACTGAACTCACTACAGCTTAAAAGGAGGAGAGACTATCAATGAATTCTGCTTAGGATTGAATGATGTAAATGGCAAGAAATGCAAACAGAAATGTTACTTATTTTTCTTATTCAGTGCTAATCAAACACTTAAGATTGTAAAAATTTAAGAAAGTAAAAGTTTAAGATTGCTATTTCTCAAAACATATTCACAATGAAATATTGAGGCAATCCATCCTTCTGTCTAGCAATTTCTTTCTCTTTCCCTTCTTTCTGGTTTGTACTGCAGGAGGATCCTAGTCTAGCTCCTACTGAGTGCTAGCCCTGACTATCATACTCTTTTTCTTATTTTTCTTCAGCTACATTTCCAATCATATAGCTGTAGCAGAAAATCTTGTATAGAGATAGAAAAGATACCAACCTTCTTGTTCACACTTCTATCAAGTAATTGCCATTGTTTGGTAAACCAGAGGAAGAAATTCAGGCTGTATGTAATATTTTCACTCAATTTCCTCTCCAAAGTCATTAACTTAGTTAGCAGAGTCATAGTCATTCTGCCAAAGCACTGTGTATCTTTGGCATTCCCAGATAATGAGACATAGAATATATTCCTGTAGGTATAACTGAATTCTGAAATAAATACTTACTATAGTATAAAATACACTTGGGCAGCATTTTCATTACAGCACTTAATTCAGCTGAATTCTGTATGAATGCCTCAGAATTACTCTGAAGAGTATCATATTTGCAAAATAGATTTGACAGATGTACAACAGTTCACAAAGTATTTAACAGAGGTAACACCTCCAAAGCAAAATTACTTCCAAAATAAAATTAATCAAAAAAGAGGCTTCAATATAATGAATCTGAAAGCCTATATGTTTTATTGAAGTGCCTAAAAGAGACTAAAAAGTCTGAACCTTCTTAAAACTGGAGGTGGAATATCTACACTCTAAAGAGGATTTCCAAAATACCAATTTTTAAGTGACTTTAGGACTTTTAAGACATACATTGGTAGGAGAAGTATTTCAGTTGGGTTTTAAAACTAGCTCCTAAGGCTTGTGAAAATTATTCTAATGATTTGTTTTCAAAACCATTACAGTTCATTACATGAGATAA
Source organism: Taeniopygia guttata (assembly GCF_048771995.1). Classification (NCBI taxonomy): domain Eukaryota; kingdom Metazoa; phylum Chordata; class Aves; order Passeriformes; family Estrildidae; genus Taeniopygia; species Taeniopygia guttata. Next base: position 26,074,947 of record NC_133027.1, on the reverse strand, counting down.
CAAACATTCTGAATAAGTACAGCGGCCAAAACAGTTTATAAATTAAGGCAAATCTGGAGCCTTTTATTTCTGCTATCTTTCCGAGATTTCAAAATTTTGTAAACCTAAACTTAAAGCTATACTTAGAGATACTTATTTCTTTTTGATTACTTCAGATGGTGTTTCTGCCTGTGCTGAAGAGATTGCAAACTATAGAAAGCATATCTCGGTAAAAGACAGATATCTGATAAGATCTTTCATTAAGTATATATTCAAATTCCTTTATGTCCAAAAATAAGTATTTCATAATATATGAAACAGATGTTTTCAGAATGGAAAAATGTAGAAATTTTATGCAATTAACAAAATGAATTATAGTGTTCTTTTTCTGTTTATACATTAATGCAATGCAGAACCCCATATAGCTGCTCCCTAACTATGTAGTTGGTAAATCTATTGTCTCTTGTTACCTAATATCAGCTGCAAGTTGATCAGAATGGAGTAATTTGCATTATTGTTATATATTTATTTTTCAAGAGCCATCAGCTGAATAGGCAGACCTCTACTTAGGGTGATGCCTCCTGCCCTGAAGTTTTTCAGAAATGTCAAGGTCCCGGACAGCAGTTTCTCTGCTCCTCCCCTCTCTTCAGTGCAGGCAACCACCCCCAATATAACCCAACACAATGCAACCCAACCCCACCCAACTCAATGCAATTCCATAGTCCATAAAAGAGAAAGAAAATCTCATGCCCCCACACCTAACTCTGTGGCAGGTGGAGTCAATGGAAGTTTTGCCTATGACCTCAGTAAGAGCAGCACTCTCTAAACCTCTTTTATTCAAGCAGGTCAATAAACTCTTATTTACACAGTGACAGCAACATATTTGGACCACGTATTTTTGCTTCCAGTTAGACTAACTTAACATTGGAAAATGTTATATAGTCATAAATTCTGAAAGCATTTAATGGGGCTTTTAGGTATATAATCTTCTGCAAAACAAGAGATTGTGCAGCTGAAACCTGATGTTTTCTCTGAAAGTGCTATTGAGGTACCATTTTCTTGTACATAGTGTGGTTGTTAGTAGACATATGGGGTTTTATATCAGAATAATGAATGAAAAGTAGACATTGTTTATTTGTAATATATGCTACTGAGCATCTGAATTAATAAGATTAAATTTATGGATGGATAGCATGCCCAAGGAAGTAGAAAAAATTACTGCTTATATTTCAACCTCTGACATAAAGAGTAGCTGAGACAGAATTTCGATGTGTTGCTGGTTTTGTTATCTGTTCCTGAGAAACTGTTGTTTCAGTACTAACTTCACCTTTAGAGGAGGGAGAGCAAATATCCGTGTTATGAGCATAACTAGAAAGTAGACCAATTTCGGCAAAGCTTCTTTCCAAACATCAGTCTACCTCAATGAGGTAGGGGAAAGGGTTAGGGTTAGGATTAAAAATGGCACCATAGATTGAGATTCCAGTTGGATGCATCCTTTTCTGACTGAAGAAAGAGAAAAATGTAACTGTGATGGAGTTCTGGGGTGACCACATCTGCCCATTAGGGACTGGACATCCATCTCTCTTTACGCAGAGTTACCCAGCAGCCATCATTCACATAAAAACTCCCAGTCCATTACCAACAGTTGACCTTGTGACCTTACATTAAATGCTTCACATCCCATTACTTTCCTCCCAAGTCATCTATTTTCCTAATTTTTTACAATAATGCACTTCAGCTTTGTCACACATTTCTGGCTCCAGTTCTGGAAAATGTTTCTGTTCAAGAAAACACTCCACTGTGTGCCTTATTTTGCTTATCTCCTGAAATCAAAATGAAGCATGATGTTACCGTTAGCTCTCCATAGAGATAGAACGAAAACACACTTACAGGCTTCTCTGTCCTGGGCTCTGAATGATGGCAGTTATTTTTTCCAGTCTGTTTCAAACAGAAGAACTAATGTAATCATAAATGAATTGAAATAAAATCCTAATAAAGGGTCTTTAGAAGAATATTCATGTTTCCACTTAAAAAAAGGTTTATTATACTTGTAAAAGATATTTGAAGCATTCTAGCTTTCTAAAGAACTGCAGTATACTTCTGCAATAGCTTGCTACCCATTACTGAATAGATTTAATTATACTTGCTCTGTAGTAGAATTACAGCTACAGATGTTTTTTTGCTACTGATTGGAACGTCAGTAATAATTTAATTAGATATTATGACAGTTTCCATGGCTTATATGTTAACACAGTTAAATTCTCTCTGTAAACTAATTTTGAGAACAAATGTTTCTGTTGAAAATCTTTTACAGTGGAAATGTTTCAAAGGTAGAAAAAGTTAATTACAAGGCTTTTTTCCCCTCTTCTAAATCCTCTGAAGGAGCAGGAACATTTTCCATGGAAATATGGTCAGTCACTGAAATGTCAAAGGGGTTCTAACTGAGCAGTATACGGAAAGTATATGAAATTTAAACGACCTCACAATCTAAGTTAAATGGTACTATTTATTTATATAACTAGAGTGACCCTCAGTGTGCAGAAGATACGCTTTTTACTGCGTGGTTTTCATGATGCGAGAATGTTGAATGGCAGTATTATATTTAATTAAAAGCAATAGTGGGCCTACCCAGATGTTAAAAGGGCTTGATCTGAACAGTGTGTTGACATCAGATGAATAGGAAAGGCCACCTGCTAGCTCCACTTTTGGCTTTGTGGATGATTTGCATTCCTGTGGGCTGTTGCTCTGCATGATTGCTCTCAGCACTTCACAGCCCCATGAACTGTTTAATATCATGGATACCTTCCAGCCATGTAGGCTATCTCCTTTTGTAACATCAGTGCAAAAGAAAGAGTGACCATTTGCATGATTCTGATGGGTAGAGCATGATGTTTTCACTTAGCATATACCACATCAAAGAGGAGGAAATACTTTTCTATAAACTAGATTAAGATAAAAATTAATCCATTCTTGCCTGAGAGACCATTTTTTTTTCCTTTTTCTGAAAGATGCTCATCATTTGAACCTGAGTACAGTAGAGTTCAGACTGTATCTTTGATTTTTCCCTTGAGCACAGAATGTTTCTCATTTAAATATGTAAAAGTTAAATAATTCACTAAATATGTGCATTGTTTGAACGCTGAGAAACCCTTCAGTAGCATAAATGTATTCATGAACACAAAGGCAACTATTAGACTTCATGTGCTTTATCACTATTAGACTGCCAGTGCACTCCTATTTGCTGTTATCTTTCAAAAAAACTACAAATATTCTAAAGGGAGAGGCAAGAAAAATGCAATTAAAAAGAGAAAGAAATCATTATACCATTTTTCCACCAGGTAATACTAAAAGACAAAAGAAAAATTTCAGATTTGTGATTCTGTGAACTGTCCCTTATTGAGAATACACGTGCTGCATGGAACTCAGTCCAAGTTCCTTATAAGTTCCCAACTCAAAGGTTGTTGTATCATCATTCAAGGAGTGGAAGGATGCCATAATTTAAAAATAGCCACAGTTATTTTCCAGATTCCCTTGTATTTCCAATTTATATTTATTTCTGCAGTGATTAGCTGACTTCATCGCAGCAAGCTCTCAGTGACAGTTTGTTACAGTTTTATACTTCAGTACTAAATAATAAAATAATAATATGCTTGCTTTTGTTTTTGTGTTTGATGTCTCTTTTTCCTTAGGCAGTGTAATGATTTAAGGTACAAGACAGTAAAATCAAATGTTAATTCACAAAAGGTTTATATACAAAATATAATTCACTTCTAACTTGAGGTTAAAGTATTTTTAAGATTTTAAACATTTTAAATCAACTACTTTCTATAACCAGACAATTACTATCTTGACAAATTATTCAGTTACTTAAGAACTGGATTAATGGAGATTAAAGAGGAATTTATATACCTAAATGCCTCTTTAACCTGCTTAACTCTAAAGCACAGATTTTCTGACTTCTTACTCAACTAACTGCAGTATATAAAATTCCTATGGATTTAAACTTATGATTTCAAAGTTGTTCTAGTATCAGAACTTTTATTTCTCAGCACATCCACAGACAATTCGATCTTTAGGTGAAGAGAGAGCAGAGATTTAATTTTGAATTCCACAGTAGACAATGCACTTATGGCTGTTGAGAAATGTGGTTTCAGTTCCATCCTTTGGCTGAAAGGGTTTGAATCTAACAGCATTTCTAAACTGCCAGGCTTCAGAGGTTTCAGGGAATAGGAGCAGTCTGTTTCTCCTGCTTAATTAATGTTTTCCACTGCCCGTTTAAATGTTTTCTGGTCAGTGGCTGCGATTAAATAAGTCAGAAACTCCACAGCCTTCTGATTAATCTTGCTCCTGGAAAAATTACAGTGATGGCTACGGAACTTCTGCAGTTAAATACAAGTGCTCAGCTCTGCTCAGGCAGGATGTGGATCCCTACCACTGGACTATGGACTAAATAGAAGGTATTTGATTGTTCTGGTTTCCTTGAAAGAAAGAAAACTGCTCTCAGTTTTGAAACTGAAACATCACGAGAGGGAAGTATCTCTTTAATCTTTAATTAAGCATCCCAAACTTTTAAAGGAATGAAGGCGAAGATAATCTATTTATAGCATTTTAATTTGAGGTGCTCGGGGATGTCCAAGACATCTGTGGCATGTTTGGCAGATGCCACAGGTCCTGCAGGAGACTACTCATCTAGATGGGCATCCAGGGGACTATGGCATCTCAAATTTTGTAAGCAGGCATGTTAAATTTAGGCAGCTGAATCTCAGTAAGGGTATTTAAGCTGGTGTGATAGCAGTTATCTAATCAGCACAGTCTAGAGAGTGACCTCTTTGTGCCTGGAGCTGGGAATGACTTTTCCATTTCTAAGGATTGCATTTGTTAAGTTTTTCCTGGCTGCCACTGGTGTTCATGTGCCTAGCATAAGGAGAGACATTTGCATGTAGATTATTTTGCATATAAATTCAGGTGTCTTAATCATGCATCGAATCTTACACTTAATTGTCATATTTTCCACTACTTTCACTGTGATCAGTAAAACTATTAGGATTTAGAGAACAAATTGCTACAAAAGAAAATATTGAAAATCACCTAACTCTACTTCGGCATGGAAGCCAGGTATTGTACATGTGGACTTCCACAAAAATGGCAATTATTTATGTATGTCTTTTCCACAGAATCAGGAAAGTGCAAAGAGAAGAGAACACATTGATATTATTCCCCCAGTGAGCTATCTAGCAGCACTGGGTTTGACCAACAGCTAATAGAGCTCATGTCCACCACACTACTGGAAGGGCCCTCTAGCCCTAAAAAAGCTTGGGACTTGAGATTGGCAGCAAATTAAAGTCTAATATGTACTGCAATTTGTATCTTTTAGAATCCTACATCACTTCCCCATCATAACTGTGTGTTAACTGCCATTACATTCAAGTATATGAAGTAATAAATAGGTCCCAACTGCCAAGTAAATGCTAAAAAAATCCAAGGCATTTCTTCTCCATGTGGGAACCATCTCAAGTGAACTGTACGTCTGTAAAAGGAAAGTTATTACTGCTGTTCTACAAGTGCTTTCCTTCATTAGAAAGCTGCCATGGAAAATGACAAAGAGTTTACTCTTTTGTTGAGTGCTCTGTAAATGCTGTATGCCTTCTCCAGATACTGCTGTGCAGATGGAAATATTTGAGGTGAGGATGAATGCCTTACTGAATTGTGACCTGCTATAATATAAGTTTTCTTCTCAGCCTAACTCTCTCTGGTTTGCACTACTCAGGTGCTGCGAAACAGCTGCTGGATTAGCTGATCTATGCAGATTTGAATTCTCTTGTGTACCTAAATCCCCATGCCATGGGGATAGAAAAGGAATGAAAAACTATGTACCAACTGACTTCCAGCCATAAAAAAAAGAAGTGGGCTCTCCCTAAAGAGGTGATAGTCCACGGCATTTCTGCACTCTACTGATTCCTGTATCTTTGGCTCTATGCACAGGTTTGTGTAATTTTGAAGCAGTGCTAACTTCTACAATAGTCAAAATAGTTTCTGCTGAACCTCAAGAACAGTGAAAGTGACATAAAGCCATCTTTCCCACACATACATTACAGAGGCTTATGCTTAATCAGCACTTAGTAAGGAATTTAAGTAGAAAATAATAAGATTATATAAATTTCACTTTTAAAACAAACTAGATTATCATCCCTTTGACCATATCACAGAGACAGCTTTATGATATTATCTCCAAATATATCCAAACATGATAAGGAATTGATAGTGGATGTTTTTGTTGTTATAGCAAATGGAGTGGTAAGGCATGATGATAACTGCTGCTATGCTTTGCTATTGTATATATAACGATGGGGTTGCTGGGCACCACACTCTTTAGGGCTTATCTTTGTCTATTTTTAAGCAAAGTGTTAATTGAGTGCAAATGTGTCTGATTCTCTGATGTGGAGAACTGTTCTTTTCTGACAGTCCTTAGTCTCTTGATTGTTCTTTTGGTATTGGCCAGCTGTGGTCTTGAGTGATGAAATACCTTAAAATATGAACTGTGCTTTCTTCAAAGTATGTATTTTGCCTTCAGTATGGTGAAGCAATCAAGACCTTACATGTAGCTTACAGGAAGAGAACAACTTTGCTATAATAAGTACTGGGGGCCTCAGTTCAAGGAAGGAGAGGATGCTGAGGAATGTTAAAAGCAGACACTGTTATCACTCCCTTTGAGTACTGACTTTACCTTCACCTATAGTTGCTTCAGCTTTTCCCCCTCTAACCTTGAAGAAAGCCTTTCACAAATACAGTGACGTAATTTATGGAAGGTGTAGCTCTGGGGAAGGACAGAAAAGAGAATACCTCCATCTTCACAGTATTTTTACAGAAAATGTATAGGCAACCCTCTGGATTCCATGTAGGTTTTAAAAGCTCTGCCTTCAGATAAAAAGGAAAAAAAAAGATCTCCCCCTGCTGACTTGGTAGGGGATCAAACCCAGTTTCACTGATCTGACATGAGATACATATCATGAATGGATTCTTTTTGAGAAAGACTTAGTATCATTCCCCAGTTCAAAATCTTAAAATTTCAGGACCTTCCTGATTACAAAATAAAAAACTGTCCCCAACCTTGACACCACTCCCTTACTCTCTAAATCCACACCTAGGTGAAAACTGAAAGCCCACTGGCAGAGAAAACGTCTCCTTCTCTCCCAGTTACAACTTGTTATTTACATTTTCTCTTTTGTGTATTCCCTGAAGTACCTCACAACATTTTTTCTTTGTCCTTGAAAAATGAATGTAATGATCATATTTATGGCTCATGTCCCTTCCAGTGGGCTTCTTGCTTCCTAGCTTTTCTGAAATGCTAATCACCTATTTCCCACTCTCTGACATTCTCTCCTACCTTCATTTCATGTCAATGGGAGAAATGGAACCCTTCTGTGACTCTCCTGAGATGCATTTGGTTCCCTTGTTCTCTGACTTGTATTTCTTACATGTTGAAGGCAAGAAAGTTTTTCTCTTTTGACCTAATCATTTTACCAACTATCCTTTCTGCTGCCTTTCTTCAATAGAAAGAGTAGAAAGCGTCCTGGTCCCACACCTCGCTTACAAGTGCTTTGCAGAGATTCACAGGTATGAGCAGAATGCAAATCTCAACATCTGGAAACCAGCAGTTATAGAAAGAATTTGGTGCAGATCTTAACAATCTGATCTATGAGAAACAGTAGTTTAAAAATAAGTCAATTATGAATCAAAATTTTTGAATCAAAAAGCCACCACATTTTATTTGCAGTGTTCACAGGAACTGGTAAATTTTAAGTTGTAAAAGTCTCTCACATATGCAACAGAAGTTTACATACATCTATAGACTACATTTTACACATGGTAAGATCAAAAATAAAGCTAGGAGGGAGTAGTATTTGATACTTTTTTCTAGATTTTCTGTAAATCTTTAGTTATGTTGTAAGTTCAAGACATAACTTAGTTCCCTTAAGATCATGGTAACAGATTTGCTTCTGCTATTGCTGGTGAAAATCAGTAGGAAATACAATAATTCCGCAGCCTGGGAAGGCCATACAGAAGTTACTTGCAACTGGTGTCTGGAAAAGGGCAAAGAAGGAGGGAAGGAAAAGAAGAAGGGGTTAGAAATGGAGCATGCTATTCCCTTTACTTCCAATATACGTTCTGGAAAAATGACTGCTTTCAACCTAAAGAAAAGAACCTAGACTACAAAAAGGGTGGTTTTCCATCCTTCATCCTCCTGTAATATTTCTGTGAAACCAACACAGGAGAACATCCACTGAAAAAAAGGAGCCAGTCTAGAGTTTGAAAAAAATGAATTTAAAATTCTGTTATCAAAAATAAGTGATATTCCTAAACCACTTTATTTTGCTTAATTATGCAGTAAAAATGTGTTATGTTTGAGGATTTGATTTTTTTCCCCCCTCTCTGGTACTTATATCCATGTTAGCAGGTATCCTGAATCTGGAATATCTCTTCTTGAAGCATGACTATAGTTATCTACAGTCCTGAAGCACTGCACTCTTCACAGTTAAGAAGGCAGAGCAAAGGTCAATGGAAGCTTAGCTCATGACTTTTTACAGCCCAGCTTTTTCTTCAGCACACAATTTGAGGAAGTCCAAGCTGTGTTGTTTCAGCCTCATGAATGTCTTTTGGCTTTCATTTCAGCTTGTACTGAAGGGTGGATAACTGTTTTAAAAGGCACTTGAATTCAGTGTCCTTTGTAGCACACTGATGTGCATCTGTTTAAGAGGTGTTCCGTGTGCTTTTGGCAGATGATATTTCCAGCCATTATAAAATGTTTAAAGAGGCCAGTTTTCTGAACTGCCTGATGCTATGTTGAAATTCAAATTTCGGTTTTTGGAGTTATGGAAAAATTCAATATTTTAGATGCACTTTGTTGTAAAAATAGCAATAAAAATAAAATACCTATTCAAAATATAAATAAAAGGAAAATAGAAAAATATATGTTTAATATTTTTATGGGTTATATTTTTTAATTTGGAAAATTAAGTTTTTGGGGTTTTTGACACTGCTGGCACCCAACAAAATCAATTCTCACTGTGGCAATATGGAAGTTGTCAGGCCCAAAATATATAATTGAAAAAGAGCAAATCATTAATTCCAGCTGAACAAAAACACTGGGTATGATTCTCAGAATGAGAAGAATAAAGCTTTATGAGATTGTATAACAGATTTTGACACTTCCCATTGCCACATAGGAGACATGAAATAAAAAGGACTGATAAAACAGAAAAGCTGTTCGACCTTGCTTCATTATGCAAAATACACAGCTGAATGAGTAAGACTGAGCAATATATACAGATGCCCTTTATTTCTTTTCTCTTTTGTTCATTAGAAAATAAAACCAGAAGTTGTTGTGACAGAGCATGAGAGAGCTTAAAATTCAGAGGACCTGGAACTGTTTATTTTTCTGTTAGCTTTAAACCACTTGTTAGACAACTAAGGCAGATGCACAGCCATTCTAGAAAGGCACAGGCCACAGTATGTATGTCTGCCAATCCTATTCAAAGCATGTATTCTCTCTAATTTTGTCTGTTAGCCTCACACAAATGTCTTGTAAACTATGGTGCTTAAAGATATCAGGCATCCATGCTTATGAACCTGAGTCACTGCCAAACTAATTGTGAAGAAGCCAAAAGGGAAACTCGTCCTTGCAAGTGTTTATAAAGGATGATTCACTGGTTATGTCTGGTGCTGCTTTCATGGGTAAACAAGTACACTGTGTGTAATTTAGATATAGTAAATGTAGATACATCAATATATGTATGTTGGTAGAAATATATTAATGATGTGAATGATGTGCAAGCTCATGTCTCAATATTAATAACGTCTTCCAAGTGTGTGTGTGGTGTGTGTATGTGCATGCATTTAAATGTGCAAATTTTCTCCCTAGAAAATACATTATTGGAAATCCTAATCTAGTACATTTTCACAGATATTGAGAAGGAACTATTCCTTTAAACTTAACAAACATTATTGATATGCATTATGTATCATCTTCTAACTCACATGCTTATAAAATCCAATTGGGATCAATAGGCATCCTTCCAATGTACAAATTGCTACACTTATTTAGATTTCCAAATTTTACATTAAACACAGTAGCTAACACTTTTCTAGTGTAACAGCCTTGTTATAGAACAAAATAATAATAATGAGTCTGCTCAGACACTGGAAGTGTTGAGGGACTTATAGACTTTAATAGCTTTCTTATAAGTTAGTATATAGGATATATGCACTCAAGCACTGTCATTTTGGTTAATGAAACCTGATGGCATATTGAAATTTCTTTCTGCCTTGCACAGCTTCTCATTATAAAATATTATGTGTCTTAAGTTTAGAGTGCTCAGAACCTCCCAAAAGAGAGGGGAGCACCACAGTCATAAAGTTGCCTCTCATTATGTTAATATTAAACATACACTTTTCAGACTAGGTATCAATTTTTCACGTTTTATCAATGTTCACATGTTTTTATGGCTTGCTGTTTTCAGGTTAGTTTCTTTTGCTTTACAGTAAGAGGCTAGTTTACAATGTGGCACAACCAGCTGCACCTTGGTAAAAACAAACATATTGCAGAAATACTAAGCAAACATCCCTAGAACTGCTTTCCTGTTCCACTTTTCTTCTGCTTGGCCACACCAGGATTATCACAGACCTGAGCCTGTCACTTTTGTTGAGCTGTCAAATTTGGGTGGCAAGTCTCTGAAGTGTTCATCTGACATGAGGGAGGTTTCATCCATACAGAGGCTTTCCCCTAAACAAAATGGGTCAAATTGAAAGTTGTAATTTAGAGCATAACTCATACATTGAATAACACAACTGCAGTCTGCCTGTCATTTTTCATGAAAAAAATATTCCTAACTGGTATTTTGCTGAAAAATACATAAGTAGACTAAAAATATAAAAGAGAATTGTTGTTTTAATAGAAGACTGGTGCTTCATTTGAGAGATTATACTTTATCACTAAGATTAATGTCTTCAGAATTTCAGAATGATTTGAAATAAATTCCAGTTGGAGACTAAGGCCCATCTCAGACTGGTTTCCCCATTCTTGCAGATCAAGAACTAAAAAGTTTACATCTCAGTAGGAAATGTCCTTTAACTACTTTCACAGCAGGTGAGTCTGTCAAAGGTGAAGACTGACACCAAGAAGACTTCCACTCTGCTTTATCTTTCAGTCTTGTTTTGCTTTACTAAATTTTTTAAACAGTTCATCAGGTTAGTCACCAAGCTTTATTATCTATTATTAAACTAATTTTAAAATTATTCTATTTTGACTGCAGGAATAATGAGAAAAAGTCACTGAAGAACAGCTGTGGATATATTGCCACTCGTTTGCTCATGCTCTCGTGGGGCGGATTAGTCATGTGTGGGTTTAAAACATCCCTACAGGCAATGTCTTATTGCTTAAGGTTCAGAAGTATGAATAATAATAAAACTAGACTATAAGCTATTTAGCTTGCTAGAAATTAAATTTAACAGCTTCAGCTCATGAATCCAGCTGTAAACGTACATACAAAGCATTAAATTAACAGCAACACATGGAAATCTACAGGATCATATTCCAGAGGAACCAAGCTATGCGTTTGTTTTACCCGTTAATCTGGTAGAACTAGACAAAACAGTTTTCCTTTTTTCTATAACATTAAACTTCTTATTACATTAACAAAATCCTTCTGTGAAGAAACTTGCTGCTGCAAAACGACATTTGTAACCCTGACTTATTGTTTACTCATAAAAATCATAAAAAGACTGAATCTGTCAACTAGTCAACTTCCTTAACCCCGTAGCTAGAAACTGATGGACTAGGATGGCTTAATGTGCCCAAGAGATCATTTGCCTTTTTCTAAAAATATTGATGAATACTGCTAAAGATATTGCATCTGACCAAAACATTCATGTGCATATCCATCACAGTCACATCACTGCTTCTAGTGTTAGTATTTGAGAATATATCCATTTAAACAAAAATTATAACAGCTGCAATCTTGCCTTGCAAGAACATACTCTAGTCCAAAGGGAGTTTGTTTTGCAAAGTAATTGTTGTTGCCGATTCTATATATGAAGGAATCAAATACTGCAGGAAGAGGTGGCAGTATAAAATCCCAGGGACAAAGAGTTTCACAGATAATATCGTAAGATATATTTGAGCCTTGTGTACAGAAGTTTCATTTAGAACATTTCTGTGTTAAATTATATGATGGCTCTTGAGAAGGGATTAGTAAGGATATAGGGGTGGCAGTATAGTGAGCTTTGCATCTGTTACAAATACAATTAGCAAATATGCAGATGACACCAAGCTGGGGGGAATGTCAATCTGCTGGAGGGTAGAAGGACTCTGGGAGGGATCTGGACAGCCTGGATAGATGGGCCAAATCCAACAGTATGAGGTCTAACAAGACCAAGTGCTGAGTCCTGCATTTTGGCCACAACCACCCCCTGCAGCGCTACAGGCTGGAGACAGAGTGGTTGGACAACAGGTAGAAAGGGACCTGGGAGTATTGACTGATGGCAGACTGAACATGAGCCAGTGTGTGCCCAGGTGGCCAGGAAGGCCAGTGACATATTGGTCTCTATCGAGAATAGTATGGCCAGCAGGTCTAGGGAAATGATTCTTTCACTCTGCTTGGCACTCATAAAGCCACAACTCAAATACTATGTCCAGTTCTGGCCCCCTCAATTTTGGAAGGATGTTAAGCTGCTGTAGTATGTCCAGAGAACTACAACTCAAATGATGACAGGTCTGGAACACAAGTCCTACGAGGAGCCGCTGAGGGAGCTGGGGTTGTTCAGAAAAGGAGGCTCAGGGAAGACCTTATCACTCTACAACTGCCTGAAATGAGGCTGCAGCGAGCTGAGGTTTGGTTTCTTCTCCCAGACAACCAGCAACAGGACAAGAGAACACAGTCTTAAGATGCACCGGGGGAGGTTTAGGCTGTACGTTAGGAAGAAGTTTCTCACAGAAAGGGTGACTGGGCATTGTAATAGGCTGCCCAGGGAGGTGTGCAGTCAGTATCCCTGGAGTTGTTCAAGGAAAACTGGATGTTGCGCTCAGTGTCACAGTCTATTTGACAAGGTGGTGTTTTGGTCATAGGTTGGACTTGATGATCTCAAAGGTCTTTTCCAACCTATTTGATTCTGTGATTCTGTGAATACTTGTTGGGGTGTGCAAGAATAGAGAAAAAGTGAAGATGTGGCAACTTGTCTTCCTCCAAACCCTAGATGCAACACCTGTACAAAGTCCAACTACCTTGTCATTACACAGGATTTCAGGATTTCTTATTTTGCAAGGGGAAAAAAAAGTGCTTTTTCTCTTTTTTTTTTTTTTTCCTTTTTCCCTTTGCCTAGGGGCAAATCCTGCTTCTGAAGCCAAGATAACTCCTTCTACATTGTGCTTGTATTTTGGCAGCACAGGGCAGGACAACAGACTTTGGGGTATGTCTCTGTACAGGGCAGTGTACAGTAATGGCTAAGAATGGGAACCAGCCCAATGACCAGCTGCTAGTGAGATCTCTTCGTTCTGCAGAGTACTGAGTGACACCAAGAATAGGATGCTCTGCTTACTTATCCCCCAGCCCCCACAAAAAGATGAATCACTATCAAAGTCTTGATTCATATCTCGTATGAAGTCAGGCGTGCCCTGTTGCCTGGACATCCTTTACTGCTAGGCAGCATTTTCAGCAGCAAGTTGACTTTATCACAGCCACAGATCCATCAACTTTATTGACTTCTGATGTCATCCCTCACTGTGTTACTAGGTGAAATCTCAATTGCGCAAGTGTTGTTCATGTTATCATGTTTATTGCCTATTCAGATAAAGTATATATATATAGTCCTGTGTTTTGTAGTGCTACAGATGGAAGGGCTTATATATGGCACCATAAAAGGGAGCAATCAAATATTTAAAATTATGACCTGATTAGTATTGATATTAAAAACATGACATTGCATATTGGTGCACATGATGTGTTTTGTTTAAATCAGATGTATGAATTAAGATACCTTTTCTGTCCATATTAAGATACAATTAACACCACCTGTAAGGTCTATCTAGGAAGTAACCTGTCTCAGGATCTGGAATCTATTGGTTACTATAGGAAATCAGACAGTAATTTAAAAATACTTCTAAGTAGAAGTCTCTAATTCCACCTAGTGTCAACTGGGTAATTAATTATAAATTATTATATTATTATTATAATTATTATTTATAAACTTCCTTTTGTAGCTATCTTTTAATGCAAATAGACAGTAGTCCTTAGAATTCTGCTGAGCTCTCAGCTTCCAAGATATCTTATGCAAAGAAAATAATCCTTGTAAGTTAAGAATTACCTAAATATGTACTGTAATAAGAACACTGTAATGAGTTTGAAGTGTTCTGTCTGACATGCGATAGATCCTTCTTTTGAAGTTTCAAGACAAAATATGGTACATTCAATATTAACCTTTTTTAAAAAGTCATAATTTTCTTATTTGTCACAGTGATGAATTAGGAATCAAAGGAATCACTTGTTTTCTTAATGGTATGGAAATAAAATGTGAGCTTGTTTTTAAAAACTGAATCACTGTTTAAGATATTTTTCCTAGGAAATACATTTTCAGTATTTCCTCCCCCTTTTCACTCAGCCTAGCAACACAACCTATTTAAGCAAGACATATTATATTTTTTTCATAAAGATTTATTTCAAACACCTTTTTTTCAGGTCTCCATTTTTTGTTGGAATATGTAGAATAATAGGCCACTTATGCTCGATTAATCCTGAATGTGCATCTCATTGATTATGGACTTCATTCACGCTCACTTTGATTCATATTTTGGAAAGCCCAAATCACTGGTGTTGTTCATAAAGACCTTTAAGGCTCACTGACAATAAAAATTTTATATTTCTTTAATTATTTAATTAATTATTTATTCAATGTCTGTAGATAGTACCAGCTGCACTATGATTCATGGCTGTACATTTCAGATAAACCACAATTTGATTATAATGCAACAATTACTGCCCTTAACAGGCAATTTATGCTTCTACAGAATGATCCCAAATCTGCCTGGACAGACTACAGGATTAATGAGAATAATGGTGCTGAATTATTCATCAGGCAATGCTCATTAATTTAGCTGATTGCTGCACATTTTCCGGTAGAAAGGATACTTCAGCTATTTTTGCTTTTTCCATACATTTGTTTTGTAGGTGAAGCCTTCATCAAATTTATCCTTTGAAGTAGAAATTTTTGCCCTGGTTAGAATGTTACCTCCAGCTTCAGAGATCTCCACCTACTCCTCTGCAGCTAGAGCTGGCTTTAACCTTTTTTCCCTCTAAGAATGTCTGAATGAATTCCCTTTGTACCATATCACAATTCAAATGCCATAGCAATGATTTGTTCAGATATCTAACCATGGCAAACAAAAATTTTCCTTGGTTTTCTTAAAATGCTTTTAACAATGCACGCACTTCTTCATAATTACAATGTTAACTCCTTGTCACAGATAAACAGAGAACAGGAAGAGATCCTGTACCCTGTCTACCATATTTTCCTAGCTTTTTCTGTCTAAAAGGAATGGGGCTGGCTATATTTTATATTCTTTTGTCAATAATAGGCTTTTAAAAGTTGATCTTTTTTTCTGACTACCTTTCTCTAACCACATTTCTATTCTCTTTTGATAAACTGGGATAGGAAACATGTTTATTTGATGTCTGGATACAGTCAATCTCAAGGCAAGCATGCAAGTCTGGTTATATTTTCATATGTTCATCATTATCATCTTATACATATTACCTGAATGATCTCTTGCTGGAAATCGTTGTTTTAGTAGAAATAAAATAGTCTGCAGGTACAACCAAATTCCTTTAGAACTCACATTTTCTGAATTAGTATCCTATGAACTTTCTATCCATACTATAAAAAACACATGCATCAAATGTGTAATCTCTGAAGCAGAGAATCCTGTCCGTGATGGTAGCCAGCACCAGATGTTTTACATAAAGGTGCAAAATCCCCCTACAGTAGGCAGGTGTTGGATTATTTCTCTATTAAGGAGGTCTCATCCTAAACCCTGATACTTAAAAGATTGTCTGAAGCCCAAAAGCATGAAGTTTTATTTTCATTCCAGAACTCCTCTTTAGTGTCTGACTAAGCTTTACTCTTTGAGAGTGTTTGTTGTGGAGAAGTGTCAGGAATTAAGTTATGTGGGCTCCAGATGTAGGTTCAGTATTGTTTCCCATGCTGGAGTAACATGCAAGACAAAAGTCTGCTCAGAGCAACTGGAATATTAAACTGCTTAGCTGTTAGTCTCTGGGAAACATAAAATTGTAAAACATAGCT
Source organism: Taeniopygia guttata (assembly GCF_048771995.1). Classification (NCBI taxonomy): domain Eukaryota; kingdom Metazoa; phylum Chordata; class Aves; order Passeriformes; family Estrildidae; genus Taeniopygia; species Taeniopygia guttata. The sequence continues at coordinate 26,058,621 of NC_133027.1, read as the reverse complement.
AGAAAATCACATTTCTCAACATTTTAGAAATTAAAGTGATATTGACTGAGACAACGGAAGACATGTTCCTGACTCCAGGCTATACTGCTGTTAAACTCCAAATTCTTGCTACAAGACATGGAGATCTCTGTCCTTTTAGAAAGAGTTGGACATACTTTTGTAAGAGAAAAGTTTTGGCAACTTAAAAAGAGTGGTCACTACATCAGGTCCAGATGTAACCTGGGTAAATATCACTGTGTTTACAATGGGAACACAAAGTCATTTTCTCATGAACATATGTGGTGACAACACTATGGGAAGGAGCAGGAAATGGATACTAATGAGGCTGAAGAGCCAAAGTCTCTTTGGGACCAATTGTGAAAGAAAGTTAAAGCTCCCCTTCCCAGCTGTCAAGCACTGGAGCTGTCCTACTGCCTCTATGGTTGTAATGCTGTCTCTCCTGCCAGCGATGGGTCTTCCGGCACCCCATGGTGCCCCATGGTTCCCCTTTGCTCATGCTTCTCAAAGACCCACTAAACTCATACTACCTCCAGTCTCTGTTAGTGCTCTCCTTGAGCTCAGAATAACAAATCTGATTTATAATAATAGAGGCATTGTGCCAAATGATATTCCTTAACATGGTGCAAAACCCCTCAAAAATTTTAACAGAAGTTCTGCATGAGCAGAAAAAAATAAAAAAAACCCCACAAAACCACACACAAACCAAAACCCACACCAAAAAACCCCAAACACAATAGTTTTAAGTCCAAAAGTCTGTTTACCTGTTGACTTTCTAGAAAACTACAGATCTTAGAAAATTTTGCTGCACTAGGATCTGCAATACATAAAGATCAAAGTCAGAACTGTAACACTAATGTATTACTATAGAACTAATTAAATACTTTATGTATTGTTTTTGATTCCTTATCACTCAAATTCCTGGCTATATAGTGATGCAGTGTCAACATTTGGTTTGGCATTTAGGATCGTCTCCTAGTAAATGGGAAGTGTAGGTCCAATCCTCTGAAGGCTTCTCAAACTCAGCCAGGAACTTTGTAGCTATTCCTCTGTGCTTGATGTTTCCGACTGGCCAAAATTCAGTGCCTAACTTTTCAATATGTGCAGGTACTGCCCTGTCTAGAAAACATCACAGTTTCCTTCATCACACTGGAAAAACAAGTCTACACCTAAACTGGAGCAAACACTTCCCTGAGTGTGATGTGGACACCTAGAACCCTCCATTTACTCCAGGAAAAATGCAGCTCAGGCAGCTTAAATCTCTCTAAAAGATTATAAATGTGGCAATGCCTAATTTAAGTGCCTAAAGTAGGAATTTGACTAATGCTGTCCTCATCTATTTTTTTTCCTCTGCAGTCTCATGCAGATTGGATCTGTTTGTTATGAGTTAACCGTGGTATGCAGTTCACCCCTACACTTACTGACTTCCCCATAGCGGGATGGAGGAGAGAAACAAAAGCACAGAGGTGAGAAAACTTGTGAGTTGAGATAAAGACAGTTTAATAGGGAAAGCCAAGCTGTGCATGCAACCAAGGCAAAATAAGGAATCAACTCAGCACTTCTAATTGGAAGGCGAGTGTTCTGCCATGTGCAGCAAAGCAAGGCTCCGTCACATATGACTGTTACTTGGGAAGACAAATGGCATAAACCTGAATGTCACCCTGTTTCCTCCTTCCTCAGCTTTTATCAGCATGTTGATCATTTTGCGGTTGGCTGTCCCAGCTGTGTCCCAACTTCTTGCCCTCCCACAGTCTACCACTGAGAGAAACAGAGAAAGATTTGACGATGATCAGGAATAAAATAATAAAACATGGGTGTCTTATCTACACTGTTTACATCACAATACCAAAACACAGCACCATACAAGCTGTGATGAAAACAATTAACTCCATCCCAGCCAAAACTAGCACCCTGTTGTACTAGGACCACACTAACACTTCTAAAAGTCATTATTTGCAGTCAGAAAGATGCGAAAATTTTGAATTCTTGTGCTGTCAAGTAATTGTGATGCTTAGAGACATGTTTTAGTGATAGACTTGGCAGTATTGGGTTAATGGCTGAACTCAATGATTCTAAAATTCTTTTCAAACCTAAGCAATTTTAAGATTCTCTGATAATTCTATGAGCTGACACATAGATATTAAAAGTCCCAGATGTAGTATGTGAAACAATTATTTTCTCATCCTGGTATACAAACATGCTGCTTTGGAGGTGAATTGTGTTTTAAATTGGGGAAAGAAATAATTAAGGCTAGCATGGAATGGTTGAAACTGCAAATGGCATTCTTGTAATGAAAAAGAACACTGTTCTGTTTCCCAGAATATTGCTTAAGCAACACTGAGAGTCCTAAACATAACAAAAGTAAGATGTATCCTGCTTCACAATATCATATTAGCATTTTAATTTAAGTGTATTGTAGGTTTTTTGTGCCTGAATGAAGTTTACAGATAATTTTGTGTTAGAATGCTGTGGATTCAAGAATGTGCTTTTTGTTGCAAATGAAACATGAAGTAGTGCACATCAATTTTTATGTGACTAAATCTTGTATTAGTGATGAAGATAGCAAAACAAGATGTAAGAAACCTGACTTTTCCTAAGTTTTTTTACTTTATAGTGCTGTTGCTACCATTCTGTTAAAAAGGAAATCTCTAAATGCTAATACCATTCCAGTAATTCCTATGTCAGTCTTTCCTCTAGAGTTACAATATTTATTTGCCTGGTTTAGTCTTTACTATTGAAGCCAAAAAATACAATTCTTTGTCCTACCTATGCATACTACTAAAGAGGATTTTAGATCATAGGACTCAGCTGAAAACTTCAATCTGACTCTGAAGTTAAATACAAACAGAATTAGAGAAAACAATGATGCATACATACACTTGATCTCAGATTACTTTGCATTACGGCACATGTGATATTTGTTTTTATCCTACACTACACACTATTCCAATTTATTTTTCATTATTTAGTGGTATTTTGTCTAAAAGTTTTTGTTGTGTTGATAATTTAAAAACTGCTTTCAGTTACTGTGGATATGCATTTTAATTGCACATTGTTTAGGCAAAATTATATGAAGTAAATTGAAAAACACAAAACTGCCATATTAAACAAGAGCAAACTACCTTGGCAAGCACATCTTTTATGTGCAAACACAAACTTTTCTTTGTCTCTTAAGTAATAACTCTGCCTTTTTTACTGTTTAGTTTCCAAATTAAGAAAGTCTATACTGCACCAGAAGACTTCTCTATTGTTTTGCTTTTGTTTTTTTTTTGTCCTAACTTGAGTAATGTTGGTAACAGAAGAAATAGAAAATTTCTAGTGTCAGACTGGTCACTATCGTGAAAAATATGTTTTGCACATTAACTTAGTAATTAGAAGAATAAAATAATAATAAAAAAATAACATGTAAATTTAGTTTTTGTGTTTGTAGCATCTACATGCATTTGTGTTTTATTGGATAATGCCTAATTCATTTCACTTGCCAGAAAGGTTTAAAATAGAGAAGTTGTATATGGTTTGTAGAAGATGGTTCATTTTGATACTAAAATATGTAATTAAAATAAATCAGAATAATTGCACACTAAGAGAACAGAAAATGTTCAGGTCTTTAACTCTTTTTTCCTGTTTGGAAAGCATCACTCCCAGAATCCAGTGGAGGTACAATTTTCAAGTGGTTATTTTGTCCTGTTTTGACTAAACTCTGATAAAAGCTTTCTATTTGAGAAGCAATGGATATAGCATAAAAGCATTCTTTATCCAATAAACATTTCCTAAGAGTAATTTATAGTTTCTTTTTATCCTACTTTATGTAAAAGAGTCACTTTTTTTGAAAAATAAGAAAACTAGCTTCACTGACAATCAGTACTATTTTGTTGTCTCTTAATAACATAAAGAGAGGAAGGAAATCAGAGGTTACTGCATATTCTACCATATAATCCCTATAAAAAATCACATTAGTATTTATTGGCAGAGAAGACTAGGTGGAGATGGTGATACTAAGTACATTGATGTGAAAAAAAGAGATGGAAAAAGTCTGTATAACAGTAGGCAAAACACTTGCTCTGAAAAGCAAATATATCCTTAAATATATATAACACCTTGAAAATCCATTCAGGAATTGGCTCATAGTTTCTCCTGATACTGTCAAGTGGTAGGTCAGGTCCCTGAGACAAAGAAATCACAGTCTAAATGATGGAGTCAGACAAGGGACACATTTAGTTCAGCAGCATTTCTGTCAGTTATGGAAATAACTCAAATGGAAAATGTTATCCATAAATGAGCTCTTTCTGCTACAATTCTCTGCTGTCCTTGATATGCCTCATAACAACTCTAGGTAGCTATGCAGGGCTGGTACTTTGGAGACCACCCAAAGTCCCAAGGACTGCTGAGTACCATTCTTGCCAATGTAAAAGTCAGCACCCTTTACAAATGTAAAATAACACAGCTTATGACACATCCTCTTTTTAATGACTCTGTGTATGGGTGTGTAACTATGAAACCAGGTCTAACCTCACAGAATTTCCTTCTCCTTTTTCATGCTGCATAGTAGCGTGAGAATAAAGTTAAAATTTGTCCCTTTTTGTGTTTGCTTGTTTTACATTGTGATCTAGTTGTCATAAACCCTGCCATCTGACCAAATTAGTGAAAGAATAGAAAAGAACAGGCTCTAACATCTGGCAAGACACTAACTTGGACTTTCTTCTTGATTGCGTCTGTTTCCAATGCCAGGTGTCTATCACCTGGGATATAGTTTTACTTTGGCAAAGTAAATCTATTACTAACTCTCTGAAGAATGCCGTCTCTGAATGATGCTGCAGCTAATGGAATACTGATTTACTGCCACAACTGTAAAGGATATTTTTTAACATTATGTTACACTTCCCATCAATTTAGATCATCCAGACCGACCATGTGTGAGAAGTTATCTACATTTTTCTCCAATAAAACTGAAATGATGAAAGCTTTGCTTTCCCTGAGGTATGATTCAGTATTGGTAGCCCCATTGTTCTTTTTTTTAGCCCTCATCTTTGTCAGGGCTGGAGCATATTATTCCTGAAATGCTTGCCAGAATTCTATGGCTTACTTGTTGTTTGAGACTCACCATATGTGTCTTTGATCCCTGCCTAGTAGGCACTTTGGCTGCTTGCCAGTTTGGCACTTATGATTATCATCAGTATGAATAGCTCCCTTGCTTCTGATTCTGTCCTTCTTGCTGTCATCAAATCACTCTTTAAACAACTTTCTTATTTTCTTTTAGATGCTTATAAACGATCAACCTATTTTTACCATGCCTTTCTTGGCCAAGCTTTTGTGTCACACTGCAGGAAATCCAACAGCTTTATATTTCCACTCCTAATTATCTGACTGCCAACTACCTGTGTAACTGCATGGGAACAATAAGGAGTACAGAAACACCTCTTGTGATAGTGTTTGGAGTTACTCTGCACATTACACAAATATGCCTGTTTTCTCCATCTGGTTGGCTTGGTGGCATGACTTCTATGAGAGATTATTTATTTTAGTCAAAAGCATTCCTTTTAATAAACGTTTTAAGACCTTTGACCAGAACACAGTGTGAGCCAATGACAATGATCAATTCAGAGGAGTATCAGAATGATAAACAGTTTTAAGAGACAGATGGAAAGCCAAAAGCCAGTTGTGCACAATTTCTTCTCACTATCCTGATAGAGCACTAAATACATGAGCCCTTCCATGTGTTCTAGTAAACTGAAGGTCTTCCAAAATGCTGGTGTTGAACAAAAGATATGCAGAATTAAAATAAGGAACAGCACAGGTCATATAAAAGTCCAGACAACGAGAGGGCCACATGCTGTTACAGAAAGATCTGCCAGAAGTGTCCATTATTCTTTACCTGATCCTGCAAACCCTTCAGTTACTAAATATATTGGTACTATCACAGGACAAGGGTATCTGCCTTCATTTTAACTCATAAAGTGGGGTGGAGTAAGTTTTGTAGCCTCTGCAAGCAAAGAAGAGTAGCAAGATGATTGTGTGTGTCTAAAACACAATCCTCTTTGAGTTTCTTTCACTCTGTGCTGTCCAATGTGACTTGTGTCTAGCAATAACAATCCATTTTAGCTCTTGAGGTTTTAACACATAGGGCCTTTTTCAATAAAAAGATTATCACACCCTTCTCCCAAGCAACATGCATATTTCAGATGAATGTGTTTTATATATACATCTCTTGTTTTTGAAACAATTCCTTCTTGCATTTAGAAGGACCAGTTGAAAAATTCAGTGCAAAACTGGCAAAGGTGAAAACAAATTGTGATTGCAGGGAGAGTAAGAGGTAGAACAGAAAAGAAGCAATCAGAAACTGTTGCATGGGAACTCAATTTGGGATAACTTTAGAATGTATGTGTTATATTTTCCTTCTCTGCCCAACAGCACCAGGAATTAAGATAAAGATGTTCTTTTTCAGAATATGTGGTGGCACTCTTAGTCTTGAAGCAGGTTTGTGACAGTAAGCATCCACACTGGATGGAGGCTGGAAGAGGCCACTGAGGTTTTAAGCCCTACAAAAACAAAACAGTAACAGACATAAAAACAATACTATTAGAAGGGATTTAATGTGGAGAAAAGAGCAGGTTGATATATAAGCTACCTGTGGTGCATTACAATACAGCTAATTTCAGAGGTATTTGTAAGAAAGATGATTAAAGGCCATATGAAATTTGACTTTGGAACTGGAGTAACTCAAGGACAGGCGAGGTAGGTAGGAGAGGTACACTTTATTCACAGACATACTCCTAACTTTCTTGTGATTGCAGTTATCCTTTTTCCAGCTGGCTATGAAATGTACAGAAAAGTGAAAATGAAATTATTAATCTTAACAAAGTGCCTTTCCTTTCACATATACCATATCATTGATAAACTTTCTCTCACTGTGAGACAAAAAAGAAAGGCATGATTTTTTTTGCAAGCTTCTCTATATTTTATCTCTAACTAAACAGGTAACAAGACCTAGAGCAAATACCTAGAGCCAGCATTTAAGGAAAGCTCAGTGGAATTCTGAACTGTGAAAATAAAAGAATGTTGGATTCACAAATGTTTTACTGGAAAAAAAGCAGAAAAGATACTACCTGCATCAGACCGTTGTCAGTAAAAATACTTCCTGGCACTTTTCAGTGGCCAGATTTGAAATTGCAAAGATGACCATCAGTAACATTTTTAATTTTTCACACTGGATTTTAAATATCTTACTTCTGAAAAGCCATGAGTATCCTTGAAAAACAATAGCTTCCCAGCCAATCAATCAGCATCCAGTTTGGTTTTACAATGGCTATGGAAATACCATTTTTAGATGCACAAAAAACAAGGATGAAAAGCAAAACTGCAAAAGAAAGACGGGGCTTTGAGAGCATCATTTCTATCTGTAAACAGCTGAAACAGACTTGGTGGTATACCTGATAATCTTTTGCAGAAAATGATTGATGGAAAGGTTAATAAATTTAACAAAATATCTCTGATACCCCAGAAAACAAATGATCCAGAAACAAATTTTGCTTCAGAGGAGTTCGGAAAGTTGGCTGACATTAAAATGATCCGTTACAATGAAAGTAAGGGAGCATATATTACTTGCTGCCGCGGAGAGAGCTGTTGAAACCTCAACAGTATTACATTTGTAAAGCTCTAAGCTTTTGCTACCTAAAAGGAAAGCAGAAATGCCAGTGTGTGCACGAAGCCTCGTGTCAACTGGACGCCCGAGTGAGCACGACTTGGTTTATCGTGCAGTGTCTGCACGGCCCAGGGATTCCGAACAGGACACGCAGGCTTGGTCTGGGAACAGCCCTGTCCCTTCCCTTGCTCCTCTCTTTCGCTCCTGCTGCCTAAAGCCTTGCCAGGCCAGGCTGGGCCGATGTCCCGGGGCAAGGGGCATGTGTGGCAGGAGGCTGGCTGTCACCACGCTCGGCCCTCCCGGCTGTCCCCAGCGTTCCTCCCGCACGCACGCCCCGCGGCTGCAGCCTGCTGCGGTGCCGGCCGAGCCCGCAGCGAGCGCGCCCACCCGCAGCCGCGGCTCCTCAGCCGGGAAGGCGAGGCGGGCAGGAGGAGCGAAGGGGCAGAGGGCGAGGGGCGCGGAGGAGGAGAGGCACGGGGCGCGCCCCGGGGCCGGCGGGCGTGAGGCGGCGGCCGCCGCAGCCGCGCGGGAGGGGACGCGGCGGCGCTCGCGCTCCGCCAATCGCGGGGCCGCTGGCGCGCGGGCCGGGAGGCTGCGCCCAGCCTGCGGCGGCGGCTGCCGAGCGAGCCATGGGCACGGTGCCGTCCGCGCTGAAGCACTGCCTCAGCTACCAGCACCTCCTCAAGGAGCAGCTGTGGATCGCGGAGCCGCCCGCGGCCGCGCAGCCCGCGCAGGTACCGGCAGCAGCGGGTCCAGGGATGGGACGGGGCCGGCCCTACAGGGCGCGGCCGCCACCAGGGGGAGGACGGGGCGCCGCCGCCCCCTCGCCGCCCCCTCGCCGCCCCCTCGCCGCCCCCTCGCCGCCCCCTCGCCGCCCCCTCGCCGCCCCCTCGCCGCCCCCTCGCCGCCCCCTCGCCCCGCAGGCGCGTTCCCCGCGCCGCTGCCGCACCTGCCCGCCGGCAGCTCCCGAGTCTGTCCCCTCCCTCCCGTCTCCCGTCCTGCCCGGAGCTGCGGGTGAGCGCGGGAGGCCCATACCCGCCGCCCCGCAGCGCTGCGGTGTGTCTGGTCACTGTTTCAGCACACGGCCGGTGTTACGCCGTGTTCCAGGCACTGCGAACACAGGTGGGTGGTGCTGGGGCAGCGGTGAGGCAGTGGCAAACCCACTCAGCAGCGGTCCTCGCCACGCGTGATCATTCCCTGTGTGAAAATGATAAAATGTCAGGGTGAGGCGCATTTGGGCGGGCCGCAGCCCTGCCCTTGCCGCACGCAGCTTGTGTTGCTCCCACGGGCGCGTTTGCTGTCGAGGGCAGTCGCTGCCGCCGTGGGGGTGCGCAGGCAGAGCCATTGCGGAGGGGTGAGGGAAGGTGGCTGCTCGCCCTCCTGTGTGTGAGCTGTGAGCAGGTGTGCACAGCGGCTGCAGGGAGTGTAGGGTAGTGCCAAATCCACAGGGTAGACCATGACTCTACTAAACATGGCTTCGTAGGGGAAGAAGTGAAGCGAAGTTACCAGCATATCCTTTCTGAATAGTCGTTCAGTCCAATTCCAGTTCCAGTAATCAGTCAGTCCTTCAAACCTTTAAAAACGTAAGCCAAGCCTAGAACAAAATCATTTAAACTATACTTAAATACATTTTAAACTTACTTTCTAAGAGCAGCTCTTGTTTGTTGCATCTTCTGTTTTCAGATAGGTGGTGGGATCATCTTCCATTTTGCTCCACTCTTTGGAAGTGAAATTTAATTACTATGTAGCAGTGTGACTTCAGAGGTGGAGAGATGATGAACTATGTTCTGAGTGGTATGAGAACTGGCAGCATTTTAATTTTGCTTCAGATGATCTGAGCCTCGTATCTCAAAAGATGCATATATGGAATACCCAAAGCAACATTGTTGTGAGCATAGGGGTTTGTATAGGTAAGCCACATACAGCTTCCAGCTATTGTATTTCCCTGTGAATAATGTCTATCTAATTTTGGGGAAAGAAATAATTTTTTAAATGGATTTTTTAATGGCAAAGAAATAAAATATGGTAAAGAAATAAAGCAATAAAAAAAATAAAATGGACTTTTATGTATTAGACCTGAAGCAAAGCACTATAATTCTGTTCATGTGCCCTCGCTACATTTTGGTGCATAATTCCTTTCAAAAGATCTGAACATCTTTTAAAAGTTTCCTTCAAAATACCTTGATATGCCTCTTAGATTGTGTCAATCTCTCTCCCCCTATCAGATGCATTTGAAAAGTCTTATGCAACAGAGTGGGTTTGCAGTCAAAAACAATCATTAACATATTCTCAGAAAATAGTAGATTAAAAAAAAGGTTTTCTTTATTGTAATGGATCCTTTTACTTAATTTTTGCAGTGCTCATCTTTCATTTTCATCACCATTTTTCTTCGTCCAAGGATACAGAAGGATGTTTTCATCAGTGAACAGCAAACATGAGAATATACAGCAAGCATCTTCCCCATGCACCTTGATGTGGGTGTGAGCTGCATAGTAGACTAATTAAATCCAGAGTTGATCATTGTTCACATTTGCTTCTGCATTACCTTGCTGTGATTTTACATGAATCTGTTCAAATTTCCATATTTCTCACGTGGATTCTTAAACAGCCCACAAAGGTTTTCCTTATGTAGGAGTGCATTCTATACCAATCCCGTTCAAGAAAAAAAAAGTGTTTCTTGTTATGTGATCTAGAAACTATACTGGCTCAAGTAATGATTGTAAAAGGTTTGTTGGTATTTTTTTTTTTATGACCAGTGTATGCAAGATAGTTATAGCAGCACCACTATAATGATATTTATGAGAGTACACTAAGGAATAAAATAGGAAAGGGGGTTTAGGTACAAGAACAGTTTCCCAGAAATAATGCTTTCATGGCTGATAAAAACAAAGAGTTTATTGCTGAAATATTTTCAGGAGTTTCTCAGGATTTTTCTTTAACCACCAAGTAAAATGTAAATGTTGCTGCCAGAGCTCTTGTAAAAATCATTCTATTTTGTATAAAGACCACAACTATATAATAATTTGGTTATATACAGTACTGACTAATTTGTAATCCTGTCCAGGTTTAACCACTTGAAGCTCTACTGGAGGTGAAATAATGGGTTCTAAAGTGAATAGTGGGATGTCTTAGTCTTTGTTTTCCCTTATTTTTTTCTGTTTCACTTAGCCAACTATTTTTGTGGTGTTTTTTGAACAATATTTGACTTTAAAAGATAGATTTACTAGAGTAGTAAAGTTATTAAAAAGGAGATATGAAAAGTAATAGGTAATTTGGCTAGGTGGCTAAATAGGCAGTAAATAGAATTTTCTACTACCTATTTGTAGAAGTTACTAATACCTGCTTCAGTCTTATTTAGACTATAATGCATCAAAAAATTACTGAACACCTGACTAGATGAGCTATCACATTCATGTGGCAGTGTGCTAAACTTTCTCCATATGCTTAATTTCTTAACTGCTTCAGAACGCTTCTGTAATGCTTTATATAAAGAATACAGTCCAGCTTAATTTTCTTAGCATTACCCCAATGGATATGTTTTTTATTAACAGGTCTGATTAACTTAATATTAAAGGTCTGGTTTACTTTTACTAAGTAAGAGCTATAGTACACAAGATTTTGTTAAAGACATGGATTTGTATCAGAACTGTAAAATGTTCTGGTATCTATGGAGAAAAGAGGTGGCTGTACATACTGCAGTATTGGGGAGATTTCTGCAGCGATCAAGGTCATTTCTGGTGGTGACTCAGGATTTGACCAGAGTGTGTAATGTACATTGTGGTCTGCTTTGGGAAATGCTCAGGCTGAGCAGCAGGTGTTTATCTGCTGCTGGTGTCCTCTGGTTAGCAGGAACCTTCTTGCTGGAGAAGAGATGGTCTGAGAGTAGTTGACATTGGTCTTATCCTACAGATTTATTGTTACGTTGTCATGTAGGCTAGAACGTAATTTTGATGCAGTAGGAATATGGTAAAGACACAGCTGGAAGTGCTGGATGGCTAAAGTAGTGTAAAAGACTGGGGTGAAATCCAAGAATATAGAATGATTAGGTGCTTTGAGACTTTTAACCCAAACTAGAAACTTTGACCTTAGTGTTAGAAGAGATTGAAGAAGAACTTTGGAATCTTCACAAATTGTAGGATGACTATGAGCTGCCAATATAGCCATTTAAAAAAAGTCAAGTTAGGTCCTCTGATAGAGTAGAGTGAGTATCTCCAGTCAAACAGGGAGATGTTGATGCCACTGCAAAGAAACTGTATCTGTTCCATTTTGGTTAGTCATGTTCAAGAAATTCTGGCTGGGATAGGTTAGGTCTTGCACCACTGGAATTGGAACATTTTTTTGAAACATTGACTGGGAAAAGGGAGGTGAAATGTAAAATTACTTGGGTTTGTTTGATATCTAGTGTTAAGACCTGGAGGATGTGCAGGTAGTGTGGGAAGAAGAGGAATTAGCTGCTTAAAATAAAGGAAGATGTTGCTACCCACAAACACACACTTATACTCAGTCCATATAATAAATAATAAATTCTGAGAGAAGATGCTTTCTTGATTGATCAGAAATTTCTGAGATAAGAGCATGATCAAAATCAGACTTTCATACTATGCTAAATACCCGTAAAACAAATCCAGCATTTTTGCTTTTCATCAAAAGGGAAATATTACTGCTGTGTTAATGTACACATATAGAGCCCTTTTGGGTTAGAAATGTCACAATGGTGCACATGCTTTAAAATTAAACCCTGCAGTAGAGATTAAGGATTTTTTTCTATTTTGTAATATGTTGATAGGGAAATAAATATACAATGAATAATAAGAATTTTATTGCATAAGATATGAATAATCAGACACATATTTTATTATCTGGTCTTTTATCAATCACTTCAGCGGAAAACTGCTAAATGCATAGTTTACATTTCAGAAAAATATTTCCAGGGATAGTTTTAAGGGTTGCCCTTCAAACTTAAGTTATTACAATTAGAAGTAATCAGCTCATACCTTTTTTTCCCTAACTTTTCGAACTTAACTGGATTAGTTATTGCAGGAGTCTTGGGCAAGGTATTGTATCAATGGTGAAGATTTTGAGTAATATTTGGGACGAAGTTCTAATATTGCAAAAGATGGAAAAGATACTGCAGGTGATAAGAAGGAAATTATATTTACTCTTGGAATGTTGTTATAGCTGATATTATTTTTAGATAATTCCCTTGTTAAATGGAGATTTATTTTACAGTTTGGTGTAAATGAATGAAAGTTACTCCAATTGTGACATTACATTTGAATTTATTTGGATTAAATATTCTTATGAGAGTCATTCTCAGCAGCTCTTGCAACAAAAACACGGATTTATTACATGTAGAAACTGCTAAAAGGTGCACTGTTGAAAAAATTATACTGGGTAGACATTTCTTCTTTGTTTGAGTGGGGCTTTTTGTCCACAGATGTTAGCTGTTTTGTATGGGAATAAAGGTGTTAGTTTATGAGTTTCTTGGAAAAAGAAGTTTAAAGGCTTTGAATGGATGAGATGTGGACTGAAGCGCCAGAGGACATTGCCGGAATGTTAGGTGAAATCCATAGGGAAATAATTCAACAGCAGCATCTGGAAAGGAACTGTATGTGGCTTTAGGGCTTACTTTTAATGCAAGTAGTTAAGATGAGATTAAATATAGGTGTTAGTATGTGAGAAATGGAGGAACAAGGTAAGTGATGAAGGTATATCATGTGGAATACTGGGATTAGGGAAGAGATTTAACAGAATCCACAGCTGATCACATCTGAATTTTTAAAACCCTGGAAACATAATTTGAATTGAACTATATGCTATCTTCATAGAAAGTAAAGCAGTGTACATTAATATTTTATTGTGGGAAAAGAAGACAGGGAATAGGCCAGTTCATTGGCTTTGGCACATCACTTTTGCCAGAATGGAATGAATGAAGATGGTGGGAAGTTAAGCTACTAAGCCAGTTGGCTGTTGGCTATACAGAGAGGAATCAACTGAGAGATTGAGAATTTTCTCTTGTCTCCCTGACATTTTTTGATATTCCTTACTTGATTCAATTTCCTAAGCACTCTTGTCTGGTGCCATGTGAGATGCCCTAAGGTAGCTGCTATGGCTTATAGGATTGGCAGGTATTGAACAGGATTTACAGGAGACTCATGCCTTCTGTCTCAATGGCTAGAGGTCAAGTCAGATGCATCCCAAATGCCTGTACTTAGCCATCTGACCTGTGCCTCTACTGTTTGCTGTGTTGTTGGATAAGCTTTTGGCCATTGCTGACAATGCTGAGAAGTGGTTCATCTAGTTGGCTGTGTTTCATTGATGACACCATTTAAGATACCCTATAATATCCTCCTTTATCTCCAGCTTCCAAAAAGCCACAGGACCTGTGTCCTGCATCCTCTGTTGAGAAAACCTTAAGGCATTTTATGTGAATATATACGTTGACTGCACAGGGATACCTAGGACACCTGTAAACATAACTGTGTAGATACTTAAGGATTTTTGAAGTCCAGATCAGTCCTATCATTAAGAACATTACAGGACATTTTGAGCTTAATGAGTGGTCTGGCTGCATTGCCATTTAGTCCATAACTAGTATTATCTATTCTCAGTCGTTGGAAAAATCCCTCAGTTAAGTTTATGTGTCACAGTAAAATGAAAGTACAACTAATATTAGTACTATTAGATATTTTTTCCCTTTTTTTTTTCCTTAGTTAATTTTGGTCTTATTACCAATTTTACAACTACATAAATTTCTTTCTCATCAGTTGATCACTTTATTATTCAGAATATGGAGGCTTAAAAAAAAGCCAGACAAACTTCCTAAATGTGCAAAGTCTAGAAATGAAAGCAATAAAATTTGGAAAATATCATGATTCATTTTGCCATGACAACCCTTAATCTTCTCAAACAGTCTGAAGTGATATATTCCCAACTTGATTTTGTCTTTTTTATAGTTCCTCCAGTACCAGTATATTTTCTTCTACTTGGTCCACTTCAATGGTTTCAGGATTCCATGATATATTTTTAAAATTTCATACAAGAAATTTTTTAATGCCTTTAATTATTTTCAGCTAAATTCAAAGAAAATTATATTCTTTAAATATGCTACATTTGACTAATTTCATAGTGAAAACGGAAGATTTTAAAAACATCATTAATGGCGTCGTGTTAAAGTTATAATTTCCTTACCATTATTGGGAAATTATTATGGTAACACTTTACAGATGTTATTTTACTAAAGAACTTCATAAATCTCAAATTCTTCTGAAGGATGACTTGGCAACAGTGATGAAATAAATAGCCTTTAAAATACTGTCATTTTAATCAGTATCTTTGGAAACAGAGCTATGGAAAACAGTGGTGGGCCACCTGTTCTTAAATTCATTATTTACTTCATCTTTTAGGCCCAGCCTTTGGACACAGAAGATGACGTTGATTGCAATAGTAATGGAGAATAGTTGATTTACCTTCAGCTTTTAATTTTAATTCTTAAAGCTCTATGCATAAGTCACTTTTATTGACAATGAGTTATTTAGAGAGACTTACCTGATAGGGTGGATGGGCAGTATATTCATTTCCGCGCCCCCCCCCTCCCCCCCCACCGATATCCCAAAGTATTTTAAAGAGCAAATTACTTGCACATGTTGGATTTGTAATGATGATCATGCCTCTGCTTTTTCAATGTGTGTGGAAAAACAGCACTCTTTCTGTCTTCTAGAATTCTGTCTTTAGTCTTGCCTGTAAAACACCGTACACACCATAATACTATTACCATAAATAATAGTAAAGGAAAGTGTGGGAGGTTTTGGCTCCAGTGTCATCAGTATGCTGTTGATCTCCGTTCTCTGTATCCTTTTCATCCAGCCCAGATGGCAGAGTATAATTGCTTTTCCAGGCTTTGACCAAGATAGGGATATGGATGAAAGTGAGTTGGCTGTAAATCAGCTTGGTTAATGGAGAAATGCTGCTTGTTAGCCAAGGGAAGCATTTAGGGAAATAGAAAAAGGTAATGTATACACCATGTCCTGAAAATACATTTTTAATTTTTGCTGGCTGTGTTGGCCTCCTATTAATAATAGAGGTCTCCAGTACCATTTATTATTGATTTCATTGTAACACAAGTATAACTGTGGTTGCCTATGCTTCTCCTACCAGCTGACACTACTAATAGGTTCCTTGATCATTATTTTTCAAGTTATCAAAAATTGCCTGTGACTACAGCACACCTATGTGCATTTTTAGGTTGCATGAACTGTTGGCTGTACTTTGAGTATTCAGATCTCTGCTATTCCATGTACTCTAAATTTGTTGAATACAGCAACAAATGATTTTTAAAAGGTGTCAAGTTGTCAGTGATAATTCAGAAAGCAGTCTCATCCAGGAGACAGTTATTTGGCAAATGTGGTCTGTCATTTTTTTTGTCAGGTTATGAATTTTTGTAAATTATAGACATGAATATTAAAGAAGGTATTTTTTTGTTTTCAAAGGTAGTGAACAATCTTTGGGCTTGATTTTATCTTTCTGTTTGTCCTGTAATGCTGCTGCCTTGTTTTTTTTTAAAGAGCATCCAACATCATAGCAGAGAATTGGACATGTCTGTTAGACACTCAGTCTCCAGCTCCTGAGATTTCCTTCTTTGAAGGGCTGTCAGAACAGCAGTTTTGTTAGCCTGTCATATACCTGTGGAATTTTCTGACCCACTGGAGCTTGCATTAGGTAAATTTTAAGCCGTGACCATGGGAGATGTCTGTGTGACTCTATCCTGACATGTAGTAAGTTATCCTTGGCTGCATAGTTGGAATGCAGCATGGACTCTCGTGATTTTGATGATCAATTTAAAATGTGTAATGTATATAATTCAATGTATATAATTCATTTCTTCCCTTTGCTTACTAAAGGGAAAAACTTCTGGGGGTCTGTAACTATCTTCACATCAAAATTGCTTCATAGATATTTTCCAGTATACTTTTACTGGCTTTTTTTCTATTGAGTTATGAAAATAACAATGAAATGTCTAAATTAATATTAAATCTTAAATTTTGATCATGATATGCTTATATTTCTCCATATTTATTTATATTATTTGAAGTACTACTAGTAATTTTATTTTATGTAAAACTTGCATATGTTTCTTTGTGAATGTTTATATGAATATATTTTGCTCATGACTGTTATATAAAGTGGGAAATACTGCTTTATTGATTTTCTGTCCATCATAGCCTTTACTGTGTCCCTGAGATACCACCACCAGTTAGGTAGTGTGCTATCATTTCACCATATCTATGCTTTGTACAGCTTTGGGGGTTAAAGCAGTATATGAAAAGTTACAAAGCCAGGACTTAATCAGAACTAAAGCTAAAGAATATGGGCTAACAATTCATGGCTTTATATACTGCTGCTCAGAAAAACATTTGCCTGGTGTAGTAGTTCAGTGTAGCTCATCAGTTTGGAAAGAAACACTGTTAAATTTTGTGTAATGGAGAGATCAAGAAGAAAATCTAGTTTATGAAGAAACTGAGAAAGCCATAAAGAAATACAGAATACTGTTGCAAGATCAGTGTGGTAACACATGTGATTTGTTTGACTAAAAGTAGTAGTTTCAGAATGCATTCCAAACCCACAACATGGTTAAAAACCAGTGAAGAATCTTTAAGCTTGTTTACTACTTCTTAACTCTGTACTTCCTCATGGAAAGGGAAAATTAGTAATAACCTAAGAAGGAACATGAGTTTAGTCTGCGATGTTATCTGAAAACTACAACAGAAAACAACCTTCACTCTCTCATACATTTAGAAATGTATCATTATTACATTTTTATTCTTTTATATTTTATTGTGTTATATTCTTATGCTTTTAAAATAAAAGTGAAAGTAGACACCTCCAAACGGTATTCAAATGTATGACTACACTCCGAATTAAACAAAACAGACAGTTCCAGACTTTCAGTTTATGTGTGTTCATGGTTCAAGCTGAGTTCATTTCAATTGGTTGTATGAGGTAAATTGTGTACTAGAGGCAGCTGCAGGTTCTGGTTTCCCATCCATTAAGTACATTCACTGTAAGCAAAGTGTAAACTACAAGTCACAGAAAATAATCAGCAGGTGTTTCACCCAAAGTATGTGAGAGTTGATCTCTTCTGATCTAATATAAAGGAAAATAGTCTGGGAAGTGAGGAATTCCTCCTGTTCCCTCTCTCAGACTCCTGCAGACAGAGATTATATTGATTTATGAACTCTGTAGCTCTATAAAATGTGCTATTATGTGTTTGTCTGAAAGAAATTTTCTTGCTTTTAGAAAGGAGTTCCTTACTTGTTTTGCTACATCTCATTGCATTTTGCTAAGACCAGGGAAGTACTGTGCTGTGAAACTGGTTTGCAAACTTAGTACCTCTGTGGCAATTGTCTGTGTGATAGGTGATTTAGCACAAGTGTATATTATGCTTAAGTTTTCTCTTTTATAAACATGATTCTGTATGTGTATCAGACAGAGCTCTTTTACTACTAGTTGAATTTTGTTGTATTTTTTCTTGTCAAACCATTGTTTGTTGCTTGAATAAAACATTATTCTTTGGGATTACTGTCATAGCATCTGATAGCTGTAGCCTCTAGTGGGTAAGAAGATAAATCAGAGAGAGTTAACACACAAAACACTGATGTTCAGATGTATTTTATGAGTGCTCCTACTCTAATCTGAAAAGTGTGATATTCCTGGCCTCGATCAACAAAGCTTATCCTTAGGGTGCTAAGCATTAACAACTACTACACTTTTGTTTTAGGTAGGAAGGGGCAAAGAAAGGAAGAAATAGGCTGCATTCTAATTCCAGCCTGTGTGACTTGGGTTAAAGAAATACTCGAGGAGTATATCTCTGGATTGGATATCAAGGAACAAGGTTTAGATAGTACAATGAACTCGAGAATAAGAAATTTCTCTGTCAGGGATAAAGAGGGCCAGCTGCTCCCTAAGGGAGGGACCTGAGGCTAGTAATAGGCAGGTCACCAGGCAGTCCCACAGGAGCCAAGTGGGGTGAGAAGGGTAGCCCTAGAGGTGGTATCCTGGAGGGTAGACCTGGAAGTGGTTCAAGCACAAGTCCAGGTCATTGGGTGAGTTTGTGGTGTTAGGGGAAGTCCCAAGTTACAGCTGGGAGTATAGGCCAGTGAGTCATGGTCAGGCTTTTGTCCAGTGGTGGTAAATAGAGTCGGCCATGCAACCCTGTGCCCGTCAGGCAGGTCCAAAGTGATGAGAGGGACCCAAGGTCAAACTGCAAAGTCGGTCCATGGGTCTAGGTCTGAATTGATGTGAATAGTCTGTTTACAGAGGAGTCATGGGAAAACAAAGAGGCAAGAATTAAGTTGGTCTGATTTGCTTCTAAGCTGTAGTTTGGGCAGAAGAATAGAGATCATGCCAGTTGCTCCAAAGAGATTCTCTGAAATGACTTCATTGTCATTGACTTCATTGCTCTTCATTGGACTGATGCTAGCTGAGGTGTCTTAACGTTGATCTGATTACCTTGTCTGCTGTGGCTTTGGAAGACCTATTGTAAAGGATTTTCAAAAGGAACAGTGATACATGGATGGTATTTTGCTTTTTGAAATTTGTAACTATGTCCATGAGTAGTGTCATTGAGTGTGATTTGAATGTTGTTCTTTTGTGTAAGAATAGTATTCTTAACGCAGCAACAGTTTTTTTTCAGTCTTTTGGACATTCCTTAGTAATGTCATTTGTTACCTTTTGGTTTGCCAGATCATCAGAATAATTTTCTAAATCAAAGTAGAAGTTTTTTTCTTTATTTATTAGTTAATATTATTTGTACTTTACCACCTTTGCTTTTACCATTAAAATTCTCTTTGTAGACAAGATTAGATCAAACAACTGGCCACTCCATCAACAAAAGCATAGTTTAGTTTGATTCCTTTTTGTTTAAAATCATATTTATTATGTTTTCATATGAATGACTTTTTTTGTAAAAAACCCTGCAACAATAAGTAGTATTCTAGCAGATTATATTGGAATTTATTAGTTAATTCATATGACAGTAGAAATATTAGAATCTATTACTTTACCATTGAAATCCCTACAGTAAATTATCTCCCAGTTCAAACAATCTTCTGATATATGTAAATCACTACTTTTTCAGCTCAAACAAACCTTCTGACCTTGACAATGTTTTGGCTGATTCCCGGTGAGTTAACTCTGCACTTAACTAATCTTATTCTGTTATGATTTACTTGGGTTTTATATTTTGCCCTCCAATGGAAAATCTCCAGTCCATTGAATTATTTTTTGAAGCAGGAAGCCCCAATATTTCTACTCATTAAGTGCCAGGCTACTGTTTCATCTATGACATCCTAGTTTATAGCCCAGGATCAGTTTTGCCATTTCATTTTCTTAGTCAGTCAGAATCAGAAACAATATGGAGAGTCCTAAGTGTTATCTTGCACATTGCTTTTATTGAAATGCATCTGGTATTTCAATGGAATTTTGTACTCTGTTGTAACTGCTTTGTTTGTGGTATGTCTGTGTTAACATTCAGGTCATGAATATGGAGTGATGTAATAAGAAAACTTAATGTGATGAAAGATTCTCAGGGGTTGAGGGGTTTTGCTAGTGATGGTCCATTCATGGCTGCTCTTCTCCCGGTGGTCATGTCAGCAGCATACAGCAGAAGTTTTACAATGAATACTCAGTTTATCTTTACTGAGGGATATTCCTCAGGTGCATCGCACTGTTTTTTGAATCTTCGCCATTTTTTTCTCTAGTTCAGCTGGGAATTAATATGTTTCATATCTGCCTTCTAGTAGTGTGAACTATGTGAACAAGGATTTTAATTTCTTCCTGTTTATTTCCTCTGTGGCTTGTAAAGTTTAGAGACATCTATGTGTTCAGAAGATTGATCAGTTTTCTTTGTTCTCCTACCAGCAATCATATTATTAATCTTAGAGCCTTCTCCTGGATTTTGGGCATTTTTCCAGTGCAGGTATACATTATGGAGTTATGATGCCACCTCCCTGCTGATTCCTGTTGAAAACTGCTTTCCTGAGTAATTCTTTGTACAAGATGGACCTACCTTTGTTCAGTTGTCCTCTGTGCCAGACCACCACCTTGTGGAAAAGGAAAGCAGAGCTTTGTCTTGCTTGGTGAGAAGGATTGAGAAGACATGAACCTCCAGATCCTTCTCTCTTACTTTTGTGTTTTTCAGTTACCTTTGAGAAGCTCTGGATGCTATTTGCCATTGCTGTTTCTGCTCTTATGAATGCCCTTCATGGAATAAAAATCAGAAGGCTGAAAGAACCTCAGCACCTTAAGGAGAAGTAGTGACAGAGCTTAAAAAGCACATTTATTTAATTTGTTTACATTTATTGTTACAGTAGGAAGATTCTATTGCTTTAATTAAAAGTTACTAGGGTTTTCTATAATAAACCTAAATTTGCAGAAATTTATTGTTGAGAGAAAATGTTTCCGTACAAAAATTTGGCATTCAATGTCTCAAACTAAATGGCTTGGTTTTTCTTTTTCTATTTCTTTTAAAAATACTCTTTGGCTGCATTCTGTTTTGAGGGAGGCAATTTTTTTTTTTTTGGTGGTTTTATATGCTTTTTGTGCTCCCTTGGCAAGGTTTTATACATGGAAAAACAAATTTTCCAGGCTCTTAGTCTTTTATGTCAGCTATTTCCTTTTTGATATTTAAAACATGATAATTTGGTGGTCATTACTTTTTAACAGAGATCCTGTATTTCAATAAGCAGTCACCCCTAAGTATTTGCCATTATTACTTTTCATATATTGTTACATAAAAATAGTTCATATGGTTCAATTTAGTAAATATATTTTCTTAAACAAAATTGTGTACCTGACATGTTTAGTGGTACTAAAATTGGTACTTGTGTATTTTTGCAAAGTTTACCATTTCTCATTCATTTAAAATATGGAAACTGGTTTGCATTTTTCTATTTATTTCTATTTTCTAATTATTATCTGTAGGAAATTTAATGCCATAGTTAAAGACATTGAAATTCTCTAAGTTGCTCTTGTTGGATCAGAAAATCATTCCTTTTACACAAAGGTGTGGTGTACATTTGAAATGCTCCAGTCAGAGTTTAGGGAAATGAGTCCTTCAATTCTTGAAGCCCAAGTCCTGGTTGAGGGCTGATGCCATCCAGGTAGTAAACAGAGAAGTGTTTAAACTCTGCCTAAATTCTTACAGACTTCAGTGTGTTCTGTGCACTTGAAGTTTGACTAGTGAGTGCAGATGCCATTGAGCCTGGCACAGAATATGACTCGTGGCTCCAGTGATTTCTTCTGATGTTATTTAAGTAATGTCCAGATATCTTTCAAGTGTGGTGCTGTGATGAGAAAACCTCCTAGAAAGTGGAATATTTTTTTTCTTCCCAGCAGCTTTGTCAAGTACATATTTCTTTCTCTCTTGGAAGAATGTCCCAGTAGTTAGTTACTGAGTACTCATTCACAGGACAGATGAGATTCCTTTACTCCTTGGATTCCACTTGGGCCACAGCATAGAAAAATGCTAGAGTCATTTTAGCAGAAGATGGTACACATACTCTTATAGTCTCCAATTTGTTTCTGTGTTCTATCCAGCAGAAATGGACTGTAAAATATATAAATAGTATACAGGGACCTGAACCTAAGTATTCTGCCTGTCTTTGACTTGCTTGTTATCTGAGCTTTAGTAACGCAGCATAGGAGAAATCGTTAGTTATGCTAGGGAGATGGATGATCAGAACAGAATGTGCGAGATGAATAAGAAACTGGCTGAGGAGGAAATAGGAGATAATGTTGAAAGCAGATTTATTAGACTGAAAGACATTGCTGGTGGAGTTCCTCCCTGTTTTCTTAGAACATCTTTCTTCTATAGCACTAATCTAATTTTTTTTTTTTTGAGATAATACATGTTTGTACTAAAATAAGGTAAGGATATTAGTCCAAAAGTTTTCACAAGAAAGCATCAAGGTGGTAATAGCTACTGATAATAGAAAGACAGGAGACATTTTCAGTACAACATTGGATGCCATACAGGAGAAACTGAGTGACATTGAAGATAGGACCGATCAATGCGCCAGAAATAAGATTAGATGAAATACAATGCAAAGCAAGACTCCTCTGGACTCAGAGCCAAGAGGTTTACTCTAAGCTGTTAGTTCATCACCTTGAAGAGTGTACAGATTTGTTTATAGTACTGCCTTGAGTTTTCAGTGTGTGGGAGTCATTTCCTATGTAGTTCTCAATGTTGTTCTCACGCTATGAACAGTGAATTCAAATTGAGTCTGACTAGTGAACAGGAAGGCTATAGAGAAAATCAGGGGCATCAGGGGCTGAGAGGCTTGGACTATGGTTCAGAGAGATTGTATATCTGTAATATCACAGACAGAAAATAAAAACCAATACTTGTATGCTTTTCTGCAATATCCCCCACAAACTGTTGACCCCTATGAACTCCAAGGGCTGTGGACATCACATGATGTGGCTGTGTGAACTGTTCTGAAAAGACAAGTACAGCTATTGATTTCCACAAAATTTTGCCATAGTAGGCAATAAATAGGATTTACAAGATTTGGCCTAGAAAATAAACACTTTTGCTCTCAAAGTTTTATAGACATTTTTCATGCTCTAAATTATGCTTTAGTTCACATAATCTATTTTAGCCCTCTTTTTATTTTCCAGTCACAGCTTCACTCATAGCACAGCTGTGGCATTTGTCTTGCAACAAGAAGGATCTGATAATCATGAAATAACCCAGATTTATGCCTGTAGTGCTGAAGCAGTGCCATATTTGTGAAAATAACTTAAGAGGAACAATATGCAGCAGATGTGAAGGTTTTACCTTCACATTTAAGTAGGTTTATACTGTCAGTGAGTGTGGGCTTAGCAGGGCCTGACAGAGTTTCAACTTACCAGATGTTCCATGTGATCAAATAGATACTATACAGCTGTTTCCTATTCTTTTTACTGGGCTCCGATAAATACACAGTAAATGGTCTGAAATATATTTATTGTATTTTGGCAAGTCCTGCAGAGAACTGCCCACAGGCACCAAGAATGCAGGGAGAAACCAAGGGTGATCGTAGGCATGCTCATTTTCCATTACTGAGGAGAAATTAGCAGCTGTTTGGTTTAAACAACTCTGGTGATACTGGTCAGGGAGGAATAAAATATGGGGTTTTCCTTTGGTTGTGGATGTTGTGGGATTAGTGGCTGTATTTATGGAGTGTCTCCAGTCTAGGGGAGCTGTTACTCCCTTGGAAAGGAGCTGTGCCCCAGTGCTGACAGTGTCACCCTTCTAGTGGTGGTGAACTCGCAGGAGAGTTGATGGGTTATGGGGCAGTTGGAGCAGCTGTCCTGCAGGTAGCTCCTGGTAATCCCAGCTCGGGCTTTAAACACTGGAATAGAGAACTGGTTTGGCTTCTGTCCTCAGTGCAATACAGAATACAGGGTATTTCCAGAGCTTGGCAAAGCTGCCTGTGTCTCTCCTGTCCACTCCTGAGCATGGACAGCATGGCCCAAATTAGCCATGGGGTGTGTTTTTAAGGACACACAGCTTTTTGGGGCTCAATCCAGCCAACTACTCTGAACAGTTTCAGGACTTATAGGCCCAGTTTATAATAACTGTCACACATGGCAACTTGATTCAATCACAGAGCAGCTAAATAATAAAAAATGAAGTTTCATTTCCCTTCACCTGCTTTCCTGTTCTCATTTCTCCTTCCTCCCCCTCTAGCTCCCCATGCTCTCCTTAGCCCTTTGACCTTACTGCTGCCTTCCTTCCCTCCTGTCCCTGTCAGCTTCCTGCCTTTCCATAGCTGCTCTTACACTTGAAAAATGCTCCTTATCTACTGGAGGCTTTCTTTGTTTACTTTTAAATCCTTTTTGAAAACCTTCATCTTCAGTCAGAGAAATAATTTTCATTTTTCATTAATAATCTCTTTAGCATTTCTTGACTGCTATGTTCTTTTCAGATTTATAGCCAGGTCTTGCAAACATTTACAGAGAAGTACCTGTTAAGTTAAATTGAGAACATTCAGTTATAAGTTTGGAGGACTGGATTGTTCATTGGAAAGATTTTTGAAATGGAAATCTTTCTCACTGTAAAACTCAGTGTCCATTTATGGTTCTATATACATTTTTAATAAACCTTTGTGACCTCAAAGGAGCAGTGGAACATTCACTAACTTATGTTTTTAATTTTTATTCCTTAGGTCAAGGTGTGGAACATGTTCTCACAGATTTTTGAATGTGCTGAGCAAACCCAGTGTTGACAATATGCCTTTATACCCAGAATCATATGAAAGGACAAGTACAAGCTGTACGGTTTGATCTTGGTGGCCTTAATTGTTTTATTTTTCAGTATTGATTTTTATTTCAGGAACCTCAAGCATCTGGACTGCCTGAGTACATAAAGATTGTAGAAGTTGGGCCAAGGGATGGATTACAAAATGAGAAGGTAACTTTTCTCTTTTTTTGTGTGTGTGTGTGCTTTGACATGCATGTTAGTGTTATTTTCATTGTGCAGAACATGTAGATCCTGATAATTATGTTTCTTTCATTTTGTACTATAAAATATATCTATTTTCATATTGATTACTTACCTTTATATTAGAATGAAAGTGTATTCCTATTTACTCAGTTTTTAGATAACATATTTTTATACTTTGCTAACTAACCTTTCTGTTACTCAGCATTTCATTTTACTGGAATTTGTCTTGTCAGTCAGTAAAATTCTATCATAACACAATTGGTAAACACTATGAAACACTGGCTATCTTTTGTGTTTCTACTTCAAGTGTTAATGTAGAAGGCATAGTAAAATAGGTTCTATCATGCTTCCTGCTAAAGAGACACAGGAAAAAAATACTACTCTTTTGATAGCATTATTTGCCTGAAGGGTGGTAGGGAAGCAGGAAGAAGATTGAAAGAGACTATAGGGCACACATATAGAAACAGTCATCTATTTCCACCAACAGGAGGATAAGCTCACATATATCATCATTGCTGATACCAGAGATGTTCATGGTATCAACAGAATAGAGTTACTCTACTGCAGCTGTGGAGCTTTTTTCCTCCCATGTTTCACTGGTCACACTGTTAGTATTTCCTTTGTCAGTTCTTGCTAGTTTGGTGTTTGGTTAATAACAAATAATGAAGCCAGATCTATAACGAGTTACACAGAAGTGCTTCCTTTTGTGATGGACAGAAAATGGAGTAAGATCATGTATACTGCCTAGTACCTTCCTTATACCTTCCTTATGCTTCCTACTGTCAGGAAACAGAGTTATGGTAAAATGTGTAAGTGTAGTTCATTATTTCATAAAAATTATTGCTTATATACAGGAAACGTTTCACTTTAGAAAGTTTCTTATGTATGAAATACTTTGCTAAAGTATGTCTTCATATCTCTAGGTAATAGTCCCAACTGATATAAAAATTGAGTTAATCAACCAGCTTTCCAAAACAGGCCTGCCTGCAATAGAAGTGACCAGTTTTGTTTCATCCAAATGGGTGCCTCAGGTACGTAAAATCAGCTCTATTCACAGCTATTTCAATTAAAGTGCCATTTAATTTATTTATGTAACATTCAGTTGTGACTAAAGATTTGGGATGATGACACATCATTAATATGATTTAATGTTGTTCCTACTTCTTTTCTACTCTACTAAAACTAGTAGAAAAGAAAAGTAGTATACATTATTTTCTTTTTCTCTAAATGAAATGTAATTTTCCACATTTGCAAATGTGTTTGGAAGATCTAAATTTGGGACTTCTGTATATGTAGTAGTAGTTAGGCACATTACTTATTTTGGAGTAACACTCTATCAAAAACTTGAATTTTGATGACTCATAAAAATTTGCTAATTATTTTTCCAGAATTAGTTTTTGCATTTGGTAGAATTCAGCAGAAACCTAGCCTTTCTGGAACTGGCAGGAAAGCTGCATTGGCATTAGAGTGCCATATTTCCATTTGAGATTTAACACTGCAAATTCAGGCTTAGTCCTGAAATTTACTATTTAGCACCTGTTTGTGCAAATTAATTAGTTCCTGCAAATATGGAAATAAGTCAGTACTTGTCTATATAATTTAAGCTATTTTTCAAGAAATTACACCCTTGTTTGCACAGAAGCATTTAAATACTCTATATTTGACAAGGAGGATAAAAGTTATTTACAAATTAAAACAAGAAGTTAATGAATTTGAGAAAATAACTTCTGTTTTAACAATGTCTATTGCGTGTTGCACATCTGACAAAATGTAGATAAAGTTTGTCCATTTTAAACTGAGAATACATCCTGGGCTTGGACTGTATTCTAGGTTTTTCTCTGAGAAAAACATAGTACATCCATGCTTATTCAAGAGTTAGCACAGCAAATTGTACAGCACTCTGAGGGACTCCTTTGCTTTATTTCACTGTTCTCAGAGTCACCGGGGAAGAACCTAGAAGAAGGGTAATAGGAAAGCTGAAGAGTGACAATGCAGAACTTCTTTGGGATCAATGCAGGGGCAATGATCTCTTTCTGCTAAAAGGGAATAGGTTAAGTTTGTCTAAGTGCCATCACACTTTGTCAGTTACTGCAACAGATAATAATGTAGTTTTTCAGATGTTAGAAGAAAATGCCTAAAGCAAAGGTGTATTTCTTCCTTTCTTTAATTATTTCCTTTTCCTGTGGGCCATTGCGAGTACCAAATTTAGTACAGGTTTGTCAATTTAGAAAAAAATGAGCAATCCCTTCTTATCTCAAATTCATTCACTGAATACTTTGTTTTAATGGCTTAATTAGTTTTTAAATGGGTTTTTTATTTAAAAGATAAGATTGTGTTGCTTTGACAGAGAGTGCAGTCTTGACTTTGTCTTTCCTTTGCTCTTTCTTTTATTCCTGGGTCATGGGAATAGAATTTACAGTTGTTTAGATCACTCATTCACTTATTTCTGTTTTAGTATTTTAAATTTTTTATGGTTTCCCATCACTGTTGTTTTTGGAAAAGATATTTTTTTACTGAAAAATCTAAAAGAAAAAGTTCCACAGTAGCAAGGTGCCATATAAAACAGGATCCCACACCTATAACATAAACAGCCAAAAATTATAAATATCTACTATTAGGAAACTTATTTTTAAAGAAATTGGGAAAAGAAATATTTTATTACAATTTAAAATATTATATAACATGTAATATGTGCAAAGATGGGATTTTACTTACAGGAAAAATAGAAATGGGACAGATCTAATATTTATAATATTATTTAGATCTGGCAAGTTTATACTGGTCATTTTGGTTTTCCAGTATATTTTAAGATAGGCTATAATTATGGAGAATAAATTTAGTTCCAGAATTTGCCATTTAATTTATCATTTGGTTTCAGACATTCTTTTTTGCCCTGAAAAATGTAGCTACTACTTTTATTAAATTAAGGAATGAGAAATTGTTCTTAAATAACTAAGGTGTTAACAGAGGTTTATTTGTGAGGTTATCAGACCAATTTACTTCACATAGGAGCAAATACAAAAAGTTTTGTTTTATCACTTATTTCCTGATAAGAAATTTGTTGTGTCTGGCTATAGAACACCTTTTGTACCATATATCCACTTCCTTATAGATACATATTAGGCTTATATTTGAAAAGGAATACATAGTTTTCTTTGATATCTTTAATCTATTCATTTTCATAGAAGGAAGCTGGTGACAGGAAGATTCCAGGTTACAAGCAGTATTCTCAGTTCATAGTGTGGTATAATTTAATACCATGTATTTAGAATTGTGACGCTGCATGTCTATCAGGAAGGCATCTGCTGAAAGTAAGGAGTAATGAAAGCTCTGTAGTTCATATATCTTTTTACATGGTACTTGTCAAAATACTTTTCACCAGTGTGGAAAGAAAAAGAAATCCAACTTAATAGTGTTTGCTTGCGAGATTTGCTTTTATGAGAACTCATTTAAAAAGCATTTAAAGGTCACTATTCTGTTTTTAGAACTCAAAATCTTTAAGACATTAAATAAGAGGGGTATGTTTTATTTTGTATTGTTTTCAGGTGTACACACCATTGAAAAATATTTGTTTTCAACCCACTTATTTTAGTAAAATGTGCTTCTCTAAAGAATCTGCATTTTATTAAGTGAATAAGTGTTTCATTCATCTTCTTCATCAGTACAGGGAGTATATTTAATCTTAAATGTATGAGTAAAAATATAAGAGTATCTTAAAAAGGCAGATTTTTATTTGTGAGGGGGGACTAAGGAAAACAAGTACTCTGATCTTTGCTATAATAAAGAAGTATTTTCTTTAGAAAGAAACTTCTAAATATATTGAAACATTGCACTATTTGGACATCTGGATTTTGCTGTCTCTTTAAGAATAGAGGTGTTTAGTCTTGAAATGTTCTGATTACAGTGTCTCATAATTCAAGTTCAGTTATGCTTAACATTGTGAACTCATGTTTATTAGAGTGCTGAAGTTTTCAAGATTTCTGTGTTTCTTAAATCTCAATTATTCTGTTAATTCCACCAATTAAGTCCAGTGAAGCAAAGTTAAAGTTGTCATAACACTTCATGAGCATCATGATCATAAGTCTGTCAATTTATGATGCAAATTATATTTTTACAGATACACGCAAAGGAACACTGTCAAAGTCTCAACTCCGGTTCTATATTCACATAGACCTAAAAAGATTACAACACAAATAATCAACAGTTAAGAAATTAAAAAAGAGTATTTATACAAAATTAGTTTAACCCCCTTGTTGTTAGACTTTTTGTATGAGCTGTAAAATTAATGAAGTCAAAAACACAGTCTAAGTCAATTTCTATTAGCTATATAAAATCAGAAGATAACTGCTGATCAATACAAATTATTTATCTATTTTAGATGGCAGATCACAAAGAAGTAATGAGGGGCATTGAGCGGCATCCTGGAGTCCAGTATCCTGTTCTCACACCTAATCTTCAAGGTTTTCATTCTGCTGTAAGTGCTTTCATAGGTGTTGTCCACATTTACCGCTTTTGTGTTTCAGACACTTTCAGTTCAGTACCAGAATCTAGCTATTTAATGTCAGAAATAAGCTATTGTTTTTGTCACTGAAAGCTCCGAATTTTCTTTATGAAAAATAGGGAATTCACAGAGTGATGTTAAAGTCATATTTTAATAGAGGCATTGACCAGTAACTTTGTAAGTTCCTTTAAATGATGCTTCTATATAAGGGGCAAGACAGTTCTTTCTCTTTGACTTGCTGGTTCTAGAAAAGTTTCTGAAGAGAGTCTTGGTGGAAAACAGTGAAGAAGGATGAGGAAAGATTCATTTAAATGAAAAAAGCTTTATAGCAATTCTGGATTTCATTTTGGTTTGGTTTGAAAGTTTAAATTATTTCAGTTCTTCCAAAATAGTCAAAATTATAGACTTGAAGTGTGTAAAAGAGTGAAAAATGGAGCAGTTCAGTCTTAAAATATACACATAGTTAGTCTAATCTTTATACTTCTTTTTTTTTTTGAAAATTTTCTGCCTTTGTCCTGATGTAGGACAGGCTGTATTTGGAAAGCGTACTGCTTGGTGGACATTTGTGGTCTAGTCTACCGTTCACTTCCTATACTAAAATATCTGTTAAAACAGAATCCTGTGCATAGTTGACTTAACTATCAGCAGTCAGATTATAATGCTGCAACTTTGTCTCAGTGGTAGCTTGTATGAGTTTAATTCATGCTGTTTTATTTCTATACTGTATTTAGTGATATAATGAGGGGAAAACAGTGAAAAAATAGTTGTAGATGATTCCTGCATTACTCCTTGCTGATATATTTTTTCCCTCTGTTTGAAAGAATATTTGTCCCTGTATGGGTTGCTGAATTTTAGACATTATCCTGCAGTGGCAGGGAGTAAAGGCAAAAGCTCCATACTTTTTCACTGAACAAGAGTATTATTCTGACTGGAGAGTGAGTGTTACTTAACAATTCTAACTTTTAAGCTAAAATGTTTTCTTCTCCTACCAGTTGGCTTTCAGTTCTAGTTTGGCTTCTAGCTGACTTCTAGTTTGCCTCATGTTAGTTGATTTACTGAGGTACTGAATACAAGCTCAGGCTAGTTGCCCCTTCAGTGAAGTCACCACATTTACACATTTTGAGGTATTTGCTCAAAATATGGTGTTTGCTAAAACTTCTCTCAGCAGACTCTGATGTACACATTTTCCATATTACCCTTATTGACTGTGAGACCAACACCAATGGGGCCCGAGATTCTAGAGCTGGCTCTAACAAAGAAATCCCTGTTGGTTATTGTTGCTGCTCTAGGCATATGCACACAGAGAGCTTTCCTAAGCATGAGAATGACTTCTAGGATTCAGGAGGAACAAACAGTGTGATAGTTATTGTATGATCTTTTAGTTTTCTGAAAAGATATATACAAGTATTAACAATTGTTTTTTGTATAGCTGGTTCATGTGAATTCCTACATCTTATTACTTTTATCAGTCATCACTTTAAAAAAATGTTTAATTGCTAAGAAGAGGCAGAAAATATGCAATAGTGAATGATCTCAATATATGATTCAATCCATCTGTATGCTATAGCTTAAAAAAATTGTAATTAAAATTAGATTTTAGATATGGATGATATACTTAAGGTACTTCCAAATTTTAGACTGTTGTACAGAATTAAATGCTCAATCTAATCCTTTAATATAGTGTTATAGTTCTGTTTTCTTAAAATGTGTTTTTTAGATTGCAGCAGGAGCTACAGAAGTCTCAGTATTTGGCGCAGCATCTGAATCTTTTAGCAAAATGAATATTAATTGTTCAATTGAAGAAAGCATAGAAAGGTTTGAAGAAGTCACTAAATCTGCAAGGAATATGAATATTCCAGTGCGTGGGTAAATATAAAGATTTTAAAATAATACAGAGATACTGGAGTCATTGTTACAGGGGTTATTTGGTACCAAATATCCAAATAGAGAAGTTACTACCAGATTTTTGCGTTGTAGATGAATAGTAATAATAATCTTTACTATGATTTTTGCTGTTAGGATTGAATATATTTAGTCATTTTTGCATTTTTAACTACTGATGGTAACTCTTTTGTTGTGGAAATTGAAAAAAGAAAGGAGTATTTATGAGATTTTGTTGTAAAAATTAGTTTTTACTGTCACGGATAACAGAATAAAATTTATTTTGTGCTGTTGAGAATTTGTAACACTAGCGCCTTAAAAAAATGCCCTACAAATTTTTATTTTATTGTAGAATTCATAATATATCACTACATACATTGCAGCATTAAGGTATAAAAGTGAGAAAATAAACTTATTCTTAAGAAAAAACTTATTCTGTATATAAGGTATTCTGAAGATCCAGGCATTGAAATTTTTGAGTCTCCAGCGCATGAAACTCTAGACTTATCCAGTATTTATTTTTTAACTTAAAATTATTTTGAATGTTTCTCACTCTTGAACAGTATTGATTTTCATTTCCATTTTCTTTTGCATCACAGGTAAGAACTACTTACAAAAGATTATTAGTGAAGGTCCTTGTGAATGCAGAAGGGCTCTCATAGATTCAAGGAGAAACTCAGCAGTGAGATTCCTTGAGGATTACTAGTAGTGTAAACTACATCATGTTCAGAAAATACCTGGACCTGAAAATAGGTAGAGGTAGATACCTCAGAGACTAAGTATGTGAAAACCAGTCCGGGAATAAATATTGGTTTCTCCCTTTGCTCCATAAATAGTGGTGAGGTAATGCTACTGCCCATGTTTTTTCACAACAGTGTGTGGTTATTTGGGTATTTGCCTGGAGAAAGGGAAATCTGACTTCTAGTTATAACTGTGCCCCAGAGGATCACAGAACAGCAGTGTGGTTTCAGTTGAGAGAGAACTCTGGAGATCATCTTGTCCAACCCAAGGATTTGTGGGCATTGGTTGACAAAAAACTCAACCTGAGCCAGCAGTATGTGCTCACCCTGAAAGTCAGTTGTGTCCTGGCTGCATGAAAAGCAGCATGGCCAGCAGGGCTAGGGAGGGGATTCTGCCCCTCTACTCTGCTCTGATGAGATGTCACCTAGAGTGCTGCATAGAGTTGTGGTTCCCCAGCGTACGAAGGACATGGAACTGTTGGAGTAAGTCCAGCAGAGGGACTGGCACACGTCACTAACAAGGTCAGGCTGAGAAAGTTGACTCTGTTCACCCTGGAGAAGAGAAGGTTTTGTGGAGACCTCATAGTTACCTTCCAGTATCTGAAGGGGGCTGCAGGGAGGCCATAGAGAGACTCGTCATCAGGAACTGTAATGACAGGACAAGGAGGAAAAGCTTCAAGATGAAAGAGCAGGTTTCAAATAAATATTAGAAAGACATTCTTTACTATGAGTATGGTGAGGCACTGGCACAGGTTGCCGAGAGAAGACATGGATGCTGCATCCCTGGAGGTGTTGTTCAAGGCCAGATTGGATGGAGCTTTGAGCAACCTGATCTATAGGAAGGAGGTGTCCATGCTCATTTCTGAGGTTTTGGAACTAGGTGATCTTAAAGGTCCCTTTCAACCCAAACCATATTGTGTTTCTATGATTCACACACACAAGAGCCAACCAAAGATAGCTCATAAATGCTCAGGCTCCTTTTCCTTAGCCTGGGTATATTTCAGGAGGAAAATCACCAAATAGAGAAGTAGGGATGCTCACTGTATTAAGAAATAGTAACTTGTACCAGAGTTTAAGTACTTTCTCGAGTTGCTAATCTGCCAGTAGAGTCATGATTTGCCTCCCTGAACAACTTCTTGAATAAGAGGTCTGTTATTTAAAAGCTGTCTGCCACCACATTTTTGTTTGTCACATTTTTTCTAAAATTAAATTTTAAGCTGAGAACATAACAAGCAATTTGAGTTCCCCAGGAGGATTAAACTCAGGGATGTCTGAATTGTAGGTCCCAGACAGGTGTGGTTAAGGGAATACGCAGTTAATTCAAACAAAACAGAAAGTGTATAGCAACAAACCATATCCACTTGTGAACACTTTTACACTAAACTTCTGTTTTCTGGTTTTTTCAGATGTCTAGGCAATTCAGGAGATATTTTATGTTTAGTATTCCTGCATTTAACTAATAAAATTCAACTAAATGGTACAGTATAGGCAATCGACCATCCAGGAAATTCTCCAAGTCTATTAAAGTTTTTAGATAATTCTGGAGGATGTGAAAAAAGGGACTTTGCAACTTGTCCATAAGATGTAAATTGTAGGTGATGAAGAAGCCCCTGTTGATTGTTTTTCTACTTAAAATATTAACTTGTCTTCTGTGCACTAGTTTTCATATGTTTAAAAAAGTGGCAGCATGGTGCTTCCCCCACCCCACCACCCGGATTATGTCTATTGCATTTGTAACATACCAGAAGCACTTACTCTGATCTGATGGAAGTAACTGTTCCCATGATAGGATTCTACAACATTCCCAAACATTTTTTATCTACTATCTGACAAATCATGTGGCTTTTATTTTTCTTCATGCAGAAAAAGAAGGGAAAAAAACGCAACAAAACAAAACAAAACAAAACAAACAAACAAACAAAAAACTAAGAGAGAGAAAGAAGTAGGAGGCAAAAAATGGCAAAACAGAAGAGCAGCACAGCAAAAAAAGAAAAAGTATTAATTTAAAGAATGAAAACAAAGCAAAGATATAAAAGGGAGGGATATCAAGAGCCAGATGGTGAAGCAAACAGAACAGTAGAGAGATGAAGAGAAAGGAGAT
Source organism: Taeniopygia guttata (assembly GCF_048771995.1). Lineage (NCBI taxonomy): Eukaryota > Metazoa > Chordata > Aves > Passeriformes > Estrildidae > Taeniopygia > Taeniopygia guttata. The sequence continues at coordinate 26,024,274 of NC_133027.1, read as the reverse complement.
AATTGAACTCACGGAAAATACAATCAGATTATATTTTGAAAGTGCTTACTTTATGTATGCAGTAGTGATATCTCTAATTTCTGTGCAATATGCAAACATAATATTAACTTCATACAGTACATGAAGGAAAATTTTATTGAGTCTGTCATGCCAGGTGCAGTATGTTACAGGACATTTCAACAGAGAAATGCTTAATACCAGATATGCTATAAAGTGAGCAGATTCAAAATTGTGAATGAAAATTATTTAAGTGCACTCCAGCTTTCTTCCTGAGGCTTAGAGGAAAAGTGAATCGTTCAGAATTAAATAGCCATTAACAGAATAATTCAATTTCTGGTGATGCCTTTTCCTGGTTTTAGAAAACTGAGAGCCAGACACGGATAAGAGATAAGGGATTGTACCTTGATATTTAATGAGATTTATGGTGCACCACTGCATCAAGGTGGAATGTGCCATGATGCACACACAGGATAAATCGTGTATACAGTTTTACAGACTTTACAAGTTAGCATATCTAACAAAGATGCCCCAGTGGGAGGCCTGGATGAATGGGGTGACATTCCCCCATTCATGAACTTATCCCCTGGATGGGCCAAAACTCTAGTTTTCAGGATATGTTTGAGAGAGGACCTTGGTTTCCCAAGACAGCATTGGGTTTTCCAGCCTCCAGCTGTGAGGCCTTTAGGATTTTTGGTCTCTTGGCCTAACAAAATACTAGGGCTATGCTAAGTTATCAGACTTAAGGAATTATAAGTATGCATGCTAAGAATACTTAAGATATATAAAAATTATATGAAAAGTATATAAAAGAAAAGGCAAAAAATAATCTTGGCATCAGTGAGATTGTAATGAAGAAAAGGATCCAAATAGAGAGGATATATATGTTAGGAGAAGCTACAGTTATCTTTATCACATTATATTAGTTTGAAAATTAATTTTTCCAGTAAAAATTGAGGTTGAGGAAGAAGAGGTAAGATGATGGACTAATGTTATACTTTGAAAAATTGAAAAGTTTAAGAGAGAATTGCTAGTATTTTTCCAGGGCTCATCTAATATAACTCAATTATAAAGCAGCCAATTTGCTAAAAACCTGCTGAGAATCTAAATTGCAGAATATAGAGCCTTATTTCATAACAAAAGTCCTTTTCTGAGGTAATAATTCTCAGTATCCACTAAACATGGATTTCAGTATATGAAAATATTGGAAAGAAGGTTTTGAACACTGTTAGAAGATACAAGAGAACTGGTTAACCCCATACATTTGGATTTTAAGTGTGCTTTTAAGAAATCCATCCCGGGAAGATTTTGAGGAGTCAAATTAATGAGAAATAAAATAGTACTATGGATCAGACTCTAGACAAATATGTTTTAAAGAGAATAATTGCAAAATATTGTGATACTTTGTCTTGTGTCCCTCCCTGTTGATACTCATTCAGATGCAGTTCTCATGGGTTACAGAGTTACAAGAGTCTATGGAAAGCATTGAGACAGAATGATTGCCCAGATATAATAATCAAAAGGGATAGTTTAGTGTCCACGTACTTCACTACTTTCTTTAAAGCTCCAGTGTATTTTATTGAGTAGAATTCTGAAAACCATAAAACAATAGCAGAAGCCTGACTATAGAAATAGAGGATTCACAAAGGTCTTCTTTTTTTAATAGTAGATTGTAACGACGTGTATTTGTATTCCACGGACAAATTCAAGCGAGATCTCTTTGGTTGCTCTTGGGGGAAGAGGTTTATTCAGGATACATTGAGGCTCTGCCTCGAGCTGCCAGACACAGCACGTGGCTGGGCCTCGGGTGATGGGGGAGGGGAGAGACAGAGAGGAGAGCAGGGACTCCCGGAGGACTCTCCAGGAGGGGAAGGAAGATCCAAGAGGGCGTCCAGCCCCCTGGAGACCCCTTATCAAGGGGGGCTCCAGGGTGGGCTGGAACAGGACCTGGGCCAATGGGGTCACAGGCACCTGATGGTTCAGGGGAGGGTTACAGATGTGGGGTGAACCATACATTCTGGGGGGTGACATGGGAGAATCCATTCGGCTTTTGGACCCCGCTGTAGGTGAGGGTAATTGTCCAGCCAGTAGGGGGCGTTATACTCGTCCTGGCTGTACCATTGTGGTTCTTAATCATATTTACCTACCCTCCCCAACAGTAGATCTCCCAGCAGTTGAAAAAATGTCTAACAGGTCTAAAACTTCCAATTAGTTAAAAAATGAGAAAATTCTTAAAGAAGAAGCATCAGTTTTGAGTACCAAATCCAGGAAGTAAAGCTGTTTACAACATTTCAGATGCTTGTGAGGAGGGAGGTTATGGAAGCAGTCTGACATTTCAAACTTAATTCTAGAAAATTAAACTATTATTTTCTCTGGTAGAAAAGCCTGCACTACTATAAAGAATTCATTAGTACTTGAGAGAAAGTAATTCATTAGTCCCCAAATATTGCAGTACATTTGGAAGACTTCTGGAGTTTTTAATTGTATTTAATGAGATAAAACTCTGGGTTTCTCTTCCTCAATGAAAAAAAAAATTAAAAGATAATCAGAAAGTAAAACTTAAATTGAGATTTCACAGAAATATTCAGTGCAATCCTGGTGACTTTTTCTTGGAAATAAAACAATAAAAAAATAATTAGCTACTGAAGTCTGTGATTTTTGATCCCATCTTTAGCTGTTGCTAAGGAAGCTGCTTTTAGTGACAGATACAATAAACAGCATTTTGCTATCCTGCTTCCATGCAATTTTTTTTTTAAATGCTGAGACAGTAAAGGGTTTGTGGCAAGTTTTTTTTTATATTCACTATTTTGAATAGGTGTTCATGGTTTGACTGGTTGTTACTCAACTGAAGATTAGTTTCAGGTTTTTTGTTGTGTAGATATTATTTGCTGACAATAATTATGTATTATTTTTCACTATTGTTGTAACATGAGGCACATCTGAGCTTGACCACAGAACAAGCCTGAGCTTGTCATCCTAAATTTTCTGGTAGTTACTAGAAGGAATTAGGCAACCTTCTTGCTATGGTTTACTGTATGTGCTTTTTAAAAGTACCTGCCATAGGATAAGATGCAATACTCTCTGAATGATCCATCCTTTTGGCTGCAAAGGAGGTTAGATCCATCCGGTGTTATCATTCTATAGGTGGCCTGTCTAAGGCTAAGCTGTGGATGACCATCTCTGATATCAGGAATAAGAACAAATTAATCCCATTCTTCTTCTGCATAGGCAAAGGATCAGGACCATGTAATTTGTGTAAATTACAAGAAATAGAAAAAATGTAATAATAGTCTTTGTACTGCAAGCTAGCACAAAATGAAGCTGTTGACTATACAGGGAAAGATTTTTACTCTGTGGGCTTAGTTTTTAATCACCCTTTTAGACATTGGCTAATTTAAAGAACCATCACCAAAACCTGCAGCCCTTCCTAAAGTAAGCTCCCAGGACTACATATTTTAAATTCTAATATAAATTTTGTAGGCTAAATATTTTTCTACAATTACCAAAGTAATAAAAATAACAATATGCATAAACTGTATTTGTGTTCATTTCAATACAGAGATTGTTTCCTTTCTAAAGCACTATTATTGTTTAATGCATTATTTATTTGCAGGAAATGGATAATTTAGTGCCTTGCCCTAACTCCTTATTTGAGCAGTTGAAAAATACTTCCAAAAATAATTTTAAGGGGTTCAAATTGTATTTCCTATTTTTACTGGCAATTTACAATTTATGTAGTGACCATAAATCATTGGCAATACTTGAATCTTATGAAAAATGCACTCAAAACAGTTGAAACTAAACTTTCAGCTTTTGCATGTCTTACTGTTACTACAGCTGCACTAACATTGACTCCATCATCATCCAAAAAATTTATGTTGTCAGCTGTCACATTTAAAATCTGTAGCACAGTCCACAGTTTTCTAAATGTTTACTAAATCAGTTCAAATGTTTATAAAGAATTGAAATGTTGCATATGGTCTTAGAAGTTAGACCATTTATTAGCATCATAAAGGGGTGGGGTTCTGTTGGGTTTTGTTTAAGGTTTTGGGTTAGTTTGGGAGTTTTTCTAATACATGCATAAAAACTTTACAATAACATCCGGGACACACTCTGTGAAGACACTCAGCCAAGTCAGTTATGAACTGCATGGTCAGCTAATTACTACTATGTGTGTTTTACATGTAAAGTGACACAAAATAGTGCTGGCTTTAAATTTGCGCCTTGCAATGCATGATTCAGGTACTACTAAAAATATCACAACTTCAGTGATTAAAAATTAAGTCTTAACAGCCAGGATTGATAAAAAATTGTGGGAAATGGTAATTAGAAGTAATCACTTGGATCGTCCTTTAACTTGTAGATTGTGAATGTACATATGAAGAAAATGTTAAGTAAATTCTGAATAAGCTGGTTTCTACAAGCTAATGAATTCCATTAAGCTAGATTCTTCTAAGTTAATGTATTCCAAAATTTAAAAAGACGCAGGAATTAATTGCACTTAGTATGATAGAGCAGTAAAGGAAGTAGGGACTGGTATTTTTCTCTCTTTTCCAAAAATGGTGCTTTATGTCCTCTGACCGTGACATAAAATCAGACTATCTCACTCTGAAACATTCAATACTATGTAGGATTTCCTAACAAAAAATGAACAAGGGATATAAGCCTGAAAGGTTGTAATTTTTTCCTTTACTAAAAAAACACTTCTCCGTGGTCAGCAATTACAAGCTGTATTGATGTCCCAGACCTGAAGAATGTTCATGTGAATCACCCTTTTAAGGCCATTTGTTCAAATGTGAATGTGTATGCAAATATTTAGAGATTCAGCATTAAAAAAATAGATGCAAGTGATTGCTGTAGAATACCTCTAGAGGCATTTCCTTACAAAGCTGCTGCTTCATAAATTAAAGCACATGCAATCAAACATTAATTCTGAACTGCTCTATGTAATTCCTTTGTTTATGTCCTATGCCTTTTAAGAATGAGTTGAATGGTGCAGTTCACAGTACATAAAAGCATTTTGAAATGTATCACTATACTTACATCTGTGTTTGCACGGAATTCAAATATTGGTTGATATACTTGAAATATAGCAATATTTTTACCTTGAAAAATAGATAACAAAGAAACTATGTTGTATGTTATTATTATTATTATTATTATTATTATTACCACCACCTTTTATATTATGCTATAATAAAGCTTACAGGTTGCAACGTACTTTATTCTTTGTTGATTATAGGAAATAATTATTGGTTTACTTTGGTGCTAATATATATTAAACAAAATATATTAAAGACTTAAATAATTGATTCTAGTTATATCTGTCTTGTGCTAATGATATTGAGATTTCTTTTTGAAAAAGAAGATGTGGAAGAATAAATTCTTTTCATTTTAATGTACTTGCAACAATTGGTTTTAGAAACTAATAGCACAGCCTGTTTTGTTTATAAAGACACACCCTGATTATCTAAAACTCCTGATTATCAGGATAATCAGATCTTTATAATTCAGTTCAACAATGTTCTTTTTTTTTCCTTTACTACAGTCCATCCTAAGTAACTTAAGCTGAGATATTTGAATAGCCTTACAGTAGTGAATCTTTTAGATGTAATTAGAAATCCATAAGATAAACTCAACAATTCAGTTTTGCACAAATACATATAGTTTGAAGCTGTGTATGTCTTACAAATACAGAGAGAAACTCAGAACTCATATTTTCTTGTTTTCTAGAATACTTAGGGCTCAAATACATGTTTTTTCACATTGCTTTAGACTGCCCATTTTAAAGACTACACTGTGGAGTTTAGCATAGTCACAATTATTTTGAGAATATTGTGATTTATACTAGTATCACTTTTCTAGGTAGTAAAACCAGTGTAACATCTTCATGTCACTATAAATGAGCCTGTAGTTGGGGTTATGGAAACAACAAAATGTAGATGAGCATTTAATAGACTTGGAAGAGACACAATTTTGTATGTGAATGGTAGACAAATCTACAGGGTTACGCAGTATTAAGACAACTGGAATAAGTGCCTTGGAGAAGTTTAAGAAGCCAGAGATTGCTGGGATGTAGGGACTTAGCGAATTTCTCTGTACTGGCAACAGGTTAAGAAATGGATCTTGGAACTGGCTCTACCAGACTGGATGATTGCACTTTGTGAAGGTTTTCCTGAGTAATAAATTTATACCAACTTTTACCCATTGTTTTTGTACCATGGGAAGTAAAAATGATCAGTGATCCCCGTGTCTTCTTAAGGGGTAGTGTAAATCAGATGTAAAATGTTATTATGAAATTATAAGGTAACAATGTGATGTGTTTGCTAATGTGTTACTGATAGCTCCATAGGTATCTAGAGTTATTGCAAGTTAAATGGTTAAGTGGTCCTTCGTTATTGTAACAGTTTGGTTACTTTTTAGAGAAGTAACTATTTTGTAGAACATAGTTCAGTATTTTATCTTATCATAGTTCACAATTTAATGGTTTTTTTTTAATTTAAAAATATTAGCAAATATTTTTTCATATTCACTATATTACTTGTAACTGGGCACTAAATACATGGAGAGATTGTTTCATTTTTTTCTTTTTTTTTTTTAGGGGGAGAGGGAGTGTGTTTGGGGGGTTTTTTGGTTGTTTTTAAAATCAAATGTGAAAAAAGATCCTGGCCTTATTTACACATTTTAAACTTGGCTTGGATAATCTGTTTCTGGAGGAATCTTTCTCTCTCTCTTCACTTTGTGTTTACTCTCTCCCTACACTAATGACTCCCTGTTTTTAATAAATGGTTTTCTTTGGAAAGAGACAGAATAGATCAACCTTAATATTATCAATTCACGAAATGATAGGCATGTACATTTAAGCACAAACATCCAATAAAAATAAATACATCTGCAGTGAACATGGTAAATTATATGCAAACTTACACTATAATAATAAACAGGAAACAGCAGCATCTGAGTCTGCAACTGGCTTCTCAGGAGGCTTCATGCTTCCAGCTGTGGTAGCAGCTGTGGATCTGGCTCTGGGACTCCTGCTCAAACAAGTTGACAAAGGGCTGATTACAACATGGAGTTCAGTTTCTGCTTGGATTCATTTTCGTTTTAACACACTTTGGTTAAGAAATGTTTGCTCATTTACCCTGTTTGTGGCTTTATATCCTTCACCTCACAGGCACTGGGCTGATGTGATTATCACCTAGTGACCTTGATCATAGGGACCTTGTACTGTCTATACCATTTGTGGAACATTGAAATTTGGTTTTGGCATACTGGAAGAAATTAAAAACTCTTTTCCTCTTCCTTCTCCCTCCCCATCCCCAGAGGTTGTTCAGCATTTTTGTGCAAAATATTACACAGTCAAGTGGTGTATTTTTTTAGGTTTTTGTTTTATATGCATAGAAACAATTTAGTAGAAGACTGAATGATGCAGTGAAATCTGCAGACAGGCGAGCAAGTGGGTAAACTCTGCCAGGTGAAACTTCTTTTTATCACTTAAAGGGAAGGATTCTGATTTCTCAAAACCTCAGTGAGCGAAACAGCATATACTTGTGTGTTGCTAAAGCATCATGTATCAATGTGTTCACTTGCAAGTCCTTCTTTCCATCTCTGGCTTCATGGGCTGTTGTCTTTTTCTGTGTGCTGAAGACTTAGTTAAGCTTTGTCTTGCCTTGATTCATCAAAGACTTAAGCACATACTTAGAATTAAACACTTCCATTGCAGATTCCACTTTACGAACTCCCAGATATTTGCTTCTGCTCTCATACTGTGGAGTATCCCATGAATATTCTGAGACCGGAACAGTCTCTTTCATTATGGTATATTTTTTAGTTTCAGTCCTGCCATCTTTTTAGAAAGCAGCTGTATTCTCCAACTTAATTGAATTCACAAATTAAATCCCAGTTGCCTCTGTAATTTATTGCTCAAACTCTTCTCTTTCCTCTACTGCTTTTCTTCACTAAGGATCTCCTAAGAAAAATAGATACCACATCCATGTCTTTCTGTGCTTTCTTCTCCACTGTCAGAGAAGCAGAAGTTTCTTGTCTACTTTCCAGCTGTACCCCCTCCACTTGCCCCAGTGACCCCATGTTCTGTTCTTCCTCTTATTTTTTCCCTCCCTTATTCTCTTTCTTAACCTCTCACTGTCCTTTGGCTCTTTTCCACTTGCAATATAAGCAAGCATTTGCCTCTTAAAAATTGCACCTTTGACCCTACTTGGTTCTTCATATCGTATCTCATCTCCTATCTCTTCTTCATTCCTAAGCTCATTGAAGGCGCTGTTTATAATTACTGTCTAGAGGCCCTCTTCTGTGATTCCCTCCTATAACTCCTACACTTTGGCTTCTGTTCCTTGCTTGCAACTGCAACAACTCTCAACAAACTCCCTGATGACAAGATCTCAGAAACAGTAGTCTCTCCTCATTCTTCTTGATTTGTCAGTAGTGTTTGCTGCAGTTGACCAGACTATTCCTTTAACTTGTGTCTTCTGCTGCTCTCTGTGGCTCTGTTTTGGTAATTTTCTTCTTTCCAAGCAGTTCTGCAGAATATCCTTCAGAGTTGTTTCCCATGTTGGAGTCATGTGGGTGGAGGTCTTGGGGCTCTGATTTGGTGGTATTCTCTTGTGATTTTAATGCCCTTTGGGTTCTTTCATCAAAAATCAAACAAAAATGTAACAGCCAAATTTATCTGTAGATAACAGATCTACCTTTGTATCGAAACATAATTCCTCACACATCCACTTAATAGTTTAGAAACACACAGATGCAATTACAGAGCATCCCACACAGCACTGCCTTAATTCTAAATTTCCTGGCAAATACTCAGACCAGACACATGATTATCTTCACTCTTTCACAGAGACATGTGTATTTTCACATGCTAAGCACTCCTCACTAGCAGTAGTCACTGCTTGCCTGCCTATGTTCCAGCTTGCATGTAGTTTTCTGCAACTGACTCAAATTGTATTTCATTTCCTAAAAGAATGCAGCAAGACCTTTTCAAAAAGAATTCCACAGGGCTTCATCTTAGGCCCTGTGTTCTTCAACATTTTCATAAATGACTTGGACATAGGACTGGAAGGGATACTAAGCAAGCTTGAAAATTTTATAAAATCATGAAGAGCTGTCAACTTCCTCAAAAGCAGGGAGGCCCTGCAGAGAGACAATGACAAATTAGAGGGCTGGGCAATCACCAACCCTATGAAGGGAATGTGCCAGATTCTGCACCTGGGATGGGGCAAGCTTGGATGTACAGACAGACTGGGGAATGAGATGCTGGAAAGCAGTGCCCCAGAAAGGGACCTGAGGGTCCTGGTCAATAACGAGTCTGAGTCAGTAGTGCCCTGTCAGCCAGGAGAGCCAACCCTGTCCTAGGGGGCATCAGGCACAGCATGGCCAGCCGGGCAAGAGAGGGGATTGTCCCACTCTGCTCTGCACTGGGGCGGCCTCAGTTGGAATATTGTGTGGGGTTTGGGATGCCACAATACGAGAAAAATATTTGTGTGCATTCAGAGAAGGGAAACAAAGATGGTGAAGGACCTTGAGGGGAAGCTGTATGAGAAGCAGTTGAGGTCACTTGGTCTGTTCAGCCTGAAGAAAACTGAGGGGAGACCTCATTGCAGTTACAGCTTCCTCATGAGGGCAAGAGGAGGGGCAGACACTGATCTGAACTCTGTGGTAATCTGTGCCAGGACCTGAAGGAATGGTCTGAAGGTTTGCCAGAGGAGAATAGATTGGATATTAGAAAAAGGTTCTTTACCCAGAGGGCTGTTGGGCACTGGAACAGCTCTCCAGGGAAGTGGTTACAGCACCAGCCTGACAGAGTTTGAGAAGAATTTTGACGATGCTCTCAGGCACATGGCATGACTCTTGGGAATGGTGTTGTGCAGGGTCCAGGAGCTGGACTCAGTGATCCTTGTGAGTTTCTTCCAGCTCAGCTTATTTTGTGATTCTGTCTGATATTTTATGTCTTCTATTAAAAATGCTTATCCTGATATATGTCTGGAGTGCACTTCGCTCTTTTACAGCTGCATTTTAAGTACTTCACTTTCAAATTTAATGTTATCACCACATCTCTATTTTTTTTCCAACTCATTAAGTGAAGATATTAGATAAAATTCTGCCAAGCTGATTCTTGATGAACTCTACTGAAAATTTGTTTTTTCATTCTTCACTGGACTTTGTTGTCTCTCTGGTAGGAAATTCTTTTCCTGTCAAATTCTTTCACTAATCCCTATTTTCTCCAGTTTAATATTGAATATCAGATGCCCAGATAGATTATATCTACCATATTTTCCTTGTTTAAAATGTCAGTTGAGTCGCAATGGTGTAAGTATGCAGAGAGTTCATAATCTCAAACAGATTTGTGTATTGTTGCAGGCAGATTCCTCAGGTCACCACATACTTTCATACCCCAGCAGGCCCAGCTGAATTATGTGAGCTCAGGCAAGTTTCTGCTCTCTGGTGTGAACCACAGGGAGTATTCTGTTGTTCTCTAGATACCTTTTGGCCTGCTTTTACTTTTATTTGCCCTACTTCATCCCAGATGTCGTTCATGCCACATTATCACTACCAAATGCATATCTTCTTGATCTGACATATGCAGCCATTAGGAACCTGTAAAGATATGTAAGTAAAGGGAACACGTGCACATACATACTATATGTTTTGCATTTACTTAGTATTTAGTGCTGTTCTTAATCACTTCATAAAAATGCTGTGGCTGATATTGAAAATAATTTCAGTAGGTGTATGCAGTCACTAGCTCTAGGCACTGTAGTATTATGTAAAAAGCAATCTTTTGGGTCTGAAATTCTTCACACTTAGTTTCATTTGAAAAGCTGTATGCATAAAAAAATGGAGGAAATTATCCTGAATTGCTTTTCAGTTACATGTCACTGAAAATCAGGACAGTGTTTAACTGTTAACAGTAGCTACATTATCTTTAATGTAGATATGAAAATTCAGAATTTTGGAATTTAAACAGTGACATGTAAATTGAGGCTGATAGTTAATAAATTCTGTGGCCAGGTTTCAAAAACCTGGTTTTCATAATGACATATAGATAATTGAAATCATGCCTAGTAGGCATCTGGATTAAAATTATGAGCAGGATGTAATGGACCCAACCACTTTTCTGGGAACTAAATTAATTTCCATTTCTTTGTCAGAGCTAATCAGACTCTTTTTAGATTTAAGGTTGGCTTAATTCTTACTGTTACTTCTAGTGAGCCAGCACCATGCCTTCATATAAGGGATGGAATACGCTCTATGCATTAAAATATGGACATTTTTTTGCAACTTATTTTTGCCTGTTACTGATCTTAATTTCACATTCTATCAATCAGTTTCTCCTTCAACTGCAAAGAAACAATACATCCTTTACCCCATGGACCTTGACTACATACAAACTGGCATCCGTTCAATCCCTTTTGCATTATACAATGTATAATTTTACATTATATCCTTCGGTGTTGAGCGAAAGGGAATGATGGGAGATCGATGGAGGCTCTTGTTCTCCTATTAAGCAGTTGAGCAACCTCCCACTGGGACTGGGGCTCTGCAGGCCTCTGAATCTGTTGTAAATCCTTTTACAGTCACACTTTTGATTTTGACTGGATGTTTCTGGTTAGTTTAATCATATTCCTGATCAAGTTAAGATAAACAATTAGAAGTTTTATTAGAATTTCATGGGTCCTAATAATCATTAAAAAGAGGAAATTTAAACTGAATTCTATGCTAATAGAGAATTAGGGCTGAAGTTTGGTTGTGGCTTTCAGTTTTTGTTCTTTGTGGAGCCAATAGCTGCTGAGGGACACAGTTTGGCTTCTCAGTTTCTTCTTGTCCCAAGGCATGCCTAAATTACAGCTTGCAATGGAGCTATAATTCTTCTGGGGCACTGGGACAGAAATGCCAGTACAGAGAGAGTGGGAAAGCTTCCTTAATCACCATAGTTCTGATGAGATGGTGGGGTTGTCTGGAGCAGTCTGTGATCTGGCTAGGTAGTACAAGGAAGAAAGTGATATATTTCTCTGAATACCCTGTGAGGTCAAGGCAAGGCAAGGCAAAGTTTGAGCTGACTCTTGCAGCTTCAGACAGAAATACCAAGAAAAACCAAGTGTCCTACAACATTGTAAACTTGGCCACATTGACAGTCCTATACAACTCGTAATACATATTGAGCATAAATAAAGCTTTGCATTGCTGTTCTGTGATCTGAAAGGAAAATTGATAAACCTTCTGTTGTCATCTGATGTAATTTTAACTTTTCATTCAAATCTTTATGTTGATTGGTTTATATGTTCAAAATTATATTTAATCTATTTGTAATATAACATGGGTGAATACATATATATATATATATATATATATATATATATATAAAATATAAATATAAATATATTAAAAATATATAAATCAGAATGTTGTGCATTCTTTTTGTTATAGATACGTGTCCTGTGCCTTGGGATGCCCATATGAAGGAAACGTTGTACCAGATAAAGTGGCTGAAGTAAGAGTGAATTTATTTTTAATGGCTTGTCTTTTTAATGAATCAAAAATACATTTTAAAATTGCTATAACTAATTCTCTCTACTTAATAATAAAAATTTAAGGAAAACAAGAAAAAAACCTTGCTAATGCTAAAACTTGGTGCATAACCTTACTTAACCATATACAGTGGTATATGGTACCATAACCATATACATAAATGTGAGAAAAATAGCATATTTTGATTGTTATCAGTCATGAGAAAAAATCTTATGCACTACTTCATCTAGCAAGAAGGTAAGAAATTACTTAAGGAAATAGACTCAAGCACATATGTCAGTGGACTATGTTGTACAGGAGGGTTTCCTGCACAGCTTTTTGCTTTTAAAATCCATTTTATGCTGGAGTAAGCACACTGTATTGTCTTTGTGCTTCTGGTGAGGGTCATGTGATTGAAACATCAACCAAAACTCACCCCCAATTTGTTTTCTTAAATTGCTCTAGTGTCATGATGGAGTAAGTTGCACCTTCCCTCCCTGCCCCTTTTTCCCATTTAGAATATAGGATAAGGAAGAAGATATGTTAGTCCAGCCCTTTTTCTGGAAGAGAGATGAGTGAAACTGAAGTGTAAAACTTTGCAGGAAGGCAAAGTGGGCATCAAAGTGGACTGTAAAAAAAGAAAGTGGAGTAAAAATTCCAAGAGACTTAAGACAGAACATGCTGGCCTAGAGCCAGACTTGTCTTTTCTAGAAGACTTAATCACCTATTTCTGTTGATCTAGCAGAATATCCAAACCATTATTTTCCAGTTTGTAGCACTAGCAACTAGTCGACATTTGTCTGATATATTGTGTTCTGTGTGGGTAGTTTTCAGGTCCTGTTCTCCTGCATCTTCTTCTAGTATACACTCCAGATGGAATTTGTGATAATACTTCTCCCACAACATCCACACAAAGACTCAGAGTCTTTGGAAAAAAAAAAAAAAAAGCTAATTTGGAAGGTACTCAGTATTTGTAAATTTATTTGTTTTAATACAAAGTGAAGGTTAGAAATGACACAACTTTAGTTAGAGCAGATCACATACGTTTACCATGTTCCCCCACTGGCTTCTTTCCATGTGTTGCTTGTTTTTTACTGAGAAAAGCTCCTTTTACTGAGAAAAGCTCCTTCTCAGTTTGCCAGTGGGATTGCCATTTAATGTTCCAGACCTGAAAACTTTTACTCACAGAGCTATTTTATTTTCATAGAATCACAGAACCACAGAATAATGAGGTCGGAAGAGACCTCTAAGATCACCAAGTCCAATTTATGTCCTAACACCTCAACTAGACTATAGCACCAAGTGCCAAGTCCAGTCTTTTTTTAAGCACATCCAAAGATGGTGCTTCTACCACCTCCCTGGGAAGAAAATTCCAGTACTTTATTATTCTTTCAGTAAAAATTTTTTTCCTAATATCCAAGCTATGCCTTCCCTGATGCAGCTTGAGACTGTGTCCTCTTGTTCTGTCAGTTGCTGCCTGGTGGAAGAGATCGACCCCCAGTTGTCTACAACCTCCCTTCAGGAAGCTGTAGAGAGCAATAAGGTCACCTCTAAGCCTCCTCTTCTTCAGGCTAAACAACCCCAGTTCCTTCAAATGTTCCTCACAGGGCTTGTGTTCCAAGCCCCTCACCGGCCTTGTTGCCCTCCCCTGGACACGCTCAAGCATCTCAATGTTTTATAGTTTCTATCTTATCTTAATAAGTGCTGTCTTGTGTATCTGTGTACCACTGTGTATGTGTTCATGAATAAAAGCTACCACATTAAATTTAATAATTCCATCCCTGATTCAGTAAGCACTGCCATATATAGAAGCATCCGATGGCTTTTATATAAATACATGCATAGAATCATCATTGCCAAAATTACTGGTTGAGTTGCTAAATTCTTTCAGAGAGCTGCTGCTCTGGTCATCATCTTTTTGGAATGGGAGCATTTTGACTCCCTTGAGTGTATATTGCAATCAGCAGCTACGATTGAGAGGTTTAGGCAGTTTATCCCGAAGTCAGTAACGGTGACCATTTTAATTCTTTTAAAGCAAAATATTTTTTAACTGAAGCAAAAGCAATTAGAAGAGGTGGATTATTTCAGACTACATGCATTATTACAGATTGTAGTAGACTAGATTAATTTCTTCCATGCTAGATATGTAACTGTTTTACGCATAGTTATCGAGTGAGTGCAAAATTCAGATGCCTCAGACTTATGGAATCTATGAGGTACGTTTGTATGGTTCTTTATTTAAAACGAACAAACAAACAGTTTTCATATCCTAAAATAAATTGCCTAGTCTTATCCTATTACTCTGCTGATTCTTGAAAGAAAGTCATTTATCATTTTGTGGTTTGGATATTTCAACTTTAGGCAGATAAAGCTTGAAAGTTTTCGGAAACACTGTATAATGTCCTTGTAGCCAGTTGTATAATCCATTATCATATAATTCCATCATATGCTTGGCTGTTTTTGTCTTTCTGCCTGCTTATTTCTTTCTTTAGCTTCCTTTTAACCAAAAGCAATTAATTCATTAAATTAAATATTATCTAGGACACATTCTGATCTATAGAAAATGTACCTACTCTTGTTTGAATATTACTGGATCATTAAAGTTTCCCTTACAGCACAAGAACTGCAGGTTTTTTAGATTGTAAATTGATTAAAATAATCTATAACTGGATTATCGACTTCTGTAATCTATATAGAAATATAGTTTTAGATATTATTTCCAGGAGTAGGACTATTCACATGCCTAAGGGGTTGCAGTGCTAGTTCCCCAATTCCCATTTTGATCAATGCTTAGTGTCAAGACAATGTTTCCGAAGGGAATAGCACAAGACTCATATGCATAGCAAAACTGCTCAGTGGTGCAGAACACAGCCCTGTTCAATCAAAAAAGCTGAAAGCTCATAATCACATCCTGATTACATATAAAAACCAGTGGATTCTCCTATACCACATTCTCCTCCCAAAAATCCACATTGAAAGCTTACAAAACTGTATCTAACCAGCTGCCTTCTACTACCGTAGAATAGAAAATTGAGTACAAAAATTCCCATTCAGCTTCCAAGCTTTAAATTAATTATAGATCTCTTTTTAAGGATCACTTTAAGTTTAGATCATGACGAGTCATTGATGATGCTCAGCTTGTTAAGTTTCACCCTCTCTTCTTCCATCTTTCAGAACTCTGCATTTAGAAAGACCCAAGGACTGAACATGAAAAAGAAGTGAATGCAATATGATTTCTAGCAGTTTATATAGTCCAAGTTATGACTAAAATACTCAGCTAGAAAAACTTTGAATCATGCATTAAAAGAAGAGGGGGGAAAATGTAGTACATGTCTTTGCCCTGATCTTAAAGAAACACTAAGGTTTGGGGTTTAACTGAATGTAATCCACCACTAACTGCAGATGATCCTTTTTCTTTCTTACAACAGTAGTCTAGTTAAAATGCCTGCCATGTGTTGATGATGTAAAAATATGCTGTGAGATAAATCCCTTTTGCATTCTGGTGAATGTCCCTTTCTTAAAACGTATGTTGAATTTATGTGTATATGAACCAAAGAATCTGACTTTAAAGCACAGTTTTACCACATGTGCAATAGTCATAGCACTTCTGTGCCTTAAGCAGGGTGATTCAGACTATTTCTTTTTTTCAGCTGTTCTTTGAATTAAATGAACAGCAATATTAATCCAGCGCTTCCGAGACTGCTGGTGCAGCACTTTGTCCGCTTCCTCAGACATGCTCACAGCAATCCCACTGATGAAGTCCTGGAATTGTTTTAACAGCACACTGCAGTGTGACTTAAGATGTCTTTTTGGAAGAGAGTTGTATTTTTTCATCTCTAAACAGTTAGTTTCTAAACTGGGATTCCGTTCCAGTGGAGTGGTCTTTTGGGATCTTTCATACATAGTGGGGAATCCTAAAGGGGACAAACGTATTGAGCAGCTGAAAATAAGGTGGAATCTTTCCAAATGAATGCAACAAAAATAAGATTGAAAGCTCTTGCATTTGATTCCTGAAGAAATATTTTCAGTGAAAATATGATTTTCTGCTCCTGAATGTGTTTCTCTCCATGCAAAAATTGTGGACCCAGACCTCAGTTTTCACTCATGCAAAGAACTCCTTGAAGATGTAATTCCAGAAATATTTAGGGCTCTGCTTACATAAGTAAGACCTATTTGTATATGGTTTTGTTTGATATTAAGAAAATTCTTAAAACTTAAGGACTGAATTTTAATTAGGTTGCAGTTTTGCTTTGTTAGTATTTTAATGTTTGATTTCATGAAAAGCAAGTTTACTTCATGAAATAAATATTGCAAAATTAATGTTGATTGCAGCACATTAAAGTTTCAGTTTTCATTGATTTTTTTAAGTGCCAAGAGAAAGAAAAGTCAGGGTTTTTGTTAACTACTTATTATCTTTGCTGGCTTCATATAATGTGCAAACAAAAAGACAGGTCTTTACCCTGCACAACTTGTAAGCTGAAATGGAGAAAACCAAACAGCTGGGAAGTCCCCAAAGAGAAGAAAATGTTAGGAAAGGGCTTGACAGAAACTTAATTCATAATGTTAAAATTTTGTTCATTTGGATTCTGTGGGAAAGTCAGAAAGCAAGTTTCTGATGGATTTGACT
Source organism: Taeniopygia guttata (assembly GCF_048771995.1). Lineage (NCBI taxonomy): Eukaryota > Metazoa > Chordata > Aves > Passeriformes > Estrildidae > Taeniopygia > Taeniopygia guttata. Next base: position 26,007,125 of record NC_133027.1, on the reverse strand, counting down.
CGGTTAGCTATTCCATGTACAGAATGTAGCAGAACTATAATTTTGAAATAAAGAGGATCCATGGGATGTTCTCCTTCTATGTCAGTTTTCAAGAATGAATATAGGTTGTCTGATAAATAGATCCACCTCAGTAGGTCAAAACCTAAAACCTGTACAGAAGTGTGTCCTTTATAGTGTATGTTCTTGACCCTATTTTATACTCTTTCATCTTGACCTCTTGGTGTTTTTCTGTTTCCAATCAGGTATCTAAGCGGCTGTACAGTATGGGCTGTTATGAAATCTCTCTGGGAGACACAATAGGTGTGGGGACACCTGGAAGTATGAAGAAAATGCTGGAAGCTGTTATGAAGGAAATTCCTTTGAGTGCTCTTGCTGTTCACTGTCATGACACGTATGGCCAGGCATTAGCCAATATCCTCACAGCCATGCAGGTGACTTGGTTTCTTGTTTTATAATATACAATAATAGTATTCTTATTTTAATTCAATTTAATTCAATTTTAAAAAATCCTGCCATTAAAGAAATCATTAGAAGAGCAAAAAAGCACTCACTAAACTTTAGAAAATTATTTCTCACACATCAGATTGTCTACTGGGATTATTGCTGTTGTTTTTGCTAGGAAATGTCAAAACTTATTTATTAATTACCTTCAATTCCATACAAAATTATTAAGAAACAGTTATGATTATTACATTTCATTGACATTAGATGAAGGAGGAGCATTAAATACTTTTTTTCTGATATCTCAGATTCCAGTTTTTTTAGTAACAGTATGTTTGTTTTCCACTGAATTAAAATTTCTACTTTGTAGATGTGTCTAAAAATAAAATGGATTAATGCATAATTACATCTTGATTTCAGATGGATAAATCTAAAATATTGGTAGTTATGTACACAGAATAGTCTCGATAATTTCATCACTTTTCATATGTCTTCATTATTCTTTTTTATCAGTTATGCCTTCCAAGTAAGATTAGCAACAGCTTTATGTTTTATTTAATCAGCATTCAAATCTGTGCCTAAGTAATCAGAGTTAATTTCTGTAAGAGATTTTTTTCCTCTTTACTTTGATATATTTTTCAGAATAGGACACAACACAGAAATCAGACTGCAAGTTCTAATGTAGTTTTTGTAAAGATATAATCCTGAGAAATATCTTAATATGCATATGCTTTGCTAAGGACACCTACTTTTACTAAGCCTTACAGAGTCATTAGCAATTTACGAATCGTAGGCCTTTATTTTATACTTAATGGTGTCTTCTGTTTCCGTGCAATTCAGGCAGTTATTTTGAAGGTCCAGGTTTCTTTTGTCTGACTTGTTATTTTAGCAGAGCTCATATTATGTTATTTAGGTACAATTGTGTTAACAGTATTAGTGGTATACACCACAAGAAGGAACAAGGAAGGTTTCAATATGGGAATCCACAGGTATTCGACTAAAGAGGGAATGTGAAAATCTGGTAAGAAAGGTTCTGACTTTTACTCACTGCATACACTATTCACCCTTACTCACTATTACTGTTACAAATCTGTGTGTATGTACCATAAATAAATAAATTGCTAATTTCACAGTTAGCTTCAGTTGCAGACGCAATAGCTAAAAGCATGTAAACCCCTGAGCATGGGAGGAGTTGGCCATAAAAATACTTGAAGCATTGTTTTTCAAATCCTTCCTTAAAATAATTGCTGTCATGGTGCCTACTAAACACTGAACAATGGCTATGCTTGGTTAACTCCAGTATTTGTTGTAAGTGATTCTTGTCTCATGTTTACCTCTGTATCTTTTTATTTAGTTCTTAAATCCAACTGCGTAAGAGCTAAAGGTCAAAAAAATCTCTTAGGTATCTAATGTGCAGTTTAGGATAATTAACATGCAAATTCAAGAGAGCAATAGACTTAAAAAGAATTTCCTGTGCAACCTTCTCAGATTCCTGGGAAGGCAGGGGTGCCTGAGACCCACCAGAAAACTTCCCTCTGTTGTCATGGTCTCCTACAGTACATGTCTAAAGGTGCAGTGGTTTTGGCTGAGCTGAACTTGTCATAGAGTTTGCCAAAAGTCCTTGATGAAGCAGGCATTACACAGTCTCTCTGACTGGCTTTTTGCAAGCAGCTCCTTGGCTCACGTAGTAGAAGGTCCCCAGCCTTTTGGATTCTGAAACAGATCCTGCACCTCACAGCGTCCTCTCTTGTCTCTGGTCAAAAACCCAAGGCAGCTAGCAATGAATTATAACCCCTTCTAAAGCAATACTCCTAAAACAGGGACTCCTAAGCTGCAGCTCAGCTGTGTGCTGAAATGCTAAAGCCAGTGGATCAGAGTGCCCAGGTCACTTCTAGTCCCTGCTGTCAGCCTTGCCTGTGCTTTCCTTTCTGCCAAAGATACAGGAAAGGCAGAACACTGGAATAAAAACCCTTGTCTTCAACTCAGCTGCTGTTTCCTAAACCAAACTCTTCTCAGACACAATTCCTTTCCCTTCCCCCTTTATGGGTAGTTGTGACTGACACAATATTTCAGCAAGAGTGAAATGTGTTTGGGGGGTCATAGAAATAATAGACTACAGTTATTGTTTGAAAACAAGTTTAAAGAACATTCAGCAGACAAATTACACTCTTCCTAAGACATTGCTAAACAACCCCAGGCTGAGTACTGTTGTATATTGTATTTCCTAAGAATTAATGAATGACAGCTGGAAAGCCACAAATCACTCTGCACTAATTCAGGCATTGCTTCGATGGGAAATCTCCCAGGAGTAGAAAGAGTTGCTGGTAATTCAAAAAGTGATTTTTTATACAGATCACATTGTTTCATGCAGGATTATACTACCTAGAATATATTCTTTCGTTTGGGTCTGATCCAAAGTCATCTAGAACTGACAGGTCGTATCTGTATAAGAAATTAGGAGGGCAGTAGTCTTGCAATTTTAGTATTCACTTTTGTATGTGTTGTTTTATCAAAAGGATAGGTAGTGAAAGATGGGAGAGAGATTAGCCAACTTATAAAGCAAAAAGTAATTTTTTGAATTGTTGAAGCAAATAATACAGACAGAAAGGAAATGCACTTCATTTTATGAAAATAATCTGTGTAAAAATGTGAGGAACATGAAGTGATGCTTCAAAAGATACCAGTGAACATTTATAGTAGAAACATGACTGGCTCTTGGTTACATGGCTTAATATAAAACTACCAGAGTACAGAATTTACTATAAAGACAATTCAGAAGATGGGAAATGATGTGTAGATCTAGTCAGAGGTTATGGTATTTTGAGTAAAATGACATGTGTGCATTAGCTAATGTGAGAAACACATAGTGTAGCTAACAGAAATAGTAAAATATTTATAGGAAATTGTTACAGACCTCCAAGGAAGGGTAGAAAGATGGGTCAGGAAATTTCTTTATGGAGACGCCCTGGTAAGGTAGGCCTTACCATATCTAAGATCTAAAGAGATTTGAGTTTCACTGACAATTAATTCATGTTGTGTGTACAGAATGAGTGTGGAAAGTGTTTAATGGAAGTGTTAAAGAACTCTTTTCCTGTATAGCTTGTGTAGTTGCCAGAAATAGATTTGTATATTACATAAACTCAAACAAGAGAAAGAGTATGCTAAGAGGCAAAGAGGGCATTTGTCTGTCTGTGATACCTGAATAAAGGAAACAGCCACACGATTGTCCCATAGAATTTTATCAAACACAAATTGCTATCCTAATTCATTAAAATGAACTGATCCCCACACTATGAGGATCAAATTCTAACTTAAAGAAAGCAATTATAAAACTCTAATGACTTAGAAAGACCAAGGATTTTTACCACCTTGTGTGATCATGTTCACCCTATCGGACACAGAGAAACGAATGAGATTGATTACATGCCAAATTAAACTTCATTTTATGAGTTCTGTCTTTTACCAGAAAACAAGAATTTTTTATATAAAATCCCCACTTTAGTACCAAAACCAGAATTTATCAAGCCTTTAATTAAACTTTCAAGGTTCAGACTGCAAAATCCAGATTTGAGAGTACAGGTTTTTTACAAACATTATAATATACTCCCTTTTAGAGAGCTTGAAATATTTAATAATATTTTATTAATTTCTTTAAGGTCCTTGAATTTTAAAGATGAAATAAACTTAAGAGAAAAGTAAATCCAAATAAGAATGGCTGACTGCTGACCTTTTCCCTGCATCACTTAACTAAATTGATTCTAGCCTCTTGGTGTATGCTGGAGACCCTAACTAAACTGCATATTTTTGTGCATCCAGTTTACTTATGTAGTAAAATCTAGGTTCACTCAAAGGCACTCAGTATTGGCCTGGCTGGCCAGAAGCAGGAGAAGAATCTGAATGTAGGTGCTGAAGTTCATGGTTTATTAATTTACAAGGATGATTTTTTACAGGAATAGAGCTTACAACAGCCAGCAACATGAAATGGTAGAGCCTAAGTTAAGTGGCTAAAAAAACCTGTGTTTAAAATTCCCTCCTCTGTGATTTACATGAACTTCCATACAAAACATTGAGTGAGATGAATTTTCCACCCAAAACCATCTCCTGGATGTAGCTGTCCATCTTGTCCCTTTCTTATTTTCAAATACAGGATTTGGTTTTATAGCTCTTGAGCTTGCTTGAAGTCACAAGCTGCCATGGCCCATTTCAGGTGCAGATTAGAAGCCAGCTTGCTGCTGAGATCTCTTGTCCAGGAGCTGCTTGCTGCTAAGGATCTTCAGTGCAGGCTCTCTCTCCTCCAACTGGCAGTGGCTTTAAACCTGAAGCTCTAGTGCTTGGCCCTTGCCTGAGCTACTCTGCAGCAGCATTGCAATTGCACTTGTGCCATCTGGTGCCTCCCTGATTCTCATTCTCATCCTCACCTGCCAGTTTGACTTACTGGCTTTACCCTCAGACCTGGCTGATCTTGTCTGATCCTGGTTATTGTGTCCAGACCTGATGCCAGTCTTGAATCTCTGACTCAATTCTTGGCTGTGTTTTTCTGGTGATGCTGCCACTGCCTGCCTGGCTATGACTCTGGATTCCTTGCTTGCTTTCTTTTATGGAGGAGTCTGTCCTTGCTGCTTTTTAGGACAGTCGAGTCTTTAGAGAAGGGACTGGAAACCAATAACTTGAGCTTTAAGGATGGCTTGAGCATTAAGGATGGCTTTTAATGGCAGGTAGTAGAGTGGGCACTGAGATGTGGCAGGCCTCATGTGCTTTGATCTTGGAGCTCAGCTGGAGGCTTTGTCTTGCAGAGGCAGGATATTCCTACTCAGTTAAATTCAGAAAGCATTTCCTGGTGTCTGGGTGTACACAAAGCCCTAACAGTTCTCCACTTGCAGCTCTGTTGGTAAAAAAAACAAACTCAAGAAAGCGTGAAAAATTGGTCTTGGTGTCTGACAGCACTTAAATGTCTCTCTGGTGCCAGATTATGTTTGCTGACATTTTCCTCTTAAGTTTTCAGATCTGAATTTCTGTCATTCTCTTCTGACATAAGAGAATATACCTGTAATGCCCATAGTGATGAATTTCCAAATAAATACATCATATGTAAGAACACCTCTACTAGAAGATTCACTTAACATTTGTATCCTGCAGTTTTATCACCTTGCATTTGTCTGGCATATTTTAGTATATATCTACAAGAGTGATGACTCATCCTAGCTTTTCCCAGTTAATGACTAGTAGTTGCAGCTAGAAGCCAAGCAAGTTAGGTAGCTGAATAGAATAGAGGAGTGATAAAATAAAATAGTAGTAAAATGGCATGAAAATATGGATAGAAGTGGTGGAAGACTGAATGGGAAAAAGGCAAATGTGTGTGTATATTACTTCCAAATAAATTGTTTCAGGGTTTCTGTTGGTTATTTATTACCCTTTTACTGAATTATACATACAAAGTTACACCAGTTAATATCTTGATTTAAAAAGAGGAAACAGGATAATTTTCTTCAGCACATTTTTATGAAACTATGTTGTAAAAAGTTATAAGCACAATATCTTTAATTTAGTTTTCACAAGCTTTATGTAACAAACAACAACAACAAAAAAAAAAAACCCAAAAAAACCAAACCCAAACCAATACCTTGTCATTCTTCATTTGTAAGCAACATTGTCTTTTTACTTCCCTGAAAAGCACAATCATCCAGAGCTATAGTGCAGTACCATGAATTGACACTTCTGTTTTAAGTCCAAGATAGATAAGTAACAGTGAAAAAGTGTGAAGCCTTGCATGAACTCATTGTGCTAAGAATTTCTCCTATAACAGTGAATATGCACTTTTTAGCCAGATTTGTGTGTTGCTACAAACATCAAAAAAATACTGGTTTTGGGGAGTTCTATAGTAACTGACAAATTGAACGTGTATTGACCTGCCAAAATTCTTGCTTCAATAATGCATTAAATGATACTAGTATTTTGGGTTTTTTTTTTTTCAGTAGTGTGCTGGGGCACTCACTACCTGGCAATTAAATGATTTATATCTGAACTAAATTTTAACAGAGCAAAAAATAATTATGACAGTTCAGTTAAAATTTCAATACTGTCTTACAGACTGTTTTTCTAAGATAATAGGGAGGTACTGTATGGAATAAAGGAGGTACAGGAGGCAGGAACCATAACATACATCTTGGCTTGTCTTTTCCTAATTTGACATATCACTGTACCCATGGCTTTTTCTAACTTTTTTTTTTTTTTGTTTGTAAAACTGAAATAAGGCTTGTCTCTTTTACTTTTTGAAGTGACAGGAAAAAACCAGAGGAAGTTCATCAGACAAGTACAGATAGTTTTTATGAAGATTTAAAAATTTTTAGAATTGAAATTTAAAAACAGAATAGATTTCAAGTATTGCGTAGAATGTACTTTTTAGAATAAAAAAGCTAAGGTATATGAGTGAGCAAATTATCAAAATACTTATGTGCTTAATCAAATTATCTGAGCCCCAAACCTTCCATTTCTTTAATCCTGCACAACCTGGCACTCTGAAGTCATTATGAAGCACAATGTGAGCGTAGGAGAGACTTGCCATGTGGAGGATGCACATACTTGGGGATATTGAAAAAAATTTAATATGCTTTCATTCCTATTTTGAGGAAGGCATAGAAATGGAAAGGCTTCAGCAGACCTCACAAGTTTTCTTTCCTCTGCTGTTTACGAATATATGACAGGAAACTGCAGAAGACTTAAAAAAGATCTCCAGAAACTAATTTCAAGGTTCAGATATGGAAACATTACAAAAAAAATTCAGCTTGACTGAGGGTAGCTGTACAGAATTCAGGAAGGGCTGGTCATGCTTCAGTATTTTGCTGGAATTCTTTAAGGCAATCCCTGCCAAAGAAGACAAAGGATGTACAAAGGCGATCATATGCTTTGATTTTTTTAGAAAACATTTTACAGTGTTCTGTTCTGGAAGTTCATATTAAGGTGTGGAGGTATGTAATAAGGGGAAAGTTGGCTAAATGGCAGGAAACAAATGGAATTATGAAACGGAACTTCTTTAAGCTGGAAAGCATCCATCAGCAGAGTTGTGGATATATCGGCTTATGGAGCCTAGGTTTTCCTGCTTAAATGAATAATTTGCAATGCTGTAATGCTCATGTTAAGACTAATTTTTCTAACTTGAAAAAATTAGATTTTTTTCAAATTTTAGATTACAATTGTGAGAAAGAGGATAGCTAGCACAATTTGTAAGTAGAAATCTGTGTCATACTCTAAAACATGCAAAAGAAAATGTTAGAGATCAAAATAAGAGAATGCAAATACACAAAGTTTTAGGTAAAGCAAGAGACTTTACTGCAACATGCCTGTTCTTTTAAATAAGGGTATTCCCAGATTTCTACTTTTGGATTTTTCTAAGAATTAAATTATCCAGGGCACTTACTGAATTTTTGCTGGGTCTGAAAGTATAAACAGTACTTTTGAATTGTTAGCAAGCTAGGCAAAATGTTGCCAGTAAAATAAAATTCTTTAGAAAACATCAATTTGCCTTTTTGTTTCTGTTTCCTTTTATTCCCCCTTCCCTTTAGCACTTAGCTAAAGATAGCAATTAAAAAAGCAGATGTTGGAGACAAAGAAGTATGTGACATTAGGAAAGCATGTGGATAGAATTGTTTGACATTGAAAGCTAACATGACAGGTGAATAATAATCTATTTGAAAGCAGATAAGTTAGAGGGGAAATGGCAGGTAAATTATGCAAAGGTGGCAGGCTACAAAATATTAATTTTCTTCCTCTGAAGAAAACATAAAAAGAGGGTGTCTACTTTGAGAAAGTGGGAAAAAACCTTGTATTCAATCAAACAATATTGCTACTGTGAGCAGTCAGCTAGTTACTATTGTAAATGAAAAAGCATACTGCACAAATGGATAAATCAGACCTACATATGGGAAGAAAATAAAACATAGGCGTTCATGCTCAAAATCTGACAGATGTTTTCCAGTATTTTCTTTTTGGTTTTTTCTTCTTTTTTTTTTTTTTTTTTTTTGGTACTGTTTTTTTGGTTTTACCTGTAATGTCAGCAAAATAAGGAATTAAGCAAATGAACAGGCAGCACCACTCCTGCTCTTTTCTCAGATCAGTACAAAAGAATTAGCAACTGTATTTTTATTGCTTTCTGCTGCTTTTTGCAGAATGTGCACAGTGTGCAATTTCTAAGGAACTGTAAGTTTTTGACCCCTATCCTTATGCTTCAGAAAACCTTGATAGTCTGAGAGTCCATAAATAAATGAATCACTACTATTATTATAACTGTTACAGTATAATTGGGGAAAAACCTAAATAGTAGACTTTGCTTCAAGGTTGTTATTGTTTGGACATTTTAGGATAGGAAGGGGAATATATTTGTTATTGTGTATTGAAATAGCAGTGAGAGTTCCTGAGGCAGATTTGTTTACATGCATATACCAATAGGTAGCCTATATATATGGTTTTGTGGGTTTTGATTTTTATTTGAAATGAAACTTAACTTACTATGAAGGATTAATAAATAATAGAAAGGTACATTGTTTAGCTGTCTGAAATATGCTGTAATATTGGATTTCAGAAGCTATCAGGCCTGGTTACTGAACCAACAAACCTCAAGTCTAAGTCTGTTTCAGGATACTAAGAAAAGAGATCCTTCATCAGGTATAAATTATTCTCATCTTCAAATTACTCACTAGAGCTGACTTGCAACAGTAGACATGACTTTCCTTTGGCTTACAATCAAACCTCACCTATCTTCTAAAGTATTTTTAAGCATTTGATTTTTACATACAAATCTATGCATCTTTCTTTGTATCTCTGCAAATTCATACATATCGCTCTATGTCTATATGGAATGGACATGAATGAAAATGAATGGAAAATCATTGCAGCAACTATACAAATAAAATCTGAAGTGGTTTTAGTTTTCTGTGTTAAAAGCAAAGATCATTTCTATACAAATAGTATTGAAGCTGTGTATTTATTAAAAAAAAATAATTTGCCCCAAATATTCTTTTTTCTTGTTGTGTCCTCCTTGAACACTTCTTTTTCTTGGAATGCTGTTTTATTGTACCTTGCCTTATCACGTCTTAAGTGCTTTATTTTCTGAGTTCCCCATCCTGTAAGTGGCATTCCTTTGCATATTTCATTCTGCAGTGTCTGTGGTACATTCCAAATTAAGCTTCATGATCATTTTCTGATTCATTAAATCTAGAACCATTAAGGCCATACTGACTTGGTTGATCAGTATCTAAAATACATTTCTAATATTGCTTTCATTACTGTGCATCTTTGTCCTCTTGTGAATGTACTTCTTTCTATGCAAAAATAAGCAGATTCAGAGAATTTACTTTAGGTGGTTTTCTGGTCTTCATCAGATTCTGTTCTGCTGCATCTTTAGTTGTCATATCTAGAACTGCAATTTGAAAAAGGGAAAGGAACTGTTATTAATAAGATCTGAGAAGACAATTCTGGTTTTTCACCTTTTCCCAGATTATAAGAGTAGCACAGTAGAGTTTGCAAACAAGGCTCACACAAAATTGCAGAGAATATAATTTAGATATAAAATTAGCACATTACAGTTGCTTTTTAGGGTAATGCTCCACACAGCCTATTAGAGTCTATGTCCCCTTCACTTTGTTGTCCTTTATAATTCCTTTTGGCCATCCTTGACCTCTGTCAGTGCTTAAGCAGAGTAAATATCCTGCTGGCAGTTCACTGGCAAGAGGAAAGAATGATGTGAACAGATACTATGCTCCTGCATTCACCTAACCCGAATATTTTCCCTGGTACTTATGTTAATTTTTTTTCTCTCTTTCACTGTTTTCCTAGTCATTGTTTGATAATTTTAAGTCCACATAGCCAGAGCAACAGTCTGTTTATAGACCCCTTTTATCATCCCAACAGTGTCTTGTTTAACTTGACTATTTAAATGGCTAAAAGTCAGCATCATCCATTTCTGAAGTGGATTGGGCAGCAATCCAGCTCTTTTTGTTAGAGACAGACATTCATTTTTTTGACCTAGAAACAAATTACTTCCAAATGCTGGAAATGTAAGAAGGCTTAAAAAAAAAGGGTTCAGGTGTTTATAGAACAAATTAGTATAAAATAGTTTTCAAAATGCTAAGCCACATTTAAAATAAATATTTAGTCCTTCTAGAAGCTGTGAAAATATAGCACTAAAAACCTGAAATCACTGATCTTTAGCATGCATAAAATGTATGGTGAGGGCACACTGGTGTCAAATTCCCCATGCATATTTCTATTGTGCCTTGGATTGCATGCTTAAAAGTTTGTCTTTTGGGGTGTTTTTTGCATGATTGATAGTGACTGGCTGTAGGTTTAATGAGATGACTGCCTGTAGCAATCAGAAATTGAACTAATAACTGTTATTTTACAACAGTGTGTGATTCAATTCCTAAAAATGAAAGTCTTGATTATCTAGATGACTGGAAAATGAATTTTCATCGGTCTGAAGATTGTTTCTTTTGCCTTATTCAGCATTACATAAGCACTGTCTCATTGACAGAAAAACAAGCTAGTTCTCTGCAATTGTTACTTCTCCCTTTTAGTTTTATGGTGTGTTGCTTGTCTCGCCCACACCTTCCAACTTCCACAACAAATGAAATGAGATTTCCACAAATACAATCCTACACAATTGGCTCATCTCAGAACCCATCCTTGCAGGCCCATCCCATTGTCCATTCTCAGCACCCCTGCCACAACATGCATTTCTTCCTCAGTTGCTGTCCCATCAGTTGCCCATGGTAGTTTTAGAGATGAGCTTGTATGTCTCAACAGGGTTTGCATTCCTGCAGTGGCTGTATCACTTCTTTAAAGGGTTGCCATGCTCAGCACATCCTGGCCTCTCTGGTACTGTGGCCAATTGCTATGTAAAGCTTGTGTCCCAGAAACCAAATTCTTACCCTCCAAAAGTCCAGACTGGCACCTATGGATGGGATGCTAGTTTCCCAGACTGTGTCAGAAATGGCTTGCTGGAGCTGTCTGCCCCAGGGCAAAACTGTGCTAAGGACAATGCAAGAGTTACTCACAGTGGGCAGTTGAATTCCAGTCCTGATGCCATTTAGGTTTTTGGTCAAATATATTGCCACAAAAGAGCACAACTACCTGTGCATTGGCCACACAAAAGAGGTTTTTGCTGTCATTCCTACTAGCATTTGTGGCATTCCACAAATGACATTCCATAATGACATCTAAGGCTCTGTCTGGAGATGAGATTTCAGAGGTTTTGGTCAGCTCTGAGTGTGCTGCTGATGTCTCTGGGGATTTGAGTTCATATGTGGAACAGTGACAAAAATAAAATACAATATATAAACATAATTTAAAAAAGAATTGTGAAAGAAAAATTTTAAAAATTTGGTCAAGATACTATTAAGTACCGTTAAGACCATTTCCCCCCCAGAATTTAATTCCTCATTTATTTCTTTTTTGAAAATAATTTTTTTCTATAAGTGTTGCTTGACTTGTTTTTAGAAGTTCTCCCTATAATCATATGGAACTTTAATCTGGACACATCAGCTGGAAGAAGATAAATGGCTGTTAGACATGTTTATTTTTCTACTTGATGGGAATTAGTCCCTCTCCCTTTTTACCCTAAAGTAGTTTTTCTTAAAGTTTAATAGCAACTGTAAAAGAACCCAACAGAATCACTACAATGCTTTCCCTCTTGGAAATTATTGCTTTCATGACCTTTCATTATATGTGAGTGTATGTATTCTAGTTTTTGCCTGAAAAAGAGGACATTACATGGAACCTGAATTTCAGACCTAAGCAAGGGTCAGAGGAGTTTGCCATGGCTGGACTTGGGAAATGACAAATCCCAGGGTCTCCAGCAGGGAAGTGTAGTGTTTACTTCAGGATGATGCTTCCTTCCTTTTTGGGCAGCTCTACAGACAGCTGTGCTGAGGGGGTGGAATTAAACCTCTGGCCATTCTTGCATGTTTACAGCTCCTCAGAAGGAATTTTATTATTATCTAGCAAACAATGAAGGAGGGAGAATTATTTTCTATTTTGAGAAGTATCAAGTGGCTTTAAACAAGATTTTAGTGTGCTTTCTGAGGTAAATTAAACTGCAGAAAATCTCTAGATAACTGTGACCAGTTCTGAACTCACTCCAGATGAGTGTTGGGTGGATCTTTGTAGCTTGGGAGAACGAGGGAGGATTTGCATAAGTGGAATTAGTTGAAGATGACTCTTCAGCTAAGACAGAAACCAAAGCTGATGTAGTACCTAAAATATGACAATCATTTTTTTTTCATTCTGTGCTGTGCAGAAGCAACACAGAAACAGTCTCCCAAGTCAAATAACTTGTCACTTATCTATTTTTTGCTTTTGAAATATTGCACTATGAATTGAAATAGCCAGGCATTCAGAAAGAAAAACTTTTTTTGTAATTTTTAAACATAAATGAATAGTACTGTTATACACTCCAGCTTGCATGTTTGCCTGTTTACTTTTTTCTTCTTTGTTGCTTAGTGCAAATGATATGTGGTAAGAATGCCAGAGGCAAATGATGTGATTTGCTTGAGTCCATTCAAATGCATAAAGTAAACACTTATAGAAAGAAACATTTTTTTTATCCAATGTTCATAGAAGTTAAATTTTGCTTGCACTAAGACCTGCAACAACAGGAAATAATTTTTGACTTGATGGAGCATTTTTTCATCTAAAGAATAAACCAAGTAAACAAAATAAAAGATTTAGCAGAGCAATAAAACATTCATCTATAGCAAAATACAAGGTGCTAAGTTGAATGCCTTTTTAAACAAAAGAAGTTTTTTGGCTTTACTGCTGGCAGATACATTGGATAGACAATTGCAGATGTCTTTTTATAAAAAGGAACTTCCATCAGAATAAGAGAAAAATCTTTTCAAGGTGTTTTACATTTTGTGGCTCCCCACCCTAATGCTACCATTTAATTAGTCAATGTATTTGAAGGGGAGGTAGTGTAACATGCTAAGGTACTGTAATGTGATGTACATTATGGAGTTGATCCAATTATAATGGAACAGTAGATGATGGGAAACTATCACATGTAAAAAAAAAAAAAGTTTCTTGCATTGTAATAAAAATTGAGATTAAAATTTTATTTGAAATAAAAATTCTCCCTGCCTAGGGTGGCCAAAAAATGCTCTATTTGATTGCATCTTCTTTGCCCATGTTACTGTAATTATTGTTACTGGAATTATTCCCATCCAGGATTCTACTCGAGACACTGTATTTTTTGCACAAAATATAAAGTGCTACTTCCTTGCAATTATACAGATGACTAAAACATATATTCCATAGCTCTTAAAGGGAGATTGTTCCTTGGTTCTGAATGTAGTTTTTCTAACAAGACCTTAGTGGTCCCATTTGTTAAGTACATTTGTCTGAGTCTTGAATCAAATAAGGATGTGCACAGCCATTTGCAAGTTCACAGGCTATTTAGCAAGAGTGAATTTTAAGAAAAAAAATGCCAATAGAAGTTTTTTTTTTTGTTCTTGTTTAAAAAAATATAAAGGGAATAATCAAATTGCAAGCAAACAGAAATATCTGGTACTTTACTATACTATCATGTTTACTGTAATATTGCCATGATTTTTGCTTAACTAGTTGGGAAAGTGGTCTTTAGTTACTCTAGAGAATGAGGTGCAAAAGAATGAATACATTTGGTTTCGGGGTTTTTTTTGTTTGTTTTTTTATGGCATTTGATGGAGTTGTTTACTTCATTTGATGGAGCTTTTTACTCTTGCAATGATTTTCAAAACACAAATAGCAGTGAAATAAAAAAAGAAGCAGGATAGCTGCTGTAAATATTTTGTAAAATGTCCATCTGAAGCCCCTCAGCCTCTGGTAATTAGAAGCCATACTGTGGAGATTGACAGGGTAAATTACCAGTTAATGTTTACACAACAAAACATATGCCCAGTACAATATCCTACACTGATGTTACTGAAACCAGAGTCCGGAAATGTACAGTGGAAACAAGACGTGGTACTTTTCTTGTGCCAACATAAACAGCAATTACAGCACAGTGTGAGAGAAGTCATAAGAAATACTACTGCATATCAGTAGTTCAACAAAGTCAGCACTTTTGTGTAATTGCAGGGGAAAAGGGCTGAAAAACATTACAGATCTCAGCAAGAAATGGGCCCTTTATACTTTCAAACTGATCCTTGATAAAACAATGCTGGGGTCATGAGAAGGCTACTCTGCCAATTTTGCTTCACTGTGGGATCCATTGACATCTGGCTGAGCTGCGGAAGCTGGAAAACTTCTTTAATATTCTCTTGACAGTAAAGTGGACATGTGGAAAACATTCTAATCTGTTAATCTTTGGTGCTCCTGAAGAAAAAGGACATTTGGCTTTATACTTTGTGATGATAAATATTGTCTCCAGTCTAGTTGTAAATAAGTTAAAAGCATTTGAATGGAGGATGCAGTTCTTATTTTCCATATATGGGAGAAGATGGATGTGCACCTGTGCAATCCAGAAGATGTAACAAATGCCAGGAGTTTTTCCTAAGGTTAGTTTACCATACATCTTGGAAATCCACCTTTCTTTATGCTGAGTGTGGTTTGTCAATGAGTATTGGTGAGCAGAGTATCTGAACGTCCATACATCCTACATCCTAAAGTAGAATAAAGTATTGTTTCATTCAGGGGATTCTGAAAATAGAATTAAGAGAGATTTGAAATAGTAGTTAAGTCTGAATAAAAAGCGCAGATTTTACTTAAAAGCATTAACTGTACCAATTATTTTTGGTTGACCCTAAATCTAATATGGAGTGATGGTGAATGATGGAGATACATATCTGTTCAGCTTGAGGAGGATGCACAATTGTTCATTTCTGTTGTGAGAGTTATCTCCAGAAATGAGAAACGGAATCTCTTCCATTAGAAAATAACTGCTATAAAAATATATTATGTATTCCAAGTAGAAAGCATCTATTATGCATTAATAGCAAATATGCAAAATGTAGAAGATACTATGGATTATATAAATACCAAACTCAGATTCAAAATTCTACATATCCTTGTAGTACATTCTAAAATAATATGAAAAATTGTAACAATGCATGAAGGCTCAGGCTGAATTGAAGTCAGATGGCATTTTAAATGTTGTTATTTTGTTCCTTTAGATACCTTGATTCTGATACATGATAGTGGTACTGTGAAATGAAAATAGTTCTGCTCTACTTTCCCTGTGTTTTTATAAATTCTGGCATTGCTGCAGATTTATTTTAAAACATAAAAAATAGGTGTTTTTTGTCATCAATCTATTTCATTTGCTCACATTGGTAAAAGGTAGTGTCCACTGTCACTTAGTGCATAATGCTGCAAGTATTCTGGTTATAAGAAATGAGAGAAATTATTCCTCCAAGAACAATTTGGTCACCCAGCTTAAGAAGATGAAGATGAAATGAAGTGAAGATGAAGAGTGACTCAACACAAATTGGTCTTCCAGTAACTAGAAGGATTGGGAGTTGGTAGAAGCCAGCAAGGACAAAAAAAACCAAGATTGAAAGAATTTGTAGTTTCTTTCTAAGGTACAGATACAGTAAGAGAGGTAAGATAGAGTAACTTAATTATATGCTCCCTGAATGTAGGTAAAAAGGGGCCTTTTCAAATACTGTCATGCTTGGATCAGATTTGCCATTTTCATTGATAGATTCACATGTTCCACATTTGCCACATGTACTTCAAATACTTGACTTTTCCCTGATTCTTTGTAGTAGTCCTCTGCCCTTTTCAGTATTGTGGCTCACAGAGAAGTGCACTGCCTGCAGCCTGCATTTTAAACATTGATTTTTACCTGTTCTGTCCTTCATTCAACTCATTTTCAGCTGATGCCCCATATTATGATAATTCAGCTATTTTATTTTAGTGGGAATGTGTCTACTCAGCTTATCCTCTGTGAGCCACGCATGGAAGTGAATTTTTTTCTTTTGTCATTGGACCATAACAGTCAGCAGTGCCAAGCATTCTTTGTCCAGTCACAGCTTAATTTTCCTCTCCCAAAGCTACCCTCAGTAACTTTACCATGGAGTTAAGGAATCATTTCTCTCCCCTGTCCATTCAAAGCCCTCTATTTATTTTCCAGTTTATTTTTATTCATTTTCAATGGCATGTAGCATAGGAGAAAGACCTTGTTGTTACCTGATGATATGTAGGGCACAGGCAACCTGGCACAGCTTTCACATCTCTGGACTAGACTGTTCTATCCCAGCCTACCCCAAAGCTACCCTTTGCCTGTTCTGTCTAGTTCTCACTTTCCCTCCTGACCCCAAGATTATTCTCTTCTCTTCCATACCTATTTCATTGGTCTCCTGACTGTGTTCATACTTTTGTCTATAGAACAAATACCTTGTGTTTATAGATCAGGTTATTTCAAGACACAGTAAGCAGATAAATTGTTAAACCATCACAGGTTGGCTTGAGAGCAGCAACTTCTGCTGAAGAGCATCTGGAGCAGTAACTACTCACTTTGAGTCAGCAGCAGCATCTGGCAATGCCCTGGCTTGCCTGGGGAGGGAAGGAAGGGAGACTGGAAAGTCACTTACTGTTTTGATGATCATTGCATCTTCATGGGTTGCAATGAGACCTTGGTGTGCCTCCTGCTCCCCCTGCAGCTTTGTGATCCTTAGCAAGGGAGAGCTTGAGTTGAGCACAGCCCCACACCAGCAAACCCAATGTTTTTAAATATAAGAGTGCACATATTCATTAGAGGAGCACAATAAGCCTGCATAGGCAATAAAAATAATGATTTGTGAACATCTGCTTCATTAATTGTTTTATGGCATAGGATTTTTATTAGCATTCCAAAATCTCAAAACCAGTCTCATATTGAATGGAAGTGATTCCCAATAAACATCCATGAACGTTTTCTGAAGAGCCAGATCTGCAACACTGACCTCACTGCTCAGGCTTTTTGTGCAGGTGATGCATTGTCAGTCAGGGACACAGACTTTCCAATTCAGTCTCAAAGAAATTGCTTTACATTTCTTTCTTAAGGTTAAGAAAAAAATCATAGCTGCTGCTCTCCTTGGGCATTTTAACTCCCAGACTGACTAGTTCCTGACAATAAGGTGGAAATAAGGTGGAGCTTCTCTAAGCTTGTAACTAAGTCCAGACTGGGATCTCTTAAGATTAGTATCCCTTTTTTGCCAAACTTGAGAGTGCAAAGCTACAAGAATATCTCCAAGAAACTCATGTAAAACTTATTGAATGTTAATGTAACAGAGTGTTTTTCTTCCCCAAAACTTGTTCCCGGAAGTGGCCAAGTCCATTTTTCACTGAAACTTTCAAAACAATCCAGTTTGAGGCAGAGACAAGGTATGGAAAATATAAGTTCCAGCAGTTAAAGGCTGACAAAGTAATAAACAACTGAAAGTGGGGCCTTATGACGGAAAGTGTTAGGGAACTTTAACTCTAGATGTCATTGCCAGCTTTGCTTATAATAAATGTGTCAGTAGCAATATGAAGAGATGTGTACAATGAGTTAAAGGAATGCAGAATTAACCTATTTTATGTGGCCCGTCTGCCCACAAATATCTTGCATCTCAGTATGTTTTGGAAGAAAAGGATTTTTTTCCCCCCGGTGAATGTATTAATTTTCAAACGACGTGAACTGGGAAATTAGCTATTTTAATGTAACAGTGACACCCTGTGGTCGATAGGGATGGTGTAATCTCAGAAAAGCAGTTTTGTGATGTGTTAACCTTTAGCAAAGGCAGAGAAAAAAAGAAGCAGGAAGGAAATACAGAAAACTGTCACAGATTTCCACAGAGAGATGTTATCCCATTTTATTGCTTTATACATAGAAAATTATGATTCTAATTTCTTAAATACCAAAATAATATGTATTGCATACATTTATTATATGAAATACAGGAGAATGGCAAGCTTTGATTTTAGACAACTTGACAATGCAAATTAGGGAAGGGTCTTTGTTGCCACTGAACCTTACAAAGCATTGCTGGCTTAGTCAGTTCTGTGTCTGGTTAATTCTCTGTCTCTCTACAGGAGAGGGTGTTTCTGCCAGTGGCATACCATGTAGTTGTGGGTAGCAGACTGATGCCAGAGAGACACAGTAATGTGGCAGGACCACACCATTCCAAGAGTGCCAGCTAGGCACTGACCAGGCTGCAGCATTAAATAGCATTAGTCTTGTACTGCTTCCTCCCTGCCTTCTCCCTTCCTTGAACAAATGCTGAACTAATGCAGACATTCTTTGCAGTATCTGCAACGTGCCTCTGTGCCCCTTGACTTTGTGGCACAAATCTTTTTCTCTTTAATGAATACCTTGTATCCTTGATATTATGCTTTCAAAATCTTATTGTTTAGAAGAAGCCTAATTTATGAAAGACCTGATTTATAGCTTCTGATTTATACCACATACTTTCCTGGAGTTACTGATGCTGACCTTGCCATTTTTAAGAGAGAAACAAAGTTAAACTTCTGCCAGACAAACCAGGTTTGAAGATCAGTAAGGAAGGAGAATGACTATCCCAACAAGAAGTTATGGGGAGCTAGTAAAGCAAACTGAGAAACATGAAGCATTTATTATTCACTGGCAATAATGGTTTCCTGTTAAAATTGGCTGTTTGACAAAGGTGATGAATTTAATTCTTTACTTTCTCATTGGGGAATTAGGAAGTTAGCCTGGGACAAGAGTAAAAAGTCCTCTGCCTTCTCTAGAGAGTAAGCTAAAGCTAGCCAAAGCTAGAGTTTGGAAGGTGTTCAGGAACCACTGTCAGGAATTTTGTGATTATCAAAAAGTGTCAAAAAATATTGAAGAACTGTAGTTGTCCTGGAAGCCAAGCCATTGTTCACCCCCACACATGTCCATGTGGAAGCAGCTCAGTGAGTGCTCATTTAGGACATATCCTATGAAATAGCTGCAGTACAACTTCTCATGAATGTCAGCACAATTTAGTGCCTGTCAGGAAGTGACAGTGAGACTATGGACTTTTTAAACATCATAGTGACAGTGAATTTTTTGGAAGATTGGATTGCTAAAAGGATTGAAACTCATTATCTCCTGTGAAAGTCTGACAAATATAGGAGATGTCATGAAGGAAAACACCTTGTTTTACATATTTTGTCATTTTTTAGGTTTTAATTTAGAGCTCCTTGTGCTTTTAATGGCTGCAAAACCAAAACAACTTCATAGTTGCTCAGATGTGCAGAGGAGTTATTTATTAGTTGCTATTTCAGACTCTGTGCTTGGACAGGCTGGGCTGTAATGTCAAACTACAAATTAGTTAGTAGCACTGCTGCAGGATGTTTTCCAACATCTGTTTTTAGCACTGTTAGGTTGGAGCTTAGAGTATAGATTATTTAAGGATTTTTTTTAATGGGGCCACAGTGAAGATGAACTGGGGTGATTCTGCACTTGAGTCATCAAACACATGATAACTGTCTGTGCAACATGCACGAGCAGACAGATGCAGCTGATCCTGTTGCTGAAATAGTAGTACATTGCTGTAGATATCCTTTCAAAAGCATTGTGAAGAGAAATTTAAAAGACATTATCTTATAGGAGAGACACCTGCTCACTGCATATTAAGATCACTGATTTGAAGAACTTTCAGATTTGGAGGTCAGTCAGGGTTGCTGTATTATATATGCCGTGTTTAGACCTTGCCTTCCAGTGGCTTAATGTTCAAATAGCAAATACATCCTGATAGAGATGCAGTTTTAGGGACTGTGTATTTATGCACTGTTTCTGGGGAGTAATTGATTAGATGCCCTGTACTAGGGTTAAAGCCATCCCCCCAAGGCTGCTACCAATGTAAAGGTACTGTTAGACCGTCTCCTTTTTTTTTTTTATTTAGCCAGAATAGTCAGTAATTTAAAAGACAGAGCAATTACCACTGTCCAGCATGTAGAAATTACTGCTCCCACTGCTTAGTCAGCAGAAGGCATCAGGGTTTTATATGCTCTTGCATCTACAGTAAGATAAATTGTCTGAGCTTACTCCAGCTTCCAGTGAGGGTACTTTGAATAACTCAGACAAGGCTGCCTGAGAATACAAGGGTGTGGTCAGACAAAGATAAAGTCATGTCACCTTCAAGTCACTGTCATATCCTGTATCTACCCACAATCACCAACACTTTCAACAAACAATTATAAGCCACCTCTACCCCACTGCTGCAATATTTGCACTGCAAATTCAGAATTACAGTGATGTTGCTAGTGTATGTACAAGGATATCAAGAATTAATATGTGTATATATTCAATTTCTTTAGAAAACATGCTCTTTTAATGCTGGAGGATATTGGTTTTGGTTTTACTTACAGTGACTGACCTGTGAAGGACTGGAGCAGACTACTGATTTTTTTGGCTGTTTTTTACCAAATATCATTTCTTTAATACTTTTTTCCCATTTGTGCAAAATGACAAGAATTTATTGAGATAAATTTTTGGGATTAGAAAGTGACTGTTTATATGCTACTGAAGCTGTTCTGAGTCGCTGATATTCCTTGGGAATTTAACAGCCTCGATGTACCTCACCACCTAATATGGCTATAGTTTTATCCTCTTGTAAAAGTTACTGAAAATGAGTGCATGAAGAAGAATGCTCTAGCAGTTATGACAGATTTGGAAAACCTCCATGAAAGACACTTTCTTTTATCTTTTCCTCTCTGAAACAGTAATTTCTGATGGAAATTTAAAAATCAGACTGAGAGAGCGGGCATAGTAGTGGGATCATGCTTGTATCAATCTGTGCATCCAGCTGTTAGGTGCCCTTTTCTGCAGACCTCCACTATACCCTAAATCCTTCCAGTAAGAATCCTTACATGTGTCTCTGCATGGACACTTGCAAGCTGAGAGCTGCCACTGTGGAGCTTGGGCCAATGACTTCTAAAGTAAATGCACGAATCTTAGCAGCTAGTGCAAAAAGAGACAGGCTTTCCAGCTGTCATGAATCCATATCCTCCGTGTACTGGATACAGATGTGTCATATAGCACATTTTCTGAGTGGTGGCTTACATAAACAAAGAGTGTGACAAGTGACTGAAATGTGAAACATGCACTTTGGTGATTCACTCAATAAATCACAAATTAGTGTACTTTAAAGTATAGTATCTCTCTTTAGAGATTCTTATTATGTGAGCAATATTAAATAGTACTCTCTTGCCTGTCACAGTTATGCACCTTGACTCCTTTGAGGTCTTTATTACAGGCTTTGAGATACCTAGACCAAGATAATATTTTCTGTCCAAGAATAGGACCTGGGACAACACTTCTTTATTATTGCTCTCCAGAGATGTTGGAAGTTCAAAGAGTCTGTAAGGCCAATGATAAAACTATGGAGCACACTGTTAAAACTAGAGGTAAAAAAAACCCCACATTACAGTAGTTTATTTCAGAACTCAAAAACCAACTACTAGGTATATTTGGAAAGGGGACTTAGCAACTGCAACATGCAGGATGTATCATTTTCCCACATTGCCAGCTAGTTGCATGCATCTGTATCCTTCTGGGAAGGAGAAGCTTGGGCTCCCAGAGTGGCCTGCAGGAGCAGGTAGGTTCTTCAGAAAAGAGATCAGCAATCTCTGCAGTCAGACTTCTAAGCCAAACTTCCTGACTTGAAATGTGGGTAACAAGCATGGCTTAAACTCTCAATCTCTCTGTACCCAAAGTCGGGGTTTGAAAATGTATCTCTGCACAGGAAATCCTGTACTGAATTTCAGTCTGCCTGACTTGTCTTATAGTTTTGGTGTATGTCTGTCTAAATTATTCCTGTGGGGAGGGAACCCTCTAGTGTGCTTATGGCAGAGAGGATCTTGTGTCTTTGAAGGCTTAATAATTGTTCTGCCTAATTCCCTCGCCTGCTTCTGATTATCTGTAGAGCCTGAATGCCTCCAGAGGCAAGGGGAAGACTCCCTTTTCTGACAAGGGAGACCCAGTGTCCTGGATTACATACCTAACATATTGTAATAGAAAATGTTTGCTTTCCAATTTCAGCTTTATTTTAAAATCACATCATAGAAAGAAGAGGGTGCAAAAGCTCTCTAAACATATCAGTGGAAGTCACTGGCTCAGTTTTTTGTCCCCTCCCTTATCAGTCTCTTAGGGAAGACTTTATCCCATAGGAAATGTAATATTGTTTTCTGGGTGGGGTTAGTAGCTGGTTTATTACTTTTTATCATGAATATGCTGAGTGGATCAGAAGAGAGAAAACATTTGAATGCAGTAGGGAGAAAATAAAAAGCAAATAATTATGAATTTACCACAGCTGAGTATTTTTTCAAGTCTTAATTTAAGTCTAGTTTAAATGAGAAAGCTTAACCCTGTGCACCAAGTATTCTCTTAAAACTATTCCAAGCTCAACCTGTACATATGTATGGAGAACTTCCATTGATTGTTTTTTGCATGAAAACCTTTCATACTAGATGCAGGTTATTTAAAAGCACTAAGTTGAAAGATAAAGAGGGAAAATACTTAAACCTCTTTCTATAAAACAGCAATCATTTTATCTGCCAAAATCACACATAATGGACCATTAGTTCTTTGTTCCATATCCTTTGAAAAGTCGTACCTTATAAAGATGTCATGACTAAAACCATTATAAGGAATTTCCTCCAAGGAACATACCCATTTGTGGAGAAATGCATATTTTATGCATGGTAACCAATACATATGGCCTGACATTTTTGAAAAATTATAAATAATACTCTGTGATAATGCTTCATTTTTGTGTTGTTATTTTCCAGATGGGAGTTGCTGTAGTGGATTCATCTGTTGCAGGACTTGGTGGGTGTCCCTATGCAAAAGGTGCTTCTGGAAATGTAGCCACAGAGGATGTGATATACATGCTGAATGGTCTGGGGATCAACACAGTAAGATATTTTTACTTTCTCTTAAGACTTTAGGGAAAAATAAATGTTTTTCTAGGAAATATACGATATGTACCTCACAAGAACTTGTGCTGTACAATAAAATATTCAGAGCCCATAGTAGTTTTTTGGCTTGATATGTAACAGGAATGATGTTGTCTTCATTAGCAATTTAGACTAGAAATAGTTTGTATATTTAACAAAATTTGAATAATCTACTTCTTCCTACCTGGAGCTATGAGAAACTTAGTAGTTGCTGCTTTGTGTCATTGCTCTGCCTCAGTAACCACAAAAAATTCAGTGCTGTAGACATTTCTACAGAAGGCTGATCATCTCAACAGGGGAAAGACTGAGCAGAGCTCATTTTTTGTCGCAGTTTTGGATTTGGCTCATAGTGCTTATTAATTTGTTGTCAATTTTTCTGACTTCAAAGTTGAAAAAAAATGTGTTGTTTGGCACCCAAGCACAGGCCATTGTTATTTCTCAGGAATTCGCTTAGTATATTTCAAAATTGTACAAAACCTGTTACTGGCTAGAAGGCTTCACAATGATTTTTATTACCAGTCCTGTTCTTGGAGGAGAGGGCAGAGCAGCTTATATGCCCTGAGCTGTGCTTTAATGAACCTTACCAGTGAGCATCCACACCTCAAGAGCACCCATTTAGTATCCCTGTCATGTTAATTATTCTGTATTCCTAGGACTCATTTACTACCTTCTTCAATAAATGTGCTCTTTGGTCTTCCTGTGGGTCCCCATTTGTCTGGATACTGGGCATAATGAGTTCGTGCTAACTCAGGCATTGCTGTAACTTTATGTTTAATTTGCACGTGGACATGGAGAGTCAAGTTCAAAGGAGAACATATAAAGAACTGCCAAAACTACAACGTGTGTGGTTTGCATTTAAACTACCACAGAAAGAAATCTAAATGCCTGATACCTGAAATAGGAAGATTTGAATTATTGAGGAGTTCATTGGAACTTATCACTTGTTTGTAGGCTGCAGTTCCATGTGGTGTACATGCCAGTAGAGTTCCTTGACATGAAAGGATTGCAGAACTTGTCTCTCGATTGCACATTCCTTGGGCACTGTTAAAGCATATTCAGTGCCTTAGAGTTCACAGTAAGCATTTATCTGCTCTCATTTGCAAATAAATGCTTACAGTGGAGTTCAGGATAGATATCAGACACATGTTTAGAAAATGTTCAATCACAAGTGTTAATGTACAAGTGGACTCTGTTTTGAACTGTTTGTTTTGTACACAACTTGGGGTAGCTTTTCTTCATGAATATGTTTATTCTTTTGAAATAACACAATTCTTTGAATTTGAATTCATCCTTTTTGCATGGAGTTTTGTAGTGTTGGATGATAAATAAGTATAGTACATATTTAGACTCTATAACTTCTAGCTGTAATTCCAGCTCTTTATTCCAGATTCTTTTGGAGTTGAAAGATATTACTCCAGTATTTGGTCCACTGCTGATGGGACAAAAAAATCTCTCTCAAAGTAGTAGAACCTTTCAAACAGCTAGAAGCTGTAACTATCCGTAAATCACTGTAACTTTACTGATCCCCATTACTGACCTATAACATGAATCAGGCCCTTTGTTTGCAAAAATTAGACCCTGGAGCAAAAAAACTTGGAGTCTAAGCATTTTCAACATGTGTATTTATTATTCTTAACATTTTTCACCTCTTTTTTAGGGAGTAAATCTTTGTGCCGTGATGGAAGCTGGAAACTTCATCTGCACAGCTTTGAACAAGAAAACAAATTCAAAGGTTGCACAAGCTTCCTTCAGTACTGGAACTATCAATTAAATGGATTTTTCTTTTTGCAGCTTGATTACATTTTCCATTTACCTTGACCAAGGACATTTACTTTAGGAAAAGAAACAAGAAAACCATTGACTCAAAGAAACAAAATAGAACCGATAAATTTTTTTTTTTTAATGGGAACACTTATTGTACTGTACTGTCTTGTCAGGAATTGTCTGATTTGTAAGTAAGAAATAAATGACTGTAGTACAGAACCCTGTACTTCATATTTCTAGAGATGAGAAAAATGTATAAACACCAGGACATTTTACCATGTTTTAAATTGTAATTTCAGTTCTTTCAGGAAAACTGGGTAGAAACAGTGAGTACATAGTTAAATTTTAATCAAGATGTCTTTCAGAACAGTAAAAATATTTTCAGTAGTTTATGAAATCTCACACTGTGTGTGGCCATTCTATTATGTATTTTATTTATCTGAATTCTTGCTTTTCATTTATCAAGTCACTGTTATGAACACAGAGCCAAATCTGAATTCATGGTAAGAATTTTTTAGCAATGGATCTTCTTTTAAATTTAGTTCAACATCTGCTAAATTATGGATGACTTTATCTTGTTCCAAGACATTGTGGTGAATGGCACTCTGCCAGATCCTTCCAATCCTCCAGCAAATTTCCTTATCTGTTACATATGTTAAATTTGTTGTAGTTGCATTTTTTGGTCAACTTATTAAAACCTAATTATATGAAGCCAATAATAATTGGCAAGGTTTCCAACATAATTCAGGTTCATAGGGGTGTAGAAAGAGCCACATTTTCATTCAAGATTTCATAAAAAAATTAGATTTTTCATTCTGTAGGCTATGAATTGATAGACTCATTCAGAAATCACAGATTTTTTAGGATAATAGTATTTTGCTGGACTAGCTTACACAAAGGAGACCACTTAGAATTTTTTTTTTTTTTGTGCTCTACTGATAATGATACTGTTCTTTTAAATGCCTTAGTTCAACAAGATGCCAATGAACTGCACTGTCATTTTTAGATCAATAATGAACAAATGGACAAATTCAAAAAGCCTTATCCTCGATATAAATGTTCAAGTGTGCCATGAAAATACTGTCATGTTTTTCATCCTGAAACTTCAGTACTCATACTGGCTGGTTGTGTAGGATCTGTCTGTACTTCTCTTTGTACTTTACTTTCATCTACATTTTTTCTGAACATGGCCTGTTGAAATGAAAATCTAAAATCCTGGACTGTGGTCTTCATCCATAGTTTCAATTTTCCTCAAAAATGTGAAATCTTGTCAAAAGGTATTATGAAAGAAAGTAGAAGATAACACATAAAAAAAGAAAAGGCTGAATAATTTTTTGTCTGGAACTCAAGTCTGCCAAGTTACAGCTGAGTCATGGTTTTCCTTTGAAATACCAAAGTGAATTTTTCTGAGATCTTTTAGCCACTTGTGTAGGTTAGAATTGGCATAGTTTAAGAAAGTCAGTCTTTGCATTCCAGGCAACACAAAACTATAAATTTGATATAATACCCCTATTCCATTTATGCCATAATGATAGTCAAAATCAATATAAGCTACTTTGTTTCATGTTTCTCATGGTAAAAATCAAAGGATAAAAAAAGAAATGTGTTCAGGTGAGGCAAGAAATATCTTGCCTATCATTCCAAAATAAAGTCTTTCCTGCAGAGTCTAGTAAGAAGACTTTCAAGTATTCCTGAAGGCCTGACCACCCTTGTTTTCTTGACCTGCCCTGGATGCATGGTTGGATCACCACAAAAAAGCTCTTTCCTTTTTTTCCCCGTGTTTCAGCTGGGGCTTTGCTATTTAGCAGCCACTAGAGCTCATATATCAAAACATGAACTTAAATAAAACCAGGTCTCGAACCATTCACAGACTTAAAAATTCTGTAATGGATCAGACCCAATGAAGAGGTAAGGAAACTGCAGCACAACAGTTAAGCCTAAACGTGGTGCCAGAATTGACATCTTAGAAACTCCCTAATTTATGTGTAATTTACCCCTGAAAATGACTAACCATACTGTAATACTTTCCTATTTAATAATAATTTTTCCTGTTTAATTTTCTCTGTAGGCACAGAATTGGCTCATTTTGAGCTGAAGTATGCAGTTTTCATGTAGGTCCTTATGAACTTTCTTCCACCCAAGGGGAAGACCCTCTGAGCAAGCATGTTTATATAAACATAAATATTGACCTTCTCAAAGACTGAAAGTGAAGTCAGCCCTTGAAAAAAAAAGGCAGTTGTGATGCAAACCTGAATGTGAGACTAAACAACTGAACTGATACTGAGCTTGCTCTCAGCCTGGGGAGATTAAATACACACCCGTGACAGGACCATGAGGGAATGGCCTGAAGTTGTATTGGGGAGGTTTAGGTTGGATATTAGAAAAATGTTCTTCACCCAGAGGGTTGTTGGGCACTGGAACAGCTCCCCAGGGCAGTGGTCACATCACCAAACCTGAAAGAGTTCGAAAAGTGTTTGGACAATGCTCTTGGGCACATGGTGTGACTCCTGGGGATAGTGCCCTGCAGGGTCCAGGAGCTGGACTTGATGATCCTTGTGGGTCCCTTCCATCTCAGCTTATCCTGTGATTATGAACTGAAAAAGAATACACCTTCTCATAAATCTGGATGAATTTGGGCCACTGGGTAGAATGGAATTAAAAATTCCTAAGCCCAGAAAAATCCCAATAAAAGAATGTCAATGCCTCTGCAACAGATGGCAGGGTTCTTTCCTTGAAGGTGGTGGTGAGGCCTTCAATTATCAGCAAAGTAAGGAACTGAACAGATAGTGTCCATTTTTATGCCTCTGTGCACAGTGTTTCCTAGGCTCCTCAGCATCTGGCCTGTCTGGTTTGCAGACAGTTGGATCTTGATTCAAGGCTCTCAATTCTCCCTATGCAGTGAAACAGGGTACCTATTAAATAACGTGGATGAACAACCTAAAATGTCTCAGTTTTTTATTGGGTCTGTTTTAGAAACTACTTGTAAACTTGTGGAGAGCCTTAATTGCAGGTCTGTTATTCTGTAATGATGTGAGCATTGGAAAAGATGAACAGTCACATCTGGAGCCTGTACTTTACCCACATGTTCAGCTTCAACCACATCATGAGTTATCCTAATCCAGGGTGGAGGTCACAGACAAATAGATTGTTTGTCAGGATTGTTATGAGAGAAAGAAACATAGAACCAGAATAAAAAAAAAAGAAAACCCCAATCCAGTGTTTGTGTGCCAAAATTGCCACCTGGGATGAATTTAGGTCTGTGGGTCCAGGTGAGTAGTCCCTATAAAATCCTTGTTTAGTTGTAGTATGACTGAGAATCTTAAGACATCTTATGTTCTGCCTAATTACATTATTTTAGTTTTATAAAATGCTGCTGCTCTGCTTTCCTGGGCTGGCATAATTTTGACTATGCAAAACATTTTGGCACCTAATCTCTGGCTCCACAAAATAAGCATCTATTGCTTTTAATAGCAAAGGCTAATCCAATAGCTATGCCATGAGTGTGCATCACTCACATAGGCAGCATTGAATTCAGCACATAATAAAATAACTGAGACCCTTTCAAAAACATGCCAAGACATGGGATGAGGCTCTCCACTGCTTCTGACTTCCTAAAACTTTATGCTTACATTGAGTGACTCATGACTAGTGATGTCTGCTCTTTTAGTCCCTATCACTGTCCCCAGCTGAATACATTGCTGTCACTTCACCCTGAAGTAGCCCCCTGTCTGTGGAGGGCTTGCATCCAGGTGTTTGGTTTCCATGAGCAGGTGTTCTTATCACAGTGTCATTATAAAAATTATAAGTCAAGATATTACATTGTTGAAGTCATGACTGATGTTCTTTGTTGGAGGAAATGTTGATCAGTTCCAGTAGTATGAGCATAATCATTCTTCAGTGCCTTCAGAACACAGCAATGACATGGATCCCATACAGTTCTAATGTCTTCCAGCAGCAGCTTACTTTGTAGTTTAAACTTTTATGTATTAGGGCAACTTGGCTCTGGACCAGCACTTTAATGGCTCATTTTTATGTATAACCAGAGCTTATGAAATAAGAACTAAATATTCCAGTGTTGTGAATAAGTCCAGAGAGGCTTTGGCTAATTTTCCTCTCTTAATAGTGTCATTTGAGTTCATAAAACTTTTATTATTGTATTAAGGAGTCACAAAATGAAGACTACAAGACTGTGAGATAAAATTCTTATGTTTGGGATCAGTGTTGTTGAAATGAAATAATACTTATCCAAAGAGTTAGTGTGGATGTATAAGATCTGCCAATTTTTTTTCACTGAGTTTGTTTTAAGGTGTAGAAATATTGTTTAGTTACTGTGATATCAGAAAATCAGTACTTTCTGCCAGTGAATTTTTTCTGTGATCTCTGACACTTCATTAAGTTATCTTCAGTGATTGTGAAGTATCTAGAAAAGTGGCTGAACAGGTATAAAAGTGGCAAGAAGTAAATGAATTCCAGTTTTTGACTTGCTGATCAATGCTTTTCTTTTGTTATATTTTTGAAGATTATTTTTCTCTACAGTTCTGCTGTAATGCGGTGTTGATCTTCATTGCTGCAATAACACAGCAGGCAGAAAGACTACAGCCAAAGTCAACTAAGTACTTTGAAACCAATGTCAAAGGGATGATATGTTTATCAAGGAATTTTCACATATCTGCCTGGTTAAATGCATTTGTGATTTTGCAGTATGTGGTGTTGAAGCTGAAATAAAATCTGTCTCGCTGTTTATTGAAACTGATATGCTCATGTATTATGCCAGATTCAGCAGCTCTGACTAACCAGCTCATGCATACAGCATTTGCAAATATAAGCTGTCACTGACGTGTATGCCTGTGTTGACTTTGTTACCTTGTAATCCATTTTGAGTGCTTTTTCTTAGGATTACCTTTTAATCGGGTGTTCCTGTGTGTTTTTATAGCAGACAAATCTCTTTTAAGTTACTGGAGAAACATTTCTTTCCTCCATTAACTAAACATTAAAAGCTACAGGCAGGAATGGAGGTAGGAGTTCAAAAAATTCAATGAGGCATTATCTAACTTCAGATGTTCCAATGCAGGATAGAAATCTGTGCTGTCGAAGTGATGCTAAGTGAGTCTAAGATTCCCTACACACTTCATGGGAGACTGAATGATTTCAGCATGTGGTCTGAAACATCAAAATGATGATGAGGGAACTTTCTTGGCAAAATCAACAGCAAAATTCCCTACCCCAAGTTACTCTTGAAGTGTCTCAACATGACCTGCAGTTAGTTATCTTCACTAGCTTGAACATAAGAATTACTATGTGGAAAGACAGCCACACTCATTTTTAAAAAGAACTGAATGTCCATCTTCTGTGTCCCTAGCTTGGTCTGGCATCTAGCTCAGAACACCAGGATGTGACTCCCATAACAGCCTCAAAAGGCTGAGCCCATGCCTATCCAAGTAGCTCATTCTTTTGACCACATAAGCAGGTGAGACAGCCAGGGAAAAATATTCCTTTTGAAGGATTCAAGACTCACTATGGCATAATAGAAGTATAAACTTGGTCTTTATAGCCTTGTAGCTTCACACTGCATAAGGAAGAGCTAGTCCTGTATACTTGTCCCAAAAAATCTTCACAATTTAATTTGAAACAATTGTTAGATAAAATGCATAAACAATGTTCAAAGTAAATACTGGAGCCCAGCCTTCTCCCTTTCAGATGAAAGTGCTGTAAGGCGAAAGTCCATGCTTTCTTCCTCTAGCCTAATCCCACTTTGGGATGTCCCAGCTCCAGTGGAAAGAGGATGAATGCTACATCCTTACCCAAAATTACGTGTTCTGGGAATCCTGTCATCAATGAGACTTGACTTTCCTCATCTGGGGATTGGATGGAGATGTCATACTTCAGGGGAAAATATTTTAATAATGAAGCTCTACAAAATACTGCTTTTTCTTCCATCATGGTCATTCTAAAAGATCTTAAAGGTCTTTTCCAAACTAACTGATTCTATGATTCTCTGTTTAGAAAACTGTGAAGCAGTTAGAGTATAATCAGGATCACAGGAATACACATAATCCCAGCAGAAATTCCTTTATTTAATAACTAACACCTAGATACAATTGACAGACTACTTTGTACATATGGAATGGAGGGAATGTACTTTTCCCATTAAGCATCTAAGTCATCTCTTAAGAGAGAGAGCCTGTAAAATTGCAGATGAACACAATAGCCATTAAATATCTTGCTGTCTCTCAGAGTAACATACTCTCAGTTTCAAGTACATTTTTATGTACTTGTTTGTGAGTGTGTGTGTGTGTCTCAGCACATATTTGAGTTTCTAAATATAAGATAATTTAAATAAAAAGTTTCTAAGACAGAAGGTAATTTTTTTGTTGTTGTTGATTGATGTTTAATAAAATCTGAATTTAAATGGATCTCCTCAAATTTTGTAACATGGAGAGTTCACTGGTTTTCAAAGTCAGACTGAAAACCAGCGCAGATTTCCTGTGAAAAATGCATTTCCTGTATAATGATTTTTTTCCCCTAACATATTCTCAACAGTATTTTCTGTTTTAAAACTTCACAGTTTTAAAATGAAGAATATAAATTTAGCACTTTGGTGAGAGTTAAGCCAGATGCTGAAAATTGCTGGACTGTTGAAGGAGATCTTTTTGATTAACAAACTTCACTTCTCTGTTTCTGTATTTTTGTCCAAATGCTGATTTAGTAATGACAGAACATTTGATTGCAAACAAAAAGGACTTTCTTTGGTTTATGCAGATAATAAAGACAGAGAAAATCCATGTTGAAATAATTGTTTAAGATTTCTAAGCCTCTTCCCAACAGAACTGCATACTTAAGATTTTGCTCTACAGTAATATTTTTGCAAGCTACCAAAGCCAGAAGCAAGAGACCCATTAAGAGTAGAGATCCTTGATTTTCTGATCACATTAATTTCCAGTCCTAGATCTGTCATCTAGCACTAGATATGGCCCTAAATCACAGGTCCCATGGTCAAAACTGGAGGTGAGTTACATTTGGTGATAATTCAAACAAAATTAAAACTAATCACATCCAAAATAAATGTAATTAATCAAATGCTATTATAACAAGACAGTACATGTGCTATTCATGGTAGCAGATGAATAAGAAACAGCAGTCCATTATTTTGTGGTCACCAAAACCAGATTGTTACAAAGATTTAACAAAGACAGCTCACTGGTAGTAAATAGAAGCTTAAATCTAGCAAAACAACTCAGCTATAGAGAGAAATCCAGAGCTCATAGCCACAAAATGGGATCCAGAATGGTGTTTAGGGACCATGACTCTCAGTACAGTGCAAGAGGACAATTAGGCACTTCGTTTCTTGCCTAGAGACAATGAATAGGAAACACAGATGATGAGATGGGTCATGGCTTCTCTCTGGAGAAGCAGGCACTTCAGCCCCAAGGCAGTGACTTTCTCCACTGGGCATTCAGACCAAAAAAATCCTTTTTAAAGCTATTGTATTCAAAGTGACAAACCCCACTCATTTCATTTAGAAGCATATTGAAGGAGAAATTAAAAGCATTTTCAGCAACAACATTTTGGAGTCGAAGCACTATTCCAGAGAGTCATTTTAGTTCTCAAGGGGGTTGTAATCCTGATCTCCTCCTACCCATCAAAATACAGGCAGCGTTGCTGTGACTGCTGCTTTGGGTACTTGGTACCTGGGAGCCAGGTGTACAAAACTGCCACATATGTGTTCTTTATCAGGTCTCTATAATGTTTCTGAGTAGATTTTTTTTATTTCTTCCTCATGAGTTGAGATCAGAAAGAGTGGCCTTCAAAGATTGCCATTGCTGATACAGCATTTATACCAGTGTCATGTGCATCTAAAAATGTAGGAAATGTACAGCTCAGGACAGATGTGTGAATCTACACAAATAAGAGAGAGCACAGTGTTACCATTTTTACCCCTTCTTTTCAGCTTTTGAAAGGCTAAAATAAACTAATAAATATAAAAAATATTTTGTATGCTTAACTACAAAATTTCATAATTTATAGAAGTTTTTCTAATATATATTTTATTATCACATATGTACAACAGGCTGGCTTTCAGGAATAGCCTTAAAAAGCATAAGCAACAGAGTAGTTCATCTGTGACTTTTATAATGGGCCATAAATGTTTCAGAAGAATGGTCTGGCGAGGGACTTCTTGACTCATATTTTGTTCTGCAGGCTCTGAAAACAAAGAATGTGCATGTATTTAACAATAAACTATACAGCTTTTGGTTTGAACTTTGGCTTAATTGAAATCAGTGGCAATGATG
Organism: Taeniopygia guttata; assembly: GCF_048771995.1. NCBI lineage: Eukaryota > Metazoa > Chordata > Aves > Passeriformes > Estrildidae > Taeniopygia > Taeniopygia guttata. The sequence continues at coordinate 25,973,736 of NC_133027.1, read as the reverse complement.
AACACTGTGGTATAAAATAATCCCCTTTGTTGTTATTAATGCATTGTTCTTTTTTCCATTTTCTGTATTCTTTAAATCTGAATTTTCTTTATATGCTGATATTCCTGTAACTGCAAACCTAAAGAGAAAGCCTCTGTTCCCATATATCCTTGACTTGCCTTTTGCATTTTTCTACAATTCTTCTTTGATCTGCCTCGGAATTTAATAATGCAATTTGACTCAATATCCCTCCCACTATATATAGCTCCTGCTACATCATGTTCTGTTACCAATCATCTGACAGTGTAATTCTTGAAATCTGGCCATTTAATTTGGTCCAAGAAAATGTATCATTTAAGAAAAAGCCATGTTCATTTAACTAAGTGAATGCACATTTCTGTTTTCTTACCAAGCATTGGTGTATGGGCAGTTTCTCATATAAAGGGAGGGAGGGAGGGAAGGAGAGAGGGGGAAAAAGAAAGGATGGCAGGGACAGTGGGTGTTGTTTACAGACTCCTATGAGCAAAAATGGCATTTGGCAAGAATATTAGCTACAATAGCAGCATTCACTATTTGGTTTCTAAATATGCTATAATGCTGCATATTCTCATTTCCTTTTTGCATTACCCCTGCCTGCTATGGGGCTAGGAACATAGTCTCACAGAATTTTTGAATTCAGATTTCACCTTCCCCTGCCACGGGACAGGAAATGAAACCTCCCAAAGCCTGGGATCTCTGCATGAATGGAGGGCATTGTAGATACCTATCGTATTTCACTCTTCCCTGCTGACACCCACAATGTCAGTTCTTTCCATCACTGGGGCATGCTGGACTGTTTTTAAAGACAATCATAATGTCCACCTTTTAACGAAGTCAAAACGTTTTATTTTCTGTTTTTTCAATTTCCTAGAACCAGTGATTAATATCCCTATCAAATTACCTGATCTTTAGGAGAGTCAACAGGACTATTCCTAGGATAAGAGCTATGCAGGAGGAGTAAGCAATAATGTAGACAGTTTCACCTAAAAATAAAAACAGAAAACAGAAATTAAAAATTTGCTATTTTAGTAATAAGAATCAGATTTGATATCTGTATTGGAAATAATACACATATGAGCAAAACTAGCTATCAGTTTTGACAAAAGTAATTAAAAGGAGGGAAAAGACCTGTATGTCAGTGGTAGGAATAATTCTACCTTTGCCATTTTGTCAAATGTAATTTTCAGACTTCTTTTAGTAAATACGAGCTCCAATAGCACTTAATATGTATAGCAGTACCTTTAACTCTGCTACAGGGGAGCAGCTTGTTAATATGATTTTTATTTTGGAATATTCTCCCTATTGATTTTAAAATGTTAATTTTATTATTTGTATCAGAGCAGACTTTGCTCTTACTTATCAACTAGACTTATTTTTCTTTTTCACATATTACTGTAGTTACAGTGTGGAGCAATACATCACCTGGAATCAAATTAACGTAAAATGGGATTTAACAGTGTTTTTCTGGGCTCCATACCCATGGAGTTTCCTTTTTCTATTAGGTTTCTCACCAAAAAGTCACTTAGGTGGCTTATGTGCTAAAAATTCCAACTGTTGAAAAACTGGGAGCTGTTACAAATTTTGTTTTCCAAAGGAGGAGTAACTTTTTTTCTCCATTGGTTTTGATCATATATCTGAAGGAAACATTTCAGTAGAAAGTGAAATATAAGCCCTGGACACGGGATGGAAGAGGTGTGACAAGTGGCCACAAATGCAGATTCACAAGCATAAAACATGAGGCCTTTCTGTGACTTTCCTGTTGCACTGATTCTGTTGTCTTTGTACAATCAGATAATTTTTTTTTATATAGGAATTCAAATGCAGAGGGCCCTAGCTGCTCCTGAGCTTCTCTGTCTTACAAAGCCAGTGGAACATTCCCTAAGGAAGGAATGGATCTCTGGAGGCATCACTGAGCCCCTTATCTGGGCTGTAGAAGGCCATCTTCTGGTCTCTGAATAAGTTATCAGTTATTGTAGGTTCCATATTTTATGTGCATGCACTCACAAACCCTAAATGAGACATTTCTGTGTACAGTGCCTACATGCAGCAGGTGTAGCATATCTTATAATACAAGCACAGGTGGTGCTTCCCAGCAGCCCTGGGAAGAGAGAGTGAATATGTTGTCCACAGCAGTGAAAACAAGGAGCTGAGCAGGTGTTGGACCTGCCTGGCTTTCATTTTAGGATGGTGCTCACTTTTCTAAAAAAACTACCCGAAGTTCAAGTTTTCCAATGTAAAAAAATGAAAGCAGTGAGCAAACCACCACGGTTTTCACAAATGGAATTCCATTCAATTTAATCCAGTAACCTACTGGAAGATACTTAATACGGTGAATTTTTGAAGAAAGAGGGGTGAGGTCTATCTTAGAGAAGGACTTCTAATAATGTCTATTAAAAACTACATCAGCAGTTGGTCTAGCTCTCAAGTTACAGCATTTTTTTAATATGATGGGTTTTAGCAAAAGAGTAATTTGTAGGCCCTTTTCTCAGTTTCTGAGTGAATTGTACATGCAGATATTTTTGAAAACTTTTTACAAGTGTAGGACCAGTTGTAGGGGCAACAGTTTCTTACTTTTTTTGAAGTGGAAAGTGACTTTCACACATATTTTAGGCAAACAGAAGCTTTTAAAGTATGTCACCACAAAAATTATTATATCTAACAGATTATATATTGTACAGTCATGGATGGTTAAAAATGGGCTAATAAATTTTCAACAGAACATTGTGATTTTTTTGTTATTAAATTTGTAAAAGGTGATTCATTTCAATCAAACAAAACACTGAAGAGAATTTTTTTTCTATTTTTTTGACAAAAGCTGAAAAAATGCTATGTTTTTGATAAATTGCTGGATTCAGTTGCATCAGGAACAAAGAGGGATTTTGGTGAATCTTACTCTACTGTGGATCTACCTGCTTAGGTATAGCTAGTGCACATTCATTGAACAGATTGATCCCAGCTTCTGCTCAGAGGTTTCTTGGCTACCTGCAGCTTGTCATGGGGTTTTTTTCTACATTTATAAAACTGTCAGACTGACAGTGTTTGATACCTTACACATTAAAGTCACTGGAGCTGAACTAATCTCAGTTCCCACAGCAGCTGGTATACTTACAGATAAACTCTGCCAATTACTTGTTTATCAAAACACTCTGCTCCTCGGCAGGAAATATATGATAACACTACAATTTGAGACAAAATTTCAACAGTTTTGGATCAAGTCCAGTTTTATTGTATCTCACAAGAATAGGGTAAGTGTTCTGTATTTCTAGCTTCCTCTTCCATAAACAACCCACAACTTAGCCTTAAAGCTCCATGGTGATGAAAACAAATCCTTATCTTCCCACATGAATCATTTTTCAAACCAAAATGCAGCAGTCTTTAAAATTATTTGGATCTGTAAAGTCATTGATATCATTTGCATAGGATAAAGCCAAAACCAGGCTGAAGATGCATAATTAGGTAGGCATATTAGAAGTTTAGGGAGGTTTTATTTCATTTATAACTTTTTGATATTGTTTCCAAAAAGAGATCAAATTCAAGCTTACAGGAAAAGTCTAACTTATATGGTTCTGACTCTGCCCACATCACATCTTGTTAATAGAGTTGTATCAGCCCAAAGATGACTCTGTTGGCCTGCTCCCTCCTGAGAATGTGAATGTGTTTAAATTCAGTCCAGATTTTTACAAAATCCTGGTATCACATTTTTTACACCAAACTTGGAATAATAATTTTTCAACTTCCATGGTTCTAATTATTTACAAATATATTCAAATATATTTATATATGCTTAGATTTATTATTTCTTGTGAAAGACTAATTCTATTAAAGCAAAAATTATCCAATTGAGTGATTTGCAATGCTGCTGAGTAGAATAGAGAAATCGAACTGGTTTTTCAAACAGTATATTTTAAAGTATAAGCCTAAGAAAAAGCTGAAGATATCAGCTGATGACTGAGTTTCTTCTGAGCATGTTCATCTGTGGAAGGCCATTCATTTAATCTGGTGAAAGAGTTCCTTGTATCTTTCAATTACTAAGTAAAGGATTCTTCTGAGATTTTTATGTAGACACATCAGTAGATTTTATCTTGTGTTTTTCGAGCAGAAAATAGCTAAGAAGCCAATATCTTCAAAATCCTTCACACACGTGGAAGGCCATATTTGACAACTTAACTGTTTTGCCTCTATGCCCTGAATGCTTCTTGGGATTTGATTTCATTAAAGATAAATATTTTGTGAAGATGATAACCCCCTTTGCAGCCTGAGTAATGCACATTTATTAGCATAGGAATCTAAGACACTGAGTTAGATTTTTGGCAGTGGGATTTATGAAACAATTTGCAGTATGGTTTTCACCATCAGGCAGATATCCTGAATCAAATTCTTCTTGACCTGGCTTCCTATGCTACTTTTATGGCTTAAATTTCCCATCTCATGTACATGACAGCTACAATAGAAAGAATATTTTATTGTATGGTTTAGGCTAGTCACCATCTTTTAATTTTTCTAAAGCCATCCAAAGTTCTTTAAGACTTCAGGTAAAGGTTTTTGGAAAGTATTCAGACTTCAATGTGAACAGAATTAACTGGGTGCAGGCTGCTTCTTGCAAATATTTATCTGAATCTCTGAGTGAAATGTAAAATGCATTTTACCCACTGAAAGGGTGTGCAGCTAGAACTAGTCACAGGGGTGCAATATCTCACATTTTGCATTTTCTCACTTAGTGAAGTGTTTCTTGTATTATGACTTGCATTATTTAACCACTAGAGTCTCATTCCAACTAGGGATTCAGGCTCCCTTTGTAATTGGCAAGGAGAAAATACTTTCATCAAATGCAGTCCAAAAAGATTGGACTACTCTTCCTTTGAGGGTTCCTGACTTTCTTCTCTGGCTACACAGAGCACTTGGATGACATGCATGATTCTTAAGTAACTTTAATGCTAACGCTACAGCCAAATGCTTAGTTATGCACACACAGATCTCAGGAATCCATTCCCTTAACGCATTTTTATATCCTTTTTATCCCCTATACAGGTTGCCCACTTCAGCAATATTTGAAGGATGGAGAGGTTAGAAGTCACTGCATTTTCTACTGCATGCAGAGATTGAATTATTTTTTTCACAGTTAAAAGTGTTCTGTAGGAACAGTTCTGGGAACTAATTTGTAGTATTAGTCTGGAGAATTGTAATCTGCCCTGCACAAGGTAGAACAGATCATTCTCATTAGAGGTGATATTTGTGCATTAAGCTCTTTAGAGTTCTCACTCTGTAATTGGGCCCCTCAAAAAGAAATATAAAATAATATTATTTCAGCAATGAAAACATTTGTATATTAATTCAATATCCTTTAACTTTATGTTGCTTAATTTCCTACTGTTAATGCATGGAAATAAAAGCAGCTGCAGCTCTTCAGCCCGTGGAATACTGTGTACCTTTCTGTTGTGTAAGAAGGTAGAGTCTGATGAAGTGTAACACAAACCCCTTCTCAGACCACTTACTGTGGATTATAATTTTGTTGTTGTAACTACTACAAAAAGTCAAGAGAGATGGAAGTAAGTGTGACATCAAAGATAATAATTTGTATTACACATTATGACTACTACTCTCTAATGACTGTACAGAGAATCAGGCTCTGGCAGGCTTAATAGCTTAATTTTCCCCAATTATAATCCAGTGATTGTGAGACATCTATTTCAAAACCATTTGTCAGAGTAATTGGTTTAGTCTGATTAACTTTATTTTGTGGATATATAAGCTAAGCCAAACAGGTAGGGGGGTTTCCAGACCAAATGAAGGAGCAACAGGTCGAGCCCACTCGCCTGAACCCACCCAAGGAGAGCAGTGCTGTGGAAATCATGGGGTGACTTGCTCAGACTCACCATTATTTGAAGAAGAGTGGAGCTGTGCTCTGGAAATCTTTTCCCCTGGCATTTCTGTATTTACCCAGTGAAAACCTATCTTTTGAATAGAAATTTGACCTGGATATTGGAAAGAAAATATCCATTTAAAATATTACTTTTAAATAATAATATAAGTGAATATTGTTTGATATTTTGCTAATAGTCACATAATTTATAAAGGAAGATATTTAAAAATATTGTTAACTGATATTTGATGAGCAAATTGAAGGAGTGCATAATAGTTCTTCCTTCCACCTCGGTTTTTCTTATGAATGACAAGCATGCTTTGAAAATATTCTCTGCCACAAAAGAGCTTAAAATTCTCTTTTCACATAAACTATTTTAAAAATAGTCCCATCAAAAGAATTGGGTACACCAAACCAATAAAGAAGTGTGAGAAAGGGGTAGCAGTCTGAAGTAATTTCCACAAGGCAGAGTTTATTCTCCAGCTGCATTGCTAGACCCCAACAAATTTTTCAGAAAGGTCTCTCCTCTCAGTGGGCATAATTTCATGAATATATCTGAAAATACATATCTTCTGTTAAAATGAAAAATAAGAGGTTTACTTCAGTAGTATAGTTTACAGAGTAGAAGGCTAAATCATACAAGCAGAAGGCTAAACCATCTGCTCCCCCACATGAACAGCAAGATGAGGAATTTTTGTAATATAGGAAAGGCACAATTTGCATCATGGAAGATTGTCCAAATAACAATGGACTAAACCTACCTGTAATTTGGGTTTTCTTCTGTGAGATCCAAAAGTACAACCAAAACTCAAAATATTTTGGAAACTTAAATTTTTTCTTTCCCTGACTGACATTTTTTTTATTTCTGTTGAGACACTGATCTTACATTGGCAATGATCCACACTGTGCTGCTGCTTCACACAGCAGTTCTTGCCTTTTACTGAGTCTGCAGCAAATGCAGTCCTGTGAGCACAGCCTCAAGGGTAAGCACTTGTAGCAAAGGCAGTGCCATGCAATGGTAGGAAGATGAGATGGTGTGAACACGGCCGTGGGTCTGGTCACACCAGTTCTAGAGGCAAAGACCCCATTCTCAAACCCGGAGTATTTACCTATTGAGAAATATTTCAGTTAAAGATCATTGCCACTGTAAGAGCGAAAGTCAGCCAAGGCTCACCACCAGGCCGGAGGAGTAAGTCAGCACATGGGGTTGGGTGGGCACTGTAGAGTAGTCACTCCACATCTCTGTACTGCCACGCAGAGAATGGCATTAAAAGCATGCTGTATAAGAAAACCCATAATCATCACTACCATCATGTTTAGCTGCATTACAACTAGACATCTAGGAAAAAAAAAAAGCAAGAATAATAATAAGCTGGAAGTGGTCTGTAGAGTAGGTACTGGTCCACCAAAGGCTCTGGATCCCCAAGTTCTTTTTGTTTAACTGCCAGGAAATTGTTGTAGAAACATAAGCTTCTGTTCTTCAGTCCCAATTAGATTAGGGGAGTTTCAATCACAAAAATCCTCAAACCATTTTATCCTGAGACTGCTTCAGGGAATGGCAAAAGCTCGTCAGCAATTATTTGATTATTCAGACATGAGGATCAATTTTTTGCTTTGTAGGTTAAGAAATAACTAGCACAATGATGTGTTCACTCATTTGGACTGTTAAATTCAGCCCTAAAACAAGCAAGTAAACAATATTCATCAGCAAAATCACTGCCAGAAGTCTCAAGTCTAAGTGTGTTACGTTATCACTTTTCCAGGGGAGTTATAAAATTTTTAATATTTTCTCAGAGTCTGGATTTGAGTAATGATTAACTAAACTAAGAGAAAAGTTTCAGCAACTTGGTTTTAATTTTTGGGTAGCCTTTGAGTGACATGAAAAAAAACAACACCCTTATCAGTGGTACTGTTTTGGTTTCTAGAACTAAAAGAGTATCTACTTCATGCAATGAAATGCATGCATGCAATCCATGTATGTTTTCAAAATACTGTCCATCGGGTAAAACTATGAAAGAATCATTTCTTTTCATTGAAATCTTTAGGTATCATTACTTCTCCCAAGTGGGTTTAAGACTATATATAATTTTGGAGTATACATGTAGAAGATAGCTGGTATAGGGCAGGATGCACTAGTGAGTAATATTTTCTAAAAGGATTTATATTGAAAAATCATTGGTGTGATAAGTCAGAGATTTGAGGAGAAGAGATTATTTTGGTCTTTGTTCTGGTTGGTGGACCAGATGTTTGCATGCAGCTAGAGCACTGCAGAGGCTGCAGATGAACCTTCAGGTTCAGTTTATACTGCAGGAAACCAGGAACCAGCCTATGATAGAAAACCACCCTGTGATGTGACCCATGGCAAAATAAGTGAGGACAAAGAGGAGCTTTGCTTTAAAGGCACTTTACAAATTCAGACTAAAACATTAATATTTCCTCCCATATTGCCATTTATTGCATTAACAAATCTCTAAACCAAAGGCTTGGCAAGCACATGTGTATTTAACAAAAATATTTAGCTAATTAAGCACATGAAAGTCATTGCTGGATCTGAGAAAGTACCTATAGTTCATCTCAATTATACCCACTGTTTTTACTGAAGACCAAATCCTAAAGCTGCTTTAAACAATTGAAGCTATTTTCTGCAGAATGAATTCTGTTGCTAAATATGTGTAATGTTTACTAATATTCAGAATCCAAGAAGAAAAGAAAAAAATCCTAGATGCTACTTTGTATTATTAGTAAAATCAGTGTACCAAAGTACTACATTAAGCCAAGAACAGGATGACTTTGGACTTTTCTAATCTGCATATTAATATGGACTCTAGAAATTATTTATTTATTTCAGAAAATTCAAGTAATGAGACTTGTAGTCAATTTCATTGGTTTACTACTATAATAATTTTTCCCCACACCAGAGAAAGAAAACTCTATGTCCAATTTTTGTTTTGATTTGTGTTTTAAAAAACCCACAGCTACAGATCTTGCTGAAACCAGTGGTAGCAAAGATACAGCAAAGATTTTCATGTAAATTAGAATCTTAATTATCTTTAAAACTAATTGTTCTGTAAAGTTGTAAGTGTTACTCACGTAAGTCACTGAAGCAGGATTTGCTGTGCAGCATGTGATGGAAGAGCTCACACAAAGGCTGCTCCACAAGAGGCAGATTTTGGCAGGTGCACTCCACGTGCAGCATCGTGCCCCAGCTGCTGACATAGGCTGCTTTGCAATCAGCGTTGGCAGAACAGGACATACCATCCTTGAGTAAAGTTTCAAGACAAGATTCATCATTATAACATTTTTTTGTCACGTGTCTCCAACACTTTGACCGAAAAGTTGTGTATTTTTTCCTGGTAGGAAAAAAAACCAGAAAAACAAAAGAAGTGTACAATGACACTTTAACAAATGTGATTTCATAAACAGACATTTAATTAACACCACTAAAAGAGAGTGTATTTCCAAAGTACCACTTAAGCCTTAAAAATCAGTGATAGCTGTCATGAATTCTGCTGTGATGTTGAGAAAAAGCAACTGCACTTCTAATCAGTACCTGTTTCCCAGAGTCCAGAAAAAACAGTGTTAATTCCAACAGTCTCAGATACTCAGAGAAATGTGAATACAGGAATTAGACCAGTCATCACAATGAAACCACACCAGGTGCTGTTCTAGTGGATCAGTTTTTGAGCAGTGTGAAGGAAGAATAAACATTCAACTTATTTTGCATTAAATAATCTACATTGAATGTCAACCTCTTGGCCTCCCAAATGCTAACACAAATATCAAAGGCTCAGGAAAACGTACAACTCAGTGAACTTAAAGATAAATTGATAGCAGAGATACATTACATGAAGAAAAAATGTGTTATCCAGTTCAATAATATCAAATTATTTCCATTTATTTGCTGTTAGAATGGAATAAAATGGGCCTTTAATGCACTGTATATGGAAATAGAAAATATCCATTATAAATTAACTAAAAAATATGTAGATAATAATTAAAAATATATCATATTAAATTTTAGGGGATAATAAATGTAAAGTCTAGTATATTTTACATTAAGTTATTAAAATATTCCTCCTTAATCATATAGATTGGTTATTAATTTGCTGTTGATATTGTGTAGGAGCCACAAGCATGACACATAGAAAAGCATGGACAGTTGCAATACTGGCTATACATTTTTTGTAAATATTTTCATTCCACAAGCAAAGGTTTCAAAGCAGATACCACCTCTGTTCTAATGGAATTATTTTCATTCACCTCCTGACTTATGGATGTGACTAGCTATCATTCAGAGACTAATTTTGCTAATTATATGCATTTATTGTCAGTGCCAGGAAACATTTGTGTTCCCAAAATGATGGGGAATTTAACCATAATGACATTACAGGTTTATACATGTACAGACATACATTTATAGCCCCTTGGCCATTCTCAATGACATCAATCTGAATAATCTGCACAAAACCAAAACCATCTCTTGTCCTCCTAGTTTATTGACTGAAGGTTAATTTGAGCACAACTTTGAGGTAAAATTCAACTCTAATCCACAAGGCGACTACACTGAAAAACAAAGTGGGCCAATTGACGGTCCATAAAAAGAGGCAATTTAGTTGAACTACAAATATGGGTAACCCTGTTGCATGTTAAAAAAAACCCCGAAAACCCAGAAACTTTGAATAGGCATTATCCTTCATGAGTTTGGTGGTCTGAGCATGTTTCAGGCCAGATTTTTGAAAGCTTTTTGTGAGTATCCTTGAGATGAAGAGAATAAGATAAAAGTTTTTTGAACAGGCCAAGATGGTTGCATGGCTGTTGGGTACAAAGGGTCAGACTCTGCCCTCGAAAGGTAATTGCTTTTGCCAAACAAACTTTGTCTGGTCTGCTGCACAACTTGGGCAAATTGCTGGAGGGCAAAGGTGCAGACAGGCAGGTGTTATCTGAAGAGAGTGGTAATGAAAATATGCAATAGCATAGTTTGTCCAGCAGAAGTGGTGTTAAGTGTCATGATACAGGCAGAAGAAAAGGCCCCATTAGATTCTAAACCTTTCTGAAAATTAATCATTTCAGTTTACTTGTGGGATTACTTCTGGAATTACCACAGTTGATCCAAACATCTGTGAAGATGTCAAACCCAGCAGATACAGCGCAGAAAATAATCTTGTTATAGCTGGGATATATAGAGCATAATAAAAATTGTTTGACCAAATCATTATTAAAAAGCACCTTAGTGGGCAAAATACTTCCACTCACCTGCACAATTCATTCTCTTCACACATGTGGATTACATTCAGACATGATGGGGTCGGAACTATTGTAACTGCACAGGGCTTGCCATGGAGAAGTTCTTTGGCTCTGTGACAGGATTCATCATGCTGGATACAGTCACAAAATATCATCATTTGGGCAACTTCAAAAGGCATGTTTCTATAGAAGAACCTTATGGCTGCTTGACATCCTTCCACGTTGCACTTCTTATTTACTAAGCAAACTTTAAGGTACAGGGACAACTGTTTGTTACACACTTCATCTTCAACGCACTCCCTGTTCACATCCAAACAGCTCCTGTTCGTTGTGTACGCTAAAACAAACGACAGGTTTTAAAATAAAATCTCAAGAAAATTTTTCTCAAGTGATGACTAGTAGGTGTCCTGTCTACAACATTTCCTGTAAATCAGGCTTGAATCCCAAAACTCTGATTCAGCTCTTCCTTCTTTCTTGGTTCTTTTAAGCCTGTTGAGTTACTGCATACTTCTTTCTTGCACTGCTTGCACTGCTCACAAGCCATCCTCCTGAAACAGCTGAAATCTTCAGTGTATAGTCTTATGCTAGTCTAAATAATAAGTAACGAAGAAGAGAATATAAATGACATTTTTGTGCTTTTTACATCAGTTTTAGTATTTTGAGACCATGAAATAAGCCTTCCAAAAATATCTAGAAAATTCTAGACCCTAAAATGTTTATGGGATAAGATTTGCCTCTGTAAATCTGACAGAATCATGATAGTTACCTGATTTACATTTGCATTACTTGATTGCTACCTGTTACATTTTTGGGTTCTTCTCTACCCAGTGCCATAACTGAAGATATGTTGGATCTATATACATCTGCTCATCCATTTGAATGAAAAATATTAATTTTAATCTGAATGTACATTGTACACTGTCTGAAAACTGAGCTAAAATTATTTATTAGGATTCATAAGTAAATTCAGACTTACCTTGTTTGGAGAGAGTAGATAAACCCCATTGTAATTTTGTTTCCATGCTAATATTGTCTAGAAGAAAAAGATACAGGTACAGGCATAAATTGTAAATAATATCTTGGCTTTTTAATTTTAAAGTATTGGCTGTCTTGCTGGCATAGTGCCAGGAGTAAAAGTAAACAAGAATAAAAGAAATTAGTTTGACCAAATAGAACCCACTAACAAATTCTAAACCCGCTATTACATATATTCATAAGTTTATGGGTAAAAGCACAGTTTTTCAAAGGCTGCTGCTAACATTTTTTTACATAATTATAGATCCTGTGAACTCATGAACAGTTTTTTAAATCTTCTCAGTGTATTATAAAGTCAGATTTCTTGTGAATAAATAAAAGCCAGGGGCCGCAATGTGTTTATCAGCTTCCAAGTTCAACTAACTGCTTCACATGACCTAAAGTCAAGGTTGGCAGACAATTCTTGCTATTAGAAAATTATTTTTGTTGGTCTTATACTGTTTCTAGTTATGGTGAAAAACTAAAGCTGACTGATTTATCAAATCAGTCAAATTTATCAAATTTAACTGACTGGTTGTATCAAGTTAACACATTGAAGAACTACAGTATTTGCACTCAGGCTATCATTTTCTATCAGATTGTGAATTTATTTATACATAAACCTCCTAAAATGATCTTGTTTCCAATGCTGAATTGCAAATGGGCAAGAAAACCTTTTCCACAGACTGTGGATATTACTTCTATGTACAAAAGCATTCATGGAAGAGCACGAACCTGTGTCAGTGACCAGATTTTTCTCACCCTCAACATCAGCATTATAGTCATCATCACTGCCATCATTGTCACTAGCTCCTGAGGCTTGGCTCTCCTGAGAATATTGTAAACAAGGGTTGTTAAATGTTTCCTTCCAGATTAGAATGCATCTCGCCTGAAGCGGCTCTGAGCACGTGCACTTCCCCAGAGCAGTTTTGCTCAGTTCTCTCCAGGCTGACAAACACTTTGCAGGCAGGGGGAAGCTGCAGGTGTCGGCAGCTGCCTGGCACGCCCGCTGGAAGCTCCAGAGCGCGGCGGAGCAGCGCGGCTCCTCCCGGCAGCGCCGCCTCGCCACGCCGCAGTCGCTCTCCGGCTCCTCGGAGCGCCTTTGGTCTTCAGGGTCTCTGCGCTGCATAATACTCAGTTCAGTATCCGACCTTGAGAAAGAATGCAAATAGTCTGCAGAAATAGATACAAAATAAATTGAATGGATGATGGATCAACATCGCAGCACAAAAACTCGGGAAAAGGGTACTTGTCTTAATGCATTACAATGAGTGAAACAGCCCTAGTTTAATTTTGAACTGTGTGTAAGCGCATAATAATTCCAGAGTCTAACAAACAAATGAAACTTCCTCATGTTTACTGTGTGCTGTTAGCTGTATAGTACAGTCCACTCTAACAGGTCAACTTCAAAACAGTAGTAAAAAATCCTCACTAAAATTTTAACCTCATATAATTTTAACCACCTACAATTTGGACATATCATGGGTTATCACCTTAAGCAAATGCATCATTTTTGAAGAGAGAATGACAATTCCAGAAGATGGTCAATTCATTACCTAAAATAGCAATTTAAGTTAGGTGGAGAATTACTCCTGAAAGTGCCTAGCAACACCATATGCTATCCTTTGTAGTTAAACTCAACACTACTGTAAGTCCATCCAAACTTGCTCTATAGTGGTGAGAAATGTAATCTCAATTGGCAAAAAAATATAACATTACACCATTTTTCTAGAAGCAAAAGCAACTGTGACATCAACATAAGGTTTCAGATATCCATCCTTCTTATTTGAGGCAAGGAGTTTGGGGCAGATCAGGATGCTATTATTCCCTGTTCAATAAGGCTATATAGTCTAGTATTAGATGAATGTCTAGTCTAGTACTATGATGAATGCTGTGTGATGCCAGTAGGGTGTGATGGATCAGTGCCAGGAATCACTTTGAAACTCACTTTGCAGACTCTCATTCACTGGCTATTTTTGTCTCTTGTGTCAGCTTTGCTAATCATTATGCCAGGAGACTTTGGACCAGAAACTGCAACTTCTTCATGTACTAAGCAATTCTAAATTACAGAGATAAACTTTCTGCAGGGATAACAGTTAGAAAAATAAAAATAAATTGAGTGGAGCTCGACCTGTTGATTTCAATAGAATTTTTAAAAGATGCACTCTACATATTATGTACAGCTTTATGCAGGTGGTGACTATGATGATTTCACATATCCAGTAGCCTCTCCTAGATGAAGTGAAGGTCCTCCTGCAACACAGTGTGACATAACTACACCCCTGTACATCCCCATTCACTCATCCTCCCATTCAGAAGTTACTGACTGCATCTATATACACAACCTAGATCCACTGGCTCTCAAATTTCCCTGGGCATTGAGTAAGCCTCAACACACATTGTGTATTCACTCTTGCTTTCCAGTGGATTCAACAAGAGTTTTAGAAGCCATTTGAATTTCTCACATGCATTTTATTGCTTTTGTTTGTGGCATTTCTTTTATATGCGTGCTGGAGCACAAATATCACAGAAAAGACAAGAGTAATTTTTTGGGGCATTTATCAGACTTGAGAATATGCAAAGAAAGTTGAATCCGCTTAAAATGGTGGTTACAAAATTACTGGGTTTGGTCTTCATACTTACAACTTTATGTTTAGTTACCTTTATTAATGCCGCACAGTTTCCCAAGTAAAGTTGTGATGTTACAGATATCGTCCGTAGTGCAGACACAGTTTCTAAATTCTGGGTATTCATCAGCCAGGACCTGGATTATTCTATTACATCCAACAGTGTCTTCTGCCTTGCATCTATTACCTAGAACTCACCATTAAAATTATAATTTCATTAATGCTTATGAATGCTTAAGGGATATGGTTACATAAAACAGTTCAATTGAAGAAAAAAAAATACTATGCTTTGCCAAGAGAAGACAGTTTGTCATATTTTACAAATTTTAAATAACATTCAAAGTAATATAATAAAGCTGTGGATACAATATTGACTTCTTTTATTTGATCTAATCTATTGCCAGAAAATCTGCTCTCATTCACAAAGTACATAAAACATTATAAACTCACACCTTTTATTTTATGCGGCTAAGGCACTGAGACCAAACTAAAAAGGTGCCTAGGAGTGGGAGAGGCACAGCCTGAGCTGAGGGACTTATCTTGGTCCTGTGTAATAGAAATAAGGTGCCTGGTACAGGGACAGAAACACACAGTGCAGGCTTGAGACACAGAAGGCAGACCCAGCCCCATGATAATGGTGATGAGAATCCCAGGCTGAAGAGATGCTTACTCTGGGTCAGATTCTCTCTCTCATGTGAGGATGGTCTACAAATGCCATTTGGATATTCCCTTGAACCTCCACCCCACAGAACAACATCACTGCCTAAGTTTAAGAATGACAACAAATCTAAAGTAGCGCAAGAATAGTCTGATTTTTAGGATTTTTAGAATAAAATTGAGGGAGAAGTTAACATTAAAAAAATAAGTGTGCAGAAACTTTAGTTTGCTGGCCCAGTTTCAAGTCTGTTTGCATGTGCACTTGGACTCAATGGTAAAGACACTGACACAGAATGTCAGGTGATATTTTCCATATATGTTTGGTGAAAATAAAGAGCGTGTACTAGTTTGTGGTACAAAGGTAAATCAATCAACCCTCTATGACCTAAAAGCTTTTCAAAAAACTTATTATTATTATGATAGTGGGATTGAGTGCATCCTCAGCATATTTGCTGATGACACCAAGCTGTGTGGTGCAGTTAGCACTTCAGAGGGAAGGGATGCCCCTGGAGGGACCCTGACAGGCTTGAGAAGTGAGCCAATGCAAATCCTATGATGTTCAATGATGCAAAGTGCAAAGTCCTACACCTGGGTCATGGCAATCCCATACACACCTGCAGGCTGGGCAGAGAAGGGATTGAGAGTAGCCCTGTAGAATAAGACTTGGGTGCAAAGGTTGATGAAAAAGCCATCATGAGCCGACAGTGAGTGCCCACTCAAAGACAAGTGTGCCCTGGGCTGCATCAAAAGCAGCGTGGCCAGCAGGTGAAAGGAGGTGATTCTACACCTCTACTCTGCTCCCATGACACCCCACCTGGAGTGCTGCATCCAGCTCTGGTGTCCCCAGCATAAGGACATGGACCTTCAGGAGCAAGTCCAGACAAGGGCCAGGAAGTTGATAGTAGGACCGGAGCTCTTTCCCTACAAGGACAGTCTGAGAAAGTTTGGGCTGTTCAGCCTGGAGAAGAGAAGGTCGTGTGGAGACCTCACAACAACTTTCCAGTATCTGAAGGGGCTTAACGGAAGCCAGAGAGGAACTCTGTCAGGAACTGTAGTGACAGAACAAGGACTAATGGGTACAAACTGAAAGAACAGAAATTAGATTTTAGGAAGAAATTTTTTTACTGTGAGGATGATGAGACATTGGAGGTTGCCCAGGGAGGCTGCAAATGCCCCATCCCTGGCAATGCTCAAAGCCAGGTTGATAAGGCCTTGAGCAACCTGGTCTAGTGGGAGGTGTGCCTGCCCATGGCAAGGGGGATTGGGACTAGATGATCTCCAAAGCCCCTTCCAACCCTTAACATTGTGTGATTCTATGATTTATTATTGCTTAAGAAAGTTATACATTGCTTGAGAATGTTACATGTGAAGCAGTGTAATTTAATTTAGATAAATTTTATTTCGTG
Organism: Taeniopygia guttata; assembly: GCF_048771995.1. Classification (NCBI taxonomy): domain Eukaryota; kingdom Metazoa; phylum Chordata; class Aves; order Passeriformes; family Estrildidae; genus Taeniopygia; species Taeniopygia guttata. The sequence continues at coordinate 25,956,910 of NC_133027.1, read as the reverse complement.
AAAGCCATGAAATACCTTGTCAAAACAGGTATGTAGCTCCCCAAACCAGCTCATTTCCTCTCTTTTCCTCATAGATACTAAACGTCTGACAATATGTAAGAGAAGCAGTATGTGGCTCAAAAGATCCAGCCAGGTCACAGGGCTGCTGAGGATTGGTTTCAGTCTACTGAGCACACAGGCTGATGTCTCTGCCCTGCAAACGGTGCTGCCTGGCTCCTGCCTTGCTGCTTCCCCACAGGTGTGGAGCAGCAAAGACTCTGCACTCAGTAAAAAAACCTGCAAAGTGTCAAGAAGTCATGTGTCACCAGTGCCATGGGCAAGTTTTGATGTGATTTTAAAATCACTTATATGTTGTTGACACAAATAGCAGTGGAAGGCCGTGGAGGCAAAGCTCTGCAAGAGGAAACACTGCATTTTGCCAGTGCCTGAAGTTATGAGAATCAGCTATTCCTGACTTCACATGCCTGTCCTGATCCCCTTCTAAGGAGGGTTTGGGGGATATATCAAATAATACACTACTAGTGCTGAATGTCACAGGCCAGCAAGAGCTGCAGGTCCCAGCCTCTGCTCCCACTCCACCTCTTGCATCAGCAGAAAAGGAGGTGATGGTGGCTGGGATTGCCGGTACCTCTCCAACCCCATCTTCAACATTCCTTCTGCTTTTTCAGAAGTAGATCATGACCCCTGACCCTTAGCCCTCACAGTTCCAGAAGCCAAGGAACGCAGGAGATTTGTCAAAGGTCACTGACCTAGGGCACTCCCTGACCATAAAAATAGGATGGAAAGGATGTGGTGACATGGCCCATGAAGATGAGTGTGTGGATATTCTACTCTGTGTTTTATCAAATAAGTAAGGGATAATTTAGTAATTTCAGGAAAACATAATCCAGTAGAAAGAGAGCAATAAATTCAGGAGTGACTTGTGTAAAAATTAGCTTATTCACTAAATTTATTACTGTCTTTTTCAAGGCTCAGAGTAGACTATCAAGGGTGAAGGTGAGTAGAATCAACCCCCATACCCCAGTATATTTTGTGCAGCACCCCAGCCTCACTCAGCTCACCTGTGCCCATGACACTGACCAGTCATGGCCAGGAGTCAGGGGCTGTGCTCAGTGATCTCACTGATGGCTGGGGCTGCGGGAGAGGCTGCGGGCTACCAACATGCAAAGGGCACAGACAGAAGCAGGAAGCACGTCAGATTTATGGGGCTCCCTTGCATGACTTCTTGAAAACTGTGTAGAAATAAGCTATTATCAATATTGCTCTGTTTGTACATGGTATTGATTCAGCTGTGGTGAACAGCAGAAAATATTTTATTACTGGTTTTCAATTATTGTTGCTTTACCAGGGATTAGTTCTAGGTAATATATTTTATCTTATACGCATGCTTCTAAGGCATTTACAAAAAAAAAAAAATAAAAAAAAAGCTCTCTCAACCTAATGTTTGGCAGCCATTATTCATAATTTGATTTATTTATAGGTACATAATTCATGTACACAGGGCCAGAGATAGAAGCATGACAGAGTAGAAGCTGACACTCCCAGAGTGATAATCTCTGCTTTTGCTTAATTAGCAAAAGTCATCTCAGTGGGAATTGAATTTGAAGACTATGGTGTGAAGTTTTCTTCTCTAGCACTGGTGAGACCACAGTTTGGATGGATCTCCAGAGATCCCTCCAACCTCAATGAGTCTGTTATTCTAAGAAAAGTAAACTCATCCAGATCTAATGTAAAATGTGATTCCTTAAAATTTAAGTGATCTGAGTTGTTTTTTTCTTTTGAAAACTTTTTCTGTTTCCCATTCAGAAAAATTAAGAAAATTAATACTTATGGTTAAATCAGAGTTCAGATATGCCTTTTTTTTTTTTTACACTGAAATAACAGAAGGAAAACAAACAAATAAACAATCCTACAAACAAACCATAGAAGCTCAAACCTAAAAGTCTTCATTCTGTAGTGCTGAAAATCTTTTGATGTTTTCAAAAAGAAAAATCTTATTTCATCAAAATGTAATATTTCTATCTTTTCTATCCTGACCTGAAAGCTGACTCATAGACATTTTCACACTCTGGTTTTTGTTTTTTTCTTTCCACCATATTTTGGCCACAGAGGCGAAAGAAGGATTGGACCCTGAAGATTATAAACTGAGACTCTGGAAATGCTGCTGGAATATTGGGGAAGCAGTGATGGAAAATTTGACAGGAAAAGGACTGACTTAGGCAGTAGCTTGGAGAGTGTTCCCAGACCTGCACTGAAGAGCAGAAGATGGAGGTCTTGATAATGTACACATTTAACTTTGAGGTTACAGTCTGACAGACTGAGTTACTGAACTCGTACCCTAAAGGATTTTAATTATAATTTGTAGTTAGGTTTTGCATAAATAAGCTAACAAAACAAATATTTACCCAATTCTTTATCGCCTCCAAGGAACATGTTTGTGCTCAAAGGACATTTCCCATTCCTACAGCTCATCCATAAAGTTTCTAGACCTGCACCTGACAGACAGTATAATGTTATTCTTACTAATGCTGCTGCTGCTGCTAGGTTTTCTATCACTGTTTCTGTGGGCTGTCTGAGAGGTACCATCAGCTGTCTGACTGGATTTACATGCTCTGGGATCATGGTACCTAGTAAGCACATTTAGTATAATTTGTCCTAGACCTGACACAATATCAGAGTGCTCTGCAGTGCTGGAGAGTCCTTGCCAAAAGCTATTATCCTAAGGAAACCTACAGATGCAAATCCAAACAAGCAATCATAAGAATAATTACTTCTAGAAGGTTTCTCTGGCCCAGTTACAAATATCATTAATATCAGTGAATAAGTACATAGGCCAATAAGAGAGACAAATGTCATATTATGGGACAATGTTGTACATCCAAAGGGGGGCCACAGAAGTAATCATGTGGCCCACTCCATCCGGCTGCAGGGTATCAAGATTAACAGGCTACTGCACAAATATATATCTTTGTGCTAAGTAGTCCTAGTGCTAATGTGTTCATTAATCATATGAGAGAAACAAATTCAGCTTGTTCTGTTTTTGATTCTAGAAAGCTCATTTTTAGGGCACTTGAGACAGAAATTACTGCATAGTCCAATTTTTTTTTTTTTTTCTAAACAGCAGACATATTTTTGAAACTGTTTCACATCACAATAGAACATGGACCAAAACTCAGCTGCTTTGGGAACTGTTATAACTGTTATATTATCATGTATTTTTCATTTACTTCACCTGTTCTTAAAAGTATTCAGCCATTCTATGCAAAGTGGATAAGTGTCTGGAAAAGACACTAAGAAAGACCCCTAAGAGAATTTTCTACTCTAATTATTTTAAAAATTGTCTTGTGACTTAGGACATTTGGGACATCAAATACATGCAACAGATCAGACAGACAGAGGCATTCATTCAGGTAGCTCACAACAGAGGTGAATGTTTTATCTGTTTCTTATTCTAGTACAAGAATTAAACAATAAGTAACTACTACATTGTTTTGGGTATCGTGTTAGATTATAGAACCATAGAATGGTTTAGATTGGAAGGGACCTTCAACCCCTCTGCCACTGGCAGGGACATCTCCCACTAGACCATCTCCCTCAAAGCCCCGTCCAACCTGACCTTGAACACTGCCAGGGAGGGGACAGATCATCTCCTCCAAATTGTGTAAAACAAAGTTGGAACTTCTTTGTCATTTGCACGCAGGCTTTATTTAACAGATCCCCCAAGAGCCTAATTTCTGCTGAATTCAGACTGAATTCAGACTTCTTGAGTTGATTCAGGCTCTGACTTTGCTCATAGTTCAGAATGAAGAGACAGTGTGATTATTACTACAAGTAACATTGGCCATTGTAAAGGATTTCAGAAGCTCTTTTGCCCTAATTTCTCTCTTTGAAATCTCACTGACTTCATTTAATTACCACAGCAATATTGTAATAAACTATGAATATGCAACCATTCAGCAATTCAAAATTAAGCTATGTACACCATACAGAATTACCTGAAATATTGCAGGCATCTTCAACCACATTCCAGACACTTTCACATCTGTTTCCAGCATTAATACATTGCTCCCTCAAGTGTAGACAGTCAGTAGTCTGGACAGTAGATATACATGTGAAGTAAATGAACAACACTGTAAAAACAGAATATAATGACTATTTAAACCAGTAGATACTGTACTGACCTTTTTCGTTTAAACATAGATTTGAAAAATATAATTTACTATAGGTTTTCTATAGATTCACATTTGCTATCAAATTAAATTTTAGCAGAACAAAGCTTTTGTTCCATTTTGCAACTAGAAATTTAAATTTAAATGTTCAAAGTTTCAGTGTGGCATATTTTGCATTGGTTTCACCCCAGTATTATAAGAGCAACCATAGCTATATATGACATGGGTACATGGATATATAGAAATTGCTGCAGTTCTGATATCCATAATAAATTACAGAAAGAAAGACAGTATAAAATTCAGAGAAAACATCATTTTATTCACATGAAATCTCACCAAGCTAAGCTGTTTAGGAATTCTGTGAATAGAGTGTGTGAAAGAGATTCAACAACTACACAACTGTTAGATAATAAATGTGATTTTATTTAATAAATATAGTACTCTTCACCCTCTTTATTTTTACTTCACAGTTGCATAATTTCTTGAAAGTAACCCCCACATGTATGTCTTTATCTGCTTTCTTGAGTGCATTGAGCCTGCTAATTACATAAAAAAATTCTGGAGGTTTCAAGGCAAAGAATTTTAAAGCAGCACTGTCTGTGACTTGTCAGTAGAAAATTAAATTGCCTTAATAAGAAAGGATAAATCAGCTGGATTTTAGCTCTTTCATTAACATTCCCACGGTAAGACTATCTGTAATCATGTGTCTTTATTTTCTATAAAATTAAGTTTCAGTTACTGATTTCAGGCCTTATTAAACTACCTGCTGAACACCAGATGTGTTTTCTTTAGTTGCTGAAGAAGATAGCATCTCTCTGACAAAATACCTTTTTTTTCATCCCCTGATGTTCAGGTAAGTTCATGTGGAATTTGAGTGATTTCCAGCATTGTTTAATCCCTTGAACATCATTTGCAAGAGGCATGAGATAGTGCTTCAGGATCTGTTCAGACTCTATCCGAAGAAATTAAATTTTTCCAATGATACATTTTAGAATAAGAAATTATATATCAAATGCCCCTCTTGATATCCTCAAAGAGCCACTACTGTTTAGAGTACTGTTTTTGCCATCCCTTCTGGAAATTATTTGCCAGTGATATAATAATGCTGCTGTCGATAAATATGAAGCAACATTTAATACTTTATAATTGACATGTGCCGCAGCATATAGTGTGCCTATGAGACAACAAAGAGGCCACATGTGCTTATTATAGCTGGTGCTAATCTTTCCTCAGTTGTGCATATTCCTGGCAGTTCTCAGATGTGTGCAGGACTGGTGGTGATTTCCAGCCTGAAACACTCCTAGGCTGTGTCTGCTCATCAGCCTTGAGGACACTGATAGGAACAGCTCCTCTTGACCATGAGGTATGTGCTGCTGGCTCTATCCATAGGGATAATTATGGCTTATTATGACAACATTTTAGTTCTAGGACTGTCTCCAAATGTCATTACTCAGGATTTATTCAGATGACAGAAAAAAAAAAAGTTGCCAAATATCTTACAGGGCAAAATGACTGCATATACAAAACAATACAAAATTATAAACCCACAGATTTATTAAGGTATTTTGCTAGAATAAAAAAATATTTTGCTGGATAAAAAAAAATATATATTTTTTAGGTTCTTACACAACAGAAGATTTGCTCATCTGACTAGGATTCACAGCACAAAGTCTCTGTGCTCTCTTCCTCATATTCAGACAGTTTTCAAAGACCAGTGTCTGAAACAGTCAAAACAGGACTGATTGCACAGTCCTGCTACTTTTTGGGGAGTATTTCACACTGCTGCTAATTTTGAACCTACCTGGAAACTGGCCCCAAAATAAGAGATGATGTTTTTGCAAGATAAAGAGCATGATCTATGATTTAAGGCACTTCAGCCTAAAAAAGGGCATCTTTACCTCTAATGACATATTATGGACGGGTCTTTGATTCCTCAGCAGTACAGAGGGGGTACACTGCCAGAAACCTACATGAAACAAACTGTCCTATATGATTTTAGAGTCCAGGGCACTGTAGCTTATGCAGTTCCTTAAACTGACAGTTATTACCTTAGTTGCTCACTTTACTTGTTTACTCTAGTGTTTGGAATACTAAGTGATTCTGCATTAAAGAGTTGAGGGAACCTAAGAGTTAGCTTGTAGCTAAAACTTTTAGAGGAATCCATATTGACAAGAAGACATACATTTAAATTTCTACAGATGTCTGTATTTTTATGCAAAGGCCAATTGATTCACTGGGTAGGTGTAAAATTCTCTGTTCTCTGTAGAATTTGGTGCCTAAAGTTAAAAGGAAGAAGAAAAGGGAACATTTTAGCACCTTGATTTTGCAGACTGGGAACTGAGGAATGGAGGAATTACATTTCCGAATTCTGCAACCCCAAAATAATGTAAATAAGTAACAATGAATATTGGGAAACCAAGCTGTGGTTTTTATCCAATGGCAAGAGCAGCAGGATAACAAGCTCCAAAGGAAAATGGCAAACAACAACTGATATACTTTGAATATAGTTGAAAAGTGATACAAGATAACTTTATTTTAACAAAACCTGCAGCAGAACTCTACCTAAGAAAGACTTTTAACACAGAAATATAAGTTTAGAGTAGTGGGGTGTTAAAGAGAAAAGCAGCATGTATACAGTATATACTGAGGAGAAAAGGAGGACAACAAAAATTAAAACATACTTGTTTCATCATATTCTCCTGTACCAAATCCTTCTGTACCAGCTTTGCTAATTTTCCCCTTTTCTTTGCACTCAAACCCAAAGGAAGTGTCAGCAGCCCTGTGCGCGGCACTTGCAGCACTCAGCGCTCCCCAGCCAGCAAACAAGTGGCTGCTCATTCAGACCAGGCGTCCCAGCCCGTGCCTCGTCCCGCCGCCCTCCCGGGGCTCCCCAGCCCTGGGGCCGAGCCCGGGCCGCCAACCCCCGGCCCCGCCGGGAGACCCGCGGGAGAAGGATCCGCGCGGGAGAAGGAGCCGTGAGGAGCGAGGGAGGGAGGGCAGCCGGGGGCGCGGGGCGAGAAGAAGAACTGCCGGAGCTGCCCGGAGCTGCCCAGAGCTGCCCGGAGCTGCCCGGAGCTGCCCGCCCGCCGCACTTACCGGGGCCGAGGAGCGCGGCCATGGCGGCGCGGGCGCTGCTGCTGCTGCTCGGCGGGGCCGCAGGGCCGGAGCGGGGCCGCCCCTTCAGCACCGGCCCGGGGACAGCGCCCGCCGGCCCCGCCCGCCGCTCCGGGCGGCTCCGTGCGCGGCACAGCCCGGCAGCCACTGCCCCTGCCCCTGCCTCTGCCTCTGCCTCTGCCCCTGCCTCTGCCTCTGCCTCTGCCCCTGCCTCTGCCTCTGCCTCTGCCTCTGCCTCTGCCTCTGCCTCTGCCCCTGCCCCTGCCCCTGCCCCTGCCTCTGCCCCTGCCTCTGCCCCTGCCTCTGCCCCTGCCTCTGCCTCTGCCTCTGCCTCTGCCCCTGCCCCTGCCCCTGCCCCTGCCTCTGCCTCTGCCCCTGCCCCTGCCTCTGCCTCTGCCCCTGCCTCTGCCCCTGCCTCTGCCTCTGCCTCTGCCCCTGCCCCTGCCTCTGCCTCTGCCTCTGCCCCTGCCTCTGCCCCTGCCTCTGCCTCTGCCTCTGCCTCTGCCCCTGCCCCTGCCTCTGCCTCTGCCTCTGCCCCTGCCTCTGCCTCTGCCCCTGCCTCTGCCTCTGCCCCTGCCTCTGCCCCTGCCTCTGCCCCTGCCTCTGCCTCTGCCTCTGCCCCTGCCTCTGCCCCTGCCTCTGCCTCTGCCCCTGCCTCTGCCTCTGCCCCTGCCTCTGCCCCTGCCTCTGCCCCTGCCTCTGCCTCTGCCCCTGCCTCTGCCTCTGCCTCTGCCTCTGCCTCTGCCTCTGCCCCTGCCTCTGCCCACCTCCGGCTGCCAGGGGCAGGGAATGAAGCTTCCCACCCCCGGGAGCGGCCTTGGCTGCCGCTGTCACACCCTCTGCTTACATTTCTTCTCCCGCCACAAGCGCTGAGCCCGACTGCCTCCAGATGAAAAGCACGAGTTCTTCGGCATCTTCCACGGGATCTGGCGCTCTCTCCGCACTTAGTTCTCACTTGGTCTCCAGAGAAACTAACAGAGCAGGACTTTGGCTGCTGCCTATAAGCTCTTTGGGAAACGCCTGTTGCTATGTCCTATCACCCTCTCTAAGCATTTTCAATGCATTATTTTAGAAGTTAATTTGTTTGTTTTAATCTCAAATGTGGAATGAAATCTTGATCAGTTAAGAAGAGAGAAGACCTTTGGAATATGTTGGACGGCAGACCAGAGGAACAAATAATTAATCTATAGTCTAGTCCCAGACTGGACTATGAGTGTAATCTCAGGTGTTCCACTAAAATACCTCAAAATCCAGTTTGCCATACAAGTCAGCAGCTGACTTGGTACTTAACAGTGAAGCAGTCAACCATAAAGAATGCAATCATACACCTGCTGGCTCAGTGTGTGCTCCTTGCTTTTGCAGTGGAAGGAGGAGGAAGCAACAGATCCCTACTGATTTCTCCATGCTACTCATGAATCTTGTTTTCACAAATTTTTAACTGTATTTGGTCCTTAAACGCCTAAACAAAAAGATGTCATAATGTTTCCAGCTTATCTACCAGAGAGACAGATATAGTGGTTGAAATCCTGTCCCTACTGACAAAGCAAAACTTGACCCAAGTCCAGATTTCTGTTATTATTTTTAGCTCAGGAAAAATCGATCTTGCATGTAATTTCTCTTTTTTTTTTTTCTTTTTTTTTTTTTTTTAATTTTACACAGATTTTTAGCTAGTTTCTTAAACGGCATTATTTTTGTAAACTCTTGATGAAAAAATTACTAAATATTTGTTTGTGGTTTTTTAATTGTTCAATAAATAATATATTACTTCACCCAATACACCCAACAGCCACAGAAAAACCTAATTGTCAAGTAGAAAGAACAGCCTGAGAGATTAATATAATTTTAGCTGTGAGACAAATTCTAGGTTGGAAAGCTAAACTTGTCTTTGCCTTGAGCCATTGCAATATGCAGCAGGAGGTCTTAAAGTAATGTTTGGTGTATTCTCCATCCTATAAAACATTCTCCAGGTTAATAACACATACCAATTTTGCTAATATCAGAGCATGAGATGGTTCTCTCTATGTAGTCCAGCAGAAAAGGAAAAACATAGCATTTTGGAGGTGGAGACAGGGAGATATTATCTTGCATTCATTGTGACTGCAAGGCACAGGCTTATCACTACAGTGACAACAGTAAAGGAGAAACAGGTCAGGATATCAGACCTTCAAGACTGTGAAATATGTTGAAAGACAAAGCACCAGAATGATGGTGACACAAGAACTTATATCTGCAGGAACAAATATACTGTGATTTAAACCCTATGTTTAATGCTGCTGTGGACAAGCAGAAACAATGGCATGAGAGCTCCATTTCTCTCCATTTCAGTAGTGGAAGTATTAGAGTAACAAAGCAGCTAGAGGTAACAAAACCCAATCAAGGCTCAGATTTTAGATAACATTCAGTATATATATGCTGGATAAGAAATGTTCATTCATTATACCCTCTCTTCTCACAGCTATTTCTATCTCCATTGCTGGTTATTGCTCACTATTGGGTTTATTTCTCTCAGTGATTATTTTAATTAAAAAACATTTATTGAATTCTGTAAAACAAAAGAAATAAAAGCATAGGAATATGTTTCTCAAAAATATTTATTTTTGAATGAAAGATATTTTCATAAAAATAACCAGATATTTATCTTGATAACCATATTTCACTAATATTTAGCTTGATAAACACTATGGCAAAAACTAGTTAATGCTCTCTTGCTAGCCTTATAATTTCAAATCTGATATAACATCTGATTGCATAATTTTTGTCTGAAAGATATGCTGTTTACTCAATATAAATTGTCCAGAGAAAACCCAGAATCATTTTCTAATGAATGTCTCATATTTTATCTTCTCCACACAAAAAGTACTGCTAAGTTAAAGTTGTGGTTAAAAGAAATTCCTAGAAATATTGGAACATTTTAATTCTGGAGATCTAGGTGAAAATAAGAAAATATAAAAAAGAGAAGCAAAGATATGTTTTCTCTTACAAAGACAAACTTAAGGCCAGAACCTCCCTTCCTAACATGGCACAGAACACCTCCAAAAACTGCCATTGACCTTTAGTGATGTTCTTGCCTCAGAACTAACTCAGCTAACACAATTTATCCCCCTGGCATTAAGGTAGGAGCAAAAATAATACAAATTGTGTCAGCAGGTGATTTTCACCCCCCTTTAGAAAGAAGTGAATTTGGATTTTTCCATGAGCATCGCTAACATCGATATTTTAGTTCTTTGCTGGCCCAGGTCAGGAGTACTGGGAAAGGAGGACCCTTTTCATCTCTGTTCATCTCACAGGGATCTGGGCAACACACCTGACAAGACATAAAAATTTTGCTGGCCTTCCACAGTGACCCATGACCTTCTATGTTTGAAAAGTATCCCCTCATACTCCCCTCATGCTCTCTAAGTTTTCTTAAATAACATTGCTTTCTATATTCTTTCTCTTTCTTCAAGGAAAATCGAAAAATATATTTTCTGAAATAAAAATATAGCTTTGCCAAATTTGGGCATATTAGACATTTTTCAACCATAAACTGAAGTATTTTTTGTCTCAAATGATTATTGATAATTATTTTGCAGCTGGGTTGCTATTCTAGTTTTTAACTTTTTGACTATTTATTTGTTTATAGCTAAACAAAAGAAAAAATTAGAGGACTTTTAAAATTCCATTTTCCCATATCTGTAATGTTTTAATTCACCATGTTTGTTCAATGATTTTGAATTATATAGAAAAATATATATTTTGTTCAACACTCTCTAATAATTCTCTATTTTCCATGGTTCAAAAGCAAAAATAGCCTTTTCACAGTAAAGGAATTGCAATAGCTATGAAATCAAATCCTGCTGTGTTTTCCATAGTTATTTGGGTTTTATTTTCTTAGAAAAAGAAAGCAAAATCATTTCTTAAAATAACATTGACATAATAGCTATACTTAAAAATGAAGCTTACACATAGGAATATTTAAATTCCTATTACTTTATTTGATATTTAAACATTTTGTCCATTTAGAGATTTTTCTTTATTCTTGTTTAATTAAAAAAAAAAGAGTATTCTCCTTTTTCTCTTTAAATAGAAAACTTTAATATACAAATGAATGCAAATCCCTTTCTCTCACTTAACACCAATGTAAACTAGGAGGAATTGCAACAATGTCAAGTAAAACAGTTGTTGGGGAAGGTTAAAGCATAAAGTGATTGAGCACTTCATAAAACTATAGTTGCATGATAGATAATAGATTGCATGACATTAGGTTAAAGAAAAACCTAGAAAAATATTTACAAAAGATAATCAAATAACACCTGGTTGATTAATAATTGGCTTTATAGAAACATTTGAATATATAACACTGTCTTATTTCTATGCCAAATTCTTTTTAATGAAAAAAGTCCTCCCTCTCATTACTTATTCTTTTGAAAAATCTGTACTGAAACATAAGAATAGTGTCACAGGTAAATGGTATCTCAGGTTCTGATAATTAGCCTTTTTCTAACCAATAGACCACATTCTTCTAGAAGACTAAGTCTCCATTGATGCACCATGTTCATCCTGTAAGGAGAAAAATACAATACATAGTAGGATGCTCCAGGACAGAGAGATTTTCCCATAAACAGATATATAGATTTGTAAATTGATTGTATCTTTAGTATGGAAAGTTGAGAGAGCAATAATGAAAACAAAAGACAACTAATGTTTCTTAAAGATTTTCAGAGATCTTCTGGAGCAACACTTACACATTACAGACTAAAATGAGCTACCAAAGTAAAAATGTCCAGTCCTTCAGAGGTGCTGACACTTGTTATTCCTATTGGCCTGAGTAGGAAATTTGAACCTATAGCACCTTTAAGCATCACATAAGTTTTCTTTAAATCATTACTTTTTAGGCACTAAAATCTGGGGGAAAAAAGTCTGTTTAATTGTAATCTTATGAACACGTGTGACTTTCAGCACTTTGGAATCACATATTAGAAGCTGGTCTGTACTTAGAAAAGTAATATGGACTCTCTCCAAATCAATCTGAAGTGAAAGTTCCATAATAAACATAGAACTTACTACAAGTGGATTTGCAGAAAAAGAAGTGCAAAGTAATGCCAGAATATCACTAGTGCATAAGCATTCATTGTACATGTGTTAATCATGTATAGAAAGAGGATATAAATAAATGATGTTTCAGCCTTCTTTCAAATACTTAGATTTCTTTATATGGTACATTTTTGAATGTTTCACAGCATCTAAAATATATAAAAATAAATATCTACAATATTTACATAGTATGATATAGTCCACTCTTTAAAAAGGATTGTAAAGACGTGTTCTTTAGCTCATACTGAGGTAAGTAGGTTTCTGTAAGACTGAGAAGAAAGAGGATAGGCAGTTATTTTGAAGGAACCCCTTTGTCCAGTTGTAGTCTGTATCACAGCTAAAAGCATGTGACACCCTCTGGCAGTTGTGTATTGAGCCAAAGTCATCCTTGCTGTAACTCCATTGAAGTAAGTTTAGTTATGCTAGGGACAAATTTATCCCACTCTGCATTCTCTGGTTTGACAGTGTCTTCTGCAGAAACCCTCATGGCTTCATCTATATTTGAAGTCATGTTCATCCCAGGTATGTGGAGATGCAGTTCTGCTGACTTCAATGGGCTGAGCATAGCTGGAATATCTGTAGATAAAATAAAGATTTTAAGATAATTTCAGTGCCTGTATCAGGTGGCTGGCTAACTGACTCTCTGATTATCTCTCTCAGAACACTATGCAGGTGATAATCTATTAATAAAATGGTCTTCCACAGAATATTTCAAATTGTATTTGGAAATTTTAAGTGAAAGCTTCTTGACTGAAAACTAAGGGCATTTCTGATTAATAAATCTTGATTTTTTTTTTTTTTACTTTTCAACATTTTCATGTGTTCTACTACTTATTAATATGCACTATTTAGTAAATTGCCCTGTGGTTCCTTATCCAGATGCCTCTCTGACCATCAGAGCACCACAGTGGCCTGTTTACACGTCAGTCATGGAATCATCGATCGTTTGGGTTTGAAGAGAAGTTTAAAGACCATCTAGTCTAACTCCCCTGCCATGAGCAGAGGACAGAGAGAAGAGAATGATGATAAATGAGAAATACAGGGTAAAACATTACAGCCACATTGTCATATGGGTCTCATATTTGTAACTTTGCTTGTGCCATACATAAAGGAACGGCAATACTACTGAATTCAGGTGAAAAACCCCATTCCTTCTACATTAAGCAGAAAGTGGCTTCCCAGCTGGTCCTGAATATGTGCAATAATCTACCTAACATGAAAAAGAACAGAAAACTTTGGAAAATAAATTAATATGAATTTCTTATTTGATCAGCCTAACTCACACCAGAATGCATGCTAACCAGATATTTTGAAATAGTAAAGGACATTACAGTAGTTCAATCTCTACACCAAATTTTGATTAAAATATTTGTTATAAAATATACCACAACTTCAGCTAATTAGATGAGAGTAGAATACAGCTGTTTATAAACAGAGTCCAATGATAGGGAAAATAATTTTCAAACTTTCAGGTATTTGTTCTTTATTTACTTAGGAGTCTAAAATAAGTAGATATCCAAAGAAAATATTTGTATAAAATATGACTGCTTTACTCCCTCCCTATCTGCAACATGACTTTTGAAATGAATGTGATGAAATTTTCTTTCCTCATTATATAATCAAAGTTATGGCATATTCTATAAAATATTTGTTTTCATTTTCTTTTCTTGCATTCAGTTCTTAATTTTAAACACCCTTCTCTCATTGTGCTCAGATCCCAATATCGATGGATGCACAATTAGAATTTACTTCTATGGGATCAAAAGGCATAGGGACCAGTATACTAACAGTGGGTAATAGATGCAGTACCATTTGATGGAATTGTGTTTATGTTGGTCAATACAACGTGTTCTGAAAGTTTTGAAACGTTATCAAAATTGCTGATCTGGGTGGTCAAGGATTTCCGACTCTCTGTACTGGCACGACCTCTGTTGAACCGTTCGTCATGATGGCTGCGAATGCCAAAGATGCAACAGGAAAATGCTGCTTTAAATTCTTCTCTAAATTTCCCTGTCAACCACAAAAATGACTCATGAAAAAATTGTACTATAAACCGCATTTCATCAAACTTTATCGATTCGGATATAAAGGAGTTATCTAAAGCAAAATTAATGCGAACCACCCAGATGCTCTTCTAAAGCAGAAGCAGAAAATCACACTTTAATCATCTGGGAGAAAGACAGAAGAAAGACAATCTTTCTAAGAAGATATGTGAGGTGTGATGTGAAGACTGAATTATTCTTGGCTAGACAGAACAAACTAGAATGATTAATGAAACTACCTCATAGATAGTCTGCTGATTATTTACATATGTAACAAAAAATAATTGAGCAAATATAGTCTTGAATCCTTACTGATATGTGAAATGAGAGACCATGGTTAATTTGTATTTTATCATAAATAGATTTTAAAAGAAGATTCACAATATTTGACAGCCCCATGCTTTTGGGGCTCAGAGGAAATCGTTCAGATCATTCTCATACTACACACCACAAAAAAAATTGCTGTGGGCCAATATGTAGTGAGGATCAATAGAGTTTTGCCTTCCTGTGTTTAACTACAATACTACCAGGTCAGGTCCTGATTCTGATCTCCAAGCCAAATGACACAAATACAAACTAAGACAAATCTATACTAGCAAGTAAACAGCATCCTGGCTGATTCTTTGAAGCTGACCCTACTTGGCACAGTCTGTCCATGCAGGTACTATTACAGACTCACAGCCTCCAAATCCCAGTATTTGAATATAACATGCCAGGTGGGGACAGGCCCCGGACTGTGCTACCTGCCAGAGAGCATCCAGGAGTGTTTAGAGGAATGGTAATTGTTTCAGAGCAAAGTCATGCCAAAGTCGTTCTCTACCACATTAATGTCATAGACAGTCACACTCTAGCACTTGGACTTGGGCCCTGGCATGGTCTAAGTTACTTATTTGTAGACAGCCTGAGGGTAATGGGATGCTTCAGGCAACTTCTTCTAGGAAGAGGATCTAGCTCCCACTGGAGGAGCTGAGCTGGAGTTACACGGTCATTAATTTTTTCTATGGTTCATTACATTCAAATTATACATTAAACTTGAATTCTAGGTAACTGTAACTTACCACTGAGGAAGTTATAAATAATAGGATTGGCTGCGCTGTTTGCGTATACAAGCCAGTGTGAGAATGTGAACCAGGCGTATACAGTTTCTCTGTCATCAGCATGATTAAACATCCCCAAAACCCTACAGAAAGAAAAAAGAAAACCTGAAAGATGGCAAAATTAGAATTCATTTAAAAGGATTTTACAACTTCTAGCCTGATTTTATCTCAGATGACCTATTTGCAGTACCACAAAAAGGCTGATTCAGCAGTGTTCTCTTACTTGAGAGAAAGAAATCCTCTCCCCAACCCTCAGACCCCTGTCTTGGTAGTTTGGCACAACTGAGACTTTAATATGGTGAAGATGTATAACTTTTCTGCCAAGTAACTAAAATCATCTGGTGTCAGATAAGCCAAGGAAAGACAGGAAAAGTTGCTTTTGATGTACTCATGTCATTGAGTTTCCTGGCTCTAGGCCCACTCTCCAACATACTCTCTAGGCCTCTCTCCAAATATCTCTGGAATTGGAAAGGCATTGAACTGGCCCCAAACCTGAGGCTACTGTAGCAGCTTCTGCCCTCCAGGGAAATCTGCATTTCCCAAACTCTTTACACATTACTTCTGCCATTTAAATGGAAATCTAACTCTGGGCCAACTCTGTTATTGTTGAAGCAGCCTATGTATTTCCTCTATTTCAGGTTGTAGGTGGCCTGAACCATCTTCTGGAAATAGTTTGCTCTCTACATTTTCTACAAAGGGACTTGAGAATTAAAAGTATTTAAATTAGGCCTTAGGGAAGGGCCAGAATTGAGTGGAATGTATTTAAACCTTGAAACTATCCCTTAAAAACTAAAATGTTCTAATAACACTCCAATTAAAAAAGCACCAATAACATGCTCGTTTTTGTTAGGGTATTCAAATCTTCTGCTATTATTGATTAGTATTCCAGAGGTCTCATGAGGTGTAACTTTACCAAAGCCCTAGTCTTTCAGGAACTGTACAAAAACCAAGAGTGTACACAATTACATACAAAATGCACAGAGAGAAAAAGATAAAATATTACAATACAGCTTCATAGGACCAATGGAAGCGTTAGCCTAAGATCTCAAAACTATACATGAGTAGCTTAGGTTTGAACTCAGCATTTCACAGTCCCTGGAGCCAAGCCACAACACTGCACTCTGCTGCTAACCTTCAGCTGCTGCTTCAGGTGACTGCACTTCCACGGGGACATTTACAGCAAACAAGCTGTAATCCCATGTAAATTATGAGGTTTAATGAGAAGATAGGTTAGGTAATTTTCATGAGGAAGATCTTGTTAATAAGAGTTCCATAAAATGGCCATAGTTTAAGTACTGTGGATAGGTTATATATATACACATATATATGTAATATATAATATTTTCTTGCAATGATATGCTTATTTTCCATTTCTTTATCATGCAGTTAGTAAGCTTATCCTTCAAAAGTATCTGCCAGAATAAAAGGAATCCTGTAACAGAGATTTCTGGTTTTGGACAGAAAGCTTTAACAAGTGTTTATGTTTTGAGATAAACTTTACCTTTTCAAGACATTGAGGATGCTAATTGGTAGGTAGCAAAGTGCAAAAACCAGAAGGACAACCATTAGCATACGTGCTGTTTTCCTTCTTGCACGAATCTGTTTTATTTCAGCTGCCACAGCACTAATCTTTGACTTTGTTGATTGTCCCAGCCCTCGGGGCTGTGCTGAAGGCTGCTGAGGCTTCCATTTCTTCTGAACAACAGAAGAAGTTCCTGGGATCTAAGGCAGAAAAAATAAGGGGCATTTTGAAAAACATTTTTAAAAACAAATTTTATCTGCAGATATAAAAAGAAAAATAGACACTTTGATATACACAATGCAAGTTCATAGGGATAAAAAGGATTTTAATATTAAATTTGATGTAGCTGCAGGAAATAAACTGAATTTCAGACACACTAGAGGGACTGCATAAAAAAAATTTGTTTTATACACAAATATCAACTGACATATTCTTTAATTCCCACATACCTTGTTTCTCTTGTGTCTTCAGACTATCAAAATTACCAACCCTATTGCTGCACTTACATTGCTATAAAGTTCTACATTAAATGTTTTGTTGTGTAGAAGAGTAGTTTTTCCCATTAATATGCTGCTAATATAAGATACTAAGCAGTTTTTCAGTGCTGGAAAACAAGGATTTAAAGCCTGCATATCTTTAAGTGCCATAAAATTTCCATACATGCAACCTAGATGACAGTGAAGTAGCTAAAGAAATATTCACAGCTGAAGCGTGGATCCCTCTGCAAAGTTCTTCTAAACTCAGGGAAATAGTGGAAAAGTGCCAAAACACAGGAAGAATTACATTAGTCAAAGAGATGTTGCAATGAGTTTCATGTAGAACCATGCTACTAAAAAAAAAAAAAAAAGTGCCCTCACATAAGACAAGCCAAGTAAAACAATTTTCCTTCTGTTCTTCTAAATTACTTCCTGCCTTCAGTGAAATGTGAAAGACTGCAGATGTCAAGAACTTTCTTAGAGAACCCTATTACAATTACATTTATAATATTTTCAAGTCATAGAGTGTGAAAACCTTTTGGCTAGAAATACAGTTTTATTTATGTGTAGTACAATTGTGTGTAGGGTGACTAATCTCATGTGAAATATTTCAAGTTCAAAAGTATCTGAAAAGTTCACATTGTCTATTGTAACTTTTCTTTTTGTTTTTAATAGGGCTTATCCAGACAAACTGACCAGAAAATGATGAATTTTTTTGGTATTTATTTAAGAAAGATAAAAGTAAACTAAAAAGAAGGCACATTCAGAATAGCTCTAGAAAACCTGCTATGTTGAGGTTTTGGTGGGGTTTTGTGGGGTTGGGTGGGGGTTGTTTTTGTTGGTTTTTTTTGGTTTTGCTCTATTTATTTATTTGTTGGTTAGGGGATGTGATTTTGTATGTTTGTGTGAATATCTTCAGACAAGCCCTTAGTTCAGCTTTTATGTACACCCCCAAACATGATTTACAGCTATTGGAACATTTTGGCAAAGTTGTCATGTAATGAGCAGGAAATCTCTGAAGCAAAACTGGGGATAAGTTACACCATTTAGTTTTTACTAATGTATCCATGGATTTAAAACAACTTAGCCCCTTGCACTTCTACTGTGGATTCCCACTCACACAGCTGAAATCAGTCATTACCAGCTTGACAATTGCACATCAGTACTATTGCAGGGATTTACCCTTCTTGGCTGTGGGGTGTAGCAGAGAAGTGACAGAATCAGAGGAAATGGTCTCAAGTTAAGCCAGAGGAAGTTTAGATTTGATATAAGGAAAAATTTATTCACAGAGTAGCCAAGCCTTGGAACAGGCTGCCTAGGCAAGTGGTTTAAATATCCTGGGGATATTTTAAAAATAAGTAGATCTGGCATTTAAGGACATGGTTATGGTTGTTATGGTTGAATTCCATGACCTTAAGAGCCTTTTTAATATAAATGTTTCTATAATTCTATGATTATGTATGTACAAGTATACACAATTGTACACATGGGAGCATAATGCACAAATTTGCTTTTTGGTAATTAATCAGAGAGATAATTTTGAAGCATTTATGTAATTCCAACATTTTATGAAAAGCCTATTTGCTGTGAATAAGCAAGTACTAAAATTTAGAGTTTTAGTTTCTTATGTACCTTTTCTCTACCCCCTAACAGTTATCAAGGGGCTTATAACCAAAGAAAATCTTTCAAATGTAGCATCAGCTTGCCAAGATTGGAAGGGTATATTTCAGCTACCAAAAAGAAAATGGATAAATTTCCTAACTATTACTACAACTGTTCTTTAGTGTCAATGCATTTGGACATCAGAAACTTGAAGCATACTAGGAACTTGATATTACAAATTGTGTATCAGCATTTTCATCATATTCCGTTCATTCAGTTCTATTTGTACATAAGCTGTTTTTAATCTACTTAAAATCCACACAAGAACATAGACTACTAAATTACTAATTCCTTGTTAATAATTAAAATTATTACTCAAAATTTCTAGTATTTTTGCATGATTGTACTTGCCTTTATAAAGTTGAATCTTTAATTTAAAGATTTGCTTGATTTATACAATCAGAAATTTTAAGAGCTATTACACAAAATATGGAAACAATAACTTGTAATTCAGTCTTCTATTTTTATATGAATATTTGTACGCATAACACATTACATTTTAAAAAATAACCTTTAGAAAAAATGTAGGGCATAGAAAGCATTTACTATTTGTTATGTTTTTTCTATCATGTACATCTGAAAGTCTCTTTGTACCTTGCAATAAGATCAACATATTCAACTGAATTTCTGATAAACAGCATGTTTTTTTATTGAAACTGTTACCAAAGAATACATTTAGAGCACTTCATTCATTTGTGCTACATGACTAATTACAGCACACCTGCTGCACTTAGGAAAGTGCCTGATGCCTGCAGCCAAGTCACACTTGATAATAGATGTGCACTGGTTTTAATTTCACTTAGTGCAGCCTCTTGTACATAGTGCTATCATCCATGCCAGGCAGAGAGACAGCTGTAATTTGGCACCACTGGTAGCACTAAGCCTGTAGTAGAATTTCTCTTTTTGTTACTGAAAAACAAAGGATCATCCTCACCTTGCCAGTGTGCAAGATGAATGGGGAGAAGAAACATTTTGAAGAACAAATAGACCACCTAAAACAACTGGGGAGTGGAGGTAGGGAGAAGCCAAAAAGAAAAAGGTTGGGTTTCAGTCATTCAACTTCTGCTCTGCTTCTGAGCCAGCAATTTCAAGTATGTGCAGGTTAAGAACAACTGCTTTTCATTAACTTAGTTAATTAAGAACTTGAGAGGGCAGGCAGATTGTAAAGAGGGTATAGAAGAGAAGGCTGAGAAGGATTATGGTGATAAAGTCGTTGGGTAATACAGGACAGTTTCAGCAAGGCAGAGCATATTAGAACTATGTTTAGACTAAATAACAAAACTAAGCAAGAAATCCTTTGGTCTGGAGAAGAGTCCCCTTAAACTGTAAAGGTTAAATTTTATCTCCAAGCCATCTTGTTATTTAATCTTATCAACCTAAGAAATTAAATGCAAAAATAATAATTTAAAGCTGACAAGCAGGATAAACAGCAATTCTTGTTTAACTTAATCTGAAGTGACATATATGACTTATGGACGATAACAAAAAGTCTTAAAGTGGATTTGGCATTTCCTGTATACAAGTTACTTGTGAGAGATATATTCTGTCAGTATAAGATTTGATTTTTAATTTTATCACATGCATATTCAGAAATATAAAGTCTATTTGTGATTTCTCTGATGGATCAATATGAACTGCATGAAAAATGTTTCTGATGGGGCAGGTATTATCCCCTGCCCAGGACAGCCTCAAAATTGGATGGTATCAAACATGCTGGTGAGAGAGAAGTGATTCATGCCCATATGTCAATGGAAATATGAACTATGTTAGAGACACTTGAGATGGAATATCTTGCATTATTTCTTCAACAGAATGAGTATTTTGTCCTTTTCAGAATGACAGGGCAGGTAGTGGTGGCCTACAGTTATAGATAAATCCTGGACTAAGCAAAAGACATCAGAGACCACCACAGTCTGGTGCATGACAAATTACAGTTCACACACACAAAATGATTTTTTAAAGATTCCTCAAGAAAACGGCATCATTTCACCACTTAAATTCAAATGTTCTTTGTTTGTCTGCTTGGTGGGTTTTTTGTTTGTTTTGTTTAGTATTCTTGGTTTTTTCCCTCTATTTTTTATTTGAATCTTGAAAAAAAAAGATGTTCACATGAGAAATTTTGTCAATTATTTGCCATCAATTCCCATCAAATGTTATTGGTAGCAGCCAGCTTCACATCAGGCAGTTCCAGTCTCCCAGTACTGGTAGTTGGACCTTCTAGTTTACCTTTTGTTCAGATTGGACTGCCGTCAACCTGAGTAAGAAAAATAAAAATAAAACTAACAAAATGAGAAGGTCAATCTTAAATTTTGACTGCTATAGGAGATTTTAGCAGATGACCTTATAAATAAGGTCATCTAAGGTATTTTGGTAAGCACTTCAGATACAGTGAGGGAGATTTTTCTTCTACTTAGAATCAATTTTTCAGCTGCCTTTTGCTTTCATTCTCTCTAAGAGAAAGCCCTTCACAGACATGAGAAAGCAGTTTACTTTCTGACTGCCTTCACTTTTCAATACATCTCAAGGTGGCTGCATGGATGGAAAAATCCAAGTCCTAAGTGAAAAAATGGAGTTTATAAAGGAAGAGGCTGTACATGGGAATCTGCACAAAGTTGCAAGAGCAAGTAAACAGAGCCAGTGCTAAGTGACTTACCTGGCGACACCACAGCTTTCGGAATATTTGCAAATAGGCCAACACCATAAGACACAGTGGTGCCATGTATGTCACCAGAAAAAAGCATGTGTGATACATTTTGGGGTAAACGTCAGCTGGAAAGAGAATTCAAATAGGAAAGGTGTGTTTAAATATATGTACATTTCAAAATCACCTTAAGAAAAATTATTCATATACATATGCATATTTTTCAATATAACAGGAAAATGTATCAAATAATATTATGGTCAAGATTGGTTTTTTTAATGACTTCTAGATACATTCTATTAGAAATGTACTTTTTATCCCAAGGATATATCACATTACTGATTTCTTATATATTATTACTTTATGTATGGAGTTTTAGGAAGTTTTACTTTCTGTTAAAACAGTGATGGATTAATTTTGTTATCTAAAAATGAAATGTTATCTGTAAGTGAAAAATTTTGCTATCTAAAAAAAAGGTAAGTAATAGCCAACCTACCTCATCCCTGACATATTGAAAAATTGTGTAAGTGCCATTAGTTTTAATTCTGTAAAGGCTACTATGTATGCCTGAGTAAACTGCTCAATCCCTCACCTACAAAGACTGCAACTGCAAAATACAGTGCACAGGACAATGATGGGACAAGAGACACACATTCCATAAATCACTCGGTGGTGGCAGAATATATCTGATTAAGATGCAGTAATTAATTATTATGATTACATTTTAAAAATAGAATCAATACATGCAAGTGCCTTAAACCTAGGAAATCTCCAAGATGGTTTTAAACTCTGATTTAACAATAATGAGTTTGGTAGTGTTATGTTCTATTTTCCCATGCATCTCTTTTCAAAAGACAACTTATGAATGTTATTTGCTTAGAGAAAACATCTTAGAAGTGCTGTTGAGTGTATTGAGTTTTAAGACTGTTGCATCCTAAACTCCATCAGTAATTTATACCAGAATGTGCAGTGCCTGTTACCAATTGTTGGTATTAATTACAACTTAACATCTGTGGATGGCCACAGAAAAGGAATAATATTTTGGACAGTAACAACACATAGCAGAAAATAAACTGCACCCCATAAACAGTTAAATTGCAAGGTAATCTTAGGCATTGCATCTTGGATAAAGAAGGAAAATTTATGTTAATTTCCAGAATTTCCAAATGTTTCAGGATGATAAGATCTGCAAGATCTGATTGCTTTTTTAATTTAAAAAAAGAAAAATAAAAAATTTAAAAAGAGGAATAAAAGAAAAGGAAACAAAAAGAGTTGCATGAGATAAAAACTTTGGTGCATCAAAATTATTTTCTGCCTGTTAAAGTGACTGAGACTGTGGACCCTATCAGAGAAGGGCATGCCAGGAGAATTTCAGAGCTTGTTCAGACAAAGATATACAAAGACTTTCCCCACAGCTCTCATAGCAGGGAGAAAAACACCATAATGTAAATTCCAGGCTCACTCTCAAATGCAGACTTGAGTGATCCCACACTTCCTGTTGGACCTGAAAGTGCCTGCTGGTACACCCAGAAAACCTCCAGTATCAAGGAGATGGAAACCTGCTACAGCAAAATCCAGCCAATGTACATTCCCAGAAAAGGTGATAGAGATGCCGCCACTGATATTTGATGGCTTTGGTAGATCAGGGTTTAAAAAATTCAGATGAGTAGTATTTGACTTCTTACTTGCTCTAAGATCCTGTAGCAAACCAGCTTACCAGCTCCTTACTAGCAGCTGCAGCTACTAACTCTTGTCAATGTCCCTGGGGGAGCAAGACCATCTGGGGCAGGTTTTTTATAATTGGCATTAACCTGAGATTTTATGTGATTGATGATCTCAAACTTGCTTTTGCATTCCAGAAAATGCAGTCTCACAGCAGTCCTGCTATCCAGGGAAGGACTGACATCCATGCTTCACAGGTGGAGAGATTAAGGAGAAGCTGGAGTAACGTGACTTACTGGGATCACAGGAGGTCAGAATTGAAAGTACATTCTTTCTGCTCAGGAGGAGGTGCCACCTGCCTCATCAGTGCTCTGCCGGCAGCCGGGCCCCTTTCAGGTAGAAGGACGGTACATATTTAAAAGGCCATCTGGAGTTTATGACTTCCAATTTAGCATTCCAAGTAAAGTAAAACATTAGATGAGCCTAGCTATCTACAAAGAACTGAGGAGCAGGTTGGAGGAAGATCCTAACACTTGCCTTTGAAGTTTAGCCACCTGGAAAGTGCCAGCTGCTAAACATCAAAGGAAACCTGTCCCTCCTCCACCCTGGGCAAAGCCTTTTGCAGAACTTTTCCCTAAGAAACATGACTCTGTTTAGCTTCTCAAGCCAAAGAAAAGCTTTAAAGCAGTTTGAAAATCACAGCAGCAAGAAGGAGGAGGGCTGGCTAAGGATACAATTCATTTATCAAGTGAGTTCCAGGCTCCTTGAATACAAACATCAATCAGCTTGTGGTCCTGCCTGACTGGGATGGCTGAAACTCTTACTGCCAAGCAGAAGAGGAGAAAAGTGTCTTTGCCTTCTGTGGTAACATAATGGACTCCAGGACAGGGGGAAATTGTTCTTAGCTGGAGTAACCACCTCTTTAAGAATAAAACAATGACTTTCATGTCTCTTGCTGCTAGTCTATTGAAAAGAGATAATAAAACATAAACAGGTGGTCACAGGGGTTGGACTAGATTCAGATCGGCATTCATACACTGCAATTACCCCACCTGATAAAGGATCAGTATGTTAAAACAAGTTTTCATTTGTCTACTGCAGTGGTTATTAAACACATCTTAAATTTTTCTAAAGCTCCCCTCTCCACATGGTCTTCCAGTCCCAGCCTGAAATTGGTAGATTGAAACTATGGCTTCTGGAGTTTTGCCAGAATATTGCTGTATTTGTGTAAATACATATATACATACATGTATACATATGCATATGTAATCAAATTGAAATAAACACTCAAAATGTTTTGATATGAAATAGCCCCTTTAGCCATAGTGCTTAATAAAATTAGTACTCCTGACAGTTTCCTTAAGAATAGGGAGAAGCAAGACTATCACATTTGTTGAGCATCGGTAGGGTTCCCAGGTTCCCTACTCTCAGGAAGATGAGAGTCCTGGAGTTACCAACATAGAGGAGCAATGCAACTAAAAGTGTATATTTTTCAAATAAAGCTTGATAATTAGGGATGTTAGGGAGTGGGTGCCCATAGCACAAAAAAATCAACCACATAATGCAGCGCTTCCAAGCTAAGTTCCTATGTCAGAGTACTTAGGGTTAGGTAATACTAAAATTATATCTTGAAACCTAATATATTGTGCTTGAGTCATCTATTTACAATAACACCCAGCCTAATTTGAATATTAGAAATATTCTGACTTCCTTCTACATTAAAATATCCCACAAGTTTTTAATTAAATTATGAACAGTTTGATAAACAGGATGTATAAAACTTCTTGTAGTACTGCAATTTCCAGCTATTTGTTTTCCAGAATTAAGACAATGTGGTTTTGCACTATTGTATAAATAGTCTAAGGAAAAGGAACACAAAGTCTTCCCTTTGTTTCCATTCAGCCATGCCGTTTTGGGAAAGAATTATCTCCATATTCTTTTTATCATTTGCAAAGGGCTTGGCTAATGCACTTTGGCTAACACTCTCTTCTTGAACAGCTTTAAGACAATGTACTTAGCTGACTTGGACACATGGTGAACTCATTTTAATATACATTTCTTTTATTTTGGCACTTTATCATCAAATTCAGCACAGCAATTACAGACTATTATAGAGCTGTGGCCAAATCTGGCTCCTTAAGTGAGTCTGCATGGGTCACATGTTGGATCCTTCTGCATTCCCAAATAAAATATTGTTATTAGACAGTACTCAAGATGAAAAACCCTCAGCCTAGAATTGGCAATGAATTTTACATTCAGGAATGCCAGAAGCAATTATAAAGAAATTGAGCGCTGTTTTAGGCTGAACTATTGCTCCATTTGCAGTCACTGGCAGCTTTCCAACAGCACACTCAAATCTCATTAGCCAGGGCGACTATTTGTTCACAGTTGAGGACCCCAAGTGTCACAGTACTGATCAGACCTTCCCTCCAGACACTCATCAGACTTTTATGGTTTCCAGCAGCTGGTCCTACAGACGTAGGGTGTCTGTGTAGGGTACAGTGTTGTCTCCTGCTTTGGCATCTCTGACATCTTCCTGGACACAGCTTCCAGTTACTCTTCCGTAGCACCTCATGCTTCAATGGCCCTGGGGTCCCAGAATTACAACAGACTTCCAAAACACTTTGGAAAGTGTTACTAAGCATCCTCTTTTTGCAGTCCCAGTCTTTAACATTCACAGTTTAACATCCTCAGAACATATGGTGTACATGATATTCTGCAAAGATTTTATCAGATGAATTGTAATTTTAGACAGCATTAATTGTATACAGCTCTAAACAAAGCAATAAACATCCAAAATACAATCCCTTTCTCAAAATTGACTCTCCTATAGAACTTTCTCAGGGTCTTTTGAGTGTATGCAACATCTACATCTCTACTTTCTCTTTGCAAATATAGGTTATTTGTAGCAGCATTGATTTTTTTCTCCTTCAACATCCTCCAAGATAGCTCTTTCTTTAACCCTCTGTATTTGCATAGTCAAAAGAGGCAAAACAAAACCCAACAAAAATGTAGCTATTTTCTATAAAAATATTTGCTTTTTATTTCTTTTTCCAGCTTTAAGGCTCTCCACTCTTACCCTTTTCTTTTGTTCTTCTTTTTGGGGGCCTTTGTGATTTCAAACCCTATTTTTTGGTAGAAAAACTGCATATTCGACGCTTTGAACTAGTTCAGAGTCCTTAGACACTTTCAACAGAATGGAAATGGAAATTATTTTTTAATTACACTATAAAGTCTGTAGTCTGAAAGGGATGTATATATATATCTTCATTGATAAATACTATTAACTCTACTTTTACTGGGCAATTCCATGATTTTGAGAAATCTGCTTGTAATTTAATGCATATAAAGATTCTTCCTTCAAGTTACTATGATGAGCTACTATTAGAACATGGAGATCTTTTAAGGATATCTGAAATGCACCAGCAGACTGGTGCAATGATGGTGTATTGCCATTAGAAGAATTATTCATTAAAAAGGCAGCAAGATAAAAATAGGATTGCTATCTTTCAGTGGAGTGAAAACTTTCCCATTTCAGGAAACTTTTTAATATAAAATTATTCTTTTCATGCTCAATATAAATAATCATTTTAATAAATTGGAGTGTTTGTTCTCTTTGTTCTCCTTCTCAGACACAAAAAAATTGATTCTATACATGAGTACTTGCCTTTATTATAATCCCCTCTATCTCTCCAAACATCCAAGTGAAGGCTTACATCATAACCTGAAGACCAGTAGACTTAAATTTAGACAAATACACTCCATGGGAGTAGAGTCTTGCAAGCACATGGCAGTTTGAGTTGGTTGTTTATTGTTGGGTTTTTTTTTTTTGTATAATGGGTGCTTCACCTCAGGCTGCAACTACTTCAGCACAACTGAACAAGAGGCACTCTTTAAAATAGTTCTAAACCTACTACAGACTCTGTAGCTCAAAAGCAACACTTTCCCAATAAGAATCAAAAAGTGGCCAATGCAGATCTGGAAATTCTGAGATTACATTCCCTGATAAAATGCTCTCTTGACTTCCTAATTAATTAAGCACATCATTTCCTAGGCTGAGATTGAAAGAGTCTTGGCTGCAGAGTTAACTCTGAAGTGATAAAGGCATGAATAATTGCTTCTGTGCCAAAATGAGTGGATAAAAATTATACTTAGAATGAATGCTGTGAAAGAAAATAGTCACATAACTACTGCAGTATCCTGCAGCAGAATGGGATACAAAATTTTTCACAGATGAAGGAAGAACACTATAATAGCATATTTGTCCTCGCCAATCAAACACAAAGAACACTACAGCTTAACAGAGACTTACGCTCAGCTACAGACTCAGAGCACACCTTCGTCAGCGCTGAGTAGCAGTGAGCTAGTGGCCACCTCTGTCCCCTTGCCTTGTCCCAGAAGACTAACTGGGATGAAGGAGATAAAGAACAGGGAATGTGATACCCAGTGTCTTCTCATTAATCCTCTGGTGGCTCTGTGAAAGCTGTTAGCAGGAAAGGAGCTTCCAGAATAGCTCATGGAAGAGCCCTTAGCAGTTAAGCTAATTTATCATGATAATTAAGCACAGGTGAGCCAGTTGTATTTTATCACAATTGTTCACAGGACTGGAATCTTCTTCTACAGAGACAGCTCTGGGAGAATATCTGATTTTGTTTCAGCTGGATTCAAGGCTATTAAACAGGCACCTTTCAGTTATATGTTTTGGCAAACTTGGCTTTATTTTCCTGTGTGTGAATAATGGTATAACTGATGGCCATTATATCCAGTGTCAGAGTCACAGCATGTAACTCATGCACTCTGTTAGCACTGGAGGTGTGCCAAGACCCACCAGAGTCGAGCCCCAGCCATTTGGGTGGGTGGCTCACACCACTTGCTGTGACCGAAGACAAAATAGAAATAGTTACTCCCTGGCAATCCTTACAGCTTCAGTCAGACACAGAACATGTTAGATTCAAAGTTAATCTGGAAAGGCAGGGTTACACTTCTTGTATAGATTAATTTGTAACTGATTACTTTCACAAAGTTATTTAAATTATTTCGTCCATGACTAATTTGAAATTTTAGATTAACTCACTACCCTATATTGATGACACCTCTGTAAATTCTGCAATTACATGTAATTTGCATTGAACTCCCAGGAGATACCTATAAACACTAGTCAAATGCCAGCAATAAGCAAAATATCAGGTAAACAGAAAATCTGTTTTTGCATAGTTACTTCTTCAGACTACTGAAATCTTTGTAAACCTTCAATGCACATCAGTCACAGAATTATATAGGCATAAGCATTGAAGGGTGGGAACATTTCTACCCTCTGGGAAGCATTAACATGGTCAAGACACTAGTTAGCCTCATTCATTTAAACTTCATTTAAAATGTACTTTAAGGCTCAACAACACAAAAGAAATCCACAGATATTTCACAGAACTTGAAAAATTATAGTTCTAGGAAGGCCTACATAATCAAGAACATTTTGTGTTATGTTTATGCGACTTGACTTCATATTAACATCTCCTGATATTTTGATTACTTTATTTAACACCTCCTGATATTTTCATTACCTTATAGCAGTACAAACTCAGCTTGTATGGTCAATGACAGACTCACCTCCCCAGTGCTCATCACACACTGTGAACAAGGTGGTTTTATTGGCTAATCCTGGGAACACACTGCTGCACTCCATAACAATAGCCTGAGGAATCATTATGATGCAGGACACAATCCAGATAATTATAATGCTGTTCCTTGCTCGCTTGGCTGTGCTTTTAAACATCAAAGGATGACAAATTGCATACCATCGATCCAAAGCAATGCAGCTGAGTGTTAGGACAGACACAGAGACTGAAACTGTCTAAAGAAAAAGGAATATTATGTAAATGCAAATGTAGGGCTATTTCCCAGAGTTTCAAGAATTATTTATTGTACTTTTCCCCCAGAATATAAAAAAATATTTACATTTTCAACATAGTTAGTTCATTATCTGCAATTGTTAAATAGACTCACACACACAAAAAAAACCACCTCCTTTTAAAATGTCTTCTTATTAAAGTATCATTTTAATAAAAATATCTTCTTATTAAATTAAAACAGATATCCTCATCTGCTGTACTCCTACTAGAATCCACAAGACAATTCACACATTAAGATGCTAACTAAACAGAACAGGTGTTGCAAAATCAAATTTTGAAATAGAAAATGTAATCAACTGGGAATGTATAAAACTTTATTTGAAGAAAAAGCTTTTAAAACGTTAGACAGTGAATTTTATTTTGTTTTTTGTAGAAAAATTTATTTGTTAGTTTCTATATTTTATTAGCATACCAGAGCAAACATGTTGCTTTTTATTTTTACAAGAACAATGAACCTCAGGATCTCATGAAAAAGTCCTTGACAACAATCAGCTTAAGGTAGACTAAGATATTTTACCTTTTATTCAGCAAAGGAAATAACCTATCACTTTAGTTTATTGTTTCAATTTGTATGCTTGGTGATCACTCACTCTTCAGATTTTCTTTCACTAGAATGGAAGTTTTGAAAAAAAAAGTTGTGATTTTGATTGTATCAAGTAGAGCTCATAGCTTCTGGAGAGCTTTGCTTTTGACAATATGGTTCTTTGGCCATAGAGGTATCTTCTGCAAATATAAATTGTGCTGGAGGCACAGAGCTGATGATCTGCATAAACTCTGAGTTCTGCTTAATTATTCTGAATTTTAATGACTAAAAAGCCAAACATACATTTGCCATTCTAGTTTACCCAGTTCATCCATACATCTATTCTTAGAAAAGGCATTTATCAATCATTTTGATGCAAATGATTTCAAAACTTATTGAGTCCATGGGTAAATGAGAAGCAATTATTGCTTAAGGCAGACAATCTGACCAAGTCCCAGGGAACCTGTATACTTTGACACAAATGCAGTAAATATAAAAAAAGCCCATACTGCCTTCAGAAATTGGATTCTCTGTCCTGGACACTTGTGTAGCTGTTCAGATCCATACAGAGACAATATTAATGACTTTATTTCTATTTACAGATATTTTAATTGCTTTACATCCCTTCTGAATCATTAATAAAGATCACAAAAAGTAAAGAGCACCAGAAAAATGTCCCAAAAGATGTATTGCCGAAGTCCAACAATCAGATGGATGAAAACCAGTCTTTATTATGCATAATCATATTCCCAAGTGGAACAGTCTTTTAGGCCTCAGCATGTACTCTGAGATACCTACTCAGTACCAGGTATGGACTTCCATTGGATTAGAAGTATTAGGAAGATGCTATCGTAATTTCTGGTTTTCATAACATGGGTAATGTGAACACAAAAAGAAAAATAATACCTGTAAGTAGGGAATCACTTTACAGAGGGTCTGCCCAAAGAACCACGTTTCTGTGATGTCCACAACTAAAGTTGCTGGAAGACAAGTAATTGTGACCAGAATGTCAGCCAGAGAAAGATTCACTATGAAGTAGTTGGTAACGGTCCGCATGTGATGGTTCTTCCACACTGCAAGGCAAACTGAATTTGGAAAGACAAGTTAGTGAGATGGAAATGGCTTAGGAAATGCTTTAAGAGGAAAACATTTAACTTTGTGGAATTAAGGAAATGTTTGTGTCCTATGTTTAACACAGAATATCTGAATATGTGGTTCAGTGCAAGAACTGTGTGTTTTCTTTCAGAGTGGAAACACGAGGGTACATGTGGAGAGATTCTTGATACACAAAGAAGAGCTTTCCACAGACTGCAGTGTGGGAAATAATCCAATATATAAAGCATCTTACTTCTCTGGTAGTCAATCTTCACTAACTACTTATACAACTTTCTTCATTTCTCTTTTAAGTCATTGGTTGTAGTCTACAACAATACACATCTATACCTTTAAAATTTTATCTCTTATGATAGAATTATGCTTAAATCAAATTACTACAACACAGAATCTTGTAAGCTGTACAAATATAATTTTATAAAATATTTTGATGGATTTAATATATCTATTGCATCTGCAGAGAATCTGTAACAATTTTCTGGGTAACTATGATTTGAATTAAGTTAATAAAAATAATTTTTGCTGTATTAACGGTTACATTTTTGATGACGATCAAAAGCAGCACGTAGCAGGCACTTTATGAGATGTACCATTAAAGCTTATTTTGTATATTTTATGTCACTCTTTTTCAATCTGAAAGACTTTTAGAAACGAGGCAAATCAATCTTTAAAACCACTACACTAAATTCATAAGCTGCTGAATTAAAAATGCCGTAATTAAATCTAAGAAAGTATCAGAACAGTAATTTTTAAAATAATTTTGGAAGTCAAACCCTGAGTGACTGGTGCAATCAAAAGCTTTTGAATTATTTAGATTTTTAAATTCATTCACCCAAAGATCTTTAAAAACTGATGTACAAAATTTTCCCGTAAACACCACAATACTTTTTGTAAGACAAGAATACAATTAATTGTACATCAAATGGTCTTCACTGCAAAAAATTATTCATCCATCATGCACATCTAGATTAAGATTCAAAGTCTCTTAATCTGTCAGGATATAGCACAATGCTTAATTTAGATACACTAAACAGATCAGAGAATGTTAAAAAATTGAGCTAAAATGAACCTCAAGAGGTTGCCCAAATCTAAAATGGAATCTGCCAGAGTTAAGCCACTCTCTTACAGTCATTAAACTTGCTAAAACAGCCGTGGAAGAAAACACACAGACTTTATGGCACATAAGCTTTTGAGATCAGATGCTTCTTTAGATCCTAAGAAGGATGACGTGTCTGAAAGCTTCTGTCTATCTTCCAGCTGTATCTGTTGTTCTCATAAAATATATCACTTCACTCCACAAATCTTGTCTTATGTCTCTAGAGCAACAGAACTACAGCAAGATTACAACCAAGCAACTGTTGTCAAGTTTACATTTGAAAATATGTTATATTTGAAGATACCATACATCTCTTAAATGTGTTGCACAGTTTAACTATCTTCCCTACAAAAAAAAAAAAAAAAAAAAATTCTCATCTAAAATCTGTTTTTATTTTGCTGCTATTTATATACATTTTTTTTTCTGCAGATGGGCAGGAATGAGGAAGGGTTTTTTTTCCTGCAGCAATGCTTCACATATGTAAGGATTTTTGTTATCTATTTCTTCAGAACTTCAGAACTCTTTATCTTTTACTCTCAGTTATTTCAAGAACTTCTGCTACCATCCTTGTTGCTGCACTCTGGACACTTTCAGACAGAATTGAACCTTTCTGGTGAGAGTGCAGTGACCAAAACTGGCAGAATATGCTTTCAAGATCTTACCAGTGCAGTGTCAGGAGCTGAGATTGCAGTACTTCTTCATGAGGGCTATGTTTAGACACTTAGACAAGGACACAGAGAAAGGGAGAGGCTAGGTGGCCTTCAGTTTCTCTAAAACCAGGTGATTTTATTAACTACCTTAAGATATAGGTTTCCAAGGTTCATTGAAAACCTCTGTTCTGATGCAACATATGCTCTTCATATATTTTAATGTTTTGCAGAGATAACTCTGGATTCTGCAGCTCATATAAATTTAATTTTTGCTATATATGTATCATGCTGTCATAAATGCAAATAAAAACCTCTCTACAAATATCTTCATTGTTCTTGCACTGGTTTTGAAAAGAATACAGTATAAATTTCTTCTCTTGTTTTCTTCCTGAATACAGAATTTCTGGTTTTCTTAGTTTTGGCCTCAGGCACCTAAAAGGCAAGGCTTATAAATTAAAGGCTTAAAGAAAATATCATATTGATTGTATTTTCTTCCCATTTGGAAGATTCACAGTACCTACCAAAGGAAATATTTCTACAGCATTGCAAGACAATTACAACATAATAAATCAGAGCTTTATCACTGTCATTTGTGCATGGGGTTACCACAGTTATAGCCTGATAGTACAGAGGCAGCACCTAACAGGGAATTGCTGCCCCTCTGGAATGTTGTTTGCAGTTGGAATGCAATGCTGGGGGGAAAAAATGCAAAAACCATTTTCACTTTCAATAATTTTAATATTTAACTCTAAAAATTTGAAGATCTGGACATATACTTATGGATAGTTCTTTGTCTTAACTACAGTTC
Organism: Taeniopygia guttata; assembly: GCF_048771995.1. Lineage (NCBI taxonomy): Eukaryota > Metazoa > Chordata > Aves > Passeriformes > Estrildidae > Taeniopygia > Taeniopygia guttata. Next base: position 25,923,353 of record NC_133027.1, on the reverse strand, counting down.
ATATTGAAAGTATGGTCCTGTCTTTTATTTGGGCAAAAGTTGATATTAAGTGGCAATGTTTTTCTGTACTTCTTATTTTTTTTTATCAACAGCAAGAATTAAATAAAAAGTTGTTTAAAAGTTCAGAGTTTGCCTACTTTTTTCTCATATTATGGTTTCAACAGTCCTATGTTCTACCCATTCAGACAAGTACATCATTTACAGCCATGGATGTCAATGCCTAAAGGTGCAAAGTTTAAGCAGATATGTTTGGTGTTTGACCAGACCTATTCCCATTCCTGTGCTGGTCCATGTGAAAAAGACCTGAACACAAACATTATTTCTGGTAAAACAAATCCATTAAATTGACAAATATGAGGTCAATCTCACTGGCAGCCAGCTGTATCAGAAATCAATTCATAGCATTCTGCATGTTGAGTTCATGCCGGCTGCATGAGCAAATGAAACCTTGTGATACCCCAGAGATCTAAGAATTGCTACCATTTGCATCTCTGACACAAAGAAAGTGAGGTGCAGAACAGAAGTTGTTAAAGGCCCTGCAGTAAATCAGACACAGAATGAGAAACTTGGACTCCTAATTCCCTGCCGTGTACTAAACCTTCCAGATCCCACTGGCTTAACACAGATGGAATTCAGATGAACTTCAATGTTTGCTGTTCCTTGGAGTAACATAAAAGACCGTGCCTCTTGCTACTCAGGGTGTAGCAGTGCTCAGGAAAGCCAAGGTACAGAAACTACCCCTGAATTGCATTGAATTCTAATCCGTGGGGATAGGCACCTGGAAGGTGGAAAAGCCCAATATAGCTAGCAAGCACAGAAATGTAAGATAATTTGTTACTTTATATTTCTCTGCTTATGCTTGTGTATTTCCCCTTTTGACCTCTTCTCTTCTTCACAGCATATTTCCCATTCTTTTTATGGCAGATAGCATGAGAGCATCTTAATCAGCTTTAAGTTTACATAAATATTTACATATTGCCATAATAATTAAATATCCCAGAAACTCATTCCATGAATGTATGGGAAAAAAAAAAAAAAAGAAAAAAAAAGAGAAAGCTTGTGAAAAAAAGAGGAAGTATTTTAAAACCAAGTCAGCTTTCTCTGCCCTCATTGCCCTCTGCTGTTTGCAGTACTGTTTTCAACCTGCCACAAGCATTGGTAATATTTTCCTTCAGTGCAAGGCTAAAAAGCTGTGAGGATCTGCTACAAGTTATTTGAATAGGACAGAATGATAAAAAGTCACAAATAAGTCCTAAATGATATAAAGTTAGTTGAATACATTCCTTCCAGTCTCGCTCTTTCTGTGTTTACTACAGTCCAAGGTTACTCAATAGTCTCAGACAATAGCTTCATTGATAGTGTTCTAGCAGCTCATCAAGAAAGATTCTCTTACCTGTGCTCAAAACCTGCTATTTTATAGGCATGAAAAATTGTTTGACTATGCCACTGAATATTATGCAGCTAGTTAAGTGTCAGAACAAAAGAATTTCATATACTCTCCATTTGTACTCCTTTAATTACACGTTTTCATGTCAGGGAGTTTTACAGAGAGGAACTCAGCTCACATAGAAACACTCAAGTAACATGCTAGGGAAAGAAAGTTCCATGGAGGTGAAATGCCATCTGCCTACCCAAACAGAAATAGCAGAGAGCTGTGAATTTCCACTTATCTCAAAGAACAGAAGAAAGGATAAGAAATGTAGTAGATTCTCAGTTGGGAGTGTATTTTACTAAAAAGCATTTCAAAATCATAAAACAGGAGACGAGGCCAGCAGCAGCCTTCCTAAAATGCTCAGGAGATACCACAGTGTTAACAGGATGCCTGTTTAGTTGGAGTACAGGAAAGTGCCCAAACTAAGCTCTTTAGACCTCCACCAAAAAAATCTGTGGAATAGAAAAATAATTTAATAAAACTTCAATTTAACATTATATGCAAAGCTTTTATGCAGCCTTTGATGTTCCTAGCCATAAATGGGACTGAGAAAGAAAGTGGGGAAAGTGGTGTTAACACAGATACCGAAGATAAGAGGATTAGAAAGGAGAAAAATATAAAAAAGCAGTTATGAAACATGCTTCTGCTGTGCATGATTTTCCCTACTGCTAATGGAACCTAATTATCTGTCCAATGTATTGTATTGTTTTCCATATTTTTGCTTGTTTTACATGAAACCACTCGGAGTTAGAGCTATTCCTGCAAGTGCAAACAGGCAGGCCAGGTTTCACAAGGAGCAGCTGCTTTTCTAATGGCTGTTAGACTGCCCCAGATCCTTCCTCTCACCGGGGACACTTCCCTTTATTTTTTTTCAGACTTCAGCAGAGCTTTAAAAAGTGAAGCACTTGTTGTTCCCACCTTTTCCACATAGTGTCAGTAAAGGCTCAGAAAGCAGCTTGAGTCGCCAGGCTGAAAGTGTTTGGAAAAATGTGTGGAGGCTCTCCATAAGCCAGGACAGTTCTGTATAATGAAGCTGCTTTCTGGAGCCATCCTCCAAACACTGATGATCTCCTGCTCCCCAAAAAAGCCTCACAGGAAAGTCTCAACAAGGACAAAAAAATAAAAGTTTAAAATCAGAGTTAAATTTAAAGATTGATTGATGTTAGAAATCCACCAAGAAAGCTTCATCTCATATTCCCGAAGAAAAAAACCTCCTCTGATGTGACAATATAGTGAGATTGGTATTTTTCACGTACAAATTTAGCCCCTATGGTTTAGTTTCCTGAGGCATTTTAATTAGAGGCTGTAATGGTGTTTAATCAATTAGCACAGCTCATTGCATCTCAAGCTGAAAATGAAAACAATAAAAAGTCTCCATCTGGTATAAAGTGCAGCTGCTTGCCTCCTGGAAGATTTATGCTGTCTTGAGCATATTAAACACTGTGCTGCAGTCCTTCCACTGGTGGACTCCTGGGTCAGCTGTCAATTTGTTTTCTACATGTCAACCCTAAATCATTTCCCTTACACTCCAGAAGTCTTGTCAACCTCTTATTCAAGGGGGTCATCTTTCAGTGCAACTTTCTGGCCAAAATAGAAGTGTAATTTCCATAACCAGCAATAACTGACATTTTCATATATAAAGGAACAACTTTATCTCTTATCTAATTTTTGATGGATAATAAATCCCAGATGGAAGTAAACAAAGAATGATCATATTTCATTCTAAACTACAATGATTTTATTTTGCTTCGGTAATTCAGTCTCACAACTGTTTGACTGAAATGTCATAATATAGTCATCTAGAAGTCATTTGGAACTGATGCTGTGATTATTAGACCTGGTAATCAGCATCTCCAAATGCATTAGGCAGATAGCTTCTAAAAAACTTTACTCTTTCACAGTATTTTACAATCAGTGACAAAACATGTGAAAAATAGTTTTGAATTATACATTGTTTATTCTCTATCTCATAACCCACCCACCCTCAATTGTTTTCTCCTCATAATTAATTGGTTTTCCATATGGAATTCTTCCTCTTGCTCTCTTTTGGTGATATTACCTGCTGCAAATCAAAATCTGAGTGGTGGGGTGTCAAGCAACACAAGGTTGAAAGGAAAGCTAAGTAGATATGCTACCAAAGGGAATTCTGGAGAGCTAGAGTCCCTGTGAAAACACTGAATGTATACTGCCGGAAGGAAAAATGCTATCATTAAAATAAAACTACTTTCATTATGAATGACTCCTAATTAAGGATTCTTCTGCTTTAAGAGTCTAAAAATTAGGTGCTTAAGACTAAGCTTATTTAAGGAAGGCTTCTTGTGAGTCTTTCAATAATTTTATTGATGATCTTGATTAAGGGGAAAATAGCACTTTAAGTTGCAGAGGGTATTTAATTAGGGTTTTTTGAAACCAGCAATGAGAACAAAAGATCTAAAACAAAGCAATATCTTCTGTGAATAGGGAGCTATCTAATCCTTATGCTGTCCATCTCTTACCCATTATTAAGCTCTAAACTCACACATTACTTCATTTTTACATAACTAACCTTATCTGAAAGAAAGGAGACCAACATGAGACCAGGCTTACATTGAAAAGTAATAGAAAGAATGACACAAAGAAAATACACTGTTTTATACAATGTTTATTATAAAGGAAATACTGGGGGAAAAAAATCCAGTGTCTGGTAACAATGCCTGGCAGATAAGAACTGTCCTTGAATACATGATGTGATAGCTAAAAAGACAAACAATACTCTGAGCAAAGGAATTACATGGCCTACCAGTGAGGTGATAGCTCCTCATCAACAGGGAACACCAAATGTGTTCAAACATGTGTGAAGAAATCCTTAGAAAACACAACAAAAGGAGCAGGTGGCTAGGTCATGCTCCCTGTGTATCACATATAAACAAGTGGGTATGTGTAGGTTCCATCACACATGAAAAATACCAAAACTGAAAAAAATGTAGTTGACTAACACAGAACACATGAAATCCCAAAGTATTTTGTTGAACATCAGCTTCACTGGAATGTACTAATGGGGAACTGTCACTGACAAGACAGTGAGAATCTACATAAATAAGAAAAACAGATAACAGCAACTAGTTTGCTTGCAGCAATATGTTTTCTGAGGTTTTCTACCTACCACATGTTCTATTGTACCAAAGAGTTAAGAGTTGTGGGTTTTGGGTTACTCATTGGGTCCAGCACATTTCTACATCTTAAGAACTGGCTTATCAAGGTATTAGAGAAGAACACAATAACTGAATTTTGTGTACTGGAAGCTTATTTCTATCGATCACAACTGGGAGTAATAGCACAACCATCTAATTGGCACTGGAATAATTTTCTAACTCGGCCACATTACATAATCTTAGGCATTCAACAATCTAATGGAAATAGAAGTTATTAGCAGAGGATCAGCTATGCTATAAAAACAGACTGCCCAAAATACCTGGTTTGGTCATGTCTGGAGGAGGCAAAAGGTTCCATCACAGAGTTTTCCTAATCTAACTGTATTGATTAAGACAGAGAGATTGGTTTAAAATATTCACGCCCCCCCCCCATCCCCCCAGTCATTACCAGTATTAACTGGCAAACCCAGTAATCTCTGCAGAGCTGGCTATAATGATTGACTGGATATTTAATAATAATAATTGATATTATTACAAATAAAGCCTACAAAATCTTTATCCACTCTTCCTATTACAGCTGGAAGAGTCAGAAATTTAGATGTCATACTGTATATGACACTATGACATAAAGATTTCACACTTCACTGATTCAATTTAAAGCTGTATGACATTAAAATGAAGGTGTGTTTCACAGCTGAAATACTGTGCAACTTTGAAAAAATATACTTCAAAAGGCATTCATCAGTCACTGCAACATGAGTTGCACTAGGAGAAACCTTTCCATGTCCATGTCTGTTTCTACTGGAGATGTAAGATATAGTGCCTTGTAGGCAGGATATACAAAGAAAATACAATTCACGATGCTAGTGACATGTTCCAGCAAATATCTTGCATATAATACAACCTCTGAATCTGTATCACAGATCCCTATTGTCTATGTAATATTCCACAACTGTCTAAAATCCTTGCAGTCCTACTGTGCTAAGAACCAGGAGAAAGAGCACAGTTCTGTCAGAGCTGAGTGCACCCTCAGGTTCTGCAACCTCTGGCCCTGCCCAGGAGCTGGCTGTCCATCCTGGAGGCCAGCTCTGGTATGGGACAGTGCATAAGCTGGGACCAAGCTCCTGGGAACACAGCTTTTGGAGTTCTGGAGTACTCTTCTGGGAGTCAGCCTTTTGCCCTAGAGCAAAGACCAGGTTGCAAGTATGCTTTTGCCATGCTGAATTTGATTGTAAAACTCATCCACTGACTTGATTTTCTGGCTTAACCTCAGACCTGTTCCATCACAATAGATTTGTCTGGTGATTGCTGGGAGGTGACAGAAACCTGGTAAGCATCCTCAGACCTACCCAGCTCTCAGGCACTGTGGGGCTGTGTTGGGGAGTACACTGCCCTGTCAGCTTTGCTGCTGCCTTCAGCTCCTGGCACCCCTTCCCCTGGGGAACAGTCCATTATAGTTCTTTTCTGACACATTGCACTTGTGAGACAGGCAGTAAGTCAGCTGCTTATGTCCAAGAAAACAAAGAAGGTTTCACTTGACATGCAACACAAAAAAATAAAATATGCTTTATAAACAAAAAAAAAATCCAAAACCATTCAATTTTTTTTTTGTTTTGAAAGATGGTGAGTAATCCCTATATTATGAAAATAACAATGTACTTCAGTTGATACTTGAAGTCTTCTATAAATTGAGCTCCTACTTTCTCTATCTTTAGTAGAAAAAAAATGTATATATATTGTCTCATTTCCTATGTGCTGTCTTCTTAACAGTGATAAAGCCATTCTAATTACTCATCCAACAGATAAAGGTGACTCTTATGCTGGTATTACAAACAAAGTCCTTCAATGCCATGTTCCCCAAGGAATCTGAAAAAAATGAAATGTAATAATTTAAAATGAAATTAAATGAAATATGCCTCATCTACAGCAACAAAATAGGATTCATGAAGATCATTTAAGAGAACACATGACTCATCCAATTCTACCAACATAGGCATGTATGCCTAGACCTCAGTATTCACTGGTTATCTTTAAAATTACAACAGAGCAGCATTTGAGAGAGTTGCCTATTCATAGGCATTGAGTAGGACTCTGGTATTAGAGCTGTACACTGATTTTTTTCTGCTCTAGCCCTAGAAAAATCAAATGGAGGCTGTTGAACTCTATGAGTCAGACTATGAACTCTGAAGAAAGGAGTATAGTTGAGTTCTTACAGATCTCAGCAAAACTAGCAGTTACTGTAAAATAGATAATAAATAATACATCTATCCAGAAAAGGGTAAATCGCTCACAATCTCTTTCTAAGTTGGAATGAAAAACAAGTATCACCAAACTGTGTGAGTAAATTAAGTTTCTGAGACTTCTCACGGATGTACTGCATGGTCTCTTACCCTTGGAAGCCAGCGCTGTTGAGGACTTTCAAGCTGGGCACTGGCAGCCTGTATGTGCTAAAGATTGCAGCTCCTGCCAGCTCTGAGAAGGCCTGCCAAGAGCCCAGCAGCCCAGCTGGTGGGATGCCAGAAGGTTGCTTGTTTTGCCTTCAGTCTTTGATCAAACCAAGTAATTTCTGCTGCACATTTTCATTTTGATGAATGCATGCTCCCTGAGAGAAACCATTTCATCCGAAAACTCCTGACCCATGTGAATGAATAACTTCAACAAGGGTCATTTGCATTCGTCATATGCATAAACAGAGTTAAATATATGTAGTTGTACATTACCTTTCAACCCCTTGTAGTCTTACTCCAGTTATTAACTACTTCAACTGATCAGCCTGGAATGGAATCAGACATACTAAAAATAACTTTTTGTCTTTAATTATCTAGTTTCCTGTTTTCAAGCAATGTTTTTAATGACATGTTTTCAAATAAAGAAAAAAGGTCTTTACAGTCAACATACATTCTACATCAAGAAGTTCTATGTTTTGCACTTGATGTGCAAAGAAATTGCAAGAGTTTAATTGCTCTGCAGTAGTGAAGAAAATTTTTGGTCTTATTTGCAAAACAGAAAATCCTTACTCTCCACACTTGTTCTGCTTCTAGTGATAAATAGTGACCAAGTGAAGGAAATAAATACGATAAATCATCATATTAATATTGCCATCTAGATTTCAGATTCCCTTCATGTTCATGTAAATATGTCATAAAATCTTCGTAAAATCTGTTTCTTTTCCTTGACTTACACTGAAATACCTGGTGAGCAGCCAACCCAGGCGTACAAGAGAATCATTGACATGAAGCACTGTGTGCAATGCTGAAACCTGCATTCAAATACAGAGATTTGCTAATGTTTTTCACTTCAGCTGATTTGCACAGCAGCTCAGGCAGATTGTGTCAACTCTCCTAATTAAATTGAAAGCTAAATAGCAATGCAGATCTTGTTATATGCTATTATTAGTGGAATTCCTGCTGAATTCCACTAATAATAGCATATAACTCAAGAACCCAATAGATATCAATCAATGCTCAAGCTTCTGATTCTAGCCTTGGTTGTTAATTAACTGTCAGAATGCTTAAATTCATTTTATTACTAATATCTAAGGGATTTGCTGTGCCTTCAACTTGCACAGATACAATTTCTGGGACACTCCTTATCCCACATGAGTGCACAAACCAAAATAAGAAGCAGAAATGTAATTTTCAGCACCCCACATAGGAGGGTTTTCCCCAGTTGCTTAAGTGTTATTTGACCAGGATGTGTTAAAAATAGAATCAAAGCATTGACTCCACATGCCACGAGTTCTGCATCACTAGGCAAACATAAGCAAAGGAACTCAATGCATCATTAAGGATGATACTATAAAGCATTAGTAGCCATTAAAACACTCTTTAGAAGCACTCCTGCTCTTCTTTGAGAAGGTCCATGACTAAATCCCAGATTAAGCTTGAATACAGATTTTTCAAGCAGCAGAAATCAGTTTCTCAGAGACATCAACATGTACACTGTTCTACATCAGATTTCACTGGTAGTAAAAAAGTTCCTCAGAAATGTCTTTGTAGAGAGCATTAGATCACACCCATTTCTCTCCCCAGAATCACATGAGCCTGCAATCAGTGCAGTGAGAGCTTTCTTGAATAAAGATGAGACAGTATTCAGCTACCAAGCACCTGCAGACACCACAAACAATCCATGAACACAACCAACAATATGGAGCAAACAGCTTAAGGAGGATCATAGAATCATTTAGGTTGGAAAAGACCTTTAGGATCATTGAGTCGAGCTGTAAAGCTGAATTATGTATTGTACAATTTACTGTGATTTAGAGGAGTGGATAGAAAGGTGCTCAGCTACTTCTCTGTCCATTTTAAGACAGAGATTTGCTACCATGTAGTACAACTCGGAGAGAGAGATTTCAGAGGACAAAAGGTGGACATTCCATCCAGTAAAAGATGGAATCGAGATGCCAGTTTCCATCCCAAGCAAAGAGTTAATGTACACAAATCCAAGGAAAGAACAGCTGCACATCCACAGTGGAATAATCTCTCTTTGTGGGTGCACAGAGAGGAAAGTTTTTCTCTTCATGACTTCAGAGGAGAAAACTGTAAACAGGGCGAAAGCTCCTATAGCTGAAGATTTGACCTTGAATTCTTACAGGTGAGAGAACAGCTTGTCTACAGTATCAGTGGAGGATAACAGGCAAGCACAGGTGGTTCACCTAAAATAGTCTTTGCTCAAAATCATGAAAAAAGACAGCTTTTATGCTAGTTTAAAATAAAGCCTCTTTGCCAGGGCTGTTATCTATACATTGTCGATCAAGCTGGCTGCCGAGCAATGGACTGAGCACACGTGCTTACAGGCACTTAGGGCAACGCTACAGAATTACTAAAAAGAAACCCACCATGATCAATCCGCTGAAATTAAAAAAAAAAAAAAAAAAAAAAAAAGCCTTTAAAATACTGCCTTTGGCTGCAGTCTCATTTGTATCTCAATTCGGGAAGCCTGCAGAGTTTGCAGTGACAGCCCCGACATGCACAATTCCTTCTGAAAAACATGAATGAAAGACCCGTATGGCGGGGCGGGGCCCAGCGCGCTCCGCTCCCGGCAGTGCCACAGGATGGACACAGGGAATGCCAATGGCCGCGACCGCAGCCCAGGGGGTGCTGCTGGCGGAGCGGGCTCCCCGCGGCCACACCGCGCCCATCCACAACGCGGGACTGCTGCGGAGCAGCGCCGGCTCCGCTGCCCCGGCCACCCGCAGCCCGGGAAGGGGCACGGCCGCCCCGGGCCGGTGTGCACACGCGTGGCCACCCTGCCCGGTGCCTGTTCCCCCGCCGTGGGCGGCAGCGGGTTCGGGAGCGACGGGGAGCGAAGAGGAGCGGTGGGGGGCAGCGGGCGAGATGCTGACGGCCAGACCCCTCTGGCCCGCTGCCCCAGCCCACCCGTGCCCTCCCTCCCTTCACTGTCCTCAGCTCTCCATCTCACTCCAGCGCCCCCACCGCTCCCTTGGAGGCGGCCGCCGCGCAGCCCCAGCGCCCCCGCCGCCTCCTTCAAGGATGAATGGAAGAGAGAGGAGGCGGGCTCCAGGAGAGGCGCCGCCCCGCCTCGCTCCCTCAATGAGCGCCCGGGAGGGAACGCCTCGCCCCCGCCCCGCGTCCCCGCTCCGCTCCGCTCCGACCGCGGGGACGGAGCGCGGCCTCTCCGCCGCTGGGGAAAGCGCCGCGCGTTCCGCGCCCGCCGGCAGCTGAGGGGACCCCGCAGCTCCTCTCACCGGCCGGGCGCCGCGCCGGTCCCCTCACGGGCCGGGCGCCGTGCCGGTCCCCTCACGGGCCGGGCGCCGCGCCGGTCCCCGCGCCCTGTCTCTGCCCTGGAAAATCACCCCGCGCTCGATGCCCCCAGCGCCGGGCCGGGGCTGCGCGGGGAGGGAGCAGCGTCCTCCGGAGCGGGCTGAGAGGCGGAGCCGCCGCCGCGCCCGGAGGGTTCAGCACCTCGGCCCGGCGGACAGGGGCGGGAGCCGGCCGGCAGCCGCGGCCGGGCGCTCCCCCGCCCCGCTCCCCGTGCCCGGCCCTGGACGCCAGCGGCCGCCGCCGCAGCCCCTCGCCCGCCTAGGGGGAGCGGTTTTTATGGCCCTTTCCGCGCAGCACGAACTTTCCCCTTCGGCTGGGGACTGCCGCCTTTCCAGCGGGGTGTGCCAAACCCACCCCTGTTTCCAGCCATCCTCCGTGCAAAACCCATCTCGGGAAGGGAGAACGGGAAGTTTTGGGGAGCTCGACTCACCCAAGACGTTCCCAACGAGAGCCACAATGAATACGACGATGTAGCCGGCGATCAGCGCCCATTCATATTCCTTGGGATGCAAATACTCCTTCCAGAGATATCGCAGGAACTCCTCATCATCGTAGTCGGAGGAAGGGGTTAAAAGAGCCTCGCGCGTTTCATTTAGTTCCGACCCACTCGTCCAATTCCTATACGGAGGGGACCCATCCTCTGGTGGAATCCCGGACATCCCTAGTGGTTGTTCAGGAGGCTGGAAAAAAAAACAACAACCAACAAACCCAAACCCAGACCCTCTCAGAGCATCCGAGCTTTCTCCCGCCCGTCCATCGAGGCTTGTGGTTGCCAGTGCGAAAAGCGGGGTGTGGGGAGAAAAATGACGCGGGAACTTACGGGAACCAATGCGGGAACAGGCTGGGGATCCGCGTCGGTCCCCAACCCGCCCTGACGAGCCTTTCCCCCGACCGGGCAAGGGGTGCAGCCTCCGCGGGGGAGGCTTCACCCCCTGCACTGTCGTGGAAAAGGCTGGTCAGGGTAGGTTGCATGCCTCAGGTACCGGAGTGCTCCCGCCCCGGCTGGAAAAGTCACGTCCGTTTCAGACAATGTCGAGTTTTGTTCCCCAAACCATGCACACGCACCCTCACACACCCCTGCATCACTGCATGCCTCTCCCCTCTTCCTCCCCCCGCTTCAGCTCATCCTCAGCTCCTCATCTCTCCCCAGCCCTACTTCCAGCTTGCCCATCCCTCTTCTGACTCTGCTTCTCCTCGGTTTCTCACTCTCTCTTGCACAAGCACTTCCCTTTAGACCTTTCTACATTAGATTCCAGATATAGCCAAGATATTTGTAGATTAAAGGCTTTGGAAGGCTGTGGAGGGAGGAAGCACAGGGTTAAAGGAGCCATTAAAAATACTGGCTAATGAGGATGCTTCATTTCTGTGCTGCTTTGAAAGTTACACTGAAACAGGAACACTGTGGGTTTCCCAACACTGGTGGGAAAATCTCTAAGAGAGATGAAGAGATAAATGGGAGGTTTCATTGGATTTGAAGATTGTGAGACCTCACTGTAGCTTGAGTTTAGCATGCATTGAGGATGTTTCAACATCCAGCTTGGGATCTCGATACAGCAACTACCCCTCAGCTCTTCTGAAACGGGCTCAGCTGGCAGAAAGCACTTCAAGAGAACCCAGAAGTGCTAGTTAAACAGCATGATAGGGTTCCTGGCTTCTTGTCATTACTTCTTGAAATATTTTCATACTTTGCCAAGTATACAGTCTCTGAAGGAGCAGGGATGGGTCTGAACTTGTCCCTACTTGACTAATAAAATCCCCTCTTATTCAGGCAATCTGTTCACTTCATATCTGAATAATTTAATGAGTCTGATAAAAACACCATTTCTATTGGGACATGGCACAACTAGCTCAGTTAAGCATTTCAATGCAGGGTCTGCACCTCCATAGAAAAGGAGGAAGTGTTTTGATGCCACTCTATTTCCAACACAAGCATAATAGAGAGGCAGATATTTATTCATTAACACCGTGCATAGAGTGCTATGCTCTAGACAGCACTTTAGGCTACCCAATTGTTTTTTATCAGTGTGCAGCCTTCTCTACTGCCTTCAAAGTTCAATGCAGCATACCTACACCTGGAATACCTCCTCCTATTTCTATAGACCTACTTGCTTTGCTTTAGTTCCTTGTTAAATAAAAGAAAAAATTTCTTTCCTATTCCACAGGGAACTTGAGTGAACCTTTTAGTCTAAATACGTTACAGAGTGAAAGATACTCAGATATACAGGAAGGAGCAGCATCTGTCTTACATAAATTAGAAAGGTAGAGTTTGAAAACACCATAAAAAAAGATTAGATACTCTGCAGCCAACGAAAGCACCTAAGGTTATATTAGTTGAGGTATGACTATTGAGAACTGATTTAAACTCTCCTGGCAGTGTGGGGCTCTACTTAAGGAGCTTGTCATGGTCTTATGCTAGTGGTGAAGAGATTTAGAGAATGACCATTTGGTAATCAATAACAGACAATCACACTCATGCTCCAACTTGTTTCCTCTGCTAAAATGTTTGTAATTCCACTATTTGCTTCCAAGTTGCCAAAAAAATCAAGTAACATATTTTTTGACATAAATTTTCTTCCTTTGACACCAGTAGTGCCTTCACTTGCAGTGCTGCATGCAGCTCTGAGGTCCCCAGCGCAGGAAGGACATCAACCCTTTGGAACTAGTCTAGAGGAGGGCCATCAAGGTGAGCAGAGGGATGAAGCACCTCTCCTATCAGGAAAGGTTAAAAGAACTGGGATTGTTCAGGCTGGAAAAGAGATGGCTTAGGGGTGACTTAATTGTAGCTTCCCAGTAACTGAAGAGAAAATGGAGAGGGACTTTTTACAAAAGTATGCAGTGATAAGACAAGGTAGGGGATGGATTTTACCTGAAAGAGAGTAGGTTTATATGAGACATCAGGAAGAAGTTGTTTTCTGTGAAGGGAGTGAGGAACCAAAACATGCTGGCCAGAGAAGTTGTGGATATCCCATCCCTGGAAGTCTTCAAGGCCAGGTTGGATGGAGCTTTGAGCAATCTTGTCTGCTGTAAGGTTCCTTACCTATAGTAGAGGGGTTGGGACTAGATGATCTTCAAGGTTGTTTCCATTCCAACCCAAGCCATTCTATGATTCCTATGAATAGTAAGGAATGGAATTAAAAATACATAAATATTTGCAAATATTTTCACATGAATTTGTGAAAAACTTGTCATAAGACTCATTCTTTCTTTCAACAAGATTACAAATTTGATTGATAAATACACCAATAATAGGTTATGCAGATTAATTAGCTGCCTAAATTCAGTATTCCTAGAGAATAGGGATACTTTGGTTTGATTGATACCACACATTCTGATCGGGGGCTAGTAACAAAATCAATGCAGCACACATTATAAAGATCAAAAATGGGTTAGCTAACAGATCCCAGAATGAAAAGGTAGACAAAGAATCATTGCTGAGCCTATGAACTCCTACTTTCAGTTCTTGGTTCTCTTACACTCATTCTTCAATGACCTTGAAGAAGCTGGTAGGTGACCCAAAGACCAGGTGTAATCAGCTAAACACACAAGCTTACCATGAACCTGTAGCCAGAAAGCTTAATCTGATCCTTGATTGTATAAATGAGTATACATGTGAAAACAGATTAAGTTTTAAAGTATGAGTGAAACTTAACAGTCAAAATATTCACCGTGTACAAAACTCTGCTACTGAGGAAATGGTTTTCAAGTGCAGCCATTTTTGTTATGCATTTTAAAATCAAGATCAAATGCCTTTCTAAAAGATAAGTGCTAGATGAGATAAGAATTAATTCAGAAAAGTCACGTGACATGGAACGCAAGAGGTCAGACTAGATGATTATGGTTGTACCCCTCTGGCTTTCTAATTTGTGAAAGTGTGTTAGCTAAATCAATTCCCCTGATGAATTTTGGTTCTGATTTATCTTTTCTTTTAATTATACTATCTGCATCTATCTTGGTGCAGCAGTTTAAATCTGTTCCTTGCATATGGAAGTGTACAGCAAATGTTAAAAATTATGTAATTCTTATTTTAACTGGTGTTTTTTTGGTTTTGGTTTGTTGTTTGTGGGTGTTTTTTGTTTTTTGGTGTTTTTTTTGGGTTTTTTTTGTTTGTTTTTTGTTTTGTTTTTTGCAGTTCAAAGCCTGTTTAACATGTGGTTTTGCAAACTTCTATAACCAAAGAATATACTGGTGACACAGCACTTAAAAGAAGCTCAAATTCAATGGTATATGTATTAACCTTCTTATCTCAGGAGAGTACTTTCTGGTACTTTATTTATCTAAAAGGTTCACAAACATTGATATCTCTTCTAATCCATAACTTTCCATCACTAATCCAAAAATACTGAAATTAAATTACCAGCCCTAGAAGATATGTCTTGAGGCTTTCAGTATCACTTATTATATGATATTAGACCATGTGAATATAATTCAAACAGAATTTTATGCTTTATTGCATCTGATAGCTCACAGGAACTGACATTCATAAAGAATAAACAAACCTTACTTCAGCATCCAAGTTTATCGCTTCGTCAAACACATTTCCCCTTCCATAACAATAATTTTATTGCAGACCTACATTTTTATTAATCACAAAAATAGGCAGCATTTTTTCTTCTGTCAGAGACTAGCCCTTTCATTTAAAAATCTATTTGATTCAGAGGATTAGTTCTATAGTAGTCAAATACCATATTAAATTTGGAGCCCTTTTCTCAGTCCAGAATTAATTTTGGATTTTTTTTTCAATTTGGTTTAAGGGCAGCTCAGCTGTGGAGTTTCTGTTCTGCCTTTCTTGAACATTTTAGCAGGTAATTTTGTTGTTGGGAGGCAAACCACGTGAACACAAGCACTTAAGAGAAACAGACTGCTGTGCTGTCAGTAGAGAGAGACTGTGTGAATTCCTTTCTCCTTTCTCCTTTCCCCTTTTCCCTTTTCCTTTCCTTTCCTTTCCTTTCCTTTCCTTTCCTTTCCTTTCCTTTCCTTTCCTTTCCTTTCCTTTCCTTTCCTTTCCTTTCCTTTCCTTTCCTTTCCTTTCCTTTCCTTTCCTTTCCTTTCCTTTCCTTTCCTTTCCTTTCCTTTCCTTTCCTTTCCTTTCCTTTCCTTTCCTTTCCTTTCCTTTCCTTTCCTTTCCTTTCCTTTCCTTTCCTTTCTTCTCATGTAACAGGTTTTTTTTCTATTCTTTTGTCTCTCTCCTGAAATATTCCTCTGAGAGTAGAAAACCACCTGCCTTAATGTTTATTTACTTGAGTCGTCCTGGCCAGTCAAATTCCAGATATTGCCACTGAAGATCCTCTGGTATCTTTCCTCCTATAATGGTATTTCAAAGTGGAAGTGCTGCTCCCTGGCAGCAGTACTAAGTAGTTTCTGAGAAGCAGATGGACCATTATCAACTAGATAGTGAAGACAATAAATGAGCAAGTAGAAACGAGGTAAGACCAAGAAAGGAAGACGTAAAGAAAAAGCCAGGGTTAGAAATCTATACAGCCATAAATTTAATTGGGGTGATAAGGATAGTGGCCATCAGACAGTGAGGTGAAAAGGACCACCTTTATAGTAAAATTGATATTTTACTATACTTTTTTGAATTAATCAGTTGCCCTTATAAGTAAACAATGATGTTCCATCACACCGTGCATTTGCAACACCATGTTTCCTTTAGATCTGATTTTGTCTTAGCATCAGTTCAGTGATGAATTGTAGGTTAAAGATTCAAAACTAATTTTAACATAAGAGATAGTTCTCAAACATGCTGCTAAATTTTTTGAACTGGGGATATGAGAAACATCCAGCAAGCACCCTTGTTTAGGCAACCTCAGGCATTTTTCTCTTTGAATGTAGAACGCAGGGTCTTGTTAAGTAGGATCTTGTTTTAAGCAATTTAAAAACTTGCAAAAGCATTATTACCCCAATATAACAATAGTATGAGCAACACTCTATTGATTTATTAGCTGACTAGCACCATTAAAATAAGTCAAAGCTAAGATAATTTGCTCTGTTTCTAGTAGTGATCAGATAAGAAAAATTAGCTGTTGGTTAGCTCATGCCATCTTCATTATTAATATCCACCAATGCAGAACATATTTGAAGTGAAAAATTCTGATTGTAGTCTCATTCACTCTGCTGTAAATTAGAAGTATCTTCATTCATGTCAGTAGAGTTATGCTGCTGCAATACAAATTATAATAATACAACGGACAGTTGTTCAAATTCAGGCAAAATGAAAACAATATGAGAATCTAATTCTCAGTGAAAACTCTGCCTTCCAGCTGGGAACAGAATTGCCTAACATCATTCCTATATGTTAAAGATATAATTTTCAAGGGTGTGCAATGCAAATATATAAAAAAGTTCACTGCTGTACCATGCCTTTCTTAGTCCATGTGCTTAACAGCCAAGTACTAAAAGGGGCTTTAAAACTTATTTTTATTTCTTTTACAAAAAAACCAAAAAAGGTTTTGATATATGAAAATTAATGTGTACCATCTGCAGTAGTCTCTCCTCCATCAAGTCTACAAATATTTAAAAGAAAACACATTTAATGATCAGGGCACAAATCCAAATATAGATAGAACAAATTACAAGACACCTTTCCTGAAAATGTCTCTGAACCTTATATGGAAGCTCAAAAAGGGGTGTGTGTTTACTCTTTTTTTTTTTTTTTTGTTAAGTCAAGGCATGCCCAATGTTAATTTCAGTCAGCAAGTTTAAATATGTTAAAAAAAAAATTCTTCTCAACTTCATAAATATATGTGAGCACTGAAAGTCATTTTTGTAGAAGCTAAGATAAATTTATTACAACTCCATAAAATATGTTAAATTAAGCAGTTTGAATGGTACATTGCAGTCAAGAGCTCTGAAGACAGAGAAAATAGAATTTGACATAGAACTTTTTCCTTAAAATTATTTTACCTGGAATGTTCTTCTCACCCATTTGGAAATATCAGAGGTTTTGTGGTGTGATTTGAAACTAGATAGGTGCTTTCATATTAAGTATTTTGAGGAACAAATAGGAAGAGCAACACAGCTTTTTTTTAATAAATAGTTTGGTTATTTAAAGGAAATAAAGACCTTTCAGATGAATTCAGCATAAAAAATATATGCATGATTTATTGCAATGTTTTCATGGTGATTAGAGCATTGGATCTACCCTTAAGAACATGGTGCAAGGAACAGTCTCTATTCTGCAGAATGTACATTTTAAGCAGATGAGATAGATTAGCATGGGACGTGAACAGCGACAAAGATGACTTTTAAGGGACTTATCACTTTCAGTGTTATCAAAGCTAAATGACACCAACATGTATCACAGGTCAGTGACCTGCACTTTTCTATTTGTGTTCACTGGCCTCCTCATAACAAAAGAACTATGTCATGCTATGGCTTTCATCAAACTGGTTCTTACTTTGTTCTCTAGCCCCTCCTGCTGCATAAGGCCAACAAACCCTCCAATCACGGTTACATCTCTGGCAGTGGCCAGGAATAGATGAGTAGAGGAGAACATAAGGAAAAGGCAAGTTTGCAATGATACTTCCCAACTTTCTCTCTTTGAGAAAGCTGCTAGATAGCAGCTTCCTGAGACAAGTAATTATGTCTGGCTAATAGGTCTTTATATGTTTTTCCCAACATTTATTTTTTTTTCTTCATTGTTTCCTGAGCCCATCTGAATCTCTGACTTCCGCTGAAACTAGAAGCAATGACTTCCACAGTTTGTTACAGTGCTCCTCCTTTTCTACCTTTAAAAGTGTTCCTAAATAATTTTATTGCATTTGTTTTGTTGCTCATACAGTGTAAAAAATGGAGTATTTCCCCTTTCCAGTTTTTGTGACGCACTTTTCTTCAGTCAAGTCCTCCTTGAAACTATCTCCATTTCAACAATCATTTTATTTTTGCTAATTAACTTAGTATAACAGAAAACATTGTTACCTTTTATATTCATGCCCTGAATCATCTCTGATGTATTTAAATAAGGTCCAATTAACTCAGTGGGGCTTTTTTTCCCCTGTCACTTGTTTTAATTTTGTTTGGTTTGTTCTATACACTAAGCTTCATTTGAGTACAGCATTCTGTAACTTCACCACCAGATTAATTATCTCAAATGGCACACTTTTTGGCACATTGTCTTTCTGATAGTAAGTTTAAAAACTTAGCCATTTTTATTTTAAGTTTCATCAATAGATTTCTTTTTCCTTGGATAGACTGTGTCCCTAACATCAGTTCAAACTTTTATTAAAGTTTCTCTGTTCTTAACAAACTGACTCTGCTCTTTATGCCATTTCTCAAACAAACTGACACTGCACTCTGTCTAACCCTGTTCATGGTACTGAGAACACTTCTCAGGTCATCTTTATTCATAGATTTTCTATAATCTGTTGCTACTATTCTACAATATCACCTCTTGAGATTTCCATTATAAAGTTAAGTTTCAGAGCACAAAAGAGAAGTATTTTGTCATGAGGAAGGCATCAAAAACATTTGTTTTCATGTCACTGTTCACCCCTTGTCATTCTGTTTCTTCAGGTGTGATTTCTTATTTTGTTTAGGTATGTCTATTTTTACATGGCATTTAAAGATTACAGTGTTTCCTTGATAGTTTATTCCATGCCTGCTTTCTTTTTTTTTTTTTCTTAGCCTAATAAAATATTTCGGTTAGGTAACAGGGAAGAACTTAATTTCCTCCTATTTTCAATGAGTTGTTTCAGAAATATTTTTCTCATTCATTCTATGAGCTTGTAGGTGGCTATACATTACTTAGGACTGCAACATGCAGAACTATGCAATAATTTCCCATATTGTTACAAGGTTTCTTGTGATAAAAAAAACATGTTTTGCACATCAGAAATAGAAGTCAGAATGGCATTCAATTCCAAATGAAAAACATAGAATTTCTTATACATTTTGTCATAGAATCATAGAATTGTTAAGGTTTGAAGGGACCTCCAAGCTAATCAAACCCAAGTGCACGACATCTACATGTTTCTTGAACATTTCCAGGGATAGTGATCCCACCACTTCCCTGAGAAGCCTGTTCCAATGCTTCTCACCCTTTCAGTGAAGAAATTTTTCCTAATATCAAATCAAAACATCCCCTGGCACAACTTGAGACCATTTCCTCTTGTCCTATCACTTGTTAGCGGGGAGAAGAAACCAGCTCCCACCAGTCTACCGTGTCCTTTCAGTTAGGTGTAAAGAGCAGTCACAATCCTCACGAACATCTTGTGTCTAGATAAAGCACAATTGTCTCAGTTGCTACTCATTAGTCTCATCCTCAAAGACCTTTCAGCCTATGGGACCAAACTGCATTGTTTTGCCAGCATAGACTGCATTGGTTTCTTTCTCTTCTGCACTTTGCTACTGCATCTATAAAATGTATCTTTACTGGGGATATTAGAGAGAAGTTGGAAACTCAACACCAAATCAGTGTGAAGAACTTGATTGTTCAGGCTGTAAGATATGTTGGGCCAAAAAAAAATTTAAAAAGTGGCCTGTACTACAAAATGACTAAAACTAGAACCTTTAGTAGCCTTCTCCAGCTTCTCAAATACTGGTCATTGCTTTCTCTTTTCATCTCATACTGTCAGTTGCATGTTTCAGTAAGTCTTACCTTGACTGGCTGTGCATTAAAGAATATTATTATTACCCAATGTCCTATTAGACAGTGGCTGGCTCAGTTTTTTAGTCTGCTAAACACCATAAGCCAACAATTCAACTTGAAAAAATAATGAAACAAAATGCCGCAAAATGCCAAAAAGAAAAGGAAATGTTAGAATTTCTAGATACAGATCAACATTATATTGCAGAAATTAGCCTAGCCTGAATATCAGATGAACCTTTTAGTAAATGAAACCCATATCTTTTCATCTAAGCCAAGTCACCTGGCATTTTAGAAGTCAAATCTAGCTTCAGTTCTCATGCCTGAGAATACCACTACTTATTATTATGGGCAGATTTTTCTCTTCCTTTTGCCACTTGACAGTATTTGAGCCTCAGATAATTATAGTTCTGCCTTTCTTACTGCAAAGATGTGTATATGCTTTGCAGGAAGAGCCTATTATCTATGGAGGAGTGAAGGAAGAAGTCATTTAGGGACCATCTTTGTCACTGATAAAGGCAATTGTGGAAGAATCAGCCCTGTGACTAAGCCTAGGAGATTTACCCACCTATTGTGCAGCACCACACTGGGGCTGGCAGGGCCCTGAATGGGCTCAGGTGTGTGACAATACACACATCACTGTTGATTTGGGTCATCAGATAGAAACCCATCAGTACAGGAACTTCCCTTGCTTTATCTTGTATATTGTAAGCAAGCTGCCAGCTCAGAGTCATATGGTTAAAAAACTATTTAAAAACACTGAAAAGGAGAAAGACTTATTTTCCTGTGAAGTTAAAAATGTGAAGCAGTGCTTAATATGCTTTGAGTGATGAGTTTGAACCAGGAGATTGTAAAAGACCTGCGCCTTTTAAGTTCCTTTCAGCAGAGCTTTGGGGGTGAGGATGTCTCAGTCTCTGCAATTCTTCCAGTGACTGTGAAGATAGATAATCCACTTCTGTGGGATTCAAGACTATAAACAAGACTGAGCCTGTGATACTTTTCATTCTTTCCTCTTCTAAAATGTAATTATATTGGCTGCACATTTTTCATTTACTGCTATAGAACAGCTTGCAAACAAGGCATCCTTGTCTCAGTTTATTTTCAGCTGGATCAGATTAACCAAGATATTCAACTAAAGATCTAAATGTCTCATGGCAAAGCATGATAAGATCTTGGAAAAGTATCATTTGAAAAAGCACTATTCACTTTTTTTCCTTCCAAGTTTGCTGCCTGTTTAAATGTTTAGACTTTCTGCAATGTTTTTCACTGTTTCTTTAATGACTTTTTCTTCTGACTACTTCAAAACTTTAGGTGTGAAGACCATTTCTGGTGAAGCACAGCTGAACTCTTGGAATTTTCAACTTTATGAGGATTCTGTATGTTTATACACATCATTGCCTGCTGTTTGCAATCGTCTGTAGAAAACTCTGTCATATTTAACCTCATCTTCTAGTTTCTCTTGTACAAACTGAGTTCACAGAATTTCCTTCGTGTAAATATCTGTAAAAACATAAACTTTATGTGCAATAAGTGAAGGGGGTGAAGGATGGCAAGTTTAACACCTAAATTTATACGAGTTACATACATCCTGATACTGGTGCACTGATAATATGCAGACTGAGTCCACTAAGTCCAAACTAAACGTCAGAACATGAGAAATCTGTCCCTTCCTTTAACCATTTTGGTTCCTTTCTGTAAATTTGCTTAGTCATTCAATTTGTGTTAAAAACTCCACAAATTATTCTGGCTTCAGTATATCTATTCTCATCTACAATTACCTAAAGAGAGTTGATTTATAACCTGTGTAAATATTTATGTATTTTTTTACAGGATTTATAAACTGCTCCTTCATTTTCCATTGTTCTTCCCAGAGGAAAAAGACTGGGCTGGATCATGAGATGAAGAATCTACACTGGAAAACAAACTGTTGTAAATGCACCCCAAATTATTTGTTACTTTGTTGTTAAAGTTTACTGAAAGTCTCTAATTAATATGTATATGCAGGGAGAAAGGACAGTTAGGGGAAAAATACAAGAGTATGGTACAATTACACAGATCAGTGTTGTCCCATCAGTAATACTGTTGGAAGTGCTAGTGCATCTATCACTCAAAGAGCACATTGCAGGTCTTGAAGAAATTTGTAAAAAAGTTATGAGAATGATAAATGCCATGAGAATTTATTTACAAAATTATAATATTTTATCATAGGAAACAAATCAGAAAGAATATCAGTATGTGTGTCAAAAATGAGCAGCAGGATGAAAGCAAACTATGTGTTTCTGCTCTAACCCATGGCAAAAGAAAGAATCACAGAATGAAAATAGTAGTGGAAAATAAAAGATAGATCAAACAGCTTTTCTTACAGCAAGGTAAAAATAGACTATAAAAATAATTAAAGTAAAAATATTAACTATCTTTTCAAAGGTCTCATAATCAATATATACCACAAGAATATCCCGGCTTGTCACTGCTAATTGTAACTAAATGTTTGGCTTAGCTTTCCTGTGTTAGAAATTAAGTGAGATTTCTAAAGTTTTCTGTGGAAATCCTATTGCCCATATATTAACACACTATGGAATCCCCTAATAATGTAGTAATGAACCTCAAAATAAGCTAAATTTCTTTTCTCCACAAATCCAGCTTACTGTAACTAAGCCTATTATACCCAGATAAACTATGCATCTCCCGTTGTCACAAAATCACAGTAAACATGGCTGATTACAGTTGAACTGAGTGTTTTTCAAGTTACATTCTTACCTTCAAAAAAAACCCTAAAAAAATATATTCCATCTTGAATATAAGATTGCAATATCTGTGAATAATTAAGAAAACAGGCTTCACTTTTGGTTAAAGATGAAAAAATGTACACATCAGAATGATGCCAAAAGATTTTTTGCTTTTTAATATATTTTTATTATATTTATAGTTCTCTAGACTGTTATTGTATTATTATATAGATTTTAGCTAACTCCAATACTTTCCCTACCCTGTTAGACAAACACATTCCTGGAATCCTGTTCTAATCTTGCTTCTTCAGTGAACCAAGGCCATTTCACTTTCCCGTTTATTTAGACATAAACAATGTAAGGCTAGAAGCAAAGGGGAGGCTTCAGTAGGGGGCTGAACCAAGAGGGGAATTACTTCATTAACAGTACTTCTAATTGGGGATTCTTGTCAATTATGCAAATTTGCTAAACTTATAAAGGTGTTGAAGCCCTGTACCACGTGTGCATTTTATCATCTTAATCTTGTTTAGCTCTTAATTTTAGGGGTTATCAGGCAACAAGAACAGAAAAATTCCAATTTAGATATACAGATTACACCCTCCCCCCCACTCCAATTTTTACCTGTGTGGTAGGTAAAATAACCTCACAGAATTGCAGTAATAATATATTCCTAAAGTCTGTACTTGGGTCTTACTCAGCTCTCCTTCTACAGAGAATATGAGAGTCTAGCATAAGTTACCTGAAGACTGTCCTATATTGCTATTCAGTAATTCAAGCTATTTGCACAGGAAAAAGTTTCCTCGTCCTAGACCCATTGACAGAGCTTAATATTGTAGGCTGAGAGCACACTGGATAGAAAGAAAAAGGGTTCACACTGCTTTCTGTACATAAATCCATCTCCTAGGAAACTACTATTTAATTCATTACCCAGAAATTGTTCCCTCACTCTGCTAGACACAGCGTAGTCAGATAATATTTCTCCATTCTGTGGAAAGGAATACAGTTAACAGGGAATATAATTTTTGAAAAACTTACAGTTATCTCTGCTGACTTCTGTTTGTATTTTTATTTTAAAGCAAACATTTTTTAAGCAGTAATAAACAAATCAAACATGAGTTATTAAAGATTAACAAAGTACTCAAAACTGCAGTACTCAAATAATCATATATTCATTTTATAATTAATGGTTTGAACATACATATGGAAAATATAACACAAAAATGGGGATGTACCAGAGATCAAAGGTAGCACCTTTCAGTTGTTCACCTCTGCTACACATGTTCTGCTAAATAGTTGTTAACAAGTTTGAGAAAATTCTGCTGCTTAGACTAGAAGTTGACTTCAGGTTAGCAAAGCATTTACATCCTCCTTGTCTATGGGCTTGCCCCTGCAGTTGCTATGCATGCATTTCACTAATAAATGAAGCAATTAAGGCATCTGTATATTATTTAAATAGTGCCAAGGGCTCTTCTCTGGTCCTGAGTGAGCTGGGCACATGCTAGATATGTCAACACTATTTTGCTCTCAGCTTTGGGTCTTTTGGTGGTCTCTGCTGGTAGTGGCTGTATCTATTCAGTAAACAAAGCAAAACCTTTGCAGTGCCCGAGTAGGATTTGGAGGTTAAACTAGGGCAGGAGCCATTTCCAACATGCTGTTCTCCAAACTCTGTTGACATGAGCCACTCCAGGTTCCTGGCTTGTGTATTTGTCGCTGGATCTTCTTTGTTGCACTTCTTGAAGATAAGTGTGACATTTTTGATTTGTTCCTTGATTGTCATGACTTTTTAAAGATGATAGAGAAATGAAATTTGCCAGTCAATGTCAATGACATTAGCTGGTTCCTTTAGCATTACTGGATTCACCCCATCTCAAATAATTGAATTTGTTTAAGACTACCTTAAGCTGTGGTTTCCTCTGGTGTAAATAGTGTCATTTTCACACCCTCTCCAAGTAGAGGCAAAAGACCTGAGAGCAGACCTTGCCAGAAAAGACTATGAGAAAAATATAATTGAATATTTTTGCCTTTTCTGTGTCCTTTGCCATTAGATGAGCACACTGCGTAGCAAACCCACATTTTTCTTAGTTTTGCTTTTGCTGTACATAAAGAAACCCTTATTTTCATTCATGGACTTCACTAGTTTCAGCTCCAGCTAGCATCTGACTTTGCGAACTTCAGCCTTAGATGTTTAGGCAATATCTCGATAGTTCTCAAGTAGCCCATCCAAATTTTCACCTTCTTTGTATTTCCTTCTTCTTTGGCTCAACACAGTGGTAAATCTGCTTTCAGAACTGGACATGATAAAACTGTTCGCAGTCACCTGATGTGAAAAGCTCAACTTGCACAAACATTTCTACTTCAAATGTGCTTGTTTTTTTGAGGAGTTTTAAGTCAGGTCAGGAATCATCAATTTTTCAGAGCTAGCATAAAGCATTAATAAATAACCCACTACACAGAATCACAGAATCATCAGAACTGCATTAATGTCCTTATTTTTCATCTGTGTACAGCTGGTACTGCCAGGTGACCTAGCAGCCCTCAGATCTTGTGTGGATAATGGCCTACAAGGACCTGAGAAATAAGCAGGGAGCTGCTGGTTGCCTCCCCTGTCGATTCCAGCTGCCCGTCCTGACACCCATATGACAGGTTGCTATGTCAATATTTATTTCCTGCTGGAATACACACTGTTTACTTACTTAGGATGGATTTTACTTGGAAGAGAAGTGCCTTTGATGTTTTCTGTGACAAGTACTACATGCATTGTGTTTGAACTGAGTTTTCAGTTAAATGAAATTAGGCAGCGCAGGTAATAAATCATAGCCCTTGAAAATTAGAACAAACTGTCTTGTTCTTATTCCAAAATGCAGCACTTAAAAGAAAACCACAGTAGCCTAGAAAACATTAAAAATGGAATTAAAAGAAAACTAGTCATGTCTTACAAAGTTATTATGGGAAGAGACACAAAAGAAAAATGTGGGAGGACAAACATGAAAATAGAGACATGCAGACCTATCTAATGACCCAGACTCTCTACTCACACTGTTGGAAATCAAACTCATGTCTCTCAGTTTCAAACCTTGTATTTTATACATCAGACCTTTGCATCTCAGAATTACAGGACTGTGACCAGTGTGGCAATGTGGCCCATAAAAAAAAGAGTCATTCACAAGCCTGAGCATTTCAATATATTCTTTACTTCAGAAAGAATATTCTTTCCTTGAAGTAGAGGGTCACAGCAGAGCTATGACTGTGTGTGCCATGTTATTTCAGCTGCTAATCAAAGCCTCCATTCCCTGTACTGGATACCTGTTGAGGGTTATGCACAGGGGAGGCTGCTGGAAAGGCTTGAACAGATGCTGCTCTTAATCAGCACCTATTAAGTTTTCTCCTGAGCTCAGTTTGGCTCCTTGGAACATGGAGGAGTCACTTAGCTACGTCTAGGTCAGGTGCTCACAAGGGTGATGTTTAATGTAAGACATCATAAGTGCTAGCACAGAAAACCACTGTGCTTCAAGGCAGGCAGCCAAGTACCATCGCCAACAGCTCACAGCCCTTTGTGGGAGCTTCCATCTGAGTAAACAAGTGGTATTTATCATGAAAGTGAGGCTATGCCTATACTAACAGATTAGTATTCCAGACACAATTCTCCAGAAATTGCATTGATACTATTTAACTATTTTATTCCTCAAACCAGGACACTATGTCCAAACTGTATTTCAATTCACTAATATAAGCCCAGGTATAGTCTGAATGTGTACAGCTCCTGTCAGTTAGAGGTCCCTGGAAGTTTGATATAATTCTGAATGAAACACAAAGAATCATTTGTGTTTGAAGAAAGGTGTGTGGTGTAGCATCACATGAGCATTTCCATCAATGCATGAGCATGACTAGACAGAAAAACTATTATAACTCAAGGATTTCTATTACAGAAGTACAACAAGGTTCTTAGAGCAAGACATAGCTTAGGGCCATTTGAAATTCTTCCACTCGCTCCTAGCCTCAAGGCTTGTTCAATACCAGAAACTGCAATTGCAGGAACGTGTCAGTGGGTCTAGTAAAGCCTAAGGAAGTGTCATTTAAAAAATCAGGAAACATTCTCAATGTTTTTACTTAAAGCCAATTGTTTTTTGTTCTCATCCAAACATTTGGGAAATTTTTCTTCAGTGATGCAAGAGATGGCACAAAGTTCCTAGGGAGCAACTTGAAAAAGATTATTTAGTCAGTAGCTTCAACTATAAAGAAGGAGTACTATAATCTATGCTATAATCCACATTTTTCTCACATTTATATTGCTCCCAGGAAACCAAGGACTGTTATCAAATTTTTTTAAGGATTATAAGTTCTTACAAAGATGTGAGCTAAATAAACCAGCCATGGTAGATCTCACCTTATCAAGTACTGACAAAGATTGGTATGGTGCTGATTCCTTCTGGGATATAAAGCTTCAGGTGATAAAATTGATAGGGAATGTCTTACGGGGAAAAAAATCCTCAGCAAAATCCCCAATAATTCTTCACTTCTAGAAAGGCATCAGAGTTGAGTCACATCTTCAACATAAAACAATAGCTCTAGGCATAGAAGGGTCTACATACTACATTTAGCACACTAAGATTTATTTCCCCTCCCCTCACCTTTCCTTAAGGATTAGCCAAATGAACCTTAAAAAAATGAGCATACTTGCATGGATGCAAATGAAAAGCTTATATTGTCTGGAGTGAATAAGAAAATAAACCCTCTGATTTTCTTTTTATTTTATGAATGATTATGCATAAAAGAGGAGATAGAGATCTAAAAAAAAAAAAAAAGGGCAAAGAATCCAAATAATTATGATTATGTATTGGGCTAGCAGCAAAAATTCAAGGCTCAGAGTTTCTGTGTTAAGCAACAACACAGGAGGCAATAATGTCTCCTGGGTTATAGATGCTTGGATAAAGTACAGATGAAAATTGAAGGAAGTACCATCAACTCATGGGAAACTTACAACATGTTTCTATTTGTGAAGAATTTGAAAGGTTTCCAGCATGCTGATGGCAGACATATTTCAGACCAGCATTACTCCATTTCATTTGAAAATAAAATCTCTTCTATACATTAGGATACAGGCTTGGAAGAGCAAACTGTTGGTTAAAAAATTAAAGAAAGATCTCACCAAAGCTCTCCATGACAAAACCTTTTTGGACAGTTATCTATGCCAATGTGAGTCCAGGCACTGGAACCTCAATGTCCACAATTCAAAATTGTTAAAATTGTTCTGGAACTGGTTTTTACTCAATAATTCCTCTGCTAAAATATTCTGGGGAATTGTTCAGCAGGTAGACAGGTAGTACAGGCAAAGAAATATTCCCATTAGAGTCTATGAATAAAGAATCCTCCTGTCCTGCAGTCAGCTTGACTGTACTAAGGCAGTGTAATCCTGTCAGTTCTCTTTGGGACTGGAAAATGAACCTGGACATTGTCATTTTGTTGACACAGATGCAACCTGACAAAATTTTGAACATATGACCAACATAAAATTATTTTATTCCTTTCCATCTAGGAACTGGCTCTATCTTCCATTTTGTACTGATACACAGAAAAATTACTTTTCAGATCTTCTGTGAATATGTAAGTAGAGCGTGAAAATAATAGTTACAGTTGCTGATAGTTAAGATGCTTCTGTTGGAGGAAAAAAGGTCTCCTGATCTCAAGGGATATAACTTTATCCTCAGGATAATGTCATTTAAGTATGATTAAAAACAACTCTTGTAATTGTCCCACCTTCAGCACAATTATATTTCAAAAATAAGGCTGAAACTGTAGCATGTTTGATAGTATGTGCTAAATAATTTGCTTTTTCCACTGACTGACAATCACATACTTTCACTGAATTATTTCCTAGACAACCTAGTGAGAGTTCTGTGACTTCCATTATTCATTACTTTTTTGAGCTGATAGTAGACAGGAACTCACTTGGCTGTCTTCATTTTGAGAATAAATGAATAATAAAAAAGGGATTTTTCTTTGTCCTACACATGATGCCTGTTTTCCTTCAGTACAAGAGGGAAAGGACATTTCTTTTAGTTTCTCTGGTCATCTTCTCAGTCAGTTTTGCACCCACAGAGTGCCCTTCTTTGAACGAGGTGCATGACTGCTTTTAACTCTTTTTTTCCTCATGGGTGTGCATTCTTCCAAGAGTCTTCAGGCCTCTTCAGTTGCACCCGGTCAAAGGGAAACTTCTCACAAAGTGTAGCTCATCTTTGTCCTGGCTCTGATATTGGGCTAATTTTTTTGCAGTTGTTAATTTTTATAGCTGTTAATCTGTAAAGAAGGCTGAACTAGATATGTTGTGTTTAAACTGAGTTTGTTATTGTCTGTTGGCCCATTCAAAGAAAACAGTACCAACTTTCAGTACAAGAAATATCTATACCAATCTCATTATTTCCTGTGATTATTTATGGTCCAGCAAAACCATTGCAAGTTTGATGATAGTTAAATTCAATCCTGTCTGCTGGAATTCCAATGTGGCAGTTCTGCTTGCATCCCTGATACTTGAACCAAACTTGAAAACTCCATCATGCTGTAGTTTCTACACCAACAAATTATGAACTATGAACCAGCTATGGTTGGCTATGAACCACCTTCACAAACTGTCAGCAGAAAACCCTGGGGAAGCTGTGTGACCCTGAAGGCCATGTAGGCACCTGGCATCAGGGAAGTAAGAATAACAACCTGGAGCAGGCATGGGGATTGGAAGAGTTCATTATCATGAAAATCTCCTGATTTCTGTTTGCCTTAAAAGCAATGATACTGGCATTCCCTTTAATCAGAAATTGAATGGCTCATTGCTTACACAGGCACAACTTTGAAAGGATTAACAGGAGCTCCTCTGGGCAAATAGGTCAGCAAGTCCTTTGGCTTTTCACGACAGCTGCAGGAAGTGTTCAAAGTGTGGCTGAATGACTTAAGCTATATGCCTCTGAAGACATAACACAGATACCAGATTCTATTTAATAGAGGGGGTTCTCTTGGCATCTGCTTTATCTATGGCATGACAAACTAATTTAGATGCTGAACTGGAATATCCAAGTCAGGATTGGCATCCTCCTAGAGTGAGAGTGGAGAGAGAAAGCAAGGCAGAAAAGTCTCTAGAGAGCTGAAGTCTTAGACTTGTCTAGAAGCCTTCCCTGACCACAGAAGGAACTTGAAGAAACTTCAATGTCTTTGTCAATTGGTTAAAGATAGGCAGAAAGGTTTTACCCTAGGCTTGAATAGGTGTCGAGTAAGAATAAAGGATTGTTCTGTACCTTCTATCTGAAACTTTAAGAGCTGTGATCATTAGACCCCAACCTGAACGTGACACATGTAACTCAGACCACTCTCAGAAATAAAGGTGGAACTTTTTAATGCTACCTAGCCAGTTCTTACTAACATATGGAAGAGAGTGTACCTCTGAATCCACTTCAGAAATATCTTGTTTTCCTATCCCGTGCAGAAAGCTGCATTCACTTCAGTTTAATCCAGAGACACCAATGCAAGATTTCCCTCTTTCTTCTGTTAATTCTTTATGTTTAAAAGATTTACCTTTTATGTAAGTCTGTTTGTGAGGTTTTGGTATTTGAGTTAAAGAGCTACAAGCTGAAAATTAAATATAATTGAACAAAAATTTAATTTTTGAAACCAGATTTAATTTTACTTTTATATTTTTAAACTAAGATTCTAAACTACCTACAGCAAATATCTTGTTCTCCTAACTTTTTCATTCTACTGCTACTCACATTTTTAACTTGGCCAGTTACACCTGATAAATTAGCACTAGACATTCTTGTTTATTTCAAGACTATTCTGCTTTTCAGATGTGGTAAAATCTGCTATTTCAGACAATTTTAATTAGCATGCAAGACAGAATATTGTACAAGATAAGAGAATGTCTTATCAGTAATAAACCAACTTAATGGAATGTCATGATATTACATCAATTAATTCTTTAAAATGCAAAATAATGTGTACAGCATACTCCTGTTTGGTAACTTGTTCCTTGAATTTCTATTGTTAATAAATGGATGGTAAAAATTGTTTTGATAGGTTATAAGGTATTTCATGGTTTTACTTCCTGATTAGTTTACTGCTATTTTTAATATTGGTATAAGAATTTGCAGTTATGTTCTTCTCAGTCTTTTGTCTAGGTTTTATTTATCAAGCAGTTTACCAAAAAAGTTAATTGATAGAAAAGAAATGGCAGCTGAGCAAACCTAAGTGCAAGACTACTCAGAACAAATACAGAAGTATCAAGATCTGAGAGATTTGCATCATTCTTTTTGTTGTCTATAGTTAACTTGTACTAATGCTGAATTATGAGATCATGGTCATCACCATTTTCACCATAAGCAGGTGAGAAAAATGGTCAATAATAAGAATGTGCTGTACAAATTCAAACATACCTATAACTGAAAATGCATTTGATAGGTTTTGTGAATGCCAGTTGTTTGAAGGTAAAGCATTGTCTACAATGAAAAATTCTCCCTTAAAAAAATTTAAATGCATGGTAAAGAAAATAAAGTAGATGCAAAATGAATAGTTGGGTAAATATTAGGAAAATTACATGCCTACAAACCTTTGATTATTCCTATAATAAATTAATCTATAATATCCACATAGATTTGGATATCTGCTTGGCTTATTAGTAGACACAATGATTTAGCCAGGCAGATTTTCATCTCGAGAAACAGACTTTGCTCAAACTGGAGTTAAAAATAACTGGGTCTGTGCTGTTTGTTTTTGGGTGCACTTCCCAAAATGTGTCATTAACACAGTGACTTAAAGGTAACCTTCAGAATTATGGGAATTATGCCCATATAATGTAAAAGTAAAACAAAAAATCTCCACAACAGCAACAACAACAACCAAAAAAAAAATCCACCCAAAAATCAATAGCATCTATATATATGTATTTGCCTTCTTTTTTGTTCTCAGAAGTAGAGTATATGATAGAAACTTAGTAAATATCTGACATTTTCTGAGAACTAACCAACATTCTCTGACACATACTATGCTATTTGAAACTTCTTAAAGTGGCTACGTGTATGTTTAATGAAACCAAAAGAGAAAGTTTATCACTATCTTTCTTTCCCTTTTAATTTTCCTGGGGTTTTTTTTTTCATATTTAAAAGGTATTTTTATGCAAGTACCTCTATTATATTCATCTGTAGCCTGGCACGTCTTATCCAGGTTTGTAATGCATCAGCCCTCCTTAGGGTAAAATCTATTTTTGTGATTGCAATAATTTTCTGGTGTGTAGAACCTGGACTTTGTGCTTGTCTTTTATAGTATAATATCTCAAAGAGCACAGATGGGGAACCCAAATCACAATATGCAAGCAAGAATCAAATTATGTTTTCTTTTACATCCAGACAGCCCAGAAAAACCAGCAGAATGAATTACATGAGTGAAATTTTATCAGTAACAAATTGCTTTAGGATTCTCACTGGATTACAGCTGGTCCCTCCTTGGATACAGCTAACACTGATGGATCATCTAACTTTGTCAACAGAACTCATGGAATTTCTGAAGTTCCAGAGCTGATCCCTGCAGGTAGCAGCAGGGTATAAAGTGACCTTACATTACCTATACACTACATTATGTACGTGTGGCTCAGTGCCACACCCGGGCTCTACGCAGGGCAGTGGAAGGAAAGCAGCAGTGCTGAGGCAGGGCCCTCATGTGTGGTGTTCTTCCTCAGCTGCTGACAGCCCAGCAAGAGTATTAGACTACCACAAGCATATAATGATACTTCTCACACATAAAATCCCAGCTTCTAGTGATTCTTGAGCTAGGTTATTGGTATTCAATATCACACTGGGTTTTGTTCCATAATATTGTCATTTAATCCTATTGTATTTTCAATATGCACTGTCTGCTTTGAGAAGGATTTCCTTTCTTTACAGCTATACTATGCAATTGTTGAAGTTACTCTGTGAGAGATTGTGTGTAACTGCTCCATTTATATCCTGTTTAGGTCTATCAGATGTCCTTGTGTGTAGAGATGTAAGTGGGAACAGAGGAGCTGTGTCTATGAAAGTTCCCGTCTGTATTTCCTTACGGGAATGGTGTCAGTGCTGCCTTGTAGAAGAAATACAGTGTGACTGCCAAAGATATTAATATTTGTCAATAATAGCTATTGCTAAGGATGACATTGGATAAAATTTGAGAATATATAGAAAAGTATGATATGGACATTTTAAACTAATTTCTTTAACGTTTGTCTCACGTATCCTTAATGAAATCAATTGCTGCAGTTAATATAATAAAAACAGGAATAAGAAACAGCAAAGAAATAGGCCATACATTAAAATTATGATCTGCATATTCAAAAATACTATGTTTGTAAATCATGTGGTTTTCCTGAAGAAATTGAAGAGTTGCCATTTCTGGCATTTGGTATACAAGCCTCCAGTTTTAAAAATACTTTTATTTTAGAAAATAAAAAATGGATGATCAGCATATCTGGCATATGCAGGAGATAAAAATGGAAATTTGACTAAAAGATTAGAAAACTCTTAACTTTGACTAAACTAGATTACTTTGTAGCAGGCTTTTTCCATACATTAAAAAGAAAGCATGGTTTAAGAGGAAAAGCAGTTAGAGGTCTATTGAACCTTGACTATTCAATGCTGGCACAATACCAAACACACATCATTACAGTTTAGTACGTGCTTAATCTAGCATTATTGCTAATGAACTGCTTTGAATTATCCTATGAAACACATTATATGGTCAGCTATCATTAGATAAAAATAATTTGATATAGTAACTGCTTCAAAGTCCTTTTTAGACATCTAAGGTTTGCCAAACTAGGCTGAAATGAAAGATCTGAGAGATTATAGAAGTTTCTGGGGAATTTAGGCATTGAAAAATGAGACAGAAATATAGTCTATGTCTGAAAACATTGACATTACTCAATGTTTTCCTGCCTCAATATATTCACTAGCTCTGATGTTTTTTTCCTACAAATCCCTGAGCAGCTCACAGTGAGCATTTGATACTATTTTAAAACCAAACTGTGTGTTTAGCACTACAAATTATATTTTATATCCTTGCTGTATAATTTTAATGTAGACTGTAGAAGTTCATACCCAAAAAAACCAGCCTAGAAGTCTTGCAGTTCAGAGGTCCCCACCTTCACTTGGCACATTTAGTCAGTTTTCTTAAAGGATCAAAATTAGGTACCAGTACATGCTCAGAAATACAGTGGGATAGAGAGCTAGTTATTGCTCTCACCTTTAACCTCTTGTGTGACTAGCTTAAAAGTGTTCAGAAAAAGGCTTAATAGCTCCAGAAACCTGAAATCTAAAATACTGAAAAACAAACCAACAAGCACAAACAAAAACTCACAATATTTAGAATATATTTTTTAACTTAAAACAAATGCAGGGCTCTAAACCATTGTCCCAGAGGACAGTAATCATATTTTAAAGCTCTGAAATATTGTTTATCCTATCCCTTTTAAGAGATTATTTTTTACTTGTCTGTTCTGAAGATTGTTTAAATCTTCACTGTGGTCACACTTTCTCCTTTTTCTACTGAACATTTTTTGGTTTATGAGCATTTATTGATTCATTTTTTCATACTCCTTAATTAGCTACATTGGCCTTCCATGCCCTTTCCTCCTTAAACCCTTGTTAAGATCTATTTCAATTAAAGATGGGTTCATGACATAGAACTCTGGTCAGGATCTTGAGTAGGCAAATTTAAGAGTTTCTGTTCAGTTTTGTGGCTCAGGGGCTTGTTTAACTTTATCTGCTGAAGCTTGTCTCTTCTTTAAACTTGATCTAAGAACATGACAATGGATGAATGTGCCTTATAATTTGTTTATTCATCATAAATCCCAGAATGAGTGATTTACTAAATTATTACCTGGAGAGAATTAGTTTCACTAGCTTCTGTTTCCAAGGCTGAGAGTGCAGTACTCTTGTGTTTTATCCTCAAATTCAGTATTTCTATTTTAGTAGCCTTATACCCAGTTACAGACCAGTATTTTAAAAAAGTCCAATAATGCAGAAAATAAATAAAATGTTCCTTTGTTGAAGCATCATACTGGATTATCTTCCCCATCCTTCATGTAGGACCAATTCTAATCCTTTCTTGTTTGATTTGTTTTTTATGGGTTTTGAATGAACATTTTGTGGTTCACTCCAGTTTGCCAGATGTTGCTCAGCTGTCTTCACTACATCCTATTTCCTCCTTAGTTCTTTTAGATTGTTATTTATTCACAATATTCTGTACAAAATATACAATATTGTACAATATTCTGTACAATATTCTGCTTTTTTTTTTGTGGAGACATGGAGCCTCAATGTGCTTTCCTCTTGACACGAGCTGCAAGCATCACAAAGTTTTATATTCAGCTTAAAAGAAATTCCCTATGCCATGTTACAGCTAAGCCTCTAATCAATGACCCCAGCTGACTTCAGTGAGTCTTCTAACAACAAGAAAAAGATCTTTTTTAAATACTGTCATTTTACAGATGCAGTTTAAGGCAGAATAAATTACCAACTTAGAGGCACAAGAAAAGTGCCTCTGTGAAGAGGTGAAGACATAAAGGACAGAAGCCTACAGCTGAAGGTAGGAAAAGGAAGGATGGAGCTTAAAGCAGTTTATAAGTTCCTAAAGATTCATAACATAGACTCAAACTACAAGTTCCTTCTTGGAAAAAAAAGCTTTAGCTTTCTGGTTTTTTGTTTTCCATGGAATTGAATCAGCTTGTGATGACATAATTTAGGTTTAGTGCCTATAATCAAATCATCTCTGAAGCCCTGATGACTCTCTAAGAATGAAGGCTGAGGGAGGATTCCACCCCCTCCCAAATTACTCTGCTTCCCCAGCCTCCTTTCTGCTGGGGTGGTGTGAGGGCCAGAAAAGGCCTTGACATTTTCTAAGTGTTGCTCAGCAGTAACAAAAACACCCCTGTGTTATCAACACTGTTTTCACCACAAATCCAACACGCAGCCCATACCAGACATGCAGAAAACTAACCATGGCAGCCAAACCCAGCATGCATGTGCTTCTGAAAGTTGTCTCTCCTTGGGGTCAATTACCACCCTGGAGCTCTGAAGTTCATTTTTTAATGAAACAGAAATAAACATAGCAAGTCTTCTCCTGATTCCAAGTGCCTTTAAGTAAAGGAAAAAAAAATCATTGTTTGAAAAGGAGGCAAGAGCAGAGCCAGCCTGATTAAATCTTGATTATTTAATGGTAAACTTGAACTGTAGGCCTCCCTGTGTTTAAAGAGGTTTCCACCACTATTTAACTCCTAGAATAGAGACACGATCAGTGGGCTAAAAAGCTTGACACACTAGGCGACCAGCCCTGTTAATCTGAGAAAGCACAATTCTTCAGATGGAGGAAGCAAAGAAGACATTTCTCATTCTGGTTTTTCCTGCTAGGATAATTTCTGCATTTTGTATTGAAGTCTCTAGAAAATTACAGTGACAGGACTTGACCACAGGCTCCTACACACCCTTAGTTAACTGGTGGGTTACAAAGTCAGCTTCCTTCTTTCTGTTCCTATTCTAGTACCACTGTTCTTGGCTGCTTGCTAATCCAGTTTCTGTAAGGTATGGAAGCAGATTATTTAGGAACTCCCTGGAAGTGGATTTGCGTTCAGATCTGTAGACATGAACTTTTTTGGGACATACAGAAACTGGAAGCAAGTTTCCCACTTTGCCAACCTACCCTCTTACCCTCCAGCCCCACTTACAGATTCTGGCAGCACAGGAAACTGGCTGTCCTACAATCTGCTTTACACATGATCAAACCCACATTGCCACTAATGTCAGTAGCCAACAGAGCTGGAAAAATATTTCAAATATATGTCTGCTAAAAGCTTCCACCATTTTTCAACATAAATAGCCCAAATATATCTAGCAAATACAATGCAATATTTTGCATATGATTTTTTAAATTATGAAAATTTTTGTGCTCTTTGAAATTTTGTCATATATAGATACAGACTGCCTTTAGAAAACAATAGTCTTTTTATTTCTCTCTGGGTCACACGTAGAGCAAAATTCAAGGTCACACAGGTAAATTGTAAAGTCTTCCATTTAAACACAGCTGGAAAACCCACAAAAACATATACATACCTTTTTGATTCTGTATTTACACTTATTATTGCAGCCATTCTTTATGATAACTAGCACTACCAAGTTTGGAATATACTGAATTTATAGACTTACCATCAGTTCTAGGAACAGAAAGGGTTTCTGAATTAGGCTACTACATTAGGCTGATTCATGTGATGCATCTATAAACTATGTTTATTCTAACAGTTTTCAGTCAGCTGGCAAACTTCCAAAACATTTCCAGGGAGATGGAGATTTTTCAGCATCAGCAATTTTAGACTGTAATTGCTGCTCATACAATTTGGGAACAAACTGTGCATCCCTACAAACCTGTCAAAGTCACTGTTGTAGGTCATGTCAAGCTGGAATAGATTCAGATGTTTTGGCAATGAGGATCAAAATTTAAAATCACTTCAACAAAAGAAAGATGTCACACAAAATAAACAGGATAAATTCAGTGAAGTTAAATAACAGAAAAGGAATAATAAAAAGCACGCTGACTAGGTCTCAGGTCTTGAAATCAGGGCCTCCAATGAATAAAAAATGAATAAATGCACTAACCCTACAGTGAGAAAAGGCAAAATTTTAGCCTAGTATTACAAATACAACAACATGAAAAACAATTGACCTGTTTCATTAGTTATTGGCAATATGCCAGCTGGAGAGGTTTAAGAAACATTGGATCAGCTTGGGAAGAGTCAAAGAAGAACCAAAAACAATGAAAAGGACTAGAATATGTGCCCTCTTAAGGAAGATTGAATAAGTTATTTTTGCTGAAGAAAAGTAGATTAGAGAAAACTTTATAACAGCATTCAAATACACAAAAATCTATGGCAAGGAAAAGAAAAACATCTATTTTTCTGCTCTTGCTATATTTATGATAGAACAAGGAAAGATGACCTTGAGCTATAACCCGAAAGATTCAGATACAGGGAACGTTCTTACAGTAAAGCTAGACAAGCACTAGAATAGATATTTTAGTAGGGTATGAAATCTCCATCTCAGAATGCTTATTAAAAAAGATTAACAGAAGCAGGATGGATGAGGAGGTAATAGAACATGGATAGTTTTGGACCAGCAAGCTCTGAAAATCCCTTACAGTCCTATTTTATATTCTTCTCTGTATACAAAATTTTATTAATTAGAAGTATGTGACTAAAACCTGAAAAATAAAGAATCTCATCTGATAACAAAACTTACTCAGTGGAGGGATACACACATGCTATTTGCTGACACTGCCACTGCAAAACTGCTTTGTAAATCCACTTCATACTTGAGATCCCAGAATTACAGAATGAACTAGGTTGGAAACAACCTTTGAGATCTTCAAATCCAGCCTATGACCTAACACCTCCTCATCAACTAAACAAGGGCTCTGAGTGCCACGTCCACTCTTTTTCTAAACATTTCCAGGGACAGTGACTCCATCACCTCCCTGGACAGCGTATTTCAGTGTTCAATCCCTCTTTCAGTGAAAAATGTTTTCTTGATGTCTAACCTAAACTTTCCCTGGCACAGCTTAAAATTGTATCCTCTCATTCTGCCAGTGGCTGCCTGGGAGAAGACACCAACCCCCACCTGAATATAACCACTCTCAAGTAGTTGTAGAGAGCGATAAGGTCACTGTAAACACCATTCTGGAAGACTTAGTTTAACATGACTGAATAAAACTCAATTCCCTCTCATACAGTGATAGATTCAAAAATACGAGGGGAAGAAAATTACTGCAATGTGGTATTTTCACTAATTTTTGGTTGTGATTCATAAGAGGTTTGTTTCTTTCACACAAAAGGAAGTTAAAAATTCTAGTGTAACATAACTGACAAAAGTTCAGAAAAAGGACATGACTTTCTTTTATCTGCCTTTGTCTTTCCCTTCATCTTCTGACAAGGTTATTTTCTTTATAAGAACAGGTTTTGATCTGATATTTCAGCAAAGAAACATTTATATTTACATTTTTCAAGGTACTGTTTTGAGACTTGTCTAGAATAATGAAGACCCACATTACTCCTTGACATGCCAGTCACATTGTCTCTTTGGTAGATAAGCACACAGTTTGATACATTAATGTGAAAATACACCAGAGAAATAGTATCTCTGCAGGAGCAAGCATGCATCCTTGTGATGAGTGGAAGACTAAATGACAGGTATTATTTATCTATCATAAGGACATTACCCAAACACTGGCAACATTGGCTAGTATTCTTCAATACAGACAGGGCGTCTGTGGATGCTGTGTTTAGGAAGGCTTTTGGTTTCTTTTTAGCTTTCAGAATGTCTTCATATCTGCCACTCCCTACTCCTCAAGTGCATCATTGGCACAGGGAAGTTTTAAAATGCACATGACAGCTGTTTTATTGTTCACAACACTGATCCCACAATTGATCAATTAGTACACTCACTATTCTTGCATTGTTGTGGAACAACTGTGTTTCAGAGGCAGAACTGGACAAATGCTTTTTTGTCAAAAATTTTTCTCCAAATTAACTGAGAATTATAATTGTATTTCCAAAACTTATGAGAATCCGACATTCCGAAGAAATATAAAGTGTCTCTGTTTTGTTTCAGTCATCTTTAAGCCATTTTTTCTGTATGAATCTGGGGAATTTTAATGGGGCTGCCCACATCCCCATTAAAAATATCCTGGGAAGGCATGTTCTTGGTCCACCGAGAAAACTGAAGCCTTTTAAAAATTATCAACAAAACAGCGAGGTGCCTTTGCATTGGTTGTTTCACTAGGACTATAAATATCATAACAGGGAAATTGGAAGTCAATGGGATCTGGAACTCTTTGGAACACCATAGGAACTCTTTCTGACCTTGTAGCCTTCAGGGCACGTGTTTGTGAACTTCAGTATCTCTTAGACTGCAATTCAGTAATGGCATATACTCATTTTTGCACTGGCAATAGGCAAAATTGGTTGGAGAAAAGGACCTCAAGGGTAAGACAGGGGTAAAGTAAGTTTGAGAAAGACAAAACACAACACATCAAAGTCAATGGTACAACAGTGGACAAAAAGGTATGAGCTGTGTCAAGTTACCTCCTCTACGCAGGCTTCAAAATTAATTCCATACTGAAGCAACTGCAAATTCTACTTGATTTAAGACATTAAATTTAGCATATTTATGCATTGAATATGCATTTAGCATATTAAATCTCTATGGGTTTCTTTTTCCTGATGCTTGAAGAAGGAAGGTTCCACCTTTTCCCAGGTAAGGATGGGCAAGAATCTTCTGCTCTAAAAGAAATATCAAGAGGAGGAAGAAAATTGCATCCCAAGTTGTCTCCCATGAGTAGGACCTGAGTTTGGAAAAGCCTCAGATCTCTTATTTGGGCTTGGATCTGCAAGCAGAACACACAAAGCTTAAGCCAGAAACTGAGTAAATGTTCAGTGGCAAGTGCTTTATTCTCATTAGACTACTACAGGAAATGAAGGAAGGACCATGACAGAGGTGGTAGTAGTTGGGAAAGGATGTCAGAAAGTCAAATGTGCTTGGAAAGGAAAGCTCCATGAATCTCTCTTGTGGCAAAGCAAGGCAGTGCCATCTTAGCTATCTTAGGAAGTCTGCTGCCATTAGTTCTAGGGAGACAATCCTATCCCTCTGCTTAGATCTGGTGAGACACATCTGGAGTGTTATTTTCAGTCTTAGGATTCCCAGTACAGGAGAAACATGGGCACACTGCCGTGGGTTCAGTGAGTGATACAAATATGACCAAGGGATTGAAGCATCTGTTATACAAGAAAAGCCAGAGAGATGGGATTGTTAAAGGCTGGAGAAGATTTATACACATGTATCAATGTGTAGGTCAGGTGTAGCAAACAAATTGGAGCCAGACCCTTCTCAGGGGTATCAAGGGAAAGAACAGGAGACAAGGAATATAAATTCAAACACAGGAAATTCCATTCAAACTATTTTTTTTTTTTTTTTTTAACTGAGAGTCATCAAACACTGGAACAGGCTGTCCAGGGACATTTTGAAGTCTCCATTCCTGGAGACATTGAAATCCTGATTGGATCTGGTTCCAGATAACCTGTTCTACTTGACCCTGCTTTGAGCAAAGGATGGAACTAGATGAACTCCAAAGGTCTCTTCCAGCCTCTGCAATTTTATGTCTCTGTGAATTGCCCTTCTTGACCCCAGGGGAATGGAGATGTCTTATGCCTTCATTGCTGCAGAATTGTCCTTGCAGTTATGCCAACATGGTAGGCTGCCAGTATGAATTTAATCAGATTTTAATGCTGAATAATCAAAGAACACATTTTTCATTTTAAATATTGGATTATTCAGATTGTTCAAATTATGAGGACGATTGATGAATTCAAAGGCTGAAACTCAGACCTCAGTTTAATACATGTGGATAGGCATGACAGCATGATTTTGCATTTTAGGAAACAACTAACACATTAATAAACTTAGCAACTGTAAAACTCTAAACACAACTCTGATCGAATATAAAAATCAATGAATAATATATAGTGATTTCCAAATATATTGTACTGGACAGATTGCTGTGATGCATTTATAAGGAAAATTGAAAAAAAAAAAAAAACAGTATTAAAAACTACAGATCTGAAGAAAACAAAAAAGGAATTGTACTTTTCAATGCTTAAATGCTCTATATATCAGAAATATTGAAATGTACTATTTGCAGATAGAGTTTTCCACATCAGCATAAAGCATCTGATAGTTATTAGCAGTTTAAAGGAGGCTGTAGAATTCAGAAATGTCTACTGTTATACTCTGCGAGTCTTCTTCCAGCCCAAATCTGGTTCCTATTTGAGCAGGGGAAGTGCATTTCATTACAGGTATCAAACCTTGGAAACATGGTTAAAACTGACTTTTTAGATATTCATTTTATAAAATTCTGCATCCAGCATAATTACAAATATGTATATCTTTAAAGAACATTACAGCCTACTTGAGAATGGACTTTGTGTCTTTAGTGGTAAAATGGCATTGAATTTTAGATTACTGGTGATTAAATAAATGATTGTGCAGTATGTGTAGGTGACACACCATAAAAAGAATGATTTTATATATATTTATACACATGCCTACAGATAGCTGTAGATAGATATAGATAGGTTTACATAAATACAGCAGTTTCCTGGTGGTAGAAATTTAAAATTAAAATATAGAAGGAACATGTGTTCCTTCTACATTTTAATTATAAGTAATTAAAGGAAATAAAAGACTTTACTTCCTTGAAAGAGAATTTTTTAGGGGGAAATTCTTATTTCATGAAGATTTGTTATTTCTTCTTTCATAAGATAATTCAAGTTGAATAAGATCTTGAAGATTGTTGAGTACAGCCATAAACCCAGCACTGCCAAGTGCACCACTAAACATGCCCCTGAGTGACACATCAACATGACTTTTGAACACTTTCAGGAATGATGAATCACCACTTCCCTGGACAGTCTGTTCCAATACCTGACAACCCTTTTCTCGAAGATATTTTTCCTAATATCTGATCTAAACTTTCTCTGGTAAAATTTGAAGTAATTTTCTCTTGTGCTGTTGCTTGTCACTTGTAAGATGAGGCTGACTCATACCTCTCTATAACCTCCTTTCATGTAGTTTTAGAGAGCAACAAGGTCTCCCTTCAGCTTTGTTTCCTTCAGACTAACCCCAGTTCCCTCAGTCCCTCCTCCTACAACTTGTGCTGCAGACCCTTCATCAGCTTGGTTGCCCTTCTCTGGACACTCCAGCACCTCAATGACTTTTCCTTAGTGAGGGGCCCAAACTGGACTCAGCACTTGAGGAGTACCCTCACCACCAGTGCCAAGCACAATCACTGTCCTGGTCCTGCTGGCCACACTATTGCTGATCCAGCATGCCCAGATGCCTCTGCAGAACCTTCTAACCCCACACAGGTCAACACTCACAGGTGACTTGGTGTCATCTGCAAACTGACTGAGGGTGCACTTGATCACCCCATCCAAATCATCAATAAAGATGTTAAACAGGGCTGGACCCAACAGTGAGCCCCGCAGAACACCTCTTAGGATTGGCCACAGTATTTATCACCACTCTCTGTGCCTCGCCATCCACCCAGATTTCACCCAGCCACCATGTCCCAATCCAATCCATGACCAGCTGGTTTCTCCAAGAGAATGCTCTGGGAAGTGGTGTCCAAAGGTTATGAAGGTATAGAAATCCAATTTACCAGCAGATAGGAGAGGAAATCAGTCATTTAATTTGTGAGTTTTACAGATCAGATTTATGTAACAAAAAGAGAATATAATCTAATTGCTTAAAAGGTAACTTCTCAAATTATTAGTGAATGGAAATTGACATAGAAATTTTTGTGGTTTTTCTTTGTATATTTAGTCAGTGTATATAGAAGTCCATGCCAAATTACAAATATTTAGGAGTTAGACCTTTTGAAGTCATCCTTCATTAACATAACATGATTGGGAAAATCAAAGAAATGGGCTAGTTTTCACTTTTGGTTTAATATCAAAATAAATACAGGGGATAAGTCTGTGAACAAGAAAGTTCAATGAGACAACAAATGGATGAATCATTGCAGAGGCCCTGATAAAAATACACTGACCTCACTCAGACATTCAATCAAAAACCCAGTCTTTTGTTGTTTGTATGAAGTTTTCTTCAAAATGTGGCAATTAAAAATAAAACAACCATTGATTGAATGTTATGTGAAGTTCATATCTCAGTTCAACTGATTTGTTGTCTTACCTATTAGTGTATGAATTTACAGAAAAATAATTGGCAGAATTTTGAGTTTATGCAATATATTTATAAACTATTTTGAACAGCATTTAAGAGTCCTCCTGTGCTACTGAGATTAACTAGGAAATCTATTTATCTATCAGTTCTAGAAAGAAATATCTATTTAAAAATGGAGAAATACATTTTAAGGAGTTATGATTTGAATTCTAAGCCCATCACAATAAACCTGAAGTTCAAAGCTCCATTTCTATAAAAAGCAACACTCAAATTGAGGAGGTGCCTAAAGCTAGCAAAGAAGAAACTCACTGAAATGAAAAGGTTTTAAAACCCACCCCTCTTAGAATTTTGGCAATTGATCCAGAAGTTATTTTTGATCCGTCTACATTGCAGCTAGTGAGGATCTGACATTCACACTACAAATATTTCAGAGGTGTGGTAGATAGGGACAGGTGAACGGAAGATCTCGAGGTGTGATGGAAAGAGAGACCCTTCCCCCTTCTCCCTGCTTCACGTTATCTATTAACCCCAGAGCATGTAACCACACCTAACCCAGTAGTTTTCCACTCCTGACTAACCCTAGAAACCCCACAACCCCCCTCTGACGTAGCAAAGTCACCCAAGACTATTTAAACCCATGAGATAAGATAACAAATGCTTTCGACCATCCACCACATTGGTGTCAGCATGTTGTCGTTAGCCCGAGTGGCCCGGACAGGCTGGGCTGCCGTGCTGTCTTCTTGCAACCAGGTCGCCGTTGTCTTTCATAAAGGCAACACAGAGGGCTTTTCCTAGGAATAGGATGGCTTAGTCCTGCTAAGGAAACACAGTCTAGATTCTTTGAAGAGTTGAAGAGCTGCATGGATGGTGGTGGTGACAAAGGGCATGGTTTCCATATCTTAGATGACAGGAAGCAGTAAGCTATATCATCATGCTCCTCTGATCATCTAATCTGCTCTTTTGCTCATCTGCTCTGATACAAAAGATATTAATTATTTTGCCACAGTGTCCCTGCTTTACTGTGGGCGAACAAAATCCTTCTCTAAGAAAATATCCTGGCAAAAAAGAAACTTAGAATTATAAAATTTCATTCTAAAGAGGGCAAAAGCTCCTAATTCCTTGGTGAGTAAAAGCAGTTCCTCAGTCCCAACTGAAGAAAAAAAATCAGGAAATTTATTATTATTTATTATATCTAG
This sequence comes from Taeniopygia guttata, assembly GCF_048771995.1. Classification (NCBI taxonomy): domain Eukaryota; kingdom Metazoa; phylum Chordata; class Aves; order Passeriformes; family Estrildidae; genus Taeniopygia; species Taeniopygia guttata. The sequence goes on along the minus strand of NC_133027.1, from coordinate 25,878,713 downwards.
AGAAGCTGAACCCTGTGAACACATATTAAGGAATATTCGTTGCATGCCACATGAATTCCCTCTGCAGATACAAGCTCTCATTCACCGTTTTTTCAGATGGGTCCTCACAGAAATGTGACACTGAGTGTAAGATTGAAAAAACCAGCAGCATGCCCCAGCTTCAACAAGCTAGACACTTACATAGCCAAGGTGGCAGAGGATCCTGATAAGTTGAGGTACTGTCAGGTTTGGGTACTCTAAGCAACAGTTTGGATTTTAATTTTGACTGTAGACACAGAAAATTAAAGGCTGGTTCTGTAATTTAAATGTATAACAATTATCCCTTATGAGAATGAATGATTAGTACAAAAAACCCAAAACATTAATTTATAACAAGCAATATTCTTTCCTTGCTATTAGAACTTTCATTGACAAATATAGCAGGGAGGTCCAATTGATTTTTTCCACTAACATTCTTTACCAGCAGCATATTTTTTACCAATTCACCTTAAACCTGTGATTTAATCCCTGAAATATCATCAGAAGTGTGAATTATTTCAAGACTCCAGGACTGACTGAGAGCAAATACTGCAGAATCAACAGTATGTTGAATATAAACTCATAACCACACCAGAACATCTGCTTTAAAAAAAGTCAAATAGAAAATATATTTTTATTTATATTTTGAAGAGCAACTTTCATGCTGCCAGACTGCATTTTAGGAAACTTCTTGAGGAGATTAGTCACATTAATTTTCCCACCTAGTGAATGGGGAGATTCCCTCTGAGACTGAGTCAAGATATGTGTAATTTGGAAGACTGAGATTACTCCCATATTATGTCTCTGCTGATTAGAATGAAGAATACAATTATGCTTCAGTTTCCTAATCCTGCTTCCCTCAGGAGAGAAACCAGGCTTGGAGAATAACAGATATGGAAGTATCTGCTGATGAAGGCTCTAGCCAGGGTTATGTGAGGATGCATGCTTTACAATCAGTCTAAACAGACCTTTCCTGAACCCAGATTGAGTCCCTGGTACTCTTTGCATTTTCTGGTACCTCAAACACTGAGCATAGTCTCTATTACTTCCACTTAACTTCTCTTCCCACATTTTTCCTCTTTCTCACCTTCTTTGTGGTGCATTGTTTAACCCTTCATATCCAGCTACTTTTTTTCCAAAGGTAACTGACACTGGTTGTGGTAGTTTTGACAACATTTCTTGGAAGGTTAATGTTACAAGGCTCCTCCAGAAAGAGAAAGGATTTCCCACAGGGGAGAGAAGAGTAAGTCTGAATAGCTTTCTGAAGGCGCTTCTTCATTCACTGAGGATAGAATGCCTTTAAAAGATTAACTGCACTTCAGTGAAGTGAGCCTTTCTTCTAATTACCTTCCCCTAAATACCATAAATTCTTTAAGTCAGGGGCTTCATTCATGTCTATAAATGGCCAAACGACTAGGCAGTAGTAGGTTAAATATGTATTTGGATATTATAATTAATATGATACCTTGTGGCAGAATTAAACTCCTGCTCAATATTCTGAGCTCTTCCCTGTTGATGCCTGTAAGGAATAGATATATGATCCAGGCAACCGATGGAATAAACTTTAAGTATGTATGGGAGGAGAGAGCATCTTCTTCCTTAAGGATGTGTGGTCAAGGACATCTTCAATGCAAAAAAAGGATAGGAATAGATGGAAGACATAAACAAGGAGATGCAGAGGCACAAACCTGACAGACAAGCATAATGTGGATAAAGACAAGAAATAAACCTGTCCAGTCACAGCAGTTTGTGGGCTATCAAGAAGCTGCAAGCAAACTTTGCAAACCCAAGGGCAAATGAAAATGGAAGGGGGTCAATGGAGTTTTGCATGCTGATGAGGGAATATGCAGGGGAAGCAGGAAGGAATAGAGGGGGAAACTGATAGAAAGGGATATAAAAAGGGCTGGTTGCATGTAAAATGGAGCCATTAACAAACTTGTCTGATGGAGCCCTGCAGCTGATCATCACAATCCATCCTAACTTTTTATTACGTTAAGTAGCTCTGCATGATCTCGCCCTCTGTTCCACATGGGCGAGGGCAAGGTCTGAGTGCTGCCTACTGGGGTTCTGGTGCAGGTGAGACACTGTGGTTCAGCAGTGGCAGCTGAAGTAGGACCATGGCTCACAGCTCACATGTGTGGCACCAGTTTGGGGGTGGGGGGGCAAGTGCCTGTATCACTGTCAAGATGTGTGTGCATGAAGCGTGCATCTGTCATTCAACAGCAAACCCCAAGCAAGAACACGAGGCAGGTAGAGTCCATGGGGATGGGGGCTGTGGGGTGCCTGTGCAATGAGAATATGAGTCTGTCATTTTGCAGCAAGCCCTGAGCTAGACCAGCTGGCAAATTAAGGACCCAAGGGGTGGGTAAGAGGGTCTGGAGTCCCAGCAGGGGCATCAAATGGACAGAAGGGTCATGCTGTACTCAGGGAACCTGTGACTGTGTGTGTGCTAGTGAGCCTGGACACTGATGTACATGTGCCCACACAGGAGACCTGCTGCCTCTGCCAGCCCCCGGGGAGGAGGGCTTGGTGCTCTCTGTGCTTTTCCGATGTGATGTGAGACCTGTGCAGGTGCAGCATCTTTGTGCAGTCAGCCATGTCCATGTCCTTTAAGTGTCCTGTGTGCCTGGGAAAGTGTTCAGCTTCCCTAGGGGATGAACCTGAAAAGGAAAAGGGGCAGCCATATCTCACAGCCTGGGCAGAAACTCCAGGTATCTGGGGTACCTGGAAGTACCCCAAGTCAGGCTCCAGAGGTCAGGCAAGAGAAAGTCTTGGGACAGACCTGATGGAGATGGGAGCTGCCACTAACAACTCTTAGCAATAACTACAGTCAATTTTATAATACAAATTTTTGATCTTTAAATCTTCTGTTAGTCTATAAGAAATAATTACCCTCTTTTTGGAAGTTATTTGAGAAAAAAATATTAAGGTACTTTCTAACTTATGTGTATCCAAAATGACTTTTGGAAAAGGTCGTTAACATTTCCAAGAAACACTAGTTCACAAAATTTTTATATTTAGGAATAATTATACAGTTCCACATACGCAAGAAAAAGGAAAAGTAATTATTTCTACAATAGATCTAATTACAGAAAGGTTTTGTGGAAAATGGAAATGTCAGCTTTCAATTAAGTTCACATTGGACTCAAACTCCAAAATGCTTGTTTAATCAAAAACAAATATTCCCTCAATATAGCATATACCGAATAGTTACAGTAAGAAATTATCACCAAACCAGAATAGAAAAAGGAAAGTTCCTACATTTTATGAGATTCATTCACTCTTTCATTGTTTCTGGTTTCATTAATATATTCCTGCAAGGAATCATTACATAGATTAAATGATCACACAGAAACCTACTTTTTAACTCTTTCTCATTCACTTCTACTTTAATATCAGAGAAATATTTTCCAGTTTTCTAGATGCAATACACCAGAAAAAATCCCTAACTGGTGTCATGATAGCTACCCTTCTCAGTGTCCCGAGCCACCTTGTGCTCCAGTATTTAAGGAATGGAAGAGAAAATCCTATGTTCATCCTACCAAACTTGAGGCTTTCATTTAGGAACACTACACTTTCTGTACAATCATGTAACCCTCAATTAAAATCCAGATGAGGCGAGATGTACAGAATACAATTGCCTCCAACTTGCATTCTTTTCAGTGTGCAGCCCACTGATATGGTATGAACTGTGGGACCAAGCCTTCAACTGTTGACCTTGAAATAACTAAATTAATCTTGTCTTCTTTTCTGTTACTTGTTTCTTAGTTAAATTCTTAATTTGTTACAAATTACAGATGCACAGGTGCAGAATACACCTTTTTGGTACGCAAGGGCTGTCACACGAAAAGTAAACCAGGGGTGTGTTGGGTTCTCCAGCACAGCTCCTTAGCACTTCAGGATGGGGTGCAAAGCACCACAGTCTTGGAGGCATATGAGACATTGTTCAACTGAGAACAGCAGGCAGGAATATTTATATATTTATATTTATATACTTTTGATAATGATTACTGAATTTTAGATGCCTATCTGCAGAGTGAAAAAATGAATAGGCAGCAAAACCTCAGTTTAAAATTCCTCAAACTGCCAATATCAGAAAGCACTCTAGAAAATCAGTCTGTAGGTCAATGCAACTGGGGAGCTGAATCCGAGAAGGACTACTGACTGTATCAGTCTCTACTGGTAAGACTGGCCTTTGATTCTCCCAGGTCCTTAAGATCAGTGGGAAAATCTGGAACAAGCAGAACTTTTCCTTGGAGAAGAAGGACCAGGTTAGTGAATATTTAAACAAACTGGACATCCTTGAGTCTAAGGGGTCTCATGTTATACAACAATGATTACTTGGAAGTTAGCCAATGTTATTGTAAGACCACTCTCAATTGTCTTTGAAAGGTCAATCAAGAGAAACTATTGAGAGCTAGAAGGGACCAAATATAATTCCTATCTTCAAAAAGGACAAGAAGAAAGATCTGGAGAACTACAGTCCAGGCAGCTTCATCTCAACTCCTTGGGAATATGACAGAGCAGACACCTTCAAACATGCATTACAGGAAGCTGGTTAAATCTAGTCAGCATGGATTAACAAAGGAGAAATCCCTCTAGACACTCCAGATAGACTTCTGCAATAAAATGTCCAGCTTAGCTTCTGGGGAAAGACCAGTGGTTCATCTTGTTGTTGAGATACCCCAGACTTCCATTATATCCTTCTTAAACTGGTGCAATTTAGACTATGTAACCAAAATGAACTGTTTGGCTCAAAGTGGCTTGATCAGCAACATGACATCCAGCTCAAGACCATCACCTGTGGTGCACTGGAGGGATCAGTGTGAGAACCACTATTGGTCAACACTTTCATTACCTGGACAATGGGACACAGTGGTCTCTCATCAAGCCAGCTCTGCTGAGGTCAAATCTGAAGTATTGTGTCCAGTCCTAGGCTCTCCAGCAAAAGAAAGACATGGTTATAATGGAACAGGTCCCCTTCAGGACCATGAATATAGTTAAGAGACAGGAATATCTACTATACAAAGGGAAGCTCAAAGAAATGGGATTGTTTAGAGAAGAAAAGGCTGAAAAAGGGGAATCTCACCAATATGATGGGATATATAAACCTGATGGGAGGATATAAAGAAGAGGGAGTCAGGCTTTTTCACTGGTATTCAGTAGAAGGAGAACAAACAATGAGCACAAATGGAAATACAGGAAATTACGTTCAAATATAGAAAAAAAAGTTTATTACTGCAAGGATGGTACTCTGGAACAGGTTGCCTAGAGACATAACTCATAACCCCCAACATTTTTTCTAGAAAATGCCTGTAGGGGATTGGGCCACTGAAAGCAGGTCAGGGACCTGGCCACTTTTACTGTCCTTGGCAAGTAGGGAAGTGTTGTTTCAGCAAGGAAGGATGAAAACATGTTTGTTTGCCTTATTTTGAACTTATTTTATATACTTGAATGCTGAATCAAAAGACTCAGCTATGAAAGTAAATATAACCTGAGGCTCTACAAATCAGGTTGAGTTCATAGAGAATGGTAAAATAAAAATGAAACAAAACCCAACCAACACCACCAAAAATTTTCTCTGAAGGTTTGTTGAATTCTGTCATCAACTGAAATGCCATTTTTCTTTTATGAATAACACTAAAACATATGACTGTCATAGCACTTTATGTTGGCCTTGTGTGGAAGCACTGATGTCAATTCCACTTCTATTGACTAAAAATTAATCAGTGCAGAAATGGTTGTTCTTTCTTCACCCAGCTAATTTAGAGAGATTTAACAACAGAACATTATGTACTTTTTGCCTTTCCTTCTCTGTTCCCATCTGATGGCATTTTCGCAAAAACACAGAGAAACTGATTTTCTGTTAGCTCCTGCTGAACACATCAGCTAACAAATACAGTAAGATGGCCACGAAATCTGAAAGTAAATATGAAGACAATATATGACAACAGAAATTTTTTTAAATTGTGTATTTACCTTCATCCATAAAGAAAAGAAACAACACCACTGGAATTGCTAATATTTGGCCAGTCGATCAGAGATCACACAGGTAAATGGTAAAAACGTTGTTTATAACCATTGACAAAATTAAAGTATTTGGTGGAGGCAATTGCATTTGATATCACAAACATCCTTCTACATTCAGAAGGATACTGGAAATCTAATATTTTTTCTATTACTTTTACCATGTCAAAAATGCATCAGGAACTAATTCCTCTCACCCTGGATGTCTCTTGATAGCTTTCTTTGGAGAAGGGACAGGTTATCTGCACCAATTTACTCCTCACAGCAGCACAGCCAACTGACTCCAAATCTCTTCTCGACCACCTAACCCACTCTTTTATAACACCATCCTTATTGGAACATCCTTACTGGACACAGCTGTGACCTATTAAAGGCAAGGCTGTTCCTACTCTTTGGTAATTAGTACAGCTGCAACTCCTCAGGGGCAAGATTGCCTTCAGCACTATCTCTATTCTCTTACAATTCATCCTTCTACATAAATACGTGTCTTTTCTGTGCAGGGGACCCCAGATCTGGATGCAGCACGCCAGGTGGGGTCTCACCAGAGCAGGTAGAGTACAATGTGTAGAGCAGAGGGCCAGAATCCCCTTCCTTGCCCTGCTGGCCACACTGCATTAGATGCCATCTAGGATGCAGCTGGTCTTTGGGCCTGAGAATATACATTGCCAGCTCGTGTCATCCATCAGCACCCTAAAGTCCTTCTCATCAGGGCTGCTCTCCATCCCTTCATCCCCCAACCTTTACTGATACCAGGGGTTACTCCAGCCTGGGTGCAGCACCTTGCACATGGCTTTGTTGAACCTCATGATTTTCACTTCTCAAGCTTATCCAGGTCCCCCTGCTGTGTCATCTGTATCTCTGCAAATTTGCTGAGATAGAGAACAACTTGAAGTGAGGAATCAACAGGTTAGGGGCTACTTAGAGAAGCTGATAGTAGTCAGATACATGGAGCTGTAAGAGAATAATTCAGCAGTGTTGAAATGGCACATTGTCATGAGGCGGTTGACTATCATCTGCAGAAAGCAGATGAAAGATGGAGAAATTCTCTGCCAGGTGGAAAAAGTTTAAAGCTATGCTTATCTTTATGAGAAGTAAGAATCACCTTGAGAACAATAAGATGATAAGCCTCACTTCAGTCCCTGGAAAGGCCTCAGAGCACATTTCCTTCCAATCCATTTCCAGTTTATTGAGTGACAAGAAGATAATAAGGAACAGGCAGCCTGCAAACCCTACTTAAGCAACATGATTGTAAGTAGGTTACCAGGTGAGGATAAATGAAGGGTGAAGGGCTAAACTGGAGGGCTTTAATCTTGAGGAGATTTGAGAAGCTTGAAGACTGAGCTAAGAGAATCCTCACAAAGTTCAACAAAAAGAAGTGCAAAGTTCTGCTCCTGGAGAAAAAGAATCCCTTAATAATAATAATAGGTGGGGAAATAGTTAAATGTATAGCAGCCTGCTGTGAAGGACCTACAGTGTATGTGACATTGTACGTCATTCTATATATATGTTACAGTCATACTGCAGACATCCTAAGATTAAAATGAGTCTTTCATCTCTCTTCATAAAGTATAGAAGATAACTGGTCATGCCTTTGGTAATCTCAATGTGAAAGGCACTTATCTGATATCTTGCATTTTTTTTACTTTGTGTAAACTTTTCACGTCATTGGACTGGTCAATAATATTTGAATTATCTTTAAAAAGTTTAGTTCTTACCTAATTAGTCATCAATTCTAACTTTGTATTTAATATTCCCATTAAAAACTGGGAAAACACTTTAATTTACATATTGAAACATGCCTCTAAACTTGCAAACTAAGTTTTGGGATTCCAAGGCTAACATCAGCATGCTATTTATTAAAAGTCCCCATCTTCTGAAAAGGAGGTTTGGACTTGACTAAATCCCAAACTTTGGGAAGTGTTTGGGGTAGTATTATTGTTTCAGGCTGCCAGGTAGGGTTATAACAACTAAATAGTATAGGCAGTTGAGTTGCCATCCTGTTCCTTTTACCATGATGCTTAATTTACTAATATGGAGGTAGCAAAAGGCCTTGAAGTAAATACCAGTAGGTAAAATGGCAAAAGAAAATGTTTAAAAATTTTTTTGAAAGGAAAATACGTAGCCCAGTGTAACATCTGAAATACAAAGACTTTATATGTAGAAAATAAATTGTTACTTATTTGTGTTTTATGAACAATAAAAGTGTTCTGGTATGATGCAACAGTTTCAGGTCATGGCATTGTGTGGCCCAGAAAAATTACACCTAATGGCCTTAAAGGAACAAGAAAGTTCTGTGAACATAATATACTTTAATGCATTATATATTAAGAATTAATCTTTGAATATGGAAAAAACCCTCTGGAAGACATCTGCTCATCTACTTACAATATTTAGATATGATAAAAAGGGTGAAATGAAGCATCACTTCTAAACAGTATAATAGCTAATTCAGGGCCAGCAGCAGTGACTTTACATGTAACCGACCAACACTGAGTGACTGATTATATACTCACACTTCACCACTTGTAAGTTGTTCAAAGCACAGTCTTAAAAGAGGACATATTTAGAAAAAAAAGGAGCCTTGTGATGAAAAACTTGAAAAGAACACTGTATTCAGCTATGGAGATTACTTGTCCATAACAATTAATGTGGGCTTGTAATTTCCATTGTAGTACATCAAGAAATATTTCAGACCTACAGAAAAGAGCATGAAATAGCAAAATTGCTAGAAGTTGAAGTCAGGCCACTTCCCTGAGGATGAAAATTAAATGTTGGAGTAGTTCATAAGAAGAGGCAGGGGAATGTTAAGGTCTTGCAGAGATATTGAATCTCATTTTAAAAGCCAGCCATTGATCCATCTCCTGGGGGCAATCCTGTAGTCAGTGTTCAGAGCAAGCCTGCACAGATCACCATGTGGTCCCATGGCACCATCTGAGTTTCTCTGTGCTGAGCTGCCCTGGTATAACGCCGTGGCACATCAGACTGAGTCAGAGTCCTCAACGCATGTCCCGTCATGCCCTGTGCCCACATCTTGGCTGTGACCCCAGTATTGACCAGTGTCTCCAGAGCTCCCAGAGCAAGTGTGTCCCACCTTGAGGCTTTCTGCACTTCTAGTGTTAGCCCTGCAGGGGGGATAATTCCAATCTGTTTCAAACTCTTCATTTGGAACCATTGTGGGCATGTTTTGAATTCCATCCTATCACTGTCATTCACATTCGTCTTTGGACAAAAGCATCTCTCAAACTGAGAGCCTCACCTGTATATACCCCTGCATACATGGTCAAATGACAGCTGCTCAAGTTGTATGTTAAAAGCAAGTTACCCCTTCTACCCCAGACTGACAGAATGCTTTTGCAGAGTCTTCACAACTGTTGGAAAGCAGCTGAAAAAACTCCTCCTGTTTCTGTAGAAGGAAAATTAAACCAAACACTTTAATGATTATTAAGAAGATTAGACAACAATTAAAAAGGAATAATTAGCAATAATTTAAAGAGCTTGTTGTTATGAAATATAATTCCCAAATCCTGTTCTCTTTCTTCTCTTCTGAAATAATATATATTTTCTGTCTGTCCATGCCTAAGCTTCCCACCAGCTCCCAGCACATTGTGGCTGTGCTGGGACATAATTGACACCATTAACAATCTGTTTGTCAAAGTTCCTGGCAAATGGTGTTGGCAAACCAAGGGGCTGATAAAATGGATTGACTGATATTGCATGCACTGAAGGCCAGCCAACACACATAGTTCCCTTATCTCCACAAACCCAGGAGGTGGACGCATTTGAACTACACTGGATGGATCTACAGCATGCACCAATTCCTGAGCTGGGGCTGGGACATTGCTATTCTGCCCAGCCATGCCAGGGCCAATGCTGAGAAATGAATGGTGAGGTAAATACTGCTTGGATTTGTCCTCTAGCCTGTTTAAAGAAATAAATGCACTTAGATGTGTAGGCAGGTATCTCAGCAGCACTACACTAAGAGCATCACAATTACAGTGATTATATTACAGTGCCATAAAAACATCCAGTGTGACTTTGGACTTGAATTCTCTGGTTTCAAGAGAGGACCAAAATCTAAAATGTTATTCTGCATAGCAGCCTTATTATGAGGGAAATATTTGTTGTGAACATAATGTTAGTGCTACCCAGCTGTTCCTTTTGCCTTTGTCTTCCATTCTGTAAGTGCTTATATAATAATATAACACCATAAATTACATAAGAAATAGCTTAAGAGCCCAACTGGTAAAAGAGTATGCCAATACACCAATTTTTGGTAGTAGACGAAGCCCAGAAACAGGAAAAAGAAACAAAAGGCTAAACAGAGATTTCATGAGAATAGAGGGCATGCTGCCTTATCAAAACCAAGAAGTGAAATATTATTTTGGTTTAGGTGCCTTATAAAGAAAGTAATTTCTGGGATACTGAAACTCTGGGATGTCCAAACAATTGCATGTCTAAACAAGTATAAAAAGGGTAAAGGATTCAGCCATAACAATGTGTAAACAAACTCTGAACCTAGAAATGTGAGCTCATTTCCTATGGCTCAGAAATCACAAAATAAAAGCAGAACATATTAACATGTCTCTGCAGTTATTTCTGTCTTCCATCCCCAAAGACTAATCAGCCTATGAATACTTCACATGCTTATCCCAGACAAAGATATACTTCTTCAACTATGATAAATACGAAAATCAACTTGAGATGGTGGGGTGGTCTAACACCAGCTGGAAATTAGAAAAGCTACTGCCCTTTCCCCACCCCTTCTCATAAAAGATGGACAAAGGCAGAGGCTATGGGTTGAGGTAACAATTTACTGAAAGCAAACAGCCTTGGAATAAGGAACGCACAGTAACAGCAGCAATATAAATAACAAAAGTATACGGAAAGATAAGGTGCTTTACACACAAAAATTGTTCACCACCTTGCCTGAGCTCTGTGTGGCTGCCAGGACAAAGGCAGGATGGAGGATGTTCCCTGTGGGTTGAGTCCGCATGGCCCCCGGGACAGAGACAAGAAGGCGGCTGCTCCCACGTAGCAGCACATGGCGTCCTTAGAAAAAGACAAGACGGTGGGTGCTCCCCGCAGACGGTTTTCCCAACCCTGAGCCCAAGACAAGGAAAAACAATGATTGTCACATCCCCAATGTCTCGACCATCTGTGCTGTGCCACCTATTGTTTTCCAGGCTGCTGTGCTCGGCTGGTTCAATCCCACATGGCGCCATTGCTTCGCACTGCTCCGCCCCACTCCACTTGGCTGTGTGTGGCTGCTTTCAGCTGGGCTGGGCTCAGGCTCACCTCTGCTGCTCTGTTGCCCATGGGTACTTCCCACACCAGGATCGCTTTTCAGCACAACTCACTGGAGCTGTGTCTTGGAGGAACGGGAAGGGTATAGGCAGCAACAGAGGACAATGTCTGCAGGGCTAGTCCCAGCAACCTCCCTGATGGGAGAGAGGGAGGCAAAACTTCACACTTCTAGTCACACATTCATCATTTCTTCCCCTTAAACCGTGTCCCCAGTGATGATGTGGGTAGCATAGAATGACACCCTGGCCATGCCACATGGTGCTGAGCTATGCCCCCTCTCTGCATTCAGTGTAGCTGGGTATCTATGCAGGGATTCAATCTAAGATAAAGATATTTAAATCAATAAGTGTCTGTAGGCACATCTCATTCTTTGTTAGGGTCCATGGAGGTAGAGTTGTAGAGAAAGCAGCTTATCATTCAGCCGTATCCTACAATGAAATTCAGCTGTCTAGATATTTATGTCAGGTATTTTCTGGGTTGGTGTATGGTACAATACATGGTTTCCAGTTTTCAGAGGGATGCAAGTCTCATGTAATCTGTGCCTCAGTAGGTATAATGCACTTCTCAGCGTGTCTGAACTGGCACTAGGGGACTACATAGAGGCAGCTGAATCCTGCATGTAATATTAGTTCAACTAACTCCACTTGCTGCAAAGAAAACTTCAACACATACAGCACACCTCAATACATAAATGCGAGTCTTGAACAGATTCTACCTCCAAAATCTGTTACAGAAACTCTGTATGTGATAAGAAGCATGTGCTGTAACAGACTTTTTGCTATTAGCTGGCATGGGTAGATCATGGGTAGATGAATTATAAAATTACTTCAGCTGAAAGATTAAGGCTAACTGAGATGCAATTGCATAAATAGTCTTATTTGAGATATATCCTATGTTTTCTTTAGTTGTTAGAGGTTTCAGAAGCTTTTAGATCAAATAGAGTTGATATAGTAGAACAAAGTAGGATAACTCACATTTGAGAGATCTCAGGAGTCTAGAGTCTTATCTTCTGCAGGCTAACTGAGGTCTGACCAGGCTGCTCATTCCCTTATTTCATCCAGGTATTGAAAACCTCCATGGATGAAGCCTGCTTGACCTTTTTGGAGAATCTGTTCCAAATGAAATAGAACTCCAAGCAGAACTCATATACTTTCTGTGCACCTTGCAGAATGTTATTTAGAGTTTAATTTTCAGAAACATGTAGGCATTGAATGCAGTCTTGAAGAGACCAAGAATGAGGAAGAAAAGCATTTAATTTAGACATCCACAGAAACTATCAAATTATGAGCAATTTTGCAATAAGTATAATTAATAAGATCACTCTGGATAATATGTTATTGTTTCAGGCCAAGAGATGAGAACAACCTCACAACAGATGATGATATGTACAGTGATCAGTACACAACACCAGACTCCGCCTTTGCTCATAGTTAGGACTACATGGTGTCCATCCAGCTGCTCACAAGAAATTAAGTTGCAGATACACAAAATTACCAAAGAGTGAGAAAGAGGAAACTAAGCCCAGAAAGAGGAAATTAACACAAAAGATCTTACCAGCAATATTTAAACCAGACTGAGTCTTGGACCCTCTAAAGCTGACTAACCCAATCCATTTAGCAAAAAAGGCACTATACCACAACTGGGGAACATGTGGATTTGCAGTGATGTCCTCTTTAATCATCTGCAGGTGTATTAGATCTTTTCTAGTCACAACAGATTTCAGTAGAGATGTTTGAGATGTGTTGTTAACAAGGACAGTGACACTTAACCACTACCAAAAGGCTTTCTGTGAGACAAACGGGTAGTTCTTATCTCATTATATACATGTCATGTTTAAATTTGCTCATTTTTAAGGTCAGAGAAGTATATGCAAAAAAGCCCCCAGTACCAATAAATTAATCTCACATGCATCAAAATAGTTTAACCAGCTAATGAATTGTGGAGATGTATTCATGACCAAATAACCAGGAACTTTAAAGCAATTTAGTCAATTTGAGAAACAAATTGGGTTTGGCACTTTACACGGTTGTGTAATGGAATGTTTAATTAAAATTTGAGCAACTTGTCCAACCTTTGTATTTCTTGGCTCTCATTTAGCTAAGTTTGTTATATAACCTTTCCTTTATGAGAGCAAGTTACATTCTGTCTGTGAACTATGGAAACTTTTCCCACATCAGCTGTAGAGACAGAAGCAAGGTCACCATCCCTTATCCTTTTTCAATGGCCAAATGTCAAAGGAGCATGGAAAACATAAAAACCTCAAGGTCACAATCTTTTCTCCTCTGCTACAACTCCTTTAAAAATAAAGAATTTTTTTATTTGAAAAACTGGGGAAACTTTTTCACAGAGCATGAAAATTGTCAGCATTCAGAAGAATATATTTCTTCTTAGTCCCTTAAAATCACACTCAAGACTCTCAATTTATTAAATCTGATCTTATGACTTACAAAGTAAGCTACAAATACTCAGATCAATGTGGAATCAGCGGCTATAAGTTCTTAGAACGGTAATTAGTGTTCATTAGAATTTCCAAAAGGAAGACTATTGTTGCTGTTTACCATTTGGGATCAGAGGATTTAAAGTTAATTTTCATATGAAGTCATGCAGTACTTTGCTTCAGGCAATACTGATTCAGTACACTAGAGTTTCTTAAAAGCTGTCAATCTTCAGAGCACTGAAATCACATCTCTAATTGAGACACAAGCAAACATTGATTTTAGACATTACTTCTTGATTTCGTGGCTTGTTAGCCAAAGTAAATGATGAAGAGCAAAGAGAGAAAAGGGGGATAAGAGGTAGGGATAATAACAATATGATAAATAGCATCTTTTAAAATTAGGTTTACTATTATTATGTGAAAACAGCAGCTGGCAAATACAATCAGCCCACAGAAAGTATGAATATGGAATGGGAAACTCATCATCCATTCTCAACTACCAGCTGGAGCAGAGAGGTGTTGCAGCTTGCTTCCTGTCACTTTAAGTCCTTTGGCATGATAAAGGTTTGTGTACCCCTACAACTGCAGCAGTGAGTGCCTCCTTATGGATGCTGTACCTACTTTTGTTATTTTCAGACTGCATTTTAGTGCACCCAGACCAGGCCTTAGGACCCAAGAGAGATGACTGGGAAGAAGAGGAATTAGGTGAAACAGCCTGACTAATATGAGAGATTAAAATAAAAACAAATAAGGAATTGCTCACATGTCTTCCAACAAAAGAATAAGGACAATTATATAAACCCAGAGGGTGGCTGGTCACTCAAGGTCGTTCTTCTCAGTGCAGGTGTAAGCTGTGTTCATTAAATACATATCTACCTCATCTTAAAGAGATTTTTGACCTGCAAGGTGGTGAACATTCAAAGAATGTCCTGATGTCCTGGTAATCTGTGCATCTCCCAAAGGCCATTGGTGATGACATGATGCAGAATCAAATGGATTGGTGTAGTCATCCTTTCTATTCCCCCATCTGTATTTCCCTCATGTTAAAAATTGCCAACAGCCTTCAGATGCCCTCTTTAATGCTCAGGTATGTGATCCTTAGTAAGAAGCAGAAGATGAAGAGCAAATACACCTCCTGATTCTAATTTTCCACTGTAGCTGCCAATAGGAGACAAAATGTGGCCCAGTATTTTTCCCTTAAGAATAAGCAAAAGAAAATGAACACTCTGACCAGACACATTCTTCTGAAATATATTCATTCAGGGATTGAATGAATACTGATGAACACTGAAATATTCACTGAATTCAGCTGATTTTTCCTGTGGAAAATACCCTGGGATCTTGCATGGGAATGAAAACAGAGATCATGGAAACCATGACTCCATGCAACTAAGTGAAAAAAATTGAATTTTAAGAAAGTTTAGCTATTTAAACATCTGCATAGCTCTCTCAAATAACTGAATGAAATCTTCAAATATTTTGCTGAATGTTTTCAGTAAAGATTTCATAGTATTACCATGGAGAAGCTAAACCTTAGCAGACACCCTATCAAACAACAATTGAAACTGATCTTGTAAACTCAACCAAATCTAACAAATGCAGAAAATCCCAAGTAGAAAAATATATATTTATGCAAATGTTCCAAAATAAGATGCTTTTGCACAAAATGTAATGATATAATTATGGTTTTAAAAGTACAGTACCCCACAGAAGAAATCTTTATACTTGGCAATTATGTTCAGGTAAATTGGATCATTTTCAGCATATGGATAGTTACATGTGAAATCCTACTGCATTAATTTAAAGGTCACGGCATTGCTGGAGAAGTGATTTCTCAGCATGTGTCCTGTGCCCTTTACTTTATTATGGTTTGCTTATTCCTAATATCTCTGTTTATCAGTTTGGTATCCTTGCTGGCTACATCATGCATTTTTAAGCAAACATCACAAGTAAAAGGATAATTTTTCTTAAATGAAAGTCTGAAAATTTGAAAGATTTATTGACTAAGGAAAAAATAAATTAATGGGTATCTGGCTCTTAATATTTGTGTCTGCACATATTCAGCTGTAGGTTGAATCTGGCTATTTCATCTGAATATTTCATTTGGCCTTGACTAATTTTTCATAATTCTCTCCATAGAAACAGATGAGGCTGCATTAATATAAACAGATCTAATTTTCTGATCCAATAAGTAAAATGGCAATTTTAAGAAGGTATAAAAGCAACTATTTACTCAAAATATAAGAGCATCTTAATCTGTTGTGTACCTGCATTTTTAAGGATATTGATATTAAAAGTACATAATGTAATTTGAAAAAATGTCAATCTCTGTAGCATGTAAATGAAAAACCGACAAAAACTTATGATATTTGTACCAGTCTTGGAGAAAAAAAGCAAGTGAGGGAAGACAACAAATCTATATAGTCACATTTTTAATAACGAGCCCTTTTTACTCATTACATACTGGTGAGCTGTAAACTTTAAGGCAAGGCCTCTACTTGTTTTTTGTTTGGTTTTTTTTTTTTTTTTTTTTTTTTGTGAATCAACCAATAAAGTTAGTTAAATCTCTGCTAATCCTTTTACAGTTGTAAATTTTGGAATAGAAAGTGTACCAGAGCAGTACTTTCCACTTCTGTTTTAAATTGCTATGAAGAGATCTTACTGTTATAAAGTGATATAAATTTTAGTGGTTACAGGCAGAAGACATTTATGTGATTATATGGTGTTTTGTGCAATTTTGTGACAAAACCTTAAACATTGTGACAAAACTTAACAATGGATTTCACCTGGGTACTTCCATTCTGTGAATGGTTCAGGGCAACAGAAAGGAAAAGCTAGTAGACAGAATCAGTTCTTAAAATTAGACAGCTCCTTAAATCCCTGTTTAAATTGGGAATAGCATTTTGACTCTATGTGTGTATACAGAATACATGAAGATTGATAATAAATTAGGTAGTCTAGACTGAACTGTTATACAAAATGCACGAGGCAGAAGGTGGTGCCCTTCCTGTTTCTGCCTCTATCCTCTGTCTGAGTTTAGTGTGAGAAGTCATGTATTACATTTCATTAAGACGTCAGAAAACTGCAGACATACTTCCAGGCTTGCCAAAAACCTGTGCAATTTGGATTAGCTCACCAGAGAGCTTAAGTGAAAATAACTGGAGATGCTCTGTGGTGCTTTTTAAAGCTCAGAAAAAGTTGCAAAACGATGGCTCTGTTAAGCAGGAAAAAATAATGAAAGATGGGCAATAAGTTATTTGTATAAGGAACAGACAGTACTTGTAGGTAGAAAGTGTGTATGGAGAAGGGAGAAGGAAGACTACCATAAAAGTGGTAAATTAAGTTCATGATCTACTGACTAGATTGATAAATTTTCATACCAAGAAGGAAAAAAGGTTGTTGATGGTCAGAAGACATTCTGATAACTACTACACCAGACAGGTAAAAATCCACCATTCCTTTGTGCTGACACTACAGCGCAAAAGTAAATAAACTTACTAAAAATTAAAAATATAATCTCTTTGTAGGAGTGAATTTGTTCAGTTTAAACTAATCATCTCTAAGGTGTCTTATAACCCAAACCAGTCTATGATTCTATGATCCTTTGAGGCTCCTATTGACTGAGAAGTGAATTATCTGCTGAGAAAAATGTGTGAAGGTTTTTGGGGCCTAATGTTTTGGGAGCTAACTCCATCTCTATACTTGATTTTCTGCGTGACCTTGAATGAGGTATCCAAGGCCTAATGTACTTCTTATGCTTTATTCACTGTTTTCATTAAAACGGGCCTTTCCCTTCAGTAAAGTAATGAGAATTGTTTTCCCCCTTTTCAGGCATTAATTCCTTTGGTTGAAATATCTTCTTTATTTTCTATTTGTTCCATTAACTGAGTTATATAAAATGTTAACTTAGATGGTGCTAGACTGGGAAAATTTGACTCTGCATTGCAGAATTTCATGCACAAAAATGATGGCAGAAATGACAGTCTGACTCGGGGAGATACAGCAAGACTAACTCATTGGAGCCTTTAAAATGCTGTTTAGAAATGAGAAAAACCTGTGGGATCTGGTTTCATGCATATACAGTAATAGTCTTTCTGCCTCCTAGATGGAGCTAAAGTACTTGTCTCCTGTATCTTGGCTTGTGGGATGGAGGAAAGCAAGTAACGTGACAAACATAATTGTTTTCTCTTCCATTTCTTGATTATTATTACCTGCAATTTTTTGCATTGCTAAAGAACATATTTTACAGAATAAAAGTTAAAAAGCTTGGTCTCCATTTTGCAAGGACAATCTTTTGTGAGTGTAAATTACGATAAAGTTCAGGATAAAGTAATTTTCTGCATCTCTGCAGGCAGAGACGGGGCTGCTCACTAGATGCGTGCTTCAGCAAGCACTGCCAGATACTCAGTTCACCCTCCTGGAAGATTGATGTTCAGTTTTCTTCCCCCTAGTCCTCATGAAGGACAGATAGAGGACTTCTGTCCCCAGGCCAGAGACTGAACAAACAGCCTAGATGAGACCTCTTCAGTGTTTATAAAGGAAGAGATGCCACAATGTTGAAAGGGAGGAATTTGAAAACAGAACCTGCAAAACAAGGTACCATCATGAGCTAAGTATAGACACAAAAGCAAAGCAAACCTTGCAGCTTTTTTCACATGTGAACAGACACAATTCTAACAAAACCTTGCAAAAACCCCACACAAGTGAACAAAACAGTGCCATTCAGTGTATTCTGTTTCTGGGAAGGTCATACAATGTCAGGAAAAGGATGATCCTCTTTCAGAGTTCTAATGAAACTTAGGTCGAGTCATAAGCACATGCATAGGTCTCTGTGTCTATCTATGCAACTCAGTACCTGTCAGTATACTGAGACATTTAATTTTCACAGTCTCATGAGTGCCAACAATTCAGTCTACTCTACCTACCACATTTTGGGGTGTGAGACCAAAAGAAATGGAGGAGGCATATCAAAACAACCACAGGGTGAAAGTGGAAAGGGGAGTGACAAAAACTCTTCACACTGTACAGAAATATGGAAGACTCACAACAGATACAATCAGAGTCTAAGAACACTAAAAAAATAAAATTACCATACCTAAAGAAGACTTTTTAGGTTTTAAAAGGGGAAGAGGATGAAGAGGTGGCTGATGTCCTGTGCACCAGCTGCAGCTCAGTGTCAACTAGCATCTAGGAAAAATATCCTGCCTATCTGGAAGACAAGGTAGTTAGTGAAACTATTATAGCAAGTTGGCAAAGCAGAGCCACTGCAGAAGAGAAGGTCAGGCCCTTTCCTCTGGGTTGCCAGGCTTCTGTCTATACTTTTGGACTCATGAAACAAACAGACCTGAAGTGCAGCCAAAGAGGCACTGCTGAATCTTTATGCCTGGCATCTGGCCTGTCTGCATTGCTTATGATTTTAATGGCATTAATTTATTGCAATAGCTTATGATGGTTGTAAATTATTTAATTTGATGTTTGAGGTAATTTTTAATTATTTAATTTGTATTTGGTCCCTTATGTTGCTGCCTATATTAATCTGTGACACTGATCCTACAATGACTTCCTTATTGGTGTACCTCTCTTCTACTGTGGACCTGCATAAAAGGTCTTTGCATATGACAAGGAATTTTCTCACTTGTTTTAATTAAACAATAATTGTCTATAAAAAACTCTGATTTTATTTTATTCTATACCTTATTCTATACCTATCAAGAAACCATTGAAAACATAGGTTGTCTTAATAATATTTGAGCCCTAATTATGACTAGAATCTGGTTCTTGAGCCTGCTCTTGTGAAGTGATGTACTCTACACAATATGTTTCTTAAGTTAATACATCTGCTTTAAAACCAGACCAGGTTCATATTTGGAGACTGAGACCACAAGCCATAGGATTTTCCTGTAAGTCATACCTCAACTCCAGACCTCCTAGCTGAATGTTGTTATGCCATAAAATAACATTATGTAAAATTCAGGCTCCCCTTCAATATTTCAATATTTTTACTGCTTCAGAAAGCCTAAGTATTGCAAATGCACAACAGTGATTAACAGCCACATTCCATAATAACTCCCTAGTTTATATACTGTGGAATCCTCCGAAAAGTTACTTTTCAAAAATGAAAATTTTACATGCCTTAGAAAACATGTTAACATTCTGTAGTTATGTATTCTATGTTTTGGCATGGGATCGAGAGTAAAGTAGACTGAAATAAGGAGCATTATGCGAGTCTTCAAAGACTTATAAAGATGTATATAATACTTATATATAAGACTTATATAAAGACTTTAAGGTCTTTAAAGAGTATCTACATAGGCCATATTTTGTCATCCTCCTCTGGCAAAATCACTGCTGAAGTCTTGGCCCAGTTCTCAAACACAGCAAATGCAGCTCATACCATCTCACAGACCTAGTAACACAGCTGAGAAAAACTCTTTCAAGTTGCATGCTCATGTTTACATCTCTCCTCAGATCTATGCTTATGTATGCCCAGTTGTGACTGAAGGATTAAAATCACATTAGTGCATGGTATTTATTGACATTCAAACAACTTACACGAAGAGATATTTTGTCCCTATGCATTGACAGAGCTGCCATGGAACCAGTTTGCACTCAGGAGTGTCATGGCAGGTTGAAGGCTTAGCTAAGAAACCAAGCCCATAGTCTAATCTATTGCTGAGCACAGCTGAAAACAGATGTTAATTAAACTGCAATTACTTTGTAACAAGACTTGCATGTCAATTGAAGATAGAAGGAAACAACATGACACTGGTGTCCTGGATTATTGAGCTATCCAAGTCATTATGTCAAAAGTATACAGAGCCAACCGGCTTTGGGATTACTGCAGCCTCTCTGAACTGGAGCATCAAAATCCTAATGGAGGCAAAAATAAGAAGGCATTCAGAGGCTTTTCTTGATGACTCTTACTTGAACTTAAGCTGTAGCAAATTGACATTTAAATAAAACACCTGCTCTCATGGTGAAAGGGATTCCTCCTGTGCAATATTAGCTAGCTGCTTGGCATCACACACTTTAGCTAGACCTGCTAAAAAGGAAGTGTGGTCCATGAGGAAGCCAGACAGGTATGAGAAGCACAGAAAACAGATTGCAGGGAATGAGACCAGTGGGAATACTGGTCTTGCAGATTAAAATGCTGCATGATTTTATGAGCTACAAAGTACTGTGGAACACAGATATGCCCATGGAAGATAGAGATCAGAAAATTAAGTTTAGAAAAGTAAGTAATGCTTTACAATCTCTTTACACCTTACAAAAGTAAGTAACAATTTACAATCTCACTTTAAAATCTAAGACTCATGAAACAAACAGAGCTGAAGTGCAGCCAAAGGAATAATGCTTGGAACACTGTAACAGTGCTAAAAGTGTTTGGTGAGAGAGATTGCAGAGCGATAACTGGGTGACTGGTTTACTTATCTTTTAAGAACTAAAATGAA
Organism: Taeniopygia guttata; assembly: GCF_048771995.1. Lineage (NCBI taxonomy): Eukaryota > Metazoa > Chordata > Aves > Passeriformes > Estrildidae > Taeniopygia > Taeniopygia guttata. The sequence goes on along the minus strand of NC_133027.1, from coordinate 25,857,476 downwards.
GAATCAGCAGAGACAGTAGTTGTGCTGCAGAATTGGGTCATCTGGTATCCACAAAGAAAATCAAGGAGAAAATTTTAATAACAGGCTTATTTTCTGAGGTATAGCAGTCTAGTTTCTAGGACTGCCTGTTGAGAGAAAGTGAGCTTTGCCTTCAAATGTTAAAGAGAACTGGCATGAAAATATCAAAACCATGGTCAAAATTATGATGCTGATAAAACACAGCAAAAATTTATAAGATCAAATCTGAAAAAATCCAGGACTAGGAGACAAAAAAACTATATTCAGTGACAAAAATAATAAACACTTTAGGTCGATGTGAAAATATTTTCAGAATTTTGGCCTTTTTTAAAATTGCTTTTTAATAAAAGCGCCAATTTCTAACTGTAACAGTCACAGAGGGGAGTTATGCTCTGACAAAAGAAATGCTTTTGGAAGAGGACAGTTCCACCAGTTCACTGTGAAGACAGACAACTTAGTCACAAACTACCAGAGAAGAAAAAAAGATATCTTAGATAACTTTTTCTGAATACAAGGACATGAATACGAGGCCTAGTTCTATACATCATAACACGCTATGAAAGACATTAATTAATACACTGCATTATATTTGCACCCTTGACAAGCAGTTCCAGGTAACACAAAGAAGATCTGGTACTACATACTGGTACTACATACAGTAAAACACTTCCCAAACTTTAGAGTTGGCCATAACCTAAGATATAATAATCACACAAAGTTTTTTTTTTTTGTTTTGTCAGCAACGTGCTGCACTGTGGGTGGAAAAGTGTATCTTTAAGAGGATCTAGACAGCAATAGTATCAGATTTAAGAGGTGACAGCAATTAGGTGATGCATAATTCATGCCCAGAGATAAAATAATGTCTAAAAAGAAAGAGAACTTGTATTTTGTCATGAACACCCATACAGGGAAAAATACAAGGTGTGTAAAGAATACTTTGGTCACTCATGAAAGCAAACTTTTCAGACTTGAAAAATCACAGCCTTTTTTTTAGAAAAGGTTGTGACAGGCCTCTACAGTTTTAAAGTAAAGAACTACAAAGTCAAAATTGTCAGCCTCTGAGTGCTAAATCATGCCAGCAAGAATTATGATACGTATTTACAGCAGATTCTACAAGTTGTAACATGCTGTTGCTTAGCATATGAATTAATGGTCACAGTACATACCAGCATATTCAAATGTATTTAACATATAACTGGAATTGAAAAGTAAAGTATGACCCATCTGGTTTCCCTATCAGCATCAGTGGTCCAAGCTACAGACTAGTGTTCTGAAATGTATAGGATGCTTATTGGCTTCTTTCAAGTTCCCATGCTGCGCCAGGTTCTAGTTAGGCTTGACCCCAGGAAGTACTCTGCAGGCTGCAATCAAATGAAGGATGGGAAAGGTGTAGAAAAACTGGATCCTGGAGGGAGGAACTCAGACTGCAGAAAGGAAGAGGCTGGAAGTGTCACGATGACATCAGTGTGAATACAACAGGGCTAATGGGAACCTACCTGCATCCACACCTTAATTTGGTTTTACAAGCACTGAGTCCTCTGATGTTATTATTCCCTGCACAGCACACAAAACAGGAGCACTCTGCCCACGTAGAGACAGGCAAGGAAGATGCGATAGGATACAAACATCTGGGATCTGACTCCGATAGGGTAAAAGAACCGGATGTGGACAAAAGCTCATCTTCATCTTTGAGATTGAAGACAATGGCTTCTGAGGTACAGACATGAGAGAAGTCAATGGCTTCACAATAAATACAGTGGTGATTCAGGTAACATTTTTTGTAAGAGCCTTAGTGAATACAACATATAAAAAGTCCCAGATTAGCACAAAGTATTTGTTATATAAATATGGCACACATAGGACAGCAGGGATGTACCAATTACATGTCAAAAATTTTTACAGCTGCTTTTTCTCCACATTGCATCCTAGCAAGTAAACACATTAAATAAGGCTGGTGCACACTGCCTTCATGCATCTGCCATTCTTCCAGTCTTGGAGCTGGCTCAACCATTTCTAGCCTGAATGCAATGTGCTTGCACAAGCAGTCACTTCACTTTCAGGACAAACCTAGCATTTTTTAAATCCTTGTATTTTTCCTTTAATAATTATTGGGGCAGACTTCCTCATACCTATGTCATGCAGGAAACATTAAAATTTGTATCTGAATGAATTAGTAAATGTACCTAGTTTTTTAGAAGAAAATTATATTCTGTTTTCATGAAAGATATCATTCTCCTCTGTCAATTCATGATTGAGAAAGACTCTAATTCATATTTATTGCCCAGTTTAGACATTAGATTTTGGAACATATTTAATGGGAAATATAAGAGTAGACTACAGTGATTACAATTATTAGAATCATAGAAAAGGGTTTGATATCTTCAGGCTCTAGGCCACAAAACACACCTAACATGAGACTATTTGAGCAAAACCTTCAGGAATCAGCAGCAACATGAAGAGCCCTTTTTTTCTAGGCAATTTGTAGGACAGGGCAGTGCTACACCATAGAATAGAACAGTATATGCACATTCCAACAGCAGGGCCAAATAGCACGTGTCATAACCAAAATGCTGAGTATCAAGTAACATACCATAACATACATAATAAGAAGCACCCACATATTAGATGTGAACACCTTGCAAAGAGAGATTATTTTACATTCTGACCAACAGTCATCTTCTGGTATCACAGAGGAATGAAAGTATTTTTGGCTGAATTTCACTGACGTGTATTGGCTTAAAGGGCTTTTCTCCTTACTGCATTGGTGGTGAGAGAAAATAGGTAAGTAATTGAAGTGACACACACACCACATTGGGACATGTGCCTCTTCTGCATCAGTGAGCATCTGACTTTGAAAAATACAGATCTTAAGACTCTTCAGTCATTGTGAAAACTGCCATAAATCCAAATTATTAGCTTGAAGAGTATTCTTTTATTTCATGGCAGTTAAGTTGGTGTAAGGTAAGCATGAAATGTCTTTCAAACCCATAGGTGACTGCTATATTCTCTGCATTGTTCTGATTTAGAAAACTGATCTCCAGATTGCAGTAAGAAAGCACTTGCTATTTCACTTCTACTTTTCTCTTATGAATCAGTGTGTTCTTTCTTTCTGCCCACTCTACACATGCTAGCATATATACATATATGTATCTACAGAATTCTAAATACTCTAACACAGACAACTACTAAAAGACTCCCTTGATTTTGTCTAGAATTTTCCTGAATTTGATGGCATGCTATTTGAATGCCTCTGTTAGAATATTCTGTTATAGAAAGGACCTGGTTTAAAGTGGTGATTAAATTAAACTCTAGCTATTTCTTGTTGAAAGGGAATTTTGATTAATTTATCTTTCTGGTAGAAAGAAAATATTCAAGAATGGGCGAAGAAGGAGCTTACCTGAGATAAGCATGGTATAACAATACAAGTAAAGGGACTTAGGACTTCAGTCTGGTGTAGTAGGTTTAAGTTATCCCTCTTAACTGTGGTATCTGGAGAGTCAGAGGTAGACCATAAACCAAAAGACACACACAGAGATAAAGGATATATCTATATCAAGACAAACCAGGATTCAACCATGTTGCACTTAATATTTCTCAACCACAAACAGGTTTTTTGCACACAAATTCATAAGTATGTACAGAGATTGCCTCCACTCCAGAGGTTTCTGAAAAGTGAAAAGTTGAGGACATCTGGCACCCCATCACATACGTAAGATCTCTTTGTACATAGATGGATCAAGCAGAGGATTTTTTTGATCATCAGCTTTTCTACCAGCATCTACCCAAAATCAGCTCTTCACAGGCATAATCATGGTTGTCTGACTAGCATAAGATCTAGTCAGGAAGAGGATATATGAAGCTGAAAACATGCTCATACATGAGTAGTAGGAATATTATTACGTGGTGCACATCTCTTCCCACCCCTCCTTTCTTAGCCCCACAACTTCTGCATTTTTTTAAAGAAAAAGATGCATTTTTTTAAGAAAGAAAGGATTTTAAGATTTTTTTTTTTATTCATGTTAGCTTGCTCATGTTGTAAATTATCTGACAAATGGCTTAACAAGAAAGTTGTATGTCATTTCAATGGCATGAACGCTCAAGGGAATGACCTGAACTTATGTCAGAGGAGGTGTAGGTTGGATATTAGAAAAAGCTTCTTCACCCAGAGAGTGGTTGGGCACCGGAAGAGGCAGGAAAGTGGTCCCAGCACCAAGCCTGACAGAGTTCAAGAAACATGTGGACAATGCTCTCAGGCACAGGGTGTCCTGTGCAAGGCCAGGAGTTGGACTTTGATGATCCTAGTGGGTCCTTTCCAGCTCAGAATATTATGTAATTCTGTATGATGGTAATCAGGCTTCATTATCCTACAGTATGCATAATTTCAGAGATTCCACGTTAAAATTCACCTTGATTGTGTTATCTGTAAGATAAGAAATATTATGACTTATCTCTTTGTGTTATCCTTATTACTTACCTTGGCTTGAGTTTTATGGGCTGATGGGTTAATAAACAAAACAAAGAACTATTCAGTGCCTGTGTTGTTTTAGAAGTCTTGCTGGTGTATTGCACTCTATCCTTCCTTTTTATTGGCAGAGCTGAAATGAGATATCATACCAGACAGGGCAGCCTTGTCTCCAATTTGGTTGCTGCTTAGAGTACAGCTTTCTCTAAGCTGGGAATAATAGAGTTTGGGAACAATTTAATTATAACTAAGCATGATATTTACACATTCCTTCTTGAGGTAGAACTGGAGACAAACACAGTCAAGAAAATAGCATGTGGTAAGTTCAAGAACACCTGTAGTAGGGACTAAAACTTTTAATATTCATGAAGGACTATGTATTTTCCTGTGACATCAGAAAATAAACTCCCTTCTTTAGCCAAGCAGGCTTGTGAGTAGGGAGAGATAAACATATGCCAATGAATTACACTTCAATCTTCAGTAATAAACATGCCTGAGAAGTATTGCAAAGAGCTAACTTTGGTCAGATTTCATACCTCATTACTTAATTGAAGGCCTCATTCTGCACTAATCTTACATCTATTTCCATGGAGATGAAGGTCTTGAATGCGTTCATCCCTGAATGACTTCCACTTCTTTGTTATTAGGCAGGTGTGCAGCATACAAGACAATCACCTCAGAGAACTTCTGCCTGTTCACTTTGCTTCAATGAATACGAGCCTTTCAGGACATTTTGTATTCTGCACTTTCAGGTGAGTCAACAGGGAGTGTGCCTAAGTGGATAGCCATACCCATAATCAAGAGGCTTGGCTTGCAGACTTCAGAGTCCTCACTGGGTGTGACGTCTCTGAGGAGAGCCTAAGAAAGTTCAGAGTAGATGAATAAAAGATGTCATTTTAGTGAAAACTCTTTAAAATGTTTTAAAATTTTATTTTCTGCAGTCAAATGTTTTCTTCAACTGTGCCAGTGTCATTACTATGGGCATATTCTTGCTTCTTCCTCTCCTTAGAGCTAAACATTTTTCACTGAGGAGACCTCCAGGCCCCACTTTCTGTTGGAATATAGATATCTACTAGGCCATTTCAGGGTAGATTCAGAGAAGAAATTTTAGAAGAGAATTGAGCAATATCCACTTTGCCTTAGTTTGCATTCCCTTAAGAATTTATCTTGCAGGTTAGTTATTTATTAGACTTTGCTGATATTGGTAGGTCAGATCTGAACCAGGTGTTTTTAAGAGAAATACTGTGATTCAAATAAATCAGATCAGCACTTTATAAAAAAAAATCAAAACATGTACTGAATTTCTGTTCATAAACATGCATATGTTATTACAGACTACACAAAACTTCCCAGACAGGTGTGATAAAATGAGGACTCCCAGCACACAATAAGGCATATTTTCTCTAAGGTTGAGATAATCACCCCTGAGAGAACAGCAAGAGGGTATCTAGGTTAGCTCTAATTCAGAGAGAAACATGAGAACTAAAAGCTAGATCAGCGGTGCTCTGGTCTCTGCTCTCTCCCCAGACACCCATACGAGAAGGTGACCAAATTAAAACAGAAGTGGATACTGCCGAGCGTAGAAGGAACACTGAGGAAGTCCTCAGTTTGCCATTTCTATCAAATTACCTAGGACAAAACAGATGTCTGAAGCCTAATTTTTTTTCTTGGTCCAACCGAGTCCTTTGAAGTATTGGTAAGACTCACCAGCTGATGGGTCTAAGGCATCTCAGCTTTAGTCCTACAAAACCACCTCCCTACTACACATTTGACAGCCATACCTTGAGAACACTGAGCAGGATTTTAATTTTGAATATTAAATAATTACAACTTCACACAAAATTATAACATTAACAGCATTAAAGGAATATTTATGGGTTACGACTATGAGTTATGACTTCAATGTGGGTGATCCTGACTTACACAATGGCACAGTAAATCTTCTGCAAGGGACAAACACACATGAAATTTTTGTCCAATCTCACACCACTGAGATGTAAGAAAATCACTGTGAAGGCCACTGGATTTGTTCAGATGCAAAAACTATTAAGAAAAGAAGCAGTTTTCTCCAGATCATGTGATAATCATTAATACACAATATTCACAAACAATGCCAGTCAAACTTTGCACAATAGTTGTACATTTCAATGTAATAAAACCCTTTGTCTTCACTATTTGTCTTAATTCCTGCTTGCTGTTTGTAAGAGGTTCTGAAGGGTTAACTACATAGATAGGAGGCAAGGAGATGCAGGGAAATGTAGCCAGTTGCTGAATGAAGCATCAAGACATGAACAGGACAATTACTTGAGGCAGTTTTCCTACCTAAAACAACAGGAAGCTTCATCTACTGGATATGAATTTTTAACAGGAAACCTTTGAAGTGACTTCAAAGACATCAGGTGATTAAAACAGATAAAGGGAGCAAAGGGAGAGGCCGATCCTGTGCCATAGGAGAGTCTGGGATGCAGAGAGGAATGCACTGGGGTTTGCAGACAGGAGCCTGGCCAGCTCTCCAGCTCTTCATGCTCTCCAGCTAACACCATGGACTAACACAGCAGCTCCCTCAAGGACTGCACTATCCACTGCTTTCAGGCCACATGTACACACTGCTTTGTTTCATAGAGAAATATGTTCTCAGCTGCTGATGGTCTCCATCCTGTGAGAGTGAACACCCTGACTTGCCCTGAAGGAAGCATCCCAAGGCTCTACTAAAGCCAGGTTTAGGAGAGGTTTTTTGTCCACAGGAACTGCATCTGAGGCTAACTGCAAGTTTTCTCTGAGGATTTATTGATAAGATACTAGCTGAAAACAAAAGCATTGTTTGGGATAAGGGCACAACACCTATCTTTGACACCCCCTAAGAGTTATTCTAACACGTCTTTCCACAGGATGTTCTTAACACATGCCTGAAAAGGAGCAATATTTTCCTTCTGTTTCAAAAAGCAAAGTCTAATGCAGCTGCTGAATCATAGCTGGCAATTACAGAAACATTAGTGATAAAATTAAAGGAATTTTCTGAAAGTTTTATCCATTACTCACAACTTGTGAAAAATCTCATTATAAGCATATTTGTTGTTAACAAGCTACACTTTTGAAAAAATTTTAAATGTCCAGCTTGGGACTATATTGTGGCTGGAATATCTGTAAAGTGCAAAAAGCCTTTTGTAGTATCTAAAACAAAATGAAATTAATTTTGTTTCACTGGCATGTCAGCCAAACTATTTATTTAAAGGATTGTCTACTATTTGCAGAGAAAAAGGAAGGACTAATTTATAAAGTTCTAACACGAAATTATTTTTTGAACACAGAACAGCAGTTTAAATTTTAAGTCCTCATTTATTATTTGATTTCAATCACGTTGCTTCATTTTGTACAACACAGGAGGGTTGTTTGCAGCCTGTTTTCTGGGGTAGGAAGGAGGGACAGTCTGAAATAATTTTGTGGAACACCTGTGATGTTCTGTGGAGCAACAGAAATTTACAGGTCACAAGCTGAATAATGCTAAACTAAATCAGGAAGCGCTGAATCTGTTAAAAAAGATCCCAGAGCCCACAGAGGTGGTTTACATAGACAGTCTGCAGACTATCAAACAGAGCCATAAAATGCACACTGCAGCTTGCACATTAAACCCAAAGGTTACAACAAATAAATGCTGTGCATCCCCTGAGAATACTCTCTCAAGGAAGGAAGGCAGATTGCCACGTGAGAAGAATGGCAACAGCTCCATGTGCAGCAGCAGTTTCAGGCCTTGTGCAGGAAGGGGGAAACTGAGGTTTCCCTCTAGCCACGCTGCCCAAGACCTTTGTGACTCTTGTATGACATGCCAGGCTCATGGCCAGCGCCGGGGGCTGCAGGCGGGAGTGAGAATGGGACACACACACTGTACTGCTGCACAGTGGCAACTTCCAAAGCTTCAGCAGAGCCACAGTGAGGCTGGGCACCCATACAAAAGTGAGCTGTTGTAAACTATCCCAAATCACAGAACAGATGGGACCATTTCAAAATTATATTTAAAAGTAATTTCAGTCAATCACTTTTGGCTGTTGTTTATGCTTACCCTTTTGTACATGCTGTCTTATTTGAAAGTAAATGTTCCTTTTTGAACTGGTTGGTCTGGAATTTCCACTTCCAGAATGATGGAATGCAGTGATCAAGCTGCTTTGGAAAAGTTTTTATAAGTATTTTTAAGTCAAAAAATCCAAAGAAATAGCTCAATCTGAAGGGGCAAAATGAAATTGAAGAGCAATAATAAGGAACAAAATCCTCCTTAAAATGTTGGGGGCTACTGACAGAGACTTGGGGATAAATTTTACATCTTCTAGCCCTTCTTTCTGAGTGGTTGGTCCAGTAGCCCCCAACATCCTTCTTAGTTCCATGGGAATCTCCAGCAGCCTTCCTTCTTCCTATAGCACACTGGCTTTGTTTTCATTGCCATGCGGAGAAGCAGACACATAGATGCCTAGCATTTGTCAGCTCATTTTTCCATCTTGGCAGAAAATAGTGAGAAAAAAAACAATCAACAGAGTGGGATGAATTCTACAATTGTTAGGTAATGTTACCTTAAGAAGCAACAAACTTAGAATTATTGTTTTTTTGCCACAGTAGATTTCTTAAACCAAAATGAAACATTATACTTTAAGAGCACCATTGAAACAAATACAATTATTGCAGAACAAGACATGTACATACCGCTTGAGTAAAAATTCTAGAAATCCACAGATATTTATTCAGAGTTATACTGCTGCAAGTGCTGCATATTGCAATGATCAATGTTAAACATATTTACACAGCGGAGTTATTTCCATCTTTTTTCACAAACCTGTAAAGTTACACTCAACCTATTCCAATAAACCTAGCTGTAAGTTATGGAAGCAGTTTCACCTAGTGAAGAAGCAGGAGAAAATTCTTCATCACTCTGTCCTGAAGGTTATAATAACTCAGAAAAGTTAAAAAAAGGATACATAAAGAGGCAATTTAGGATTTTTTACTGTCTAGACAGAAAATATATGAGACTGCAACAGCCAACTGTACCATGGACACAGGAGATGTATTGTACTCCCTGGTATGATGCAAACAGGTAAATGGAACAGTGTTTGGTTTTTTAGGGGTTTTTTGGGTCTCCTTGTTTGGGTGGGGTTATTTTTGTGTTTTGTTTCATTTCCTTTTACAGTGTAGTTACTATGTACAAGGAAGAGAAAAAAAGGACCAGAAACTACCCCAGCTAAAGTACCTCCAGCATAACACCCAATTTACTCACATTGATCCAAATTATTAAGCCTCAAAAGCCAGCCTGGTTTCTTCCAGACTAGAAAGTCACTGCAGACACATTAACTGTCAGGATTACAATTTCTGACCACCTAAATTCTGCTCTGGTCTACCCTAATGGGCCCAGATCTTTCTGGCACAGAGACAGACATCTCACCTTTCCCATGTCTCTGCCTTTAAAGTTTCTAAGTTAAGCTTTCCTCCATTTTTTTTTTTTTTTGGAGGTACCAGGTTATTCCATCTATCCCTGGTCTTTTTGTGTCCCAGGTTGATAAAAGAAGTCTGCATGGAGCTGAAGAAGAGCCAGTATCTCCCCTGGACTACCCCTGTAGGAGCATCACTGATGAAGATGAGCAATCAGGTAGTAAAGCAGGCAAGGACAAGAGAAGAGGTATCTGTTGATTGAGAAATTAGGTCAACAGAAGAAGAAATCCTTCCTTTTGGTCCTTGTATCTGTCTCTGCTTCTTTATTTTAGCTTAGAGGACAAACAAATTATAGAAGCATGGGGTTGCATGATGCATTTAGAAATTGAATCCTAGTTGGCTACATAAGAAACCTGTGTAAGTGCTGCTGAATCTTAATCTCCCACACCCGGTACTTATTTTAAAAATATTGCCTATCCCGAAAATCAGGACTTGGGACTGCCCTCTCTCAGGTGTAAATCAGCATGGATATTACCTCAGTGTTGTTTAGATGTAGCAGCTGTGGGCTCTAGTATTAGCTGGAAGTAATGAATACTGTTTTACAGCAAGCAGAATGCATTCATTCATGCTACTTTCACATTATCATTGGTTTGCAGTTTTTCATCTATACGGGGAATATGCATCATGTACATAAAAAGAAAATCCAAACCAGGAAAAAAAAAAAAAACAAACCAAAAAGGTGTTTGAGAAACTCTGTCATCAGGTTGCTGTTTTCTGTACCCATTTTTCTGGTGATGATCCTTTCATGCCTGCATCATCACCATACTGAAAGCAATTTAATTGCATGTTTCCTAGGTGTCATTTCCTGTAATTGATTACTACCTAAAGTAAAACTCAAAGAACACTCTGTTCTTACTTGAAAGTCAGTAAAGAAACATCTGCAAAACCAGAGTTTGTTAATATGCACTTTATTCTGGAGCATTTGACTACCTTGTCAGATCAAACAAATCAGTATTAACTATTGACTGATTATTTATTTAATACTATAAATATAATATAGATGAAAATATCATGCGATGTAATAACTTATCATGTGCAGACTACTGTCACACTGGTACATTGACACTGAACCTCAAAAACTGGGGGTGGTTTAAATGCCAGTTTTGTCATCTCTTCTGTAGCCATGTGTATAATTTTGTCAGCACTAAAGAACAGAGATATCTGACCAGGCTGTGAACTTTGGCACTTCAGATACGTTAGCAGACTCATATATATATATACATATATATATATACACATATATATATACATATATATATGTGTGTATATATGTATATATATATATATATATATATATATATATATATATATATATGTTTCTCTGGAGCATCATTATGCATTGATGCTGATGCTATGCTGGACACATGAATGCATGGGTAACAGTGTGAGGAGAGAAAAAGAAAATTTCTGATTTCTGTCAGGAAATGAGGAAAAACTGAAGACCAGGTGCTTTACAATGATTGTGTGGTTTTGATCTGTGAAATTTTCATCAGACAATGAACACCACAGACTAGACCTGCTTGAGACTTCTCATAAGTGCTTACAGGAATAGCTATTAACTCACTGTACTGACAAGGTCAGATTCCTGCTTCATATGGCTTTGTGCGACCTTGTGTGCTTTCCAGTGGAGAAGTGACAAATCACGCCACTGGTTCCTGCTTTGGCCTTCTCAGCATTTCTCCCTGCCACAATGGTCTGCTTTCACATAGGAAAAAACATTAAAACTATTGATGGGAGAGATTTTCTTGCTTTCTCCCCTTTTTTGATATTCAGGAAGATTGTTTCAGTTTCTCAAACAGCCTCCCTGCCAGTAATAGCAATCTCACTGAAGCCTGGTGTGGTCACTCATCAGCATCAAGAGAAAAGGTTTTGGAACTGAATTTTCTAACTGCTTAATCTGGCAGTACGTGAGTCAGAACAGGATACAGATCTTTTACCTCTAGGTTTGAGCTTCATATGCTCCATAGGCTAGGGGATACATACAGAGCATTTGCACAGGAGTCCATGCAGTTGTTGGGAAATACTAAGAATGCCAGGTGAGGTAGCCCCTCACTGTGTGCTGAGCACCCTGCTGCCATGGGCTCTGCCCCACCTCTGCTCAGTGTGGGCAAACTCTGCTCTCTGCTCATGAAAATAACAGTGGGGTTCACCTTTTGTAATTATCTGAGATTTGTGTGGAAGACTAAAGGCTCCTAGTGAAATGCTAGCCTGGGCTTTATGAGATTTTTACTTGCCACCTTATTTGGTTTGTCACTTTGAAGCACTGCTGATTTGGCTTCCTGCTGGCAGGGATTTAAAATATGCCAATGTATATTTTGGTTGCCTCAAGCAAGTGGATGGATTAATATCTCTTTCTGCCCTATGATTCTTTTTTGCATTTAATTAAGAGATGCACAGATGTGCATACAATTGTTATGATATAAATGCACCGATCCACATTTCCTCTCACATTAAAAGTATTTCTAAGTATTTCAAGAGCATAATAGCTCTTGTTTCTCAAGAGAAGAAAGCATTCCATTACTTGTGAAGGAAGATGCTAAAATATGCTTAATGGTATACTTCTTGAAACTTCATGTACCTAAAAATTGCGAAGTCATGTCTGTTGTGTTTCAATAATTTTGGAACTCAAGGTAGTCATGCTAGTGGAGTGAATTATTTAAAATTCAAAGGAATAAGATCTATTAATTAATAAAACACTTTTGATCTTGAGAAATGAAAAATTAAAAGGATTTTTTTTACAAAAAAAGATAAATATACGATACTCCTTGCTTAAGGAGATGCAGGTGAAGTAAATGTTGTTTGAATTTAAATTGTCAACTATCAACTTCGTTTATTATTAATCTCTCAAGGTAATGAGATTAACATTTTTATAAATAATTGATCTGAAAAATAATCCAAACAAGTTACTGGCTTGTTGACTGAATAAAATATTCCCTATTAGCCTAAAGATTATAGACTGTAAATTTTTATCTACTGAGAAACTAATCTCTTTTGAATTATAGACCATTGTTGAATATACTTGTCTTTAGAGCTGATCAAGCTGGAAAATAAACTCATGTGAAAATGTATGCATGGATATATAGATAGCTCTTAAAATATTAGCTCTGTAACAAGAATACTCCTCAGGAAAAATAGATTCCCATATAGATAATGCTTTTCTCAGAGAGGTGAAAGAAGTGACATGATGAGATAAAAGCAGGGCTAAACACAAGTCCGTGGAATGTGGGTTTGAGGAGCAGTATAAGAGAAGCAACTTGAGTCCACAGGTTTGCAGCAGACATATAAAACCAATAGCTAACTAACCAGAAGTCCTGTTAGGAAAAAAGTATGAGCAAGTATAAGATACAAAGGTTCCTTCTGGTTTACTCTTATTTTCATGGCTTTTTTTCCCTCTGGCCACATTTGTGGTGTGGGTGGGGGAAAAAAAAGGACAAAAATGCTTCAGGCAAAGCCTTCATTCTGAATATAATCTCCTAAAGTTCAACACTTCATTGTTTGAGAAGTTTTATTGCTTAAAGGCTGCACAATGTGTATGGAAAAAAAAAAAATTCAGTTTAAAAAAAAGCTAATTTGTGGAACATCTGTTCTTGAAATCTGCAGAGCAAAACAAGTTTCCCTTTCACAGCTGGTGTCTTCCCAGCAAATGAGAAGAATGCTATTCCAGATCCATGATTTGTGATCCTATCTCTGCCCAAACATTTGAAGCATCAAAGGACGATGACAAAATCTCTTGGACAATGGCACAATCTCTTGGGCAGCGGCAGTTACCTGGCTGAAGGGAGGCTGTACACAATGACATTGCTCCAGAATATTCCTCCCACCACTAAGAATTTGCAGTGCAGGAACTGTATGAGCCCAAGATGGGTGTCAATGAAGTAACTAAAACCCAGCCAGTTACTTATTTGTCAAGTAACCTGTGACAGATGCTGTCCTCCTAAAAGCTTTTTACATAGCGTAAGAAAAAATCTGCTGCCAAACAGGCTTCTCATCTTCCCAGATCTTTTTTCCTCCATTTTTTTTTTGTTTTCTCCAAACCCTTGCTCTGATCAGAGAAGGAAGAACAGAGGATACGTATCTTGAGGCGTGCATGACATCTTTATGGCACTTCTCTGGCTGCGAGAATAAATATATGGCAACCACCTGCTTCCCTATGGCCTGCATTGGTTGCTGTAATGTTTTTGGTTAGGGAAACAATCATCAGGAGTTTCTGAGAACATCCTGACTTCAAGGCCTGTCTGCCCCATTGATTTATCCACTTACAGGCTGAGTCCTCTGCATCACTCTGGTGTAGGCATAAACAAACTTGAACAGACTTAAGAGCCAACTACCTATCCCACCTTAGAAAGCACTAAGATATCTTTGTTTTGATGAGAAAGTTGAACAGAACAATTGTGAAGACTGTGGCTAACTGATTTGAAACTGGCCACTGCATACAGAGTAATGGTTCATATTTTTTTTCTTTGTTTAAGGGTTGTCTACTCACTGATATCTATCACAATATTTCCCCAAGTAATACTAGTCACTACTTCAAGATAAAAATAGCTGGGTATCACAAATATAGTGTGAAAGTTTGTAGTTTTTTAGACACATAGGGAATACTATTTAGTTTATACAAAGATCTACAATTTTACAGGCACTTAATAGAATCACAGAATCAGTTAGGCTGGAAAAGGCCTCTGAGATAAATTGAGTCCAACCTATGGATACAGATTTTAGCAAGATTTTAGTTTGGAATGTGCTTGTGCTAAACGAGACCCATTTTGCACACCTGGAAATGGAGTCTCCAAGTATATTATTGGTAAATTCAAGGCACTGGAACCAAATGGAAGTATAACAAGGAGATATCCATGTCTGTACCCACAGCTACCCTGGCGTGCAGGAGCAGTGAAGCCTTGGGATTCCCATATGCCAGAAGGGGATGACAGCTCTTACTCAGCTATGAGGAATTCTTGGATAATAAAGTAATTCTGCCAAAACTCTAAATAGTCTTGTTTTCAAAAAAGTTTTGACAAAAAAAGTTTTCTCACATTTTAACTTTCAGTTATAACTAGCATGCAAGTACTTTCCTGCCAGAAATCCCCTACTCATATATTCATCGGTCTTGTCCTTATTAGGATATATGCATACCTTCCTTCTCAATCCAATTGATATGTCCCAAAAATGAAAAGAGTTTTGGTTTTTATATATTTACGTAGTGATCATACATTTCAGAATGATGCACACAGAGTTGCTAGCAGGGTAAGTTTACATTTGTCCTAAGTAAGGAAAACACAAAGCAAAGGAGACACAGCAGTAATTATAATGCCTTCTGTGTGTGGGAACTGGGAAAAGACTTGAACTCAATGAACCATGATGAGCTTTACTTAAATTACAATGTAAGTAGAAGTTCCTGCACAGGAGGAGGCACAGTATTACGCATATAGGTATGGGCATGGGTGCCTGCAGACACCACGCCAATAACCCCAACCATCAGTCTCCATATGTGGTAAATCAATATTAAATATAACCTTTTCTAACTGAAAAAGCACAAACGTCCTCTTTCTCTTCATTTCCTTCCTCCATTAAGTCTAAATATAAACCATAAGCTATTCAGAAAGGCTATTATGTTTTCTACTGGTTTTTCACAGGCACTAAGCAAATATTCAGGATTCAACATCAATTTCTCATGCATGGAGTTGTCAGAAGTTAATTCTCACAAACCATGTGATGAGAATAATTTTTTCAGTAGCCAGTACAATGCAAAGGATAGGCAAACAGATTTTCTGAAGGATGTTTCATTTAAATAGGGGAGAGGAAATTCAGGCGGAGACAGGAGGAAAAAGAAAACTCTATTGAACCTGACATTACTAGCAAGGCAGAACTAACAGGAAGGCAAACAAACCCAAAATATTTCAGCAAAGAAGTGATACATGACTCTGAAAGCAAACATGGGATACTAACACTGTGGACCTTACCCCCTACATTTTTGATCCCACTTACTTTCATTGTATTATACCAATATTTTATTCCAGTTATTTTATTTTAGTGACGTTTGCTTTGGTCCTTTCTCTGTGGTTTGTGTGAGCTCTTGGTCACATAGAAGGTACAACAGTTCTGCAAACAGCCATGCTAGCACAAAACAGCTTTGAGACCTCAATTTTTTAACATTTCACTCAACATTTCTGATGTCAGCATTTTTTTTAAATGTTTAAAATTTTGAAATGAGAATTGTTAGTAACAGTATGAGCCAGTGAAAAAACAAACACAGAAATTAGCTGAGCTTTAAAAGAAACATTTTATTTGGTAAAAAATAAAGGTAATAAATTATTTCAAGGCATATTTTGGTTTGTATTTGTACATAAACAGTATATCCATAACATAGCTGCTATGTAACCCAGGAATGCCATCTTCAGAAAAAAGGATTTACATACCAAGTAGTTTTAAATGAAACAAGCACAGCCTTTTAAATCTGTCAGTATTGAAACCAACTTGATGGATATTCCTTTCCCACACTCCCCACCCCACAAAATTACGCAGGAAAATCCATTCTGGGTCTTGTGTATTTGTAGTATACCTCATGCTTCTTTTGCATCATCTAGATTAGTGTCTCAGCTTTTTTTTAAATCAAACAGTAACTGATTATTATGTTTCCTGCCATGCTGGTGCACTAGCTTTCATTTTCAACTGGTAAAATGTTCAACTGGTAAAACATCATGAATATTCATTTGTGATTTCATCTTCTGATTTTACTTGTTTCCTTTGCTGTGTGTGAAGATACCTGAAAAGGCTTTTTAGTTTTGTCCCTTTGTCTTTCTAGTAATTTAAATTCACATCCTCTTCTGAAATCTTACGGAACATCACAGATCCATATAGTCCATTTTAAAGAAGATTGATCAAAACTCTGAGATCAGAATATTTTCACACCAGCACATGTGATATTTGAAAGAAACATATCAGACATGATGTCTTAATGTGGTGATGCCATGGGTCAAAATCAGACATGACTCAAACAAAACAATGCAAGTACATAGTCCGCAATTACCCACAACAATTACCCACTAGGTAAGGATTGCACTGAGAGTTTTAATACTAAAATCTAACAAAACATGTATGTATGATATGCTTTATCCTGGGATGGCCTAATTTAAAAATCTAAGCATGTTTTTAATGCCTCATTGGAATAGTTCTTCAGAGTAACATTCAAAAGCTTGGGAAGCTGTATATGACCAGTCTGAATTTTGCTAAATGAGAAAAGAACAGACATACAATAGACACGTAGGAGCCCAGTGTTTGAATGCTAATTGATTAGTTGCATTCATTTCTCAAACACAATAAATATTGTCACTGGTGCTCAGTCTTTCAAATATTTCTACTTCAACTGGCATAAATTCTCTGTGTTCTGGAAAGAAAAGAAGAAATTTTTCTCCCAGCTGTATTTACATATGGAAGCAACACTATCAAAATAAGCACATATTGTGGCCCAAGAAATTACTGGTTTTCCCTCCAACTATCTTTTGCACTTAACCATTGAATTTTTAGATATTTTAACACATATGGTGAAAGAAAGATGCATAGCCGTCACAGAAGCTTCTTCTGAAGGGATGCCAAGTAATTTTTAGCAAACCAGATTCTTCTCCAAAAATACACAAAGATATTTGAAAAAATCAAAGTTATATATGAAAAAAAAAAGTTTATGTCTTTTGGAAGAAGGGACAGGCAACTCAGGACAACCACAAGGATATTGTGAGGTTTTGCAGGGAGAAAATTAGGACCAAAGCCCATCTGGAATTTAACCTGGCCACTGCCAGAAAAGACAATGAAAAAGCCTTCTATAAACACATCAGCAATGGGAATGTTGAGGAGAATCTCCATCCTTTCTTGGATGTGGGGGAAACATAGTCACAAAGGATGAAGAAAACACTGAGGTATTTAATGCCTTCTTTGCATTAAAATCTTACTTTACTAGTAAGAGCGGCTGTTCTCTGGGTGCCAGCCCCGAGTTGGAAGACAGGGATGAGGAGGAGAATGAAACCCCCATACGGTGAGATACCTGATACACGCCTTAAACAAACACATCTATGGGGCTGGATGGCATCTACCCATGGGTACTGAGGGAGCTGGCAAAAGTGCTCACTGATCCCATTCATTTACCAGCTGTCCTGCTTTACTGGGAAGATCCCAGGTGACAGAAAGTTGCCAAATGTGATGTCAATCTACAAGGACCCACGGAGGATGCAGGAAACTACAGGCCTGTCCACTCTGATCTGGGTGCCAGGGTCACCATTTCCCACAGCATTCTCCTGGAGGAACTGGATGCTCATGGCTTGGATGGGTGCACTATTCACTAGGTACAAAACTGTCTGTCGGTGGATGGAATCAATTCCCATTGGCAGCAGCAAAATGGTGTTCCCAAGGGCTCAGTGTTGGGGCCAGTCCTGCTTAGTACCTTTACTGATGATCAGCATGAGGAGATCACATGGACCCTCAGTCAGTTTGCAGATGACACCAAGTAACCGGGAATGTTGATGTGCTGAGAGTAGGAAGGCTCTGCAGAGGGATCTGGACAGGGATATTGGATCAGCAACGTGCAGCCCAGCAAGACCAGAACAGTGACTGTCCCCCTGTGCTTGGCACTGGTGAGGCCACACTTTGAACACTGTGTTCATTTCTGGGCCCCCCACTACAGGAAGGACATTGAGGTGCCGGAATATGTCCAGAGAAAAGCAAGAGAGCTGGCAGAGGGTCTGCAGCACAAGTTTTATGACTTAATTAGTCAACATCACAAAACCAAACTCAGAACTACCAGCTTTGCTTAACAGCAAAGGAACCCTGTTCTGAGCTCTCCAAGAGCAAATATTTTCTTCCATCCTGTTTACAAGTACAGAACAGCATTCTCAGAACATGCAACATGTTTAGCATCATGTGAAATGTGAAAACTGTAAACCTAACTGTAACTCTTAGAGCTGAAAATCATGAAAGATTTCAGACCCCGTATAGAGGTACCCAGACATCTATCTGTAAGCACCTCTCTGAAATAAGGGATGAAATGGCAAGACAGTCTTTTGAGCATTGCAGTCTCTTCTCTTGTCACTGGGGTGCTAATGGAATACGTACTTGTGCAAGTGAAGGCAAAATTGGAGGAACGTGCTTCAATTACCCATGAACTACTGCAGCTTTATGTTGCTCTGACTCTCCTGACTTAAATGAAAACAAACTAAAACACCCCTAAGTACTGTACTGTGCAATACAACATTGATATGGGGAATAAATTACACTAAGTACCATGGTAACCCTACTGATCTCTCTGCATTACAGAGCTGCAAAGCTACTTGTTGATTGCACAGCTTCCCCCACATAATTCTACAAATGAAAAAAAAATGTAGTTATCATACAGCTTAGTAAAGTAAATTTAAATTTTATTTATACACTGTCCTGCAACAAATTTTGGTATCTTTTATGATGTCTTATAAACAACAACATGTTTTAATACATTTCAGAAAGCTGAAAAATGATCAAACAGTTGTTGTCTTTGAATAGTAATTTTTCACCTATGCACAAACACCTAATGCCTGATAAGGTTATTGTTTTTCTCAAGGTTTGTCACAAATACTACTATTCTCATTTATTAGACAGCTGGAAACTCACTTTTTCTTGATGTATAATCTTTCTTCACATCTAGTTTGTGTTTGTTAGCATGAATAAAGAGGGCACTGCAAGGTCATTAATAAGAGAACAACCAACAATTTTGCAGTCTGGGAGGTAGCAAAAGCTGTTTATTACAGGGCTGAAGAAATGAAGCAATTTATTCACTGCATATAATGACTGTATGTAGGGGTAGTTTATTTATGACACAAATTGAACAAGCACTGTATGAGGAGCCTGCATCTTCCAGCTGCACTGCCCTCTGCTCCCAACAGTGCTCCTGAGGGAGCTCAGCACCCTCAGGACAGCTTAACTCTGACCAGCTTTCTCAGAGATGTGTGACAGTGCTAATGGAGCTTTATTTAATGTAGGAATGACGTGACATTTCTTATGGATTTCACAACTCCCAAGCCATGTGGCCAAACAACTGTCATGCATGGCAACAGCTATTACTTCACAGCCTTACAAAACTGGGAGTGCATTGGGTGTGTGTACATTGTAAAACCTGTAACATGCAATGCACATTTAGGACACTGAATGAACTGCATCTCTTTGGAAAGGTAGATACACCAACAACAGCTTTGGGAAAAAAAGAAGTTCAAAAAGACAAATTCCAACTTTTTCCTCCAGAAAACTGCACATCCTTTTTCTCTGCTGATATAAGGATTTTTTTGCCCCCTATATTTTCCTTTTTATTTTATGGACAACTGGGCTCCTGTGGAGACATGAGGCAATCACATCAGATATGAGTACATTAGACAGTACTGAGTGAGCATTTTGCCACTACCACAGGTTCTGGAGAGAACAAATGAACACTTGCTCCTGTGGACAATGTGCTTCCCAACCTTCAAAGCTGTAGCTGCAGGCTGGGCATTAAGCTGCTCTTCCCATAGTGTCAAGCAGAGCCTTATCCTCCCCAAGCAGCACTGGGTCTTGTTATGTTCCAAAAATAGTGATGTCAGTACATTAAGAGTCTGATCCTACTTCCCCTGAGGTCCATGGAATTCATTTTAATTAACCTCGGATCAAGCCTTGGCACAGACCATTCCTATGTAAGAACTCTTAGAAAAGAGTTGAAAATGAAAAAAAAAATGCTATTTCTACAGAGATTTTTTTTTTTTTTTTTCATGATCAAGTCTATGAGCAGGCTCCACTGAAGGATCTTAATCTTCTGTGCAGGTAAAAACCAGCAGTATATACCTACAAACACAGGTGATTTGGTTAATTAAAATATCTGCCTTATAAGGACTCTATAATTAGCAATCTACTTTGAAAAATACAGTAAATATTTCTAAATTTCATGAGTGTAGATTTCCCAAAGCTTATTACAATATGGAAAGCAATTGCTCTTCTAAATTTGCCCCAAGACCCTTGTTCTCCTTCTCTCATTTCCTTCCCAGATATAGCTCTACCTACAAGCATATGTCACTAGAGTACAAAGGAAAACTAAAGATCTTCCTAAAATGATCCCAATCATTTTTAGCACCAACTGCACTTCAGTTCAGGTACTATCCTGAACAAATTTCCAACTGGCTAAAAAAGTGTTTTAAAAAGTACAGTTGGTAATGCTGTTGTCTGCATATCTGTGGAAGTACATTGTGCCTATGTTGGAAACACGCCTTGAGAACTAAGACACTCCTTACCCTGGGTCTGAACATGTTGCCTCTGTTGGGACAGAATATTTAAACATAAATGTTTGTTTGGGAAAAATACTTAACTATGGCATTTCGTCAAGGAATGAACAAAGTGGTCACCAAGGAATTTATAAAATCTTTTGTGATTACAAGCAATGAAGAGATCTAAACTTTCAGCAGAGGATTAAGATGCAAGTCTTTGTCAGTCATATAAATAATTAGCATCCCCACAATGGAACACTGCTATGATGCATGAGCCCTAATAAAGGAGCCTAACAGCTTGAATAAAAAGCTGACACTGCTTCATTGAAGTCACTGACATAACTATGGTGACTTCATGGGAACCCAAACAGGTAATCAGTAAGAAGTAGATTTCCATTTAAAATCCGTTCCCAGGGTCGCAGGCAGATAAGACAAATTGACTTCAAATGGTGCATTTTTGCCTTTTTAGTGTTTCTTTCTAAAGAATGATACCAAGACCTTCATGGTGGACTCCTCCATAGAACATTGTGGGACCTTTCAGATCTAAAACTGAAGTTTTCTCCTAAAACTCTCTCCTGAAACACAAAGATCTGTGTAAGAATTCTAAGTTTTCAGCAGTGAAATTTCAAAAAAATCTGAATTTTCAAACAAAACTGTCACAAATATCTTACAGCTAAATGGTTATGGAGTCCTTCTAAGACACAAATTTCACACCCAGGACAGGGCGAGCCAGTTGAATGTTCCGGCTGCACACTGCAGATGAGAAGTGGATGCCATGCTGCTGCCCAAACACATCACCACACCTCTGTTTTTGTAAGCACTAACCTGTAGTCACCTATTATTGAGAAATTTTTTATGATACAGAGGCTCAGATAAACCAAACCTGTCCCTTACAGACTGCAGTTAGGTGCCTCAATCCCTTCACTGAAGTTTAACACTTTCTACTACCACCCTTCACTGATACTTTCTTTGTCTTAGGAAAGGTGCCTTGTCGTTTGATGTGGTGATTTTTACAAATCTCACTTTTAGCTGCCTAATTCCTTGAGAGCTTGTAATAGTCATCCTGACTTAAGGCCATTAAAGCAACAAAATACCTGGCCACACTTAAATGCCACAGTTGCAAAAATATCTGGCAACACTTAAAACAGACTGTTGCATGTGAAACAAAAACTTACCTGAGAAATGGAGGTCCGCAGAAATTTTCTTTTTAAACACCAAAAAGAAAAATGTAATAAAAAAGCTTTTCTAACAAAGACATTACAGAATACTGGCATGCTGTACAAATGTAATTAACCCATTGAAATTTAAACTAATTGTAGGTTATGTTCAAGGCACCTTTTCTATAAATAGTTTTTTTTAATGTTCATTCTACATTCACACTAGTTTAACCATGTAAACAAGTCAGTGAAAACTCAGATTAAGGTCACTTTCAAATCTGTATGCCAAATACTTCAGAAAAATATCATATTACACAGAAAATTCAATAAAGTAAGACATCCATCTACTGCCCAAACAGTTCAATAGATGCTAGGGGGTAAATTATTAACAAGATGAAACCTAAAAGAAGATTCCAAAATTTAAAAATAAGTAACATGCAATGCATTAACATTTGTGTTTATCATTTCAAAGTGTACATAAATGCTGAAAAAATATGATTTACTATTCCTAGTGCTATGCTAGTTTTGAAGAGCAAATCTTTGGAGACAGTATTATCTGAAGTTTAAAAACATCCCCCATCTTATTTACCCCATGTTTATTAATCTTAAAATACACTAGAATGTATTTTCTTCACAAGGAAAATGTATAAAATTAATCTTACAATATCAACACCATATATAAACAACTTCCTTGAGACATCTTCTGGACAGAGAATTTCTGTGAAGATTTAAGTATAACAATTCTAGAATAATTATTTTTAAAAATATGTACATTCGTTCCAATGTCCTAGACCCAAGACAAAATCCAAGTAACTCTACAAAAGTTAGCCACAAGTCTTTGTCCAGTTAAGATTATGTCCAGCTTTGCCAGTCTTGCTGTATTTCAATATGATCAACAAAATGATAACATTACTTGTTTTTGTGTAGGAAGTTCCCAAACTTTTGCATAAATCCTCTCAGCTTGTTTTCATTAGGCTGTAAAGGGTGGTAGGCAGTTGAGTTGTAGCTGACCATATGATTATTCCTGCCATAATTATTCCCTAACGCCTTGCTTTTGATATCTGAGAGATGTGAACTGCTGTTGGCTGCATTTCCTGCAGGTTGGCTGGCATTTTCCATCTTACAGAATGGCTCAAAGCGACTATAAACACGCCTTTCACTCAAACGAGACCTCAGCTGTTCCTGGTGCTTTGAGCTTGGCAGCTGTGGTGTCATTGAACTTGCTCTTTGGAGAGCAGAAACAGGAGCACTTTCAGAAGTAGCATTTGTGGAGATTTCCTTTGCATCTTGATATTGAATCTGTTCTGTATTAAATCTTGGAGTAGATGGATCTCCTGCAGTTTCTATGAATTTACTTTCAAGGGGGCACAAGAGAGGACACTTTTTATTGCTCTCATCAGATGGAGGTTTTGGAGATTTCGGTGACTTCGGAGACTTCGGAGACTTTGTTGGACTCCCGGTGACATCTTCTTTACTTCTGTTCAAACTACCTTGAGAATTTGATGATGAATTTCTTTTTCTCCTTGGGGAAGAATCTGTCTTATTTTCAGAAATCTTTGGTTTTTGATTCTCATCTTCAGAAACCAATGTATCAGAACTACTACACATTCTGTAAAAGGCAGGACCTTTGTTTTTTGACAAGTTTTCCTTCTTGTCTGGTGTGAGATTAAGAAGTGACCGTAGTTTCTGGGATCCTTTCTTCAGAAAACTTGGGGAATTCTTACTTTCTTTCTTTGATGTGCAATCCTTACTAGACTCCTCCCTGCTAGCTTCAGTGAGAGCTGCCATGGAGATTGCCTTGCTAGCAGCCGGGTTCTTCAGATCTCCTTTCACGTCCTTCTCCTCCTGTGGTGAGTGGTTGGTCACACTATGCAAACTTTTAGCACTCTTCAGCATCTCTTCTGGAAGTTTTGGACTAACTGGCTGCTTAAGTCTGTGCCTAGTCAATGTGCTGTAAACATAATTGGATGCATGTTTGTTGGTACCAGGATCCAATATGGACTTGGAATTAAACATAGGAAAACTTCTCCTTTTGAGCATATTTTCATTTTGAAGGTTCTTCAAATTATCTGCATGTTTGTCTGTACGCAGTGTTGTGTACAAATATGACGAGTCACCAGCTGCATTTGAATTTACACTAGGTTTTGTGTTGTCTGCAATCTGAATTCTGTGGCCTGTTGGTGCATCTGATTTAAGAGGAGAGTTTGTGCCAAGCTCCTCTAAATTATTATCCGTTCCATCTTCTACACTCAGAGCATGGTTAGATGTCCCTTTGGGTGTTGCACTTCCCTCTGACCCAATTATAGTTGAATTTGAAGAACTTGCACAGCTGCTTACTTCCTGCTGTTCAGGTAAAGTTGGCTGAAACACCAGTGACGATCGCAAGCGAGAATGAGAGTACAGTGCATGAGCTTTCATATTTTCAGCTGTGTCATAGCTATCATATCTGTCACCCAAGGCCGACCCATTTGATTCTACTGGATAATCTGACTGGTCATTCAAATAGGACTTTATTCGCCAGTTACGTAGGAATGATTTTGTGGTGTGCTCAAGGGTTGGCATCCTCTGCTGCAGGTGGCGGATATGATTATCTGTCCCATTAAAAGACCTCCGTACAATTGAATTTCTCTCCGCAAGATTTACCTTTGGTCGTGAGAACTGATCAGCAAAACTTTGCTGGGGAATATTGTAGTTATTTGCATATCCTCCTCGTAATGATGACACAATACTAAGGCTATCAGATGGCATTTTCCAAGTATTTGGTAGATTGTTTGCTCTGTTAATAGCTCTGTTGAGCAATAGGTAAGGTGTCCTTTCTGGCTTCTCTCCAGCATAACTATGTCTCTTCCAGTGCTCATTTTTTTCACTAGGTTGATACTGCTGGATTGGATTTTGAACATTAAAAGCTGGATTAAATGGTTGCTTATTATAGGCTTGATTTCTCAAGCCATATTTATCTATTTCATTTACTGCATATCTTCCACGAGATTTCCAAACAGGATCTATCTTGAGAACATTGTCTTGCCTACCAAAAAGGTTTCTTTGGCTAGAAACTGAAGCCAAGGAAGACACTGAATGTTGGTACGTATCATTATCCCAGAGTGTCTTGCGACTGTTTACCCGCACTAATTCTGGGGCAAACGAGCTGGGAACAGAAGAACGGGCATACAGTGTCCTGAACTCTTCATCAAAGGATTCAACAAGCTGTCCTGTGATAAGTTGAACCATGCTGAGGTTGGTTTTTTCAAATGACCACATAAAGCTGAAAGAAGAAAAAGAACCATTAGATACTGTTCTTTTAAGCTAAAGTATTACACCAGTCTTTCTTGAGAAGAAAGCTTTTACACAAACCTTGGGTTTGTAAAAGTACCTTCTAAATAAGTTGACAGCATGATTCATGTAATTTGGATTCAGAAGGTCTAATCTAAGACCAGTTAAATTCAGATGAAGATTTTCCACTTATTTCAATGGGAGCAGGAATGAGTCGATAACTACCGTTATAACTGCTCTCATAAAAGTATTCTAAAACAGGATTCACAAATGTAGAACAGTAAAGTACAAATACCTAATGGGAAAAAAAAAATCACTTCTACAAAGTCTATAGCAGGACTAACCTATACCCACTGTATTAACTCTTCAGTCAGAGAATGTTACTGTGTGATTATGTTGTGAAAAAAATAAATTTGAAGTAACATGCAGGAGTGTTTCAGCAATTTTGAATGTACTTCATTCTAAACATTTTCAAAAAGATGCATCTCAGAAATTGAAAAAAAGTTCACATTTTCTAATATGTACACTTCATTGGATATGAAAATTTCTTTTCATTGCAATGATAATACTTTGACAATACTTTTTCTCTTTTCTGCTGTGAAAGGCTGAACACATGCTCAAAGCTAAGTAGCTGCAATCAATTTACAGCTACAAAATGAGATAAAATATATTAACATCCATATTAAGTATGATGCAACAAGACTAATATCATGGAGCGAAAAACATACAATTTAAAGGTTACAACAAAGAAAAGATTTGTTTTGAAATCCTATTTCAAAAAAGGAAAAAATAAAGAATTTATTTATTTGCATTTTTCTTCTAGATATTAGAAAATAGGTTAGTTTTGTTCATAAAACGCTTACTGATTAAGGGGTTTTTTTGCCATTTTTGTATTTTTCAGGAAGTTATAGTGTATCGAGATTAAATAAAATCATGCTGCATAAGTTTTTTACCCATTACTTCTCATAATTAACATATAATATTTGAAAAAAAACGCTGAACTTTAAATTGAGCTCAGTGACAGAGTTCTGAAAGACTTGTTTATCCTGTTACAAATCACTAGATTCTTTTACCAAGAAGGTCTAATTTCTACAGAAATTGATGATTCCAGCCCCTGTGGTGCAAGGTGTTCAAGTAGTGCTGTTTTTCAAATTGGAATGAGAAAACCTATCCCATTCTCACAGACTATGACACTGTGCGTAGATGTCAAAGCATGCAGACTCTCCCTGCAGTCTCTTATCCACAGTAATTTATGAACTTATCACTTACCTCACTACCATTTATACATGTCAGTCTGAATTTGGGGCTGGCTGAGTCTTGGAGGAAATAAAAGGTCAGATTTCCAAAAGCTTACAGTGGTGGAAATCTATGAAAGACAGTGGCTGTGGATATGGCACCCAGGCACTAAGCTGGCAGAAACTAACTCACGTGGGCAAAAGAGAAAAGTGTAGCATGAAAAGAAGGAAAATATTTAATAATGTGTGAGTTAAGATTGTCTCTGCTTTAACTTAGGGTTTTTCCAGCTCTGCAAGGCTCTTCCAGCCTGTTTTGCTCACATACACTGGAAATAAAAGGAAAACAGAATACAGAAACTTAGCCAAACACAGAGAGGGAGACATGGGCAATTTTTAATTTGACCATCATATACTAGAGAGCCACAGAAGCAGTCTCTAATGTTAGCTTTAGAAGATTATTACATGGAGGAACTATCTTATGAAAAAATTTTGACACTCACTTCTCTGGAGTGAATGTTAAACAAGAATAATTCAGATAACAAAAGACAAATCAGGATTTTTTTCTTCAGCTGTAGCAAAACCTATATCCTTTATTTCTTATTTGTGAAAAATGAACAGAGGATCTCTTAGGCTAGTTAGCAATAAGTATCTATGAAAACTTGTTAAATTACAGAAAACATAATCAAATTTACCCATGTGATTCCCTAGAAGAATTTTCACAAATACAAAACCTCAAAATTTACTATACCAACAGTACTGAGATGACAGGTTTGCTACAGACACTTCGGTGATTGATCTTACCTGTAAGAACCATACATGACTTTCTTACAGTCAACAAGAATAAATTTTTGTTCCATTTTTCCATGGAATTTTGCTCCTGTTTTAGAATAGTAATCTTGTCCTTTCACTGTCCGCACTCTCATATTCTGAAAGAGACAATCAAAACATTTTACTTTGCCTATTATAGTCCATGTTTAACATTCAAGGAGCTAAAATTCAGCAGAACAGTAGGAGAAAAGTTAAATTATTGCATATTAATAAATTCTGCAGGGAATGAAATGCTGACCAAACTTATTGCCAGGGACCCAAAATGGCCAGTTACTGTTTTGTCTTCAAGATTGATGAGATTCCCTAGGCCTCAGAAAATGAAATTACACTTTTCCATAGCCAAAACTTCCAAAAAGAGGTTCTGGCAGAAGATATCTTCAACAAGGGAAGGTGGTTTTGTACTGCAAAAAAAATTCTTTCCATCAGCTGATACATGTTTATATGATTTCCAAGTATTTCAGCTAATCATAGAGAACACTTAAAAGAGCCAGGATCACTTTTATTTTAATTGAACAAATCTACAAATACATACATCCTACTCTGAGATCATCCACCAAATGATACCACTTAGTGCTAGAATCCCTTGCAGATTTACCACCAATAAAATTCATCTATCAGCTTTGCACCATGAGATCAATCATATTTTTAAGTTCAGGGACACTAACACAACGGGCAGAGGTAGCACAAACTCAATGCAGAAGCTAATTTTGAATTCTATTAAGATTTATGCTTTATTCATGCAAACTCAGTAAATGGCACTTGGGAAATTTTCCACGCCGGATCTAAAAATGCGAATTTTTTTTTCCCAGACTACTGATGAACTGATTCAGCTAAGTCAGCATCTTCTAATTTTTCTCTCTCTACTGTCATGTGGGTTTTTATGATCATAGAAATAGAAAATTTGAAGGAAGTTGTTACTATACCTTATAGACTGTACTAATAACAATTTTCAAAAAGTTCTTATGGAGATGTAGAAAAAAAGATAAATTTAACAGAAATTGTTACACAAAAGCTGCTTACTTATAGAAAAGCTAAAATTTATATTCAATGCAAACCAACCTAAAAGCATCTACTTTATGTAACTATGGAACACAAAATACTTCACGAGACATAAAAGCAGCTTGGAATATAACTGTGAATGATCACAATATTTACTGTAGTTTCTAGCCTTGGAATAGTTTTTCTAGCAACCCTAAGTTTTCCTGTGGGAGTAAAATCCATAATTTAGAATTGGCAGTAAAAACCAAGAATATGCACAATTATTATATACTCTGTACATATGGAAATCATGGAATATAAGACCTGTGAACAGACAGGAATGTCACATTACACCAGAACTGCCACAAGGGCAGGCTGCAGATCACAGATGTGCTCTGTAAAGGTCAGCTATAGGTGGAAGGGCTGTTCATGAAGCAAATGGAAAAAGACTGTGTGCATCGTAATTCCACCAAAATCAGGAGGATTAAATAAATGGAAAAGGATGGGATGGGATGGGATGGGATGGGATGGGATGGGATGGGATGGGATGGGATGGGATGGGATGGGATGGGATGGGATGGGATGGGATTGGGATGGGATAGGATAGGACTATTTCAGATGGAAAGGATGTACAGTGATCATCTACTCTGACTACCTGACAAATTCAGGACTGACCAAAAGTTAAAGCAAATTATCAAGGGCATTATCCAAATGCCTCTCAAGGACTGACGAGCTTGGGGCATTGATCACTTCCCTAGGAAGCCTGTTCCACTGTTTAACAACTCCCTCAATAAAGAAATGCTTCCTGATGTCCAGTCTAAACCTCCTGTGGTGGGCTGAACCATTCCCATGCATCCTGTCACTGGATACCAGGGGGAAGAGACCAGCATCTCCTTCACTTCCCATCCTCAGGAAGTGGTAGAGATGTTCAAACTTACAAATTCATTTAAAATTCCAGTCTGTAAAGTATGACTGAATTTGCAATCAGTGACATAAACCTTCATTATCTATCGGAGCACTTCTACATTTGCCTAAAACATATGAATTTCTGGTAGATAAAAGCTGTAGGAGTTTTAAGGATAATATCTACTATAATCCAATGAACTTTATCTTTCCAAACAGAAAATTTAAAAAATTAGGAGAAAATATCAATGACATGAAAGCACATTTTCAAATAATACATGCTTATTAAATCAGTGTATATTTCAGTGTTGGTACTTTGAAACTTTTATCAAATGAAAAATCAAACCACAGAAGCAAGAGTTACACTTAAAAGCCGATGAGTTGGAAAAACAGGGTTTAACTCAAGTTATCAAAGTTCTTTAAACTTCATTCACTGTTAGGTGAGTTTTTGCTTTGCATTTTTGTCAAGCTTTGAACACAAATTCAACTCAGTTAAAATGTACAAAGACAGCATTTAAGAATTACTTTTGTTCATGAGCTAGCAAATGTAAAACATGTCTAGAAAATATAAAGCATAAAGTTTATCTCTTAATTAGACAAATAAAAGAAGTATTATCTAGAAGTGCTGTAAAATTTTAAAAGGTAAAAATTTTAAAGGCAAAAATACAGGTGGATACTTAGGTCTACTTCCAGAAAGAGCTACAAAAGAATTAATAACAACCCAAATTGCATTACTGAATGCCAGATAAACACAAATCTGCATCTCTAATTGCTAATCACTTTTGCCAACCTAATGTCCTGTCTTTTAAGTTTTCTGCATTCCAATTAGAAGTCGTCTTCTTGATGAAAATCAATTTTTGTGCTTTTCCAAAGTGATTTTATTGAACTTTGAACAAGCCTACTGAAGAAAGTACTTTTTTTACCAGCAGCTATTCAAGCTTTAACTAATTATATTAAAAACTTTTATTTGAAAGATAAATACTATGGAAATAGTAATTCCTGAAAAGAAGAAAATACTGAAATTTACCCATTCTAAAGATAACCATAATAGTAACCCCTTACTTTAATAAAATCTTGTGAATTAGTAATGAAATTTGCATTTACTTTGATGACTGTTTTACCCAGTTCTATATACCACATAATTATATGTGTATTTCAGACATATTTAATTATATTTAATCATATTTATGTCATTATAATTTGAAAAAGGTAACTTGAGAGCAGATTATACATTTTCAAGTGCCCATAACAAGTAATGTTGGCCTAAAGACATGTCAGTTGAACACATTAAATGTTACTTAGATAATGTCTGATCAGTATTGCAAATTACTATACTACACAAAAAAAAAAAAGCTTTGCCTTAGGTACACATAAGTTGAAATATAACTTTAAGTAGGCATATGTAAAAAAGGAATAAAATTATTTACATTAAATTCCTGGGAGGTTTTTAAAAGAATTGTAATCACTGTAGTCACTCTGTTCTCCTTTTTTTTACCTTCTCTTCAGTATTTTTCCTCATGTAGCTTTTCCATCCCTATTCCCTGATTCGGAACTCTTTTCCTCCCTTGGTAGATCATCCATTACCGGACAGGAATGTGACAAGTGCAAGAGATCATGCTTAGCTTTCTCACATAACACTTCCTTTTCCTGCACAGTTCATCCAGCATTCTTCACCAGCTCCAAACCCTCTAATTAAGGTGCCAGGAATGCACACTTTCATTAACCACCCAAAATCCCAAATCACGCAAACTATATATGAAATGTAACAATGCATTCCACTTGGGATTAGAAGCAGTAAACATACACATACTGAATTACAAGCCCCATCTGGTATGAAGTGCTGGGATTCACCCTCCTGAGGTTTCATCCTCAGGCTATAGGACTCTCCTAACAGCAGTGTGCTCATCACAGCATCATTGTGGGGAAAGCAATCATTCATTTATGAATGGATCTTCTCTCTTGCCCAAGAGTTTACAGGACACTCAGGAACATTTAAAACATCCAGTGGCTGCAGTTTTATGACAGCCATCAGTGCTATCCAGTTAAATGACACTCAGTGATGAAAAAGAAACAAGCTCTAACCTCTTTTATATACATTTTCTTTACATTTTCATTCCAGAGAGTGCCACATAACCATGATCTAACACTACACATTTATTTTCCTCAGTAAAATCTCTCCAATATAATAATAGGTACAGTGAGTATACTGGTCTCAAACATTTCATTTCAGCACTTTTTATTTGTAGGCCCTGCTTTTATCAGTGTTCCATTACTTGCCCCGTACTTGCTGTCAAGAATATGTACAAAGAAGAAAATGGATGTCTACCTAATATTTAGCCTAACAGTTTTAAAGGAAAAATAGTCAAATTTCTCATATTGTTCCTCAGTGATAAAGTCTCCCTTTCTCTTCTCAAAGCTGAAAAAACTCAATTGTCTGAGCCTTTCCTCATATGGCAGCTTCATATTGGATCATCTTTATGGCCGTTCTCTGGACCTTCATCAGACTACATATTTTTTAAAGTAGTGGACGTGAAAACTGAACACACTATTCCAAGTGCTGAGTAGAGTGGCACAAAGACTTGTTCATCTCTGCTGGTGATGCCCTTGCTGAGGCAGCCCAGCACGCTGTTGGTTTCCTTGCAGGAGCAGCACACTGCTCACTGACACTGAGCTTGTTATGGGCAGAAACCCAGTGGTCATATCCCAGCCTGTGCTGCATTCCTGGATTATGCTTTCCCAGGTGCAAGACTTTACCCTCATGCTTGCTGAGATTCGTAAGGGCATTGCTAGCCCACTCTTACAGCTAATCCAGGTCCTCCTGCAGGGTGGCTCTCCATTCCAAAGTGCCCACTTGTTCACTATGTCTGGTATCACCAGCAACCTTTGTCAGGGTGCACTTGATCCTCTCATCCAGATCACTTATGAGAATATTAAACAGCATTGGACCCAGAACTGATCCCTGGATGATTCCACTTGTGGCAGATTGTCAGTTTAAAAAGTAGCTATTGACCACATATGTGCTGTAAAACTGCCAAGTAGTTTTCAAGTTCGCTTCTATTCTGGCTTTGAATATGACTTAATGACTACTCAAGACATGACTGGAGTCTGGTCCTTATCACAGAATTCGCTCACAGATAAAACATCATGCTGTGAGAGGCTATTCAATAACTAAATTTGCCTTAGATGTGGAAGTACTGGCGAACTTCTGATGATTTTGGTAACACTTCTGAGAAAAACAAGGCTGCAAGCAGGTCTTAAGAGCAGCTCCTATTGTGTATTTAAACATGCATACCTGGGAGTAGATTTCAAAGAAGGAAAATAAAATCAATTAGTGGTTTAATTTTCCCTTTTCCGCAATTCATTAAAAATATTGAGAGCATTATCAGGTAATAAACAGGTCCTGCCAAATTGCTTTCAATATCCTCCTGTAGCAAAATGGTTCTTCATTAGCAGAAGAGTAAAAAAAGAGGTTTCTCCAGAGCATAGAACCTCCACCGTCTCACCTCATATCAAATAAAATACCTGTCAGTAGCAGAAAAAAAAAGTGAAAAAATTTACCATTAGCATCCGAAAAATCACCTGGAAAAAAAAAGTCTGAATCTGTAACAACTTTCCATCTTTTTGTGCAAAGGAACTGCTGACAAAGCAAGTCAGACCAGTGAGAAAGTTAATCAAAGAAGCTCAGGTAGAGGAACAAAAAAAAAAAAAAAAAAAAGAAACAATTAATTACTGAAGACAAATGTAGTACAGCCAGAAAACTAATGAAACTGGGAAAGAGAAATGGGAAAGTACAGGAAAGGAATTAATTGAGCTCCACTTATAGATGTGATGTCAAAATGAATATTAAGTAAGAAACAACCTAAATGAAAAGATGCTGCAGGAAAGACTAGAATGAATCCTGGTAACCCCCTGATTTCATAGTTTCCTATATGGAATTCACAAAAGAATGATGGAATATATGGTCCATCAATTTTTTCAGTTATATGTTTGAATAAAGAAGAAAACATGCCCTGGAGTCAAACTACAGATGAGAAAAACTGTCTGCACAGACATTTAATGAAGATTTATTAACAAAATCCTCTTTCTTTTCCATACAGAAGATAACTTAGTTGTAAATGTGAATTAAAAAAAAACCAGTTTTGTTCATCACTGCATCTCGGTTTTTTTACTGATTCAAAAGGAGAGAAAAAGAGACAGAGCTGTTGAGTCTGAAAAGCTTTGCAGAAAACTTATCATGAGTGTCAGGACTAAGAAGCATCATCCATACTCCAACAAGACTGAACCAAATCACGCCAGACAATAACAAGACCAGTGCTGCCGGTGCTACATCTTCAGGAAAAGAAATAGACCCATAGAGCTCTGCTCTCTTCTTGCCTTCACTGAATAGAAGGGCAAGGCCAGAAGCCAAGAGTACAAAAAGTTGAAGATGTTTATCTTTTTTCTGAACCTTGAGTGATGTGAAAAAGGAAAAGGGAGAAAACATCTTCAAAATACTGGCTATTCTTTCAGTCACTGCATTCCCCTTTTATCCTCTAAAAAGGCACAGGAGCTAATATGCAGGAGTAGTAAACTGCTATTTTCAGAGCAACAGTCACTAGGAGTAGCCCATGGATGAGAACACCATTAATTTGAACAGCTTTATTTCAAGCTAAACTGGAAACTCAGCACACAACAGGATTATTGCTTAGCTCTTCAGCATATATTTTCTATTTTCTGATAAAACCCAAAGTATTCTAAGTTAAGCTTGCAGAGTAAAGATGTATTTTATTTCTCCTGCCAAAAACCAGAAATGTAAAAACGCAATGTCAATGAAGGGGTTACATACAAACCCCTCCAATCCACACTAATCCATACAAAATCCACTTTAATCTATGTATATTAAATTTTCAACCATAGTACAAATACCTAGAAGTCTATAAAACTGCCTTAAAAAGACAACCTTGAATCCAAAGGAAGTAAGCTTTTGCAACAGCTGTGGATACACACTGCATGGAATTATTTTGAAAATGCATATGACATTTTTGAGACATCACTTTAAAGGCACACTCCTAATTTTCTATATTTTGGAAGGACAAAACTCATTTCATATATAGACATAGATCATTTTTGGCAACCTCTACAGCATAATTAACCCAAGTAATCAGTAAATGGTGTTATCTCAACTTCCAGAGTATGGAAGTATTGCCAAATACTGACTTTCATGAAAGGCAATCACTACCAGTGTTTATACAACACCACAGTTTTGGTGGTTTTTCCTCAGAAGTTCCCACAACTCTGTGTATTAGGCCACCAGACAGCAATCCCAGACTCCTATGTAAGAAAAAAGCATGGAAGGTAGAGTGGGAATATTTCTGAGGACATAAGTCAACACTCCAGAGTAAAAAATGGGTATAAAATGGAGTTTGCTCCAAACATCTACCAAAAAGTCCTCTTTATCCTCACAAATACACCACATCTCTATCTGATTCCTGGACTGGGTTCTTAAAATAGGTGCTGCTAAAAAGAGCTTTTATAATACTTTTGACTGGCATGAATGTAGCCTAACTAGTTACAGAGGCAAGGAACTTCAAATGGAGCTATGAGCTAAGGAAGTGCTCAGGACTTTGCAAGCAGACTCCGACAACATCCTTGGAACTTCTTTATATCTGTCAACAGTAGAGTAAACCAAGCAGTCCTTATGAAACACTTAGTTCAGTGCAGATCATGGTTTATATTCTAATCTCTGATAAACATTTGGGCAATGCAGGACATCTTGTGAAAATGTAAATGTCATCTTGTTATCTCTCTCACAGGCTAAAATTACACATTTAATGTCTAAAAGCAATAGGACAAAGCACAGACATGGAAATATGGATTTTCAGGAAAACACTATTAAAATAGAATCTTGGACCTCTTAAAGTATTTTAATGAAGAACCTTAAAGAAGAAATCATAAAATGAAGTATACAACTTATTAATTTATCTAAGTCTTATGACTTTATTTACAGGCAACTGTAGGAGAAAGGATAAAAAAAAGCTTAGTTTTACAAATATGCTGTATTCCTAAATACACAATAATGGAAAATTATTTTATAAATTATATATGAAAGCTATGACATTCTATGAAATGCTCTGGTTTTGACACTTGAAAAATATACTTTTAAAAAAATATATCAGTAGAGAAAATTCTGCTGAGAGCTTACCTATTTACACCTGTTTGTTAATTTTAAAAATCAGTATTTAATAACCACTTTTTCAATAATAATCACTTTTCAGTGGGCTGTGGAGGAGTAAGTGGTGAATGTTCATGCAAAGGAAGACAGGATGCCTTACCCTGAGCCTCTGAACTTGACAGCCTTGTTTCTCTGTCATCTTCAGAAAGTGACTGAAGTTCGATTCATCAAGCAGGATATACACTGCAATCCCTCTAGCAGATGCCTCCACGATTTCTCTAAAAATATCCACATCTGTAAACATATCCATAACAATGGCAATGACCTGAATCAAACAGGAAAGACACAAATTATTGTATTGTATAAACTCGTATCTAGAATTCTTCACTGAAGCCTTCACTGAGCTGCTAATATGCTAATATTTTTTACACAATAAAATGTTCTATTTTCTATGCTGTTCCACCTAACCTGAAAGCTTTCAAGACCACTGGATCTTCTTTTTGAGAAATCAAGTGACTACCTATGTGACGTATGTCACAAGTACCAAACTCCAGCAAAAAGTGTTGTGAGTTTTCTTGGTTCTGCCTGGAATCAAGTTGATTTTGCTCCTAATAGATGGTACCGTGCTGTGCTTGGGATTTAGCATAAGAATAATGTTAATAACAAACTGATGTGGTTGTTGCTAAGTAGTGGTTATCCCAAGTGAAGGACTTCTCAGTGTTCCATGCTCTGCCAGTGAGCAGGTGCATAAGAAACCAGGAGGAAGCACAATTAGGACAGCTGACCCAAAATGGCCAAAGGCATTTTCCATACTGCAGAATGTCATGGTCAGTGTGCAAACTGAGGGGAGCTGGCTGGGAGGGGCCAATCACCGCTCAGGGACAGTCTGGGCATTGGTCACTGAGTGGTGAGCAACTGCATCACTTACTTCTTGGGTTTTACCTCTCACTCTCTCTCCTTTTAACTTACAGTTAATGTTATAACTACCAACAGAATCCTTTTATTATATTTTACTTTCTATGTAAAAATGTACTTTACTATAATACATTTACTTATTCAATTATTAAACTTTTCTTATCTCAACCCACAAGGGTTTCCTTCTTCCCAGTTCTCTCCTCCACACCACTAAGGGGGTGAATGAGCAAGTGGGTGTGTGGAACTTTGTTGCTGACTGGGGTTAAACCATGACATGGGTGTGCGTAGTGACTGGTTTTATGAGGGAAAAGGAAACCCAGTAAAAGAGAAAGAGAGGGGGAAACAGCAATACAAGTGCTGGGGAAAAACCCTCAAAATAAAATTGCAGTATGCATAGAAGAAAAATCAGATAAAAATTTTGTACATGGGGCTTCTCAGTCTTTCATCATTCTCTCTAAAGCTAATGGCTCAAGACCTTGAAGTAACTAATAAGCAGAGCAGAGGAAGAGCTGGAGGCGCTCTTACTGGGACAAAATGTCCTCAGCTCATGAGAGCTTGGCTCAAGATCAGCATGCTGAACACCAGCTACCAACAGCCTTCAATCCACAGGGATGAAGCAAGTATGTCTGATTTGGAAAAGCAATGTCCCTCTAGAGGTATTTTGGATATATATATATATATATATATATATATATATATATAAATGTACTGTTGACATATCATTAGTAATTTGTGAAGAACTAATGTTGAAACATGAAAGGAAATAAGAGAGAAAACCCATGTCTGTGTAACTTCTAAAGGTATTATTTTTGTCCACTACTGTTTTCATGAAAAGTTCCAATGAGACGTCTCAGGTGAAAATTCAAATCAAATTAAACCCTTCACAGATATCAGACCAGGTTTTACCATTTTCACTAATCTTTAGACTACTTGTACATCAGCTTTAAAGGTGTAATTGTTATGTTTCAAGTACTCATCTTTTTTTAGAACCGAAATATTTACCTCACACAGGTAAATGTTGTTGCACACAACCAGGTAAAAGCTAAATCTCCAGACAGTTGCACAAATTACCTTTTTTGAATCCCACCTGCTTAGAACTAAAAGTTTCATTTATGCCAAACATGTAATTAAATCACTAGAAATATAAATGAGAGATGACTTACAAAAACTAAAAGTAAACTAAAGTAATGGAAACAATTAGAGAAGGTAAGAAGACAACTCCTAAATAAGGGAAAAGGAACAAACTTGGCCCTGCTTTACATGTCACTTGGCACTAAAGTCTTTACAAATCCACCACTCAGAGAGGAAATTAATAGTATTAAAGAATTCCATTCTTACATAAATCTTAGGTAATATGCTAATGCACTACCTCATTTTCTTTATTGACTTTTTGAAAGTAAAACCTAAATGTGTTTTTCTCCCGTACAGAATATATTTCTTTATCTAAGGACTGAAACCACAAATGTTTATCTTGGCTCCACGGATCTCATCACTTTCAGACTGCACCTTCTTCTTGGTCTTGTTTCTGAGATACACAGTGTTAACTGAACAAGGCAACCCTATATATTCATCTGTCTTGTTTCACTTGCATCTGAGAAGAAAACTGCCAAGACAGATCAAGTATGGTAGGTAAAAAGACCAAAAAATAATCTGTTTTCAAATGGTCTGTTTCATTATCTGTTTCCCCCTTCCTCTGAACTCCCTAATTTCTTCCTAGACTTTCCTTTTCTTCAGTTCTTCAAGAAATAGGTGCTCATTGCATTCTAGGATCAATTTAAATGTAAGAGAAAAATCCTGAATGGATTCATTAGTGTACACTGATACAAGTACCTAAAATATTCAAAACCCATAGCACAGCCCTCAAAAATCATTTTAACACTCTCTTATGGCAGATATCTAAGATATTCACAGGTTTGCAGCACTTTGTGGTTGCAAAGACTGCTAAACTGGAAAGATGCAGAATAAACCCCACAAGAATGTGCAATAAAAACTAAAACCCAGCACGGATTAGAATGTCCATTATCTATCTTTATGAAGAAGAAGGTAGAGAAATAAACACATAAGCAAGCAGGCCAGTAATTTGGTGACATAAGAAGGATGTATATGCACTATTGTGCAGATATTTCACTCGAGAATGAACAGGGAACCCTCTTTGTCTTCACTAGTAGAAATATTCTCAAGCCATCTATCTTATTAAATCTGGAGTAATTCTGCAAAGCATCAAGTAGTCTTGCAAGAAAATGTAGGTTTCACTTCCAGAGTTGGAATAGAGATTATCTCTTGAAACTTGAAGCTCATGCTGTCTGAAAAGTCCTTACCAGAATTTGAGTGCATAGATGCAGAGTCATGACCTGACAACCAAATGGGCATCCATTTGTGCATTTCCTACAAACCAGAGGTGACTCTTGTTAAATGTTCTCACTAGGCTGCCCATTTACTCTTAGCAACATGCAATTGATCTATTAAACACAAACATAATCAGGCTCATCTGCTGGAGATGAGTGACAAATTTGAACAATGCATATGATACACATATGATACATACAATAAGTAAAAAGTCATTAACAGTGATAAGGTAATTTCTGCATACTGATTTCC
Organism: Taeniopygia guttata; assembly: GCF_048771995.1. Classification (NCBI taxonomy): domain Eukaryota; kingdom Metazoa; phylum Chordata; class Aves; order Passeriformes; family Estrildidae; genus Taeniopygia; species Taeniopygia guttata. The sequence continues at coordinate 25,818,255 of NC_133027.1, read as the reverse complement.
ATAAGCCTAAACAGATGTTTGACCATAAATTATAGGTTTTAATTTAGAAAGAGTGGATTCCATAAAGGTTATGGAATAAATAGTCTGGTCTTTAAATGTAATAAACTTCCTTTTTTTTCCCCTCCTTTTAATAGGGGTATGTGTACATTTCCCCAGTTTGCCTACTGTGCAGCAGAAGGGAGTATTGCACATGGGAAAAGACAAAACAAATATGGTATTCAGAGTTCCAAGTTTTGATTAATTAAGGAGACCAAGATTAGGAAATTACTTCAATGAGGTATTCTATAATGTGTACCTACCTTTTATTAAAGCTGCAACAACAGCTGCGGGATTACAGGACTAGTTACTTGCTGCATCATTTCAGAAGAAATGCTGTGTTTTTACATTTGTTTTTGCAATTGCAGAGCTAATTTCCACCCTGCTACTTACAAGAGCACAACAGTGGATTCCAGTAAGAAAGAAAAACTGATATAATTTAAACTGCAGAAATACATCAGAAAATTGCCTATTCCATACATTCTGTTTCTTTTAGGCATAACAATACTACCCCGAGTCAAGAAAACCTCCTAAAGGCAGAAAGTTCTAGTGTCATACAGGAGGCTTCCTTACAAACTGCCATTTTTTTTCCCAAAGCATATTTGTTTTCCATAATGCAAAGATATTTTTAAAAGGAACCACTCATGCTTTTAAATCATATACAATGGCCTTCCAACCATTCCAGGAAAACTTGATGGGTACTGCAGTTTTTTGATGAAAAGCACCAGTATTCTGGGAGAACTTTCCAAACCTGATCAAAAATGACCCTCACTTGGGAACAGCTAAGCAAGCATGTTACACCTCCACGGAGGAGAAAATAGTTGGTAGAGTAGACACTTGCTGTGCATAATATCACATAGCACTGAAATTATGCACAGCAAGAGGGAACTGCCACCACCTGTGTGGGTATTGGATAGAAGAACTAAAAGTTCAGTTCTTCCAAAAGTGAAGAGAGTGCAGAAAACAGTTTTATGCTGGCTTTCTTCTCCCAAAATTAAAATAATCTTTGATTGTCATTGCTAGTATTTTTAGTTATCTACCCAATCTTTTTTTTTTTTTTAAGTGATGATTGTTGTTTCAATGACATCCTTACAGAACAAGAGAATCTGCTGAAGTCAATAAGCACAAAATGACTTCTAATGAATCTGACAAAATGCTCACTTAACTGAAGGCAGCGGTAGAGCTACATGCTATTATCCTTCTTACTGTCTTGACACAGACTATGCTTTGCAACAGAAAAGGAAACTACACACCCTGCTTTGGCATTTAAAAACATGTAAATATGACAAGAAAGTATAATTTTGTTGAATAGGACTATTTTTATACAAATATTCTAAACTACATTTTTCAGTAAGCTGATTTATTTAATTTGCATGTTGGTGAGGAAAGTACCATTTTAAAGCTCAGTATCTCTAAACTATCATCACTCTGTAAGAATACAGAGTATTCTTTTCATTCTTTCAAAGTTCTTAATCTTCAATTTTGGTAAATAACCGACTCCTACAAAAAGTACCAGTGACGAGGTTCATGATACATTTGTTTGTTGCTTAAAACAAAAAGCTAGAGCTGTAATATCCTGCATATCCTTGATAAACAGGAGATTATGTACATGGCGACATGGCAACAGAGTGGATAACACGACACAGAAAATGGAGGCCAGTGTTCAGCTCTGTGGTATCTATTATGCCAAAGGGTGTTATTGCTAGTTTGGGCCCATCCATGTGCATTGCATTTGCTTAGATGGTTCTCACCTTTCAGAAACTTTGAATACAAAGGCTTATCTAGAAAGAAGTTGGCACTCCCAACAGTTACACTTATCATTAAACATCTCCTGAGCTCGTCCAGGGGAGGGCCACATGCAGGGCACTGTGCAGACTACATGAAGGAGCTGGGTTGTTCAGCCTGGACCACAGACAGCTTCAGGGAATTTTTCAGCAGCTCCTGGTACTTTACAAGGAAGCTCTCAAAGGACAAAGGTTCTTTGCAGTGGTGGCAGGACGAAAAACAATGATCAAACTGAAACGTGAACAGTTGTGCCTGGATATAGGGAAACCCTTATTCCCACAAGGACACCCCAGCAGTAGAGCAGGTTGCCCAGAGGGGTCCAGTTTGCATTCTTGGAGGTTTTCAAGACCCTGCTGGATAAAGCCCTGGGCAACCTGTTCAGATACTACCACTAGCCATGCTTTAAGCAGGAGGCTGGGCGGGAGACTTCCAACTGACCAAAGGCTGCAACTCAATGATTCAGAGATCTTCACTCCCATCATTGTCAAAATGAAAGCAAAAAAGCAAATTTTGCCATGTTTGGTAGCAATTATAAACTTTGCTGCAAGACCTGAAGAAAACAGAGACTATAAAAAGAGAATGATGAGAACTAAAGGAGTTTTTCTGCTTTACTTCTTCAATTTTTGATAAGAAATAATAAGTGGATTTTAATCTTCATTGAGTTTTAGGACATCAAAATCAATCTTTTAATAGGCGTGTGTGCTGAAAGTCAAGCATAAATGTAACAAAAAGCCTTCAGTGCTAGCACTCAGTAAGTCTATTTTGTGAACCCTTGACAGTTTCATTATCTCAGCATTACCACTTCTTTCACAAATATGAATTATGATTCTCTAGGTTATATATTGCAGTCTGTGTCATTTAACAACTCCTCTGCTATGAACAGTAAAAATACAGGAGTCCTCTAGTAAAACTGTTTGCTTAGGGCAGGTTTTACTAGCGACACCTACCAATATCAATAACCTAGTAAAGAATAATGCTGAAGATCTACCCTACACCACAAAAGTATTGATTTGTTGTAACCCACATGGGGCTTACTTTGGGCATTACATGACAAAAATCCATACTGCTGTGCAGTGCTTTAAATGTCACCACCTTTTCTCACCCCAAGAACAAAACCACATCTCTGCAAGAATTATTAATTCTATTTTCATCGACCTTTTCTCTGTTACTCTAGTCCTCTTTCTGCAGATCTCTGTTTTGGGGAGAATCTCCTTGAGGCACAGGCTCAGTGCTGAGTCTGGCCTTTCTCAGACAGCAGGCAATTGAAATAGTGCAGAAAGAGAATACAATGCTGTGTACCATGCTGCTAGGAACAGGAGGCAGGCAGCAAATGGACTGGTGAGTTTCTGACATCAGAAGAGACAAATGTGGTGGTCAATGCAGACAACATTCCCTCTAGTAAGCTATATAATAAGTCCCACAAATTATTGCGGCTCTTTTCTCTATTACATTATGTTGGTTTTTATGGTTAAGGTTTAGATCCAGTTTACATTTCCTGCAACTCATACTACCAGCTCCCAATAAATCATCTGCTATCCTTACTTTCTGGCTCTGTTGCTCTCACCAAAGTGCTTCTAAGACCAAAGTTCATTAATTTGGTATTAATTGCAAAATTGAAGACAGCCCTGAAATGCTTTGCACAATAGATCCTTTTAATGCAATGTCTTCTTTGAAACCATTTGTGCTGGGTGAATTGTTGAGGTCTCACAATACAGTAACAAATGAAAAGTCTTGCAATAACGTGCCAAAGTGTAATATAATGAGGGGAGTCTTGCTCTGTAAATATAGCCTAATACAATAATATAAATAGTAATCAACCATCTGAGTATTATCTATTCTCCTACAATTTCTGTGGCAATATAATGGAACAAATACTGAATGATTTATACCTATGCAACATTCATGAAATTAATATCACTACTTGTTGCATTGTCACTACTTGTATTATCAACATAATTGACCCCCTGAGATCTTACTTAATGTATTTAATTTAGCTCTACAGACACAGAGCAATATGCAATAAATATGCAGAGTACTTGGAAATGTTCTCCCATTATTACATTCTCTAAAAGCTATTTAATTAACTACAGGGTGAAGTCTGGCACTTCATTATTACAGGCAGCTACACCACCTCAGAATCAGCTCTGCTAACCCTCACTTATCCTCTTCCTCCTCCTGCTCCAAAATAGTTCTACCATTTATTCTGAGGATAGAAAAGCACAGGCTCTCAGAACCAAGTACACCTTCTGTTCTCATTACCAAGCCTCAGTTTATCATGCCATATATCACCTATAAAGATTAAGAATTTTAAACTAAAAACTAAGTTTATATTAAATATAAAATTAACTTCTAACATGTACATTAGCAATCTTCAATAATCTTAACAATTTCTCTCTGCAACAGGACATCAGAAAAGTTCAACACCAACAAAAAATCATATATATAAGTTCACCATCCAGAAAACATAAACTAAACTTCTAGCTATCTCCTGCAATACAAGAAGAAAAACCAGTGCAAACTATTAGAAAATTATGAAGGTGGGTAACCACACAAGGTAACTATACAAATAGTTTTAACTGTGTTTACCCGAGTAGTCCATGATTTACCTGTGTAGTCCACAGGTAAAGCCTTATCTGTTCTGTCCAAGAAACACACACAAAAGATGTGCAGTAAGAGAACCTTCTAGCTATCAGTAGCAGGGGAAAATGTTCTAATTCTGTTGACAAAGAATAATATGACAGTAAAAACAGGAGCTCTTGAGGAAGGATGCAATTTTACTTTGAAAAACACTGGAAAGATCAAATTTTTACAATGAAGAATCTTCTTAAAACTACATGAGAATTCTTTGTTTTGCTCAATTTGGGATCAGAAGACCAGCATTAGCTCTTCAACTGTTGAAAACTAAAACCAAAACAAAAGTAAAATTCTCTGAAATGGAAATAAGCCTGTTTTCTCTGAAAAGTGAATGCACAGAATCATTACCTTTCAGAAAGCTATTGCAGGCCAAGCTAGCAAGTCATATATACACCACCTTAAAGTGACACCTCATCTGTCACCTCTTGAAATTCACGCAACTGTGATTTTTATCTTGCAAAACTCATGGGAGTGAGCTACATTCTCTATAAATGTGATCTTTATCTATGAGTTTGTTAGTCGTTATTCTGGCTGAAGGATTAGTAAGAACTCATTGTAAGGTGACCATATTACAGGAGACACCTCCTCACTCTGGCCAGCAGCAGAGGCAGTAATTCTTCTGAAGCTTCACTTCCACTCATGCAGAATTGAGTGTCAGCAAGTCATGGCAATAAGAAGATGAAAGGGGACATTCCAGGGATTTTTCATGGGGACTTTCCAAAGAGCATTTATAAACCTAATCCTTGGAATGAAAGATCTGCAAAGAAACAGCTGCTGCCCAGTGCTGGCACACCATAGACAAGAAAATATTTACCTAAATCTGCAAAAATCTCTCATGCAATAAGCATTAACAATGCTCAATTTTAACACTCCTTCCTGCCTGCAGTGCTCCCATCAACAACTAAAATGCTTTTGGTATTTAGCAAGCAAGTTGTGTTCTGTCACTGGGAACAAAAACAGGCAGAGGTCCTACAGAAAAGGGCATAAGGCAGCTCAGAAAATCCTTGGCAAGAAGGAGGAATGCATTAGGGACCTTCCTCTGCCCTTTCTTCTCTTGCCATTAATATTACTGCTGTATTGCCAGTGCCATGTGGGCTGCAGCTGGTTGGGTAGCAAGACTAATATTTGTATTTAGCTCTTCAGAATGTTCATATTCAGTTGTTATGTTGAGAAGCTGCCAATCTTTTTCTGAGGAAAGCAATCAGAAAGGAAATGCCAGGATTTCTGATGGCCTACAACTCTGCTATACCACAACGGAAATTCATGACAAAATCAAAGGTACTTTTCTAGCCTCCGGCTTTCTCTATGATGAATTTCAAAGACTTCTGCTTCAGAAATGTATTTTTTATTTAAAAGAGTATTAACAGCTTCAATATGTGGGTTCTCATAGGATTCCTTAATATTTAGTGAATGTTTAGGCTATTTAAATTAATATTATAATGTTATACTTTTTATTTTAAATTTTTTTATAAGTAGAAGCACTTACTTATTCATGTGTCCGTATTTAGTGACTGCACAAAACCAATGCACAACAGTGTGATAAGTCTTAATTACTTTATTTAAAAATCTCAGTAGTATGAGATACTACTGAAAGGTTAAAAACTCTTTTAATACCTGAAATTAAAATCTCACACCCGAGAACAAGGGAAAGGGACACCTCAAGTGCAGGGGGAGATAAGGGGAAGGCAAAGGGACAAAAACATTTTTTAAAATACACTAAAAGTGTCCTTTCAAATTATTCCTGTTTAAAAATGCTCCTCATGCCACAGAAAACTAGACTGGACATTAATACTTCTAAGAGCTCTTCCTGTGATTTCTTTCAAGAAATATTAAAATAATTGACTGCTTATCAAAGAGTCAAAGTAAATGTATGAGATTTCAGCTAATCTAGATAACAATTCTAGAGAGTATTTTGGGGGTTTGCCACCTTTAACAGTACATTTTGGTGCGGTTTCTTACATTGGGAATGGAGTGATGTTCTAAGTCAGTCGGCCTTCCCACTGATTCACTTGGGTTTCCTCAAGCGTCCTGTATACATTTTCAGTACTAAACCCCTCTTCCTGAGAGTTTATATATTGAAAAATGCTTGAAAATTTAAAAACCCCCACAATATAAATGCACATTAACAGGCTGTAAACTTTAATCTATAACAAAAGCATTTCTTCAAGTATAGAATTTTGTTGGCATTTGTTAATTAGTCACTTAGAAACAATGAAAGATTCTCTTCTTCCAAGGCAGATTTATAGGAAGAAGAGATGATTCAGACCAACTTTTCTATACCAGGAAGGATAATTTTGCTTTTAAGCTGTGTACCGTTTGTCATCTTTAAGATTTTAATAGCAAACTGCCTGAAATCCCTTGCTCATGCTTACAAGAATAAGTAGGTACAGCAGGAACAGCTTGCACAGTAGAGAATCCAAAAATAAAGGCAGGTATGTAACACGGGGATGGAAACTGCTGACTGTCTCCACAGTAGATGCTGGAAAGGAATGGAGTTAGATGAAAGTGTCTCAAAAGCAGGAAACACTTATTTTTGCATTTCTATGCATATGAAAACTTTGGTGTATCCAAGTTAGCAGACAAACCTGATGTGTTACAGAAAGATAGACTTTGGAATACCTATATGCAGTATGTTAGGCATAGTCCACATGGATGGCCCATCAACATTTTTAGCAAGTGGAAAAATAAAAAGCATAGAGTTGAGGAAGACTTGTAGGCTGTGTACTGCTAAGTCCACAAGTCTTACACCAGGGTGGCCTTGCATCAAGTAAACACAAATTCATGCAAAGACTAATATTTTCTAACATGGAAGGCACTGCATTCAAGAGAAAACAAATCTATTTTTGTAGGTAGTGCCCAATTTAAAACAGCAACTACAACGACAACAAAAAAAACCCAAACCAAAACACAAAAAAAACAACAAAAAACCCAAAACCAAAAACAAACAAACCAACCAAAAAAACAAACAAAAAAGTTCAATCACTAGATTTCAAATCAGTAAAGTGCTGCAGACCAATAAGCATGACCTGATTATATAACTGACTTAATGACCTTGATACAGAGAAAAAATTTCTAATTATATCATTAATTGTTGAAGGCTAGTCCTCTACAGACAGTCGAAACTTCTTCCAAAAGATAGACTGCATAAGGAACACTGGTAGAGAAAGTATTTCAGAGATAAATGTAAAAAAAAAAAAAGAGGAACAAAAAATTGGAAGTCCTTGCAGAAGATGTATGTCCATAGAGCCCCAGGTGACACTAAAAGCAATTCTGGTTAAAAAACTCCTCTAGTTCATAGTCTAGAGAAGGTAATACCAAAGTGAAGAAAGAAAGCCTCAAAAGAAGCTCCTGTTAATCGCTGGAAAGTAGTGGCATAATTTATTTGTCTTTAGGTTAAGAAGGAACATTACAGTCTACTGCAATAGAGTAATATTTGTTGCAGCTGTAATTAGCAGACCTGGATGGATCACATGCAAGACAGCAAAATAATTTTGCTGTTGGTCATTTTTAATTAAACTTTTGAGTATCAGGAAAATAATGCTTATGGCCACAATTCAAGAAACAGCTTGATGACCCAAACTGGTTGCTCTGCCTGACTTCTGAAAGGAAAACCAACAAAAGAGTCAATTAATAAAGAAATGAAGGCTAACACTTATTTAGGGAAGGGAAAATGGGAAAACACCTTTTCAAATATTGCTTATTTAATCCTTTTTTGAAATACATCTTTTGTATTCAGCTTCATATGTGATTGAGGGTCAGTAATAGACACATGAGGTATAAACACTTAAGGACTGGTTACTGGCCAGATGTGTAAAGTAGTTGTCCAATAAAAACATTTTGATTGCATGTATTTCTAGCAGCCTGTAAGTTCAATGACTTAAGGATTTCCATACTGTTTTCACAAAAGGGGAAGCAAACCCACTATAATTTACAGATTATTATGGCCTATTTCTGTTCCCCCTTCCCGTCCTTCTGTGACTGCCTTTGCCTTACTTCTCTCTTCCCTCTACTTCCCCCTACCACTTCACTCCCTTAATACTTTCTTTCTCCCTTCTTCCTCCAGTCAAGGGAGGAACTCCAAGATCATTTAAATTTGAGACTGAAAGCAACCTGATATTGGATACTGAATGTGAGATTAAAAGGGGTTCCGATGCATTTTATACAAGCTTAAAAATACTCCCATTTTTATTCCACATTTTATGACTATACCATTATGATATTCACAACAACACTTTTGATTTCTGCTACAACTACTATTTACTTCAATGCCACTAATTCAAATTCTATAGATGTACCTAAATATGTTTAAGGAGGTCACCTCAAACAGTAATATGGTTAGAGTAAACCAGAAAAATACAGAACACAAGCTGTTTAAAGTTACTGGTCACAGGTAGTGACAGGTCAATATAAAGGAAAGCCAGTGATCCTCTGGTATAAATAAGAGAGGATGAATAATGAAAAGTTTCTTCAGGGTTTAGCTCTGCCAGATTCTCTATTTGCCTTTAACATCTTTTGCAGTTTAGCCATATGATATAGTAAAATGCATTTATAAGTAAAAATAGAATGCCTGGAAAATATTAATGTAATTAATATTTAAGTTAAGTTAATATTTAATGTTAAGTAATATTTATGTTGCAAAAAGAACAACAATAATTATGTCAGATCAGTGTTCTGAAACATTTATAACAGACATAATGTCAGCCTGCATAAGTCCATATGGCACATAGTTACATCTGAATGCCAGTAAGCAACCTAATCAGATGATTTAAACTATTTACTTTTTTAAACATGCTGCCAATTGAGCAGGAACCTGCCCTGATACTTATGAGAAGCAGATTACACCACCTGCTCATGGAGCAGCCACAGCTACTTGTGCAACATACTGCTAATGACTGTGTGCTGGCAGACTGCATTTCAATTTCACCTGTTTAAGACAGGTTTTGAAACTAATTAATTAATTGTTGTCTGCAAATCATGTTCAGGTCCTCAGGTGAAATCCATTACCCTGGCATGCTAGATTATTTATTATAGATTAAATGAAAAAGGAAAAGAATAATTGCAGACTAGTCTGAAAGCATCAGCAGAATGCCTAAAGATAAGAAAAGATTAGTCTTGTTAATAAGTAATTATGTGCAGCTTCTCAGGAAGAAAACAGATTCAAATTTTTATGCACAATAACATATGGAGTAAAATGTCTGAAATAGTAGGGGAGCAATTATAAAAACCATGCTCAAACCTCCCATGAAGCAAACTGAAATGAAGAAGATAAGTAGTGCTGCAATTCTTGCAGCCCCACTGGAGTGAATAGTGAATTGAAACTAAACAAGGTACTAAACTGAATTTAATTCCTGAATCAAATGCAGCACTTAAAAAATAAAACAATAACATAATTGTAAGTAAAATTATTATTAAAGAGTTATAATTTCAGTACCAATGCTATGCTTTAAAAATACTATATTTATAAAAATTATTTAATTTTTTAAATCCTTTAAAAGCTTTTTAAGTGAAACCTGACAATTCTTGTTAGAGCATGAATCTTGCAGACGTAGTGAGGTAATTGAGAGAGTTGAAAGTCAAGGGTTAAGAAACTGAATTAAAAGACACAAATGAAAAACATTTAAAGAAACCTTTCTTATTTCTTTCTGCCAGGTCTTTGCTCAACTGATCTTTTGCCTTGATGTGAGCTGACTTTTGAATAACTATCTCTGTCAAGCAAGCAGCAATACAACTTTAGAATTATCTTGGTGACACTATCATTTTTGAAAATGCAGTTAGCATCAGCTTTCACTTATCTGCACAGCTCTTCCATGAGACCACACAAGTATTAATTCATCACTTGCAATGTGATACTATATTTATGTAAAATCAGAGGAAAGATTATTTGATCCTTGTGACAAAGTCTGGTCAGGTATTTATAATATTCCATCTTTGCTATCTACTACTCTTTCCAATTAAATGTAAAAGTTTATTTTTGATGGTTACAAGTTTATTAAATGTTTTAATAATTCATTTTTTCTCAAATCAGAGCCCTAGGCCACTTCCAGGACACATCTGGGAAGGAGCAGACACACAGCCAGGCTGCAAGACTTCCTCCACCCAGATTCCATCTGCCTCAGCCACAGATGGCCACTGTGCTCTGCGCCTTTCATTTTTCTTATTCTCACAAGGATAGAATGCATAATGAAACACTCATTCAAGAATCATTAAAATGAACAATTATTCAAATAAATGAGTTATCACTGTGTAAGTAACTGAACCCTTAACACTCAATTGAGCTAGAGACCAAGTTAATTGGGTTTTTTTTAAGAAAAAGAGAAACATGATATAACAAGTGTTCCACTGAACAGCTTCATGTATGTGAGAGCATTTTCCTTTCTACAAAATAGTCCTCCTAATGTGAATTGCATGCCAGTTCACATATACACACCTAACCTCCATTTGGGTAATGATAATCAGAGATCTAATCAGGAAGCCTCCTGAACATCTGCAAGAAATGCAGAACATCTGCAAGAAATGCAAAACTCCTGCTAGAGCAAGGTGGTATTCTCCAAAACATCACAGCAGATACCTGAATTTAAGAATGGTGGAAGAAGAAAATCAGTCTCAAGAGTACTTACTGCAGCTCTTCAGTACCTTCCTTTGCAATATTTGCTGCCTGTTTGTGCCAGTGAATCCCCTGCAGCCACAAAACATTCCTGTGTTGAATATCTGTGTACCTCAAAGGTATACATGCTAGGAGACATGAGGGGCAGAGAGGAAAATTCACTTATTTTGCCATCAAAAGCAGAACCTAATAATAAGGAGCGAAAGCAGAAACACCACTGACCAAACCACCCATGGATTTACATTAAGCCATGTTCTATTGGCAAATTGGCTCTGCTGGAAAATGTGCCAAGCATGCTAATAGCTAAATATACTAGATAACTTCAGTTGTTTGAAGTAAGGATGGAGGTGAGAACGTGCAATATACATCTGTGGAGGAGAGGTGAACATTTTATTCCAAGAACACTTTGTGAAGTGTTGCTTTTCGATGCAAAATAATGCCTTTCAAGTAAATATTTGTTCTTATAAAGTACCTCTCAGGTCTCAGGAAACACGTTCCCTTGAGTAACCTGCCTACTCCAAGTTCATGCCAGAAAGCCTTTCCCCATCCCAGACTGCTCTGCTCCCCGTGCTTGTGTGCCTGCGTGGAATCCACACTTTCTGCAGCACAGTTTGCACATATGCATATAGAGGAAAGCACACATGTGCACATACACTGACCGAAAAAAAAATTTATTATTTTCCAATTTCCTTTAGATAAAAAGTTTCAAATCAGCACTGTATCAACAAAAGAAAAAAAGAGCAATCATTGCAAATGTAGTAACAGGACAGTTTTTATTCTTTTTTTCTTTCTCACTTAAAAAGGTGTACTTTTTTTCGTGTTCTTCAGAGTCTTTCCCAGTAATTCTGAATCTGCTTTCAGATACTGGTACAGTGTGCACTCACTCAAGAAGTACAGCTGTCAGGAAGGAATTTTTCAGTGAGTCTATTACAATTTTTGGTTTACTGTGACTAGCAGTTGGCAATTAAAAGATACTCCAGTCCGTTTTCAATCTTAGATGTGCAATATACATAATTTTCACTGATATGGGAACAATTTTTGCAATGAAACAAGACTCATGTATTCAAAGGCAAGACTTTCATGACAGTTCTGTGGATGATTGTGGATTTGCTGAAATGTAACCTAAATTAGAAACACTATTTCAAGTGAACAACAAGAAAGTTATTTTCTTATTTCTCACAGATGCATAGAGGGACCTTGTGAGGAAAAACGTAGCATCAGAAGATGAGCAGATAAAGGGGAAGCGAACAACTCTGTTTCATATTTGGATATTACTGAAATATTTCTGCTTGAATACTCTGAAGCAAACAAACAATCTCATGGACAAAACAAATACACAAAAGGTTGATGCCTAGCACGAGTTGACCCCTAGCACGAGTACACCAATATATATATCTTCACAAATCACTCTGAGATTATATTCATATTTATAGATGAGGAGTCTGTGTTCTACAAGGAATTTTTATACAAGTCTTCCAAGTCCTAGACCAATGTATAAGGTCAAACAGAATTTTTTTTATATTCAGCAAAAATAAAAACATATAATAAACCCATACTTTTAAAGGATGTAAAAGACCTTTGAATGGAGACAAATGCAAGAACTAGAAAAAAACATGGAAATCACTCCCATTTGATCCAGCTCTAGAAGATATTAGCATAGAAATATATTTTTAATAGAGTAATGTTACTTACTTCCCAAATCATCCTCGTAATAACTAAAAAACCAGAAACTTACTGAAATCTGTTTCTACTACTTCTCTGTCATAAAAGACTCCAGAAGAATTACCAGAAAAAATAAGCATCTTTAAGTCCTCTTAAGTTAACACTTAAATGCACACAGAAAGCTTTTCCTCCATAAAGCGCAACCCATTCCATAAATGCAGGAATAACATATTGCATCTATTTGTATTTGGGAAGCTGAGCACATACAGGGAGTGTGTGCGTGCATGTCACGCTGCTGTCCCGTGCAGGGACACCTGAGTCAGCCCATTGCTAAAGAGCTCTGCCACTGGGAACAGTCTGGTCACGCTCTGAGTGATGCTCTGAGGAGGTGAGGACACCCTGCTCCCTGTGAGTGCCCTGTGCACTGATCCCTGCTGTGTGAGCACATTCTCAGAGGCCAACAGCCAGGGATTGTGGAGAGGCTGAGCATCCCAAGGTCCCTATGAAAGCAACCCCTGCAGCTACAAATCAGCCCAAGCCTCACCTCACCCTCCAGTCCTGCATTTAGAATTATCTGCACCTTCTCTTTTGGCTGTCATGTTGAGTGATGAGATATACAAGCAGAAAGCTCAAGCAGGCTTGGTCTGGGCTTGCAACCTAGGTTTCCTTAAGCAAATTCCATAATTTAGAAAAAAGTGATTGTCCAAAAAAAACTTATCTCCTGGGCAATGATGAATTAGCTACCCAGAAGTGCTGATGGTAAGACTAGCACCCACCTGTTTTAAGGTCAGATTTATTCTTAGTATCAGCCCTTTGAGGATGCAACACTGTCAGGCTTGTGTGGTGCAGGGAGACAGATCCCACTATCATTACAGTCTCTCCTGACATCAAACCTGTGAATCTCTCTGTTTCATCATCCTCTGCTGATTTCACAGTCCAGAAATGGTTGCAAAGATGAATAGGGAGAGCCCAAACAAGCTATGAGTTTTTAAAGGCTGCAAACACTGATCACAGGCTCACGTTTACCCAGCTCTTTTTTAGAACAACTACCAGTAAAATCACTTGGAAAATCGTATCTGAAAAGGAAAGCAATAACAAAGCTCTTGAAGAGCACACATAAACACAGTACAAGCAGTGGTATATAATCAAGAAGTACAGAAGACTGCTTTATACAAAAAAATAGTATTCATTAAAATACCAGAATGACTGCTAGTCTTGGGGGAGATCATGTCTCGAGGAATGAGTTCAAAACTAAAGCCCTGCCACTGGGATTTTGAGGAGAATGAACCTGGAGAATAGGAATTCTCACTGCATACAATGCAAAGAGCCACTCACTTCAAATTCCCAGGCACAGAGAACCCCAAAGCACACCTAAAAAACCCAAGGAAGCAAAAACTGCAGCTTCTGGAATATTTTACAACTCGAAAACAAATGAAACATTTAAATTGGGATTTTCTCAGTTTTGTGGTTTTGAACAAATTTGAGAATGGAAGGAAAAAGGAGTGCACAGTTTATTACCATAAAAATCCTTCCTGGACAACCTTTTGACCTTCAAGAGCCAACCATGACTTTAAAATTAATTAAATTGTACTAAGTGAAATACCATTCTCAATTTTCATAATGCATTAATTTAGTTACCTATGTTCATAATTACGGTGAACAATTTTTGGCATATATCATATTCACAGGTGTTCTGCATTTCAGCCTATGGCACTGCTGACAGTGCCATAGCTGTCAACGAAATTCCAGTGTGTGTGTGTATGTGTGTGTGTGTGTGCATGTATTTATTTATATAAATATTTTGTAACCTGTTAATACAGATTATTTAAAAGTATTTAATGTCAGTTCTTACTTCTTTTTTTTTTTTTTTCAGGAGATAAAGAGATTTCTCTTCTTGCATTTATATATTTTATAAGCCTAAAATGGATCAAAATAGGATTTGCATTTTACTGTTTCAGGTCGAAATCCAATTTAGAGCCACAAACAAATCCAGAATAGTTCAATGCTTATTGCTTACACTGTAATTGTTTTATTCATGGCTGTTGAAAAAGAGAAAATACAAACCAGTGTATTTTTACTGTAATTTAGGACAGAGAGTGGAAGTCACTGAATTAGGAAAAAAAAGTAAAGTCCTGGAATATTTTTAACTGTTATGTTACAATGCTTTCCATATTTCCAAATAGCTTAAATTCTAGTCAAAGTGATTTTTTTTCATAATCTCCAAATTGGAGTATATTTTGCGTAATTTTCAGAAACTTCTCCACTGTTATGACAGCAATGACTCCAACAGGCATCCACAAGAAGCTTTTTTGTACCGTATCAAGGATTTATTTTCTTTAGGGAAAATTTTAGATTCTTTAAACAGATTCAGCCAAGACTGATCAAAGAGACTTGCTCAGATTTAGATCTGCTTAGTAAGGAAAAATTATGATGGATCCCCACACATACTGCATGACCAAAAGCAGTTTTAAGTTCCATTTGAGTTTTTAAAACTAGAAAGTCTATGTGAACATCAGTGTGAAATGAAAGGCAGTCAACAATGCCACTTTTACTTCTTTCTTTGGATTTAAAATGCCACAGCTATTTTTTCTCATTCAGTATCATTTTTCCACAACAGGTAATATAACTGTGCTCCTAGAATGTTTCAACAAATCTGCTTAGCTGGAAATCCCCCCAAATGTTTAAACACTTAGCTTTTTGTTGTATTTTAAACCTAATTACATTCTATAGAAAAAAGCCTGACAAGGATTATCTCCTAATGAGCCCTTCAGATAGAGTACTCAGCTTTGTAACGTCAGCGCCTACATTAAAATACTCTTATTGCATATTTCAGAAATTAGGTATTTTCCCCATTTCAGATTATCTCTGTTTTTGTTATGTGGAATCTACTACCTTAAAAATAGATGGCTGGGTTATGAAATAGACAGTAACACATTAAACTATTTTCTTTTTCTACTTTATATCTCAAAGGACTACTTTGTATAATTAAATTTAGCAAATAACCTCCTCAGACAGCATGAGCAAGGTCTCTGCACAGAATTTAGCAGACTATGAAATTCTGATCTCTAGAACTTTTTAAACACCACTAAGAAAATTCAAAATAGGTAGACCTACCTATGTACACACCATTTGGTATCAACATGTCATAATTGTCTGTTTTTCAAGGTAACTGTTTTGTTTTAATTTAAGAATATGGGGCATTTAAAAAACAAAATCCATAAACTATTCTCCACAATAACTAAATTCCAGATGTTCGCTTCTTACTGGTTTTTCTTTTGTTTTTGTTACTTGCATGGCAGCATACATGGAAAAATGCACATATGCTTTTTGCAATACATTTTGCAATCATTTTTAAAGCCTTACGAGTATAAATTGAGAAACTTTTCCATGGAATTTTCCTTGCAGTGTACATAAGCTCATGTGTAATGTGGCAGAATAAAGCCTGTATCCCCTGTATACACTATTAAGGTTTGTTAGCAGAGGATTTAATCATTTTGGTTGAGGCTATTTATAGGAAACTACAAAATAAAATGTTCTTTGATAGACATTCCATATTGGCAAAATCTGTTCTTGCACTTTATGTATCAACATGATAAATTAAGTCCCACTCTTGTATTTCTTTTGAAGGGACCAGCCTATCTTCTATAACATTCATCTGTGTACCCACCCCCCTTCTGCAGCACCTGGGCCTGAACACAGGGATCAGCAAAGGGATGGAATAGCATCTGGGGAAAGGAAAACATTCCATTGCCTTCATGGCTTTGCTTGGCTTTCAGATATTCAGTTATTCAACACAGGTTTTTTTTAGAATAAAAAAATTACAGCAGTCTTCTTGGACACACGTTATTCTTTTTTTAGGTGCTCATAGTGGATGCAATCACCTGAAGATGTAGCTCATTTTGGACTACAGATGTAAGGTGGCATGATTTAAGAGAAAGAAGTTAATTAAACCTTCAAAATAAGATCCTTAATGATATATGGCCATATCCCTAGGCATCAATCCTGCAAACATATGCATGTCAAGTTAATAGAACCTCTCATGTACACAAATTACAGTATTTAAATCCTCCCAGAATTGCAAACCTAATTTTGCTTGAAGAAAAAAAAAAGTGTGTTCATTGAGCAGATATTATTTTTTTGTCTCTCTGTCCTTTACTAAATATTCCCCCAAAAAATTCTTGTCAAATTTTTTTAGATGTACTGTTTGATAAAATGTGATGAAAAGCAATTGTGTATACAAGTCACAGTTGTAATTAAATAGACTACTGTAATTTCTGATACACAACTGTTCAATCAAAAACCTGGCAATGAAATTGATTAGACTTGCAATTCAAAAGCATTGCTGCGTTTCTAACATCATGTTGGTGCTTTACAAGTTCTTACTGGTAGTGTCAGAGGACGGGGGACTGACACAAACACCATACTGCAAGCACTGTCTTCAGGTACGCTGACTGGCACCCTCCAGGGCTGCCACACTTCTTTATTGACCTAAGAGGGAAATATTGTTTCCAGATCACCGACCTGGAATTGCTTTCCATAAAGATGCCACAAGTGTCTAGAGCAGGCAGCAAATGTTCACCTCTGTCAGAGATGCGCAGTGGAAGGAGAAAGGACAGAGGAGGCAGGGCTGTCCAAGGGACAGAGCTGGAGAAGGGGGTCAAAGAGAGAGGGAAAGGAAAGAGGAACTATGACCAAAAATGTATGTATGATGGTTTCCTGTCAGGTATGTAAGTATGATCAATTTAGTATGCACAACTTTTGTGCCTTTTGTGCCTCCCACGCCTTTGATACAGATTCTCAGGAAGTTACTTCTGATCAATGCTCACCACCACAGAGTGGAGCCCAGCTGATTCAAACATTGGTCCATCTGTGTATGTCTTAAGTTGTCCCCTTCCAAATGATGTTCTAAGACTCCAGTAACCTCAAGCTGCCAGCATTTTCACCCTGGGTGCAGGTTCCAGAGTGTTATGGTCCCTCAGAAGGTCAAAACAGTGCTTAGTTACTCCACTGATATCTAGAAAGAATCAACTGGAAGAACTGGCAGGATCCCTGCTCCTCTGACGTGCCTCTTTCCCAACACCCACGAACAGCACATCTTTTCCTTACTTTGCTCTCCTTTCTCCAAAAAGCACCTGGAGCTCAGGCATGCACACAAAAGAGCTTCCTGAGCTCTCAAGAACTCATTGCAAAGACACTGTTTTTAACTCCTCTCAGGGCCTTTACTTGGGACAGAACTCCTGTAGCAGGTGATTGAAATATCATATGGCACTTCACATCTGGACTGAACTGTCATCATTAAACTTATGCATAAGAAATCAAATCCTCTGACTAATGAGATTTCTGGCACAATTGACTTACTGATATTCAGTAATCTAGAATTCATTGACAGAATAGATGATGATATTACTGCAATAATTTTGTGCATTATAAAATCCATTAGGAAATACAGTGATATTGCTGGTGCTCAAGTTATGCTAAAACATGAAATAGGTTGATAGCAAATAAATAAACAAATAGAAGAATCAGTCGTACTTTTAGTTTCATATATATGCTCAGTATTCTCATCTTAAAAGTATATCCTTTGAGCAAAATAACATAGTTTTTGTTATGTTTTAAAACAACTTTCTGTAGAGTACATACTGCTGTAAAAGTTAGACTTGTAGATAGCTGTATTTTTAGACCCATCCTCAGCAAACAAAGGTTACTGATCTCTATCAAATACATTCTGTGCAACCACATAGGCCTGTTATTTAAAAAAAAAAACAAACACATGCCCTTAAGAGTGACTTTTCAGGCAATTATTGCATGCCTGCGCTAATCCACCATTAGTCAGTGACAGGAAATTATCAGAACAGCAGACAGCTTCAGATATTACTGTGCTCTGGAGACCTAGTTGCTTTGACAAGCAGCATCTCTCTGGCATTTGCAACAAATCAGTGTTGCTGGCTTGACACTGCAACTTCTGTTTGCTGTCTCTGATGTCTCTAATCAGAAGGCACAGCTCACTAACAGGGAGTTCTGCACAGCTTAAGAAGAGCTTAGTCCCTTACTGGGCATTTCTTGAGAAAGGTCCCACTGGGAATCATACTTTTCCTCTGTGCCAGTTATTTCATCTCGTCCTCAATATTATTTATTCTGTATCAAGCACCAAAAGCCTAAAAAAAACCACTAACTACAATGCCTTCTGTGGGCTGATGCCACTCAGATACACCTGAATTCAAAGGTGATGTCTTAGTGCTTCACCTAGTGCTTAAGCCATAAAGGGAATTTATTGAGCTGAAGTGCAGCCTTCTTAGCAAAGAGTGCCTGCAGCTCCAGGAAACAGCATGAAAATAGGGCTGAGATGTTATATCTGCTGTTTGAACTGAAGGCACACCTATTTGGCTACCTGAACACACAATCCTGTGCTACTGTTCGAGCCTGATTGCTAGTGGATGATGCAGATCTCAAAGTTTTCTTTTCATCTCTGAGATACGGTGCATAACTTCTCATATTATCCTATCACTCAGCTTCGCCTCTGACAGCAGGATACTGGCAGAACAGAAAAGGCCTGAGGAGATCTGGTGCTGCAGCTAGCAAAATTCCCTGGATAAAAGATGCACCAAGAAGCTTTCTGAAGGCAGCTACATGCCCACACCCCTTGCTGGGGAAAGCAGGGGTCACCATGGGCCCTGTTTTTGAGCAATCTGTTCTGTTCCCTCACACCATACATCTCCTGAGCAGTCAGCACAAGCACTCCAGACCAAGAGACAGAACTGGTTAAGATAACCTGCTCCTAGATAAGGTATGAGAACACCCTGTATACGTCACACCCCTCTTATCTGAAGCTAAGAAATGCTTTGCAACTTTTATCAGGGAAGTACTAATGTTCATCAGAAATTAGTCTGTAAAATTACTAATGTACAACTATAATTATTATCAAAAACTAAAACTACTTGCTCTGAGTACTGTTTGCTAATGTATAATATTCTCACACTTTTGGTTTATAACTGTATCTTTAAAAATTTATTTATATTCATTTAATGCTCAGTGTGTCTCAGTAGTCTCTTTTACAGAACCACACACACTTTGGTTATGCTTTTTGCTGGCTAAGGATAAAGGAGAGCATACAAATTCTGAATCTACTGTTTACATTGTAGTAGTGGTATGTCTGCACTGGCTGGCACCAATCAGGGAGAGTAGACAGCAGTAACATTCACAATATACAGACACGCAGTGAAATATAATAATGTTCACTGCTTCAGAAAACAAAGACCTAAGATATGGGAAAAGATGACAAACAAGGGCAAGGAAAGCAGAGATAGTTTGATTGCTTATAACTTCTGTATTTATAATGCAAATAACACTACTATAAATTCAGCTGGCTTACTGATCAGTGGATTATATACTGGAAAATTATTAACTGTTGATCAAGCAAGCAATGGCCAAATCTTGCAATTATTTATTTTGGACAGTTCTATTGAGGTGAGTCATTTTATGGATGTCTGCAGATCCTATGGTAAAGTGGCAAGCTCAGCACCAGTTACACCCTGTTATGGCTGGGATACTGATCCTTCCTTCCTTCCAAAGGTTTTACAGTAGGGTTCTACAGAGCAAAAGCCCTCTGAGGTCTCAGGCATGTTGACAGCATTTCTGAAAATGTGGACTTTACTTCTCTTGCAATTTTATTGTATCTTTATTATGAAGTGGCTATAG
Organism: Taeniopygia guttata; assembly: GCF_048771995.1. Lineage (NCBI taxonomy): Eukaryota > Metazoa > Chordata > Aves > Passeriformes > Estrildidae > Taeniopygia > Taeniopygia guttata. The sequence continues at coordinate 25,797,839 of NC_133027.1, read as the reverse complement.
AGACAGAAAATGGATATAGATACTTTATCAACAGGCACAAATGGAAGGCATGACTACACAGCTATCTAGGGCAAGGTCTGCACTACTCTTAGAGCAGTAAATAATAAAGTGTACTTTGACTCCTCTATCATCTGAGCTGGAATGCTTGCAGTACTCCTCAAGGAAAATAATGCAGCATTAAGCAAGTTGTTCTGAAATAGTTTCAAGTGAAGTAGATACTTCTACTCAGATCTGATATAACAGGACACTTAAAATATGTAACTCACTGGCAATCCCACTCCTTCCAAACAGAAGAATGGGAAATTTTGAACTTTTTTGTTTTGTCAGCATTTCTCTGTTTTCTGTGTAGATTCTATCACACTGCATTACACAAATACTGCCTCAATAGTGCAGGTATCAACACAAAAAGCTATGCTCATTTAAAATTTTATCACAGATATTATAATATTTTAGTTTCCAAATTCTGATATATAACAAATTCAAATTTTAAAATGACCCTAAATGTGTCTCCCTCAGAGCATCACTGGCTGTGCTGGAAAGGTATCGTGAGCTCAGAAGCTATGCTAAAACTGCAAAAGATGAAAAAAAGGCTTATGGATTTATGAATGTGATTAGACTTATAGTTCTTCAGGTAAGATTGTTTCCTGGCTGAAAAAGAAAACCTAGAAAAATGGAGCTCTCTCCAGGAGAGGAATTCAGATGAACAAAATTAGCACTTCAACATTATCAGTATTTTTTAGACAAGCAAGAAAAGGAGAAAGACAAAACTCAAATACACTAGTTTAGGCACTGAAAGAAGCATTCTGCCTGGGCAAAATTATTTTAAATCAACGGTTTGGTACTTATAGCGTGTTTTGATCTGTAACTGCTTCAGCATAATGTAGTACAAAGTTATTGTTGAATATGATAATAAACACTTTAATCTACTGAGTGTGCAAAAAGCATAAATGACTTCTTAATGGCACTTTTGTTTTGACTGACTGATTTATGTCAATGAGAGAAAATGTTTTAATGAGAGGAACTGCTACAAAGCACATGCGTATGTTTACTTCTCATATGTATGTGAATGAGACAGACATTAATAAAGAAATACAGCTGCCTGCAATATCTGGCCTTTAATCTTCCTTAATCTATTTTTAAATTCATCATGGAGGTGTGGTATTTTGATAACACATTAGCACAGTTCTGACATAAAAATGGCAATACCTATAAATTATTTAATTATGTATTTTAATAAGAGTATTGAAGATGTCAAGTCTTTCAAGGATAGAAATCTGTGAATACAAAACTACCAAAACTAATTAAAAATTTGTTGGAATCAAAGATTCCCAGTCCTCAGGCTCTACACTCTGCTTGCTCTTCACTTTTGTAACCTCCCCACGTAACAGGAGCACTGCCAGGAAAATTTGTGTGTTTCATATTTAAAGCACATAAGAATTGTATTTCACAAAAGCCCCAGGTTTTCCAGATTATAAAATTGCTTGCAGATGTGTCCCATCAATGGCAGTCATCTCTGCTGGCACTGTGAGGGCACTGCTGTGACTGCTCTGGGACTACCCTTACGTGCGGGGAGCAGGACAGCAGGGAGAGAAGGGGACAGGCAGGTAAACAATGTGAAGACTCTGGAGACAAATCCAAGCAGAGAAAATGCCTGAAATAATTACTTGTTGTGAGCAGCACCACTTTGTGATGACAAAAAATTGATACTGGGTCACACAGTAGCAACCAGAGTAAGATGAGTCTTCTTCCAACACATGGATGTACTCTGTGAAATTTGAAAAAATGGGATACGATGTCACTTTCTGAAATAAATCTACCACAAACTGAAAACTATGCTTCACCTGGAAACCATACACATGACTGCCATGCTAGTTTTCAACCACCAGGAAGTCTTTTAACAAATGTTGAGAGGAAGTTAATGATGAAGTCACCCTTCAGCAGAGCAGCTCAACCAAAAGGCACCTGCTGAAATCCTTGTGGGGCAGAATATCTTGGCAGGGAAAATGCTGCCTATAGGTTTTCAACCAGAAACTGAGTATTTCTATGTGTTACTCTCATCTTAAAAAATGATATCTGCTAATTATCTAACACTTTAGAGATAATACAGAAAATGTCTGAGTGGGACAACTACTGTATTTATCTATTCTTTTTCTCTGAACTCAGCAGATTGCTCAGGTTTTTGCATACAAAAAGGTGCAGCCCCTCTGTCATCTGCTTGAACTGGTGCAATTAGTGAGCTAAGACAAGCACTGCCACAAGCACAATTCATTATCATTGTTCCAGTCCGTGTTCAAATTATATTTAAAATAGTTGGCAAAGAGTACTGGTGAAAGAGAAATAAAAGATTGCTCAACACATCCATATTCTACAAGTTTTCTCCTGTATAGAAACATTATTCTTCATATAAGAATGTAAGAATTTGATTTTCTTTCATACTAGACTGCAGCCAGTACTAAACAATTATTATTGTATTATACACATGAGCAAATGAGATTAACAGTACATAATAGTTAATTAATAATGAACAATAATGAATAATAATTAATAGCAAATAATAACGAATTAATAGTGAATATTTTTCCTGTGATACAACTCACTCTTGTTTGAAACAATACACAACGAAATAGAAAAAAAAACCAAAAGAAAAAGAAAATATTTTCCTTTTTATATATTTGTAAAATGAATCAACTGGTTTTATTTGACCAGATCCACTGCTTTAGAAAACAATGGAGATATTTTGTACATAATTCTCTCTCACAGGAATTCAAAGGAACACCTTTTTGACTAAGTGCTTACCTACAATGTCCAGCAAGACTAATAACAAGTTACACTGATTCACAGTGCATAATGTAATTCTTTCCCAAAGGTGCAAGTTTTGCAACTTTTCTCATTAAGTACACCAATCATAAGTATTTCAGTAAAAACAACTGCCTTTTTTTAGTTTCCAAAATTATAATACACTAAAGATTCAAATTTTTTATTTAAGCATTTATATTTTTAAAAAATTCTTACAAATATCACTGACTTCGTGAACCCAGACTTACGACTGCTAGTCTAGCTGAATAAAATAAAATCAGTGAAAAGTACTGCATATTTTTTGAATAATGTGCTACCTCATACATTCCCATAAATCCCAAAAGTATTTCAGGAAAGTCTTCAAGTGCTTTCTGGCATGTGCTGCAAACCAGTAAGCCTTGGGCTGTCTAAAAAACATGGTTCTTTAAAAAACAGGTTTTAATTCTCTCCAGGAAGAGCAGATCCTTATTTGGCTATTAGTCTGAACTTGTGCCTTCTCTCTAAAACTGTGTAAGAACTTCTCCATGGTCAACAGAGGAATCTAGTTTCTGTAAAAGAGAAAAACACACTGCCAGAAGGTCCCTTTGGTGCCCCATCCTGTCCCTTCCCTGCTGCCCCACCCTGTCAATCACACCTGAGAAAATAGTAAAAGAGATTTCTAGCACACATGTACAAGCTCATAACTGATGGCTTTAAGGCAACTCTTCTATGAAAAGTTACAGAGGGAAAGGACACTTCATTATTGAAGTCTCTGTATTGCAGTGGTCTAAAAGAAGGAAGTTTCATGTTAACCAGTGTCAACCCTCTACAACCTGTCACAGATGAGTAATAATCTTGATACCATTTCCCAGATGAATAATCTCCTCAGTAAAAACTGCTAAACATGATCAGTTGCTGTTCAGACAGCTCAGCCGTGATGAGTCAGGATGAAGGAGCACCTCAAGCCTCAGAGAAGCCGGAAACCTGCCAGTGATTAAAGGTAGAAGCCTCCAAAACATAAGAGAAATAAGGCTAAAGCTTGTTTACAAAAGTCTCTATCATTAAGGTCAGACAGACCTCGCAGTGCTTTTTCCTCACATGGTTATATCAACACGTGAAAAAGGCTCGTGCCTCCCCAGTCGACACAGTCACGCCAAACAGCCGCCTGGCGTGAACACAGGTTATGTTGACAGAGGAGGGTGGTTGGCAAGCTGTATCATTTAGAGATGAGGTCTGGTTACACCAACTGTAAGCCCATCTTGTTGACATCGTGGTTTTACCTAAGGCACTCTGCTAACAACACATCTATCCCACAGAAGTGCTGTAGTATGTAGGAAACAATGTAATGCCATGCTGTGCACAATACAGTTTCCCTGCTCTAACAAATCTTCAGAAACATACATCACAAGCATGGATTCATCTCTTTAAAACGGTTAGCTCATTTTTCTGGGATTTAACAGTATTGATCCTTCTCTGTAAGAATCCCATTATTATATCACCTGTATTTTACACTGAAGGTGATGTCTATAATTTTTATGCTGCTTGTGTATTCAAGAAATACGTGACAAGATTATATTACAACACTTCTCTATAGTCACTGGTTTTATTCTAGTGTAGCATGGCCTTACAAATGATTTCTTTAGTCAGGAAAAATCAGTCAGCAAGCAAGTTGCTTAATGTTGTTTACAACACCTTCTTAAGGTCAAAATTAACATACATAATAATCATTTTAAGGAGTGACACTGTGATGCATCAAGCATGAAAGAGGTCAAGAATAAGACCACTAATACTGTCATCTTATCCTTATATATATCCCAATATTCAAAACCATCTAGGTTTCAAGTGGCTCAGTCTCCTTCATGAATTTTTGGGATAGTTTACACATATAAATACACATCAAATGGGTTCCTTCATGGAGTGAATCAGTGCAGAAATATTCTCTGCCTTGCCCTTGTAGGAGCTGGCTTCCTACTACACCGAGTTATCAGGTAGCCCAGGGAAATCAATGTCTGAACTCCGACACTCGGTGCATGAATTTAAGTGGTACAAACATGCCCACCTCCAACAGCCTTTTTCACACAGAAGTTTGCTGAAATTCCCATAGATTACTTTTTCCCACAGCTTAGAGTTGTGTTGACTGAATATGATTTCCTGATTTATTCTTTACAGGTTTCTGTTTTTCATGTGTAAAATTATCCTATTGCCTCTGAATAGTCGCAAGACTATACATCTCCATTACTACCTAACAAAGAACCCTGTTTAATATAACTACATTTTTGTAAGTGGCTTAGGAGAAGTGCACTAGGCTGTTTACAAAGGGCTTACCTACTGTAAGCATGATTAAAATACTTTACCTTAGAAATATTTCAAACTTTTCTATGCATATGCAGACAAAAGAGGCTGAATAACACTATGTCTCAGATTTAATTGCTGGTCCCTGAAGCAACCAATCTATATCACTGTATCAAAGGTGTTATGGTTGTTGATGTTGAGGTTGTGTTGATCAGCTAAACAAACCTTTCAGCTGTTAGATTTGACAGTGACACACATAAAACATCCTCTTTATAACATGTAAACAACATAAGCACATCAGGGAGCAACATACTATGCATTCAACCTTCTTCCAAAGCAAAGCAAGAAGCACACCTAAATTTCTTCTAAAGCTGCATTAAAGGAGCAACTAAGGAGGAATGCCACTTCATGGCATCTCAAAACTTTGAAGCAAAACTGAACTAGTCTTCTCAAAAGAGTTAACAGTGTTTTAGTTGTTTCCCTTACAGTGGATACATTGGTAGGTCAGGAGCTGCAGTTAAGAGTATTTTGGGTAATTTACAGTCAGGTCTCACTACATACCAAAACTGAAAACATCAAATCACACTCAGAAAGGGATAAAGAGGGAGATAATTAATGAACTCTTCCTTGAGCATACAGTCATTCTAAATTATAAACTGTAGGATAAAAGGCCTAGTGATAACTCTATTATGGCAACAAATTATATGCTTTATCTAAATATAGCAGAGACATTGCAAAAAGACACAGTCCTCCCCTGCCCTGCCCTGTTCAGTCAATTTCTATTGCACACATTTACACACTTATTTCAGCCACTGAAGTGCTCACAGATGTATGTGAGATGGAGCTGAAATTTCAGCCACAGATGTATGTGAGATAGAACCCATTCCACCAATTCAAAGCTCGCAGAGTCATGCAAAACACAACTGTATTTAATGGGGAAAATTTGAGAGTGTGACGTACCTGCCAGAAATACTTCTGAAACTTTGTCATGCCTTTTAAAGAGCTATTACAAACCCATGTCAAACAGATCGGCATGGTAATACTTTTTCTGATTTTTTTTTAACTAACATTGTTTTAAAAATTTAAAACTTAAAAGTTTTAAGCTGACACAGACTACAAAAGTGGTTTGTACATACAACATTCTGTCACTAAGGTGTAAGCTGGGTGTGCTGTAGGAAACTCAAGATATAAGTGCTCCTAAGTGGAGACAGGTACATTTGGAAAAATGTGCAAATTTTCTAGTCATTGATCAGAATTGAAGGCAAGATACACAACTGAGATCTATTTCCTTGTTACTTAGTCTAGTTTGTTTTTTTCATTCAGAGTTTGATTTCTGCAAGGACATGCCAAAATCACAAAACCAGACTCTCAAGGTATGTGAGTCAGATGAACACCGAGGTGTTGTTTTTTATAACTGTCTGCTATGCCAAACCAATGCATGTTCCCTCTGATGTAAAACAGAAACATTAGTATAAATCCTGAAGTTATACAGAATTGTGTCAATGTATATTCAACTGAGGTCAAAGAAAAGGTGTGCTGATTATCTACAAACTTCTCATGCAGTGGTCAGCAGTACAGTAAAATGGTAATTATTCATTATAATGGTAGTATTAATTAATTCCTCCAATTAACCCTTGATCCCTCTGAATTAAGGTTAATAACACTAGTGCATGTGATACCAAAGGACTGATCTCAGTCTGGGAAAATCTTTCCTACTGAATTGTGAGCAACCAGATAATTTTTGCCTGCCAGGGCAAAAATAAAAATAAAAAAACCCCATGTAATAAAATACCAACTAGATTAATATTATTGCCACTTTTTTACCAATATTATTTTTCATGTTTACCTTTCTTGCATCTCGTATCATCTTCCGAACAGTTTCCTTTATGGTATAAGGCTGTGCTCGTGGTGGATGAAAAAGCAGATCAATATTTGTGCCACCAGAAATTCCAGGCATCAGATAGGGCCAACCTAAGTCAAGATTTGGAGCTTCCACATCTGATTCAATGGGCCAGTAGGTTCCCGAGGAAGAGGTGTCATCAATAGCATGGTTAGAGGAATAAATTGTGTTTTGGGGAAGTTTGTGAACATTGTTCAAAATATAATCAATTTCCTCATCTGCTAGGAACTCTGAGCATCTCTCTTTGGAAAGAAATTCTTTGTAGGCTTCTAAACCTCCTTCAATCAGAGCATCAATAGCTATTCGGTACCATTCCTTGTAATGAGGTTCAATATAGTTGTCTGATCTGCATTCATCATGTAAGGAGGACAGCAAAGATGAAGTTTCCATTTTCACATGTATTTTCTATAAAGTCTTTTAAGAGTCCATTCATGAGCAGATGAAATGTATCTGCAAAGAGAAAATAAATAAGAAAACAATGAAAATATTTCTAGATAACTATGACCCACACACAGTTATTAACTCAAGTACTCTTCTGGCAAAGTTGCTCTAAGTATTTCTAGCATTTTCCAATAATTTAAAAATATTTTGAAAAGGCTCAGGGACTACTACTGCCAAAAATTAAATATTAAAGAGATAAATAAATATTAAATAGATAGATAATATTATATTAAAGAGCTAGATAAAGAGCTTTTACATAAAGTAAACTAAGCACATAAATTTAGTGCTTTTAGGAAGTTGATATTACAAGCTATGTCAAAGCTTATAGTACACTGAACATCCATACCAGTAACACCAATACATACCCAATGCATGTTCTAATAAACTGTCACAGGCTGTGTTTCAAAACCCCCTCTGCAACAACTGAGTACAAAGAAACACTTTCCAAAGAAACACTGTCCAAAGAAACACTTCAGAAAGCAATTAAATTTCCGACTTTTTGAAACATTACTGTCTCTGCAATGCATCGCTTTCCTTTGGCTTCTTTGAAACCACAGTCATTCAGGTACTTCTCCTTATCTACCTGTTCTCCCATGCTGATCTAACCCATTTGTTGCTCCCAAGCAGGACCAGCCTACCTCATTTCAGTGAGTTATGAGGAACTCCAGAAAGATTTATCCTCCCACATCTGGGATCAAACTCTGAATCAGCAATTTGATGTCTAGTTTCCACCCTGCTCACTCCTTCTGCCAAAAGGAGCGGCTGCTTTAATCTTCTTTTTTTTTTTTTAACATTAATAATAAGTTGTTTACTGCTGATGTTTTATAAATTCATTCTTCTATTTTTTTATTTCATTTAGCAAGGTCTGAGAGGGTTTCTTTGTGCTGCACATTGGAGATTTAAGAGAGAGAACAAATACTCCATGTTTCTTCCTTCACATTTCTGCAACCCTCAGTAACTCACCAAAAAAAGGGGGGGTGGGGGGTGGGGAAGGGTGTTTCATGACAGCAGCATCAGCACAGTCATGTAAAACAGAGAGCTGGTAGCACATCTTCCAGGGCTAGGGCATGAAGCTTAAGAGAAAGACTGCAGATGTAGGAAGAACATCCAATGAAGGCAGAATAGTTAAAAAAGCTTGATAGCTTGAAAGTTAACGTTGGGCTTCCCTACAAGCCTAATTAATAGTATAGCAGTATAATAGCAAATAGTCATATGGAGTTCTGATTTCATTTACTGGTATATAAATGTAACTTAATTCCCTCTTCCCATCAAGACCTTCCAGATATTTTTGCAAACAGTGGAATTGCTTTCCACTGTCTGTTGGGAATAGTTTAAATCTAGCCGAAAGGAAATGCAAATTAGCTATATTAACTTAAAGGAATAAAAATTTAAATCTCCATATCTACTGATAGTTCAAAAACCAATTAAATGTTCAATTAAACCAAGATTTATAAGGAACTTGGAAAGTCTGGCGTTCAAAAAAGACCAAGAAATAAAAATCCAGATCTGAAGCTGGCATCAGCATGTCATATGGAATAATTCCATTTGAATCCTGTCTCTCAGCCAAGTAGCAGGGCAGATCTTCCCAGATAGGATTGCTTTCGAGCCTGGGGGAAAGGAGTGTTCCTGGCTGCTTCAAGAGTAGCTCTTTGTGGTGAACTGGAAAGCAGAACACGAAAGGGATCTTACTGCTCTCCCCCAAACTAAGAACTACATGTATGTCTCTGACAGCTACTCAGGGCTTCATTCTACACTGTTTTCACAAGAAGAAATGAATGTTATAAAACAGGAGTGATACCATTTCCCTTCTCACAGATGCAGAGACAGCCTGTGGCAGAAGGTGACGGAGAACTAAGCACACAGTACAGGCAAGACAGATTCAAAGATTAAACTCTTAACATACTCTAAAATTAAAACACTCACATCAGGACTGGCCCAATCATCTGGACTGGGTTTTCAAGACATTTTAGATACAGAATGAAGAACAACCAAGAGTACAAAATGCAGGTACTCAGCTGAGTTGTTCTCCAGAGTCTGAACAGTAATACAGGTGACTTCACTGAGATTCCAACACACCCCTCTTTTAGGGCCCTCCAGGACAAATCATTCTCTAGTCACTGCAGTAATACAGTCAGTCTTAAAAGTCAGTCTTATTACAACACGTAAGAATAAACACGATTTTACAAAGGCAAGTGAAAGATATTTCAAAAATTCTCACTACTTTGGAATGGATATACTTCTAAAATAGAAATTTTTCCACTGACTACATATATACAGTTGTGAAATATGTGTTTATTTCAAAAGCCTGTCTGAATTGATTTTTTCTTCTTCTCATTCTGTCCTTTGAAAATAGCCTAAGGGAATAGGACTATAGTTAATATGTAACATGGTGCAATATTGAATATTGAATGTTATGAACAAATAAAAAGTAAAAAAAGTATTACATATGTGTTCTGCCTCACATGCATTTATTTGGTTTGGTTCTTTCATTTGTTTTTCACAATAGTATAGTATATTGCTTGACTTTTCATTGAACACAATGAATTAATTAAGTGTGGAATAGGTCAAGTAAAGCAACTTATGCTCAGACTTATGCTGAAAGCAGGGTATAAATATAAGTAACCGTGAAAAGGTGAGACTTCTGGTGCAACATCTTCCAAACAAGAACAGTAATTTTACAGTGAACGTCTTTGAAGTTGATGTCTGATTAACAAGTGCTGTTTACAAAAGAAGCCTAAAGCAGCGCACATTAATATAAGAAAGTAAATGTAAAATTTGCCAGCATGGAAATAAATCACACAACACTTGAGACAAATGAAAAAATTTTAATCCTGGTATTTGAAATTAAGGACATCAGCATGAGATACATTCATATGAAACAAAAGAGAACTCCCAAATTAAAACAGTGGCTCTGGGTGTACTTGACAAAAGCTCTAGATGTCTTTAGAGACATATTTTTCTCCTTAGCAGGTAAGAGTTACTGTGAAGAAACTGAACCCTTGAAAGCATCTAATTCTGCATAGAACAGTAGAGGTTTGGATAAAATTCTTAATAACTTTTTGATGTCTTCTTCAACCATGTACTGTGATTTCCTCGTAATAAACTTGATTCTTCAAAGGTCCTCCTCAGGTCAACAATTACACTAGCAAGGTTGTGCAGAATGAGGCCCATCTCTGGAGGCTTACAGATCTTTATCACACTTTATGTATATGATCCCAAACTTTACCAGCACCAGGAAAGTTGTTCATCCTCTGAGAAACAACCTTGTCTGTTAATCCCAGCCCAGCATATCAACCATCTTCTCTACCTGAACACAGGGATCAGTCACTTAAAACTTTTTTAGTAAGTGCTATTAATGGCCTTGAATTTAATTTAAACTCAAATGGAGCCGATAAAACTGGATCTTCTGCTGAAGATCACAAATTCTGAATCCTGTATTGATGTGATCGTCTTGCCCTTCTATTAACATGCTCAGACGTTTCAAATGCCATTACCAGGAACACAGCAAGAAAATACCTTTTTCTATGAGAAAGAAGTAACTATGCTTTTATATAGAAAGATTTGGAGAATATCCCAGACTTCAAAATTGTAGCAGATGACAAATGTCCACTAAAGAAAATTATGCAACATTCTACAGGGGTTCCAGACTAGTACTAGAGACAAGGAGCTTCCCTGCCATACTAATATTCACAGGATCTGAAAAATTTCCTATTCAGCAACTTTAGGGAGCAACTCGAACCTCAGGCTTGTACAGCCGGTCCTTGGCAAGGGCATGGCCAAGATGCTTTCCTCAGGATGTCCTTATCACTTTTCCAATGGAAATGTGATTACTTTGACAGTTTCTGCATAAAGTCGCAATCTTGCCAGGAAATTTAAACCTCGGGAACAGCTTGTTGCAAGCTGTTGCATACTCTCAGGTAAGGTTTTTGGGGCATCCACCTGAGCATCTCTGGCCCACGGCTCGGCCAAGGAGCCTCCTCACAGCTTAAGGGCCTGGCATGACCAATCTCTAACAGAACAAACAGGCGTTTTATGACACCTGCCTTTCACCAACCTTTCTATTAAAGAATTGTATCAAGAATAAATAATAATTACCTTACATTAAGCAGTGACAGGCAATTATTTAATTATTAATGAAATTACATTTTCTGTGAATACAAAGAACATCAATTCCAAGTGAAAAACAACACCGCAAGCGTTCCTGCTGTTTTCCTTCTTTCCTCTTTCGCTTTCTCTTGTCTGTTCGTTTTGCGGCGGGCTTTTTTTTTTTTTTTTTTGGGGGGGGGGGGGGGGGTGCGGCTTCGTTCAACCCGAAAGTTAACTTTCCAGGCAGAACAAGGGCAGCGGGCGCTCCGCGGGACGACACCGCGCGTGTGGCGCCCCCGGCCCGGCGGCGCGGGGCCCTCTTGCGCAGGGCGGCCCCGGGAGGGAGCGCGGCGTGGGAGCCGCGGGAGGCGCGCCCGGGGGCCGCCCGTACCGCACCGCACCGCCCGGCCCCGCCGCCGCCGCGCTCCGCCGCCCGCGCGCCCCCGTTCGAACGCCCCGCGGCGCCGAGGGGATGTTGGCGGGACGGGGACCTGCCCTGCCTTGCCCTGCCCCTCTCCCGTCCCTTCCCGGGGGAGACTGAGGTGGAGACCACTTACTGCGCCGGTGCCCCGCGTGGGGTCTCGCCTCCGGAGCGGCGGGGCGGCTCGACCCGGCTGCTGCGAGCGCGGCGGCGGCGAGTCAGGGCGGCGCAGCGCTCATCGCAGGTACTTCCCGTCGCTCTCAGGCGCGGTGGGTGTGGAAACCAGTTACAACATGTCAGGACGGTGTCGCACCAAACCCGCCGCCGCGGGAGCGGGGCGAGGACTTGTCTGAACTGGGGAAGCCCGGCCCTCTCTCGCCGGGCGAAGGGCAGCGCCTTCCCCAGGCCCCCCGCCCGGCCCATCCTGCGCTGCCCTGCCCTGCCCTGCCCGCCGGCCCGGCCCGGCCGGCAGCCGCCGGAGCCCGCGGGGCAGGGGCGACCCGAGCCGAGGCAGCGGCTGCCCCGCGGCGGGCCCGGCAGCGGGGTGTGCTGGCAGATTAAACTCAAAGTAAACGTTGGGTTCAAGAAAAATAAACCCGTCAGCCTCAAGTCACGGTTTCCAGGTTAACTCCGGTGGAGCAAGTCGCGGCGAGGGAGCGATACCCGTTTGAGACCTTCAAGTCGGATGTATGGACAAGCCCCTTTTCCATAGCTCAGTTGCTTTGAAAAGGCTCTTCTTTTGCTCTTGATGTCTCGAGTGAGAGACACAGGTTGAGCCCCCCCACCTCATCCTGGCAGCAATTCACCTGAGCCTTCCTGCTTCATTCTTCTCTCCAGCAGCAGGCAGGGCAATGCACGTGTTGAAACTTCGGAGAGTCCTCTCTGAAAGGCTCTTTGAAAACGCCACCTCTTCAGCAGGATCTTGCAACCACCAACAGATCAGCACTGAGGGGCTTTTTTAATTTTACACTTTTTGTAGACTTTGTCCAGATCATACTCTGGTGCTTGACCACAGGCAGCTCTTTTTTTCAGGCATTTAAGACAATGCAGTATAACCCTGACAGGCTTTATTAGCAATAACTCATCCAGTCTGGCTTTAAGCACCAACTCATTTTCCTAACCTATACTGCTTAATAGTAAGTGTGGATGTATCCTATGCTGTGACATCTTGATGATGGTTTCTGAGAAGGAAACAGTAAAAATATGCAATATCTGCATGGCAATATTTGTATATTCGTATGTATATAAGTGTATAAGACTGGCCATCAAGGAGTGTTTGTTTCCTGTGCAGTTAATTCAGGTAGTGGAATGCACAAGAGGAAATAGCTGGTGTTAATATGCTCATGGACTACCCTTTACAGACAAAGGAGCATCTGGATTAAATTATTAGACTCTTCTCACACTCAAAAAAAAAGAATTTCCCTGGTTTTGATGGAAAAAAAAAAGGGGGTGAAGCCACTTTTAAAACAAAAATTTAAAATGTACACAGAACTTTATGGTTACTATACAGCACTTTTTATCCCATGAAAATACGTAGTCAGGAAAGAGGACCTTGTTCTGTGGTTATCCGTAAGGATAAAATCTATATTTTTTAAAGAGCAGATCTGATCTATTTTCTAAAATTATTTATGAAAGGGTAGGAAGGTAGATGAATGGTTACAAAACTTCTTTTGACCTTGACTTAATTTGGTTCCACTTTTATTACACAAAATTTACAAGCCCTTGTCTTCTAGAAAAGTTAAGTGGTTGAGTACAGGCTTAGCATGAACAAAAAGCTGTAATGACATCAATCATAGATTTCTAAATAAGAAAATCTGCAAAAAGGAAAGTATCTAGGTTTTTTTGCCACACTACTATCTGTACAAGAAAAGGTTTTTTCCCGCTCCCTTACAATTTATCAATTGAAGCCCTCCAGTAGCTATACTAGACCAGACAGTTCATAAAACCTAACTTGGGTAATGTATTTTGGGAACTGTTAGCTGTCAAAATAAAGAATGTTTTAACCTAGCAGGTAGCAAACTTCTGTGTCCTGCAGCCACAGGCATCAGTGGAAGCAGACGGTATGAGCAAGCTTAATGAGCAGTAAGACAAATTCTAAACAACAGGTATAAAACATTATTGTAAAAGTATGAGGCAGGAGAATGTGCTTCAGTATCCTTACTCCCAGAGCTGTGGAACTGCAGCAGTATGAGGGGAAGGGACTGCAGAAATTGGGAAGCCCTCATTCACCTAAACAGCCTTTCCTTTTGCCATAGAAAATGTAGCATTGGGCAGGATCAGTTGAAGCATCCTATTGTTTGGAATTGTTTTACTGTAATCCAGCTGATTCATAAAGCATCAAAACTACAGAAGTTCTTAGACATAGCTTGTTCATAAACTACATGAGAGAAAAGGATCAACTTAATATGTTTGATGCCACCATCTTAGAAGGATTGTCTTAAGTGACCTGGGTACTAGGGTACCCTGATGGATGATCATCCCTGCCACTCCCGTCCATTTGCAGTTCTGAAACTTTTTTTTGTATTGACAGATCATTATGCCCTATAACAAGTAAATCTAGCTGATTTCAAGCAGAAGATAAAATATTATTAGCACATATATGCAATGGCACCAGTCCAAAAGTTTATTGTAGGGATGATTATTAAGGATAAATACTTATATGAATTATATTTATATTCCTACTCTATGCTTCATAAGATTTCATTTAGATTTACTAAAGGGAACATTGATTTGGAAGCAGTGGATGTTTATACATTTCATGATACCTGTGAGTTGAACTTTTATTAGATTTTAACAGATGAAGAAATAATATAGTCCTGAAGAGTCATGCTATTTACAAATCAATGGCCATCTAATCTAAAGCATAAGCACAGAGACTTCACACACTAATCTTAAAATTAGAGGAAATGTGCTTTTACAGATATGAATATAAAAGCAGCTGCACTGCATTTATAACAAAGCATGATGGGTAGTGATACAAAATCCACACCTTTCATAAAGTAGCAGAGAGAAAAATGAGACAGAGAACTACAAATTAATATGAAAAAGCAGGCATCCTACTCTCAGTATGTCTTTTTCAAATTAAATAACCATAATCTACTCTAATAACTCTATACCTCTATTTTGTATCATATTCTTAAATTAAGAATACATTAATTTGGTCCTTATAATATTAAGGAAATACTTGGCAATGTCCAATCACTGTCTAGTTTGCAAGAAAAAGCCAGTAGTCAAAATACAAAGTATTAAAGCCAAGGTCTTTTACTGAGAGCATTCCAACCATGTATTGGGGCTATATACTATATGGTAGATTTTTATTATAGGTCAGGTCCTGTGTTAAAGGCTTGTACAAGCCTTCTGAAATTACTTCAAGAAGTTCAATAGTATGAAGAGAATCTTTGTTTCCTTTGAGAAATTTTGGTAAGAGATGAATGAAGTTATGCAAAGTACATTATTTTTGAGATACAAGTAAATAAACAAAAATCCACCAGTCCTTATTTTCTACCCATAGCATAAGCAGCTGAAAGGGTAAAAGAGCAGAGTGAGAGGGATGAGCAAAGGTGAAGAAGAGTTGCCATCTGAGGAAGAGTCACACAGCCTGGGACTCTTCAGACTGGAATGGATTTGGTGGTTGAGGTCTCCTGGTGTGGTTCATTACATGATGTGTAGCTCCAGTGTACAAAAGGCCTGAAACAGAGAAGGAAACTCCTCTGAGGTCAGCTTTAGTATGAAGCCAATATCTCTGTCTCAGGCAGTTCCCAGACAAGCTCTAAACTGATGGAGATTGACAAAGTATTCTTGCTCCTATACTTCTTTCCTCTCACTTTCCTCTTTGCCCCTAGTCTGCATGTCATTAAAGGGCAGATACAGGGGTACACAGACCTTTGTTCTAAATTCATACAGCTGTTCTTATATTCCTTCAGAGCATGCTAAAGCAAATGTATAAAGAAATTGCAGAAACACAGATTTCTTAGCTGGGATTAGCTTCCTTCTCTATGGATCAGAGAGGTAGCTCTTCTTGGTCTTCTTAAAGGCTTAAAATATCGGTGTGTGCCATTAAATATGATTCCACCCCTTGGGGAAGGGGACTGCACAGTGGGCAGTAGGTTTCTCTGATATTTTATGGCTTCTGAGATTTTAAGTGTCCTTGTTATTCAGTGTCCTTGAAATTTTTCTGCCCAGGTGCCCAGGTGCAAATATTGTTTTATCTTTCAAGACACATACTTCAGGATGATTCTTGTAATTATTTTTTCTGTGCTCATTTGCCCTTACTTTAACATCCACCTTTGACTTTGGAAATAGTACTCCTTGTACTATTACCACTACAAGCAGGCAAATTTTGACAGAAAAATAAAGCAAAAAATTAAATGCATCTTATTTTTCATTTGATTGGAACACTTTCTTGTTTCTTGCTCTCCACTTGCTCACTTTGCCAGTGAACTTTCTGGGGTGTCTTCTGTACTGCTAGCCTGTTCTCCTCATCAGATAAAAACAAGGGATAGTACACTGCCAGAGTTTGAAATCTTAACCATATATTTTGTGATCCAGATTCAGGGCTTAAGGGTTTAGAGGTTAGGGATGAATGAACTTGTGTTTTCAAGTCAGACATACTTTAGGGTAATGTGAAAAAGAAAGTCGCATACTAATTCAGTAAAATGTAAACTTACAGTAACTTTTTAAAGTATATACATTTAATATTATAGAAACTACTATATACAAATTCACATCGTATATAAGAATCAAATTATTAAACACAGCCATACACCAGTTGGTCCAAGATTTTGAGTACATGGAAGTCCAGTTTGCTGCTGTAAAGGAAAATGTCTTTTACTGTTTAAGCTGTTTCTCCTCATTACAGATTCCATGAGTCTCCATCCCCATGTAGGAAGGCAGAATGCATGCCCTTATGGGATGGCGAGTTGTCTGCTGTTGATCTTAATGATCTGCAGATCCAGATCTTGCATTAGGCCATCACCAAAACCCCAAAACAAGTACCACGGGTTCATAGAATCATGAAATATTAAGGTGTTGAAATGGTCCTTAAAGATCTAGCCCAAAGCCCTCTGCCGTGGGCGGGGACACCTCTCACTAGACCAGGTTGCTCAAAGCCTTGTCCAGCCTGGCCTTGGACACTGGCAGGGATGAGACATCCACAACCTCCCTGGGCAACTTGTTTCAGTGTCCTGCCTACTACACAGTAAAGGATTTCTTCATAACACCTAACTTAGATTTCCATTCTTTCAATTTGTATCTCCTTGTTCTCTCTACAGTTCCTTACAGAGTTTGTCTCCAGCTTCCCTGTAGGCCCCTTCAGATACTGAAGGTTGTTGTGAGGTCTCCACAAAATCTTCTCTTCTCCAGGCTGAACAGCCCCAACCTTCTCAGCCTATCTTCATAGTGAAGTTACTCCAGTACTCATCAACTTCCTGGCCCTTGTCTGGACTTGTTCCCACAGTTCTATATCCATTTTATGCTGGGGACACAAAACTGGATGCAGCACTCTTGGTGGGGTCTCACAAGAGTGGAGTAGAGGTGTAGAATCACCCTGCTGGCCATGCTGCTTTGAATGCAGCCCAGGGCACACTTGGCTTTCTGGGCTGTGAGCACTCACCACCACCTTGTGTTGAGTTTTCATCAGCCATCACCCCCCAGTCCTTCTCCACAGGGCTGCTCTCAATCCCTTCTCTGCCCAGCCTCTAGTGGTGCCTAGGATTGCCATTACCCAGGTGTAGGCATTTCTCTGGGTTGAACTTCATGGACTATGCATTGGCCCATGTCTCAAGATTCTCAAGGTCCCTCTGGATGACATCCCCTCCCTTCATGTAGACTCTTGCTACTTAGCCATAAGGATCTTTGAGTCAAAAGGAGAATTCACAGCTCACAGGATCCTTCTAACTGAGAAAAAAGGTGAGTCCTGTATATAAATTAATGGAAAGAGAAAAATGAGATGGGGCCAGAGGGAACAAATCATTGTTGTGTTTGCACATGGTTTATTTTCAAAGCTGTAACCACTGTGGCAGTGGGTTGCCACTTACAAGGACCCAATTTTGGCCTAGTATTTACCTCTCTGCCTGGAGGTGAGGTTGACAAAAGGATGAAAGGTCTTTGTCTCCTTCCAATCCCAGAAGTGCCTGAAGCTAGTTTTCCTAGAGCTGGTTACTTGGAGTCTTCAGTGTTACCCTAGTGTTTGCTTGGGTGCTTGTGGTCCTCATGAACTTTATATTCCCAGGCCCATCTTTCTTGTAAACCTTTTCTTATTCTAAATCTTGGGGAGGAATAAAGGTCTCATAGTGCCCTTGGGAGTCCTCTGGTCATCAAAAGTAATACTGGCAGAAGTAGAAGAGAAAGATTAACCAGGGAATAGACCAGCCTTTACCAAGTAATAAAATCACACTGAAGTCTCAACAGTAAAGGAAATTATGTTAATGTTCTGAAGTATCAACATCATAAGTCTGAATGCAGCTATTACAAATGGCAGATGTACTCTTTCCTGGATAGATTCCCAAACTGCCAATGAAGTTACAGCCAAGGAAGTTATTACCAATGACATAAATGGCAAACAAGTGCCAGAAATATTCCGTCTTCAAGTACAAGGTTTTCTTAAGTGTCCGCATACTTGTCCAGAAAACAAAAATGCACTATGATTAGGGGAGGTTTATTGGCTGAATGGCACACAGCAAATGCTGAAATTCACTTATGAGCATTATGAGCTCAGAAAATGTTTTCCCATTAATTTGGTGCTTTATAATCAGTGTGAAATTGTTAATTTACATGTACAATTAATGAAACAAATATAATTTATTCTACATTTATGAAGGTACCCTCAGAATTAATGTATTAGTGTAGTGGTGACCATCATAAACTAAGAATATCTATGATTCAGATTTTTAATAGTTAAATCTTTCATCAAATTATCTAATGCTGTTGTGGAAAGCAGACAAG
This sequence comes from Taeniopygia guttata, assembly GCF_048771995.1. Lineage (NCBI taxonomy): Eukaryota > Metazoa > Chordata > Aves > Passeriformes > Estrildidae > Taeniopygia > Taeniopygia guttata. The sequence goes on along the minus strand of NC_133027.1, from coordinate 25,778,982 downwards.
CTTATGGTCACTGACACTTCTCCAAACCTGGGATAGATACAGTAAACTTCAAATACAAATATCCAGAAGAGAAACAATATACAAGTACAGGAGTATCTATACTAGATCCATCTAATTCAACATCATGTCTTTGACAGTAATTGGTTTGAACAAAGTATTCGGGTAAGTTTGTGGTCTTCCATCTTCATCTCTTAGTTCTTTCAGAGGCATATGAGAGTTGTGGATGATGGATCATCATGATGGATTGTCATCCCCAAAGCTTGCTGAAAACCCAAACATATCTGAATTCCCAGGTAGATAAAATGCAGAGACTCTTGTTTCAATCTATTTCTTGCTGTGAGGTTGTGGGAGGAAGGGGATATATTGTAATGGCACTTCGGCAGTGCTCTCTGTGACAATGAGACACCAAGATGCAAGAATCACAGGTTGCAGCAAGAGAAATTCTAATTGGGCACCGGAAAATTCTTCACTGTGGGGGTGGTTAAGCACTGGGATGTGCTTCCCGCACAGCATTTGGGATCCACCTCTTTGGAGATTTTCAAAACATGACTCAACAAGTCCTTGAATATCCTCATTTAATTTTTCATTTAAACTGACTCGAAGCAGAGGGTGAACTAGAAAACATCCAGAAACCCTTTCCAACCTAATTGTTCTGTCATACTGTGATTCTGTCATTCTGTAACAGCTGCCATTCTGACAGAAGTTATTCCATCCTTATAATGGTAAAAATCTTACAAGAGTTTTTTTAAATGTAATATTTCTTTATGCAACTCTATTGTGCGTTATATTATAATCCTCAGTCTTTAACTGAAATTACCTGATGATACTAAAAATTTTTGGTTTAAAAGTTTAACAGTTTAACAATTTTACATTCAAAACACTTAAGAGCACTGCAGAAGTTAGTTCTAGTAAACTGAGGAGGTTTGCCATTTCATGGGAGAATCAACTCAGAAACAGTGAGAAATAATAGCTTGAGGTTATGAAATAATGTTATTATCTGATCATGTCTAGAGATTTTATCAATAATGGAATGGCTAACTTCTCTGATATTTAAATTGGCCTTGGAATTAAAACAGCAAGATCAATGGAGACTGTTCACTCCTAACACTGGAATCTTCAGCTAGCTGTTAATGTCCTTAAGGTCTGTCTTGAAATCCTGAAACGGATGTAATATATAATATTTCTAAACACCAGCTTAGTTCTGGAACCATAATTGGGTCATGGCTGTGTGTGTTCCTTATAGCAGTATACAGAGATATCACTTACAAAACTTTAAGCAAAACAAATACTGTCAGATTTTACTGGTAATTGGTGAACTATCTGACATCACAGAGAAGCTCTATGTGAAATTTTTATGAACAAACAAAATGAAAAGTTTTTGTACTTTATCAATAATATTGATATGGCTGCAAGAGATTGTGTTTCAGTGCTTAGAACAATGCTTTGAGTTGTCTATGATATGTGATTGTTAATCTGAAATAATCAGGTCCTTGAACAGTATCTTGGACAAAACATACTCATAAATCCAAATGTTTGTGGATTCTTTCCATTCCCTTCAGCTACCTGAAATGGAAAACCTGTGTGATGAAGGCCTAGAGGTGGGTTTGAGTTATCATATGTTTTCCAAATATGAGATGTCATGTGCTTACAATTCATTTAGATTAAACAAATACATTAACATTTAAGTGGCAATCTAATCTGACTTGTACTGAGTTAGTAAATGAATAAAGGTAGTTCAACTAAGGGCAAAAAATACATAGACTAAAGAGTAATTGAGTAAAAAGGGCTGGGTTATGAACATGGAAATTGGCAGTTGCCCTCGCCAAGAATTGAATTTGTTTTAAAATTTAGTCATTTATACAGGAAAAAAAAGAAAGATAGAAAATATCTTAAATTCAGTCTTGCTGAACTATAAATGTATGGCAAGCTAGAATGAGGCAGACTATCATAAAAATGTTAGCCACCATAAAACCTTATTTGCATCTTCACATCTAACTCATAAGTGTGATCAACTCCTAAAAGCTTTGAATTCCTCCTCTCACATTCCACATGATCAGATCAAAAGGTTCTCAGGTTCGCTCTGACCCTCTCAACTATGTTTCAGACATTTCAGTTTTTATTTACTGTGATTTACAGTGAAATAATAAAAAATCTTCCCAATTCAACTTGCTTCATGAAGTCAGCTTTGGTTCAGGCTCTTAACAAGCAGCTCGCATCTCGACAGACACATGAGCAGAGCTTATCAGAGGAGGCTGGTGCACGGGCTGCAGTGAGTAAGGAAGGCTTCCGGTGACCTCAGGAGCGTGAAGGGCTGGTGACCTACAGCATGAACCAGAATGCAACATATCCACACCCACAGGAAGAGCAGCAAATGCAAGGTCGTGTCCAGTTGTTATTATGCATATCCTAGTAGTAGGAAGCAATAAAAGAACAGTGGAGCTGGAAGACAAGTAAACAATAGCACTTAGATCTTGATCAATAATCTCTAAACTGGCATTTACATTAGGCATTAATTGCTTATTATTCATAGTAGAAGTAGTTTTTTTTGTGAAGAAGGGTTGTAAGGACTCATGGTCTGCTTGGGAAACTACTGCCCGTGTCAGAAGTAACACAGAATGAGAGACAAAAGGATTAGTGAGAAATACTAATACAAGTAATTGAGATGTGATAAGAATAGAAGTATTCCTTAAGGGCTAGTTCATAGGCAAATAATTTAATAGCATCCTCTGTTGTCTCACTTACCCCTTACTGAATGTGTACATACATACTGTTTTAATATACCTTCTCAGCAATGTAGTTTTCGCTGTCAGAGTTTTGCTCATTTTCCTTGTCATCGTGCAGTTTCCCAGTAAAACCTGCTATTCCTGAAAAAAAAAAAAAATCATTCTCCTTTTTTCTGTGGGTTTGTTCGTTACTATTGCAAAATGTTCCTCCATAGCCTAATAAAGTGCAAAAGTAGCTCTGTAGAACATCTGTAAGTTTTGATTTAATTTCATTTCATATTGGGCATCACAGAAAGCCAGATACAACAAACAATGTATAATAATCAAGAATATTTGTGGTAAAAAGTGCCTGAGTGCCTATGAGTTTGACTGAATTGTTCTTACTTCACTACCAGGTAGAAAATAGCTCGGTGGAGATGATCATGTTGTCGGCAGACACATAGGAGCCACACTATTCATGGAAGACACTTTGAGAGGTTTCTGAAGATGCCTGGCAGTAAGGGTGATCCTAGCTTTGAGAATGGAAATATGAAGATAGGGAGAAAGGAGATTTGTACAAAATTTAATTCTGTGTAGTGTAAAATTAAAGTTCTAGTTCAGTGTTATTAGTCAAAACGGCAACCGAAAACTATTTTGATAGTGCATTCTGTTTTGATAGTAATTCATGTATTAACCAGGATGCTGAGAAATGTGGGTGAGTGACTGGCAACTTTGAGAAGAGTTATCACAGTGGAACTGAGCAGATTACTCCAGTGAATTTATGGCATCACAATAAATGGAAATACAGATGAAAATACAAATACTCCACATGGAGCGGAAAATATCCAGACAGCAAATGTAACACAAAAATGAGGTATGTAGCATATTTATTGAAAATGAAGGATTAAAAAGAAAATTAGGTGGAAGTGATATTTTATTTAATAAGAAAAGGTAAATAATTTATGCATTGAACTAAATACATTTGTCCAAAATATGGTGGTGCTCATATTTGGAATATAGCTCTTGTTCAAGTTAAGATTAGTTATTAACAGGAGAAATAAAAATGTGAATGCAGGAAAGATTGTCATGAATTAAGATCAGTATTTTTCTTTATTTGGCTATTTATTGTGTATTTACATTGGACAAGTTTATATTTCAGATATTATACCCAGATTGTGTTGGAATGTCTGATGTTAAATGACTTTTAGTGCTGGTGAACTTACTTAAGTCTGAATTCATATGTACTACAGTTTGCATTTAACATTCTTAAACAAAAAGTATGTTCCAATCAGTACAGATCAAATACCTTATCCTTCATCATTTCCTCCATCACCCCACAAAGGTTTGGGTAAGCCACGCCAATGGTTCATGAAACAGCAGATACAGTCCCATCTGTTCCTTTTTCTCCAGAAGGAGAGTTGTTTACATTTTATACTGCTTGTTTTTGTAGGATTCTGCAGGAAGAGTTGAGAATTGAAAAAATAGGCAAACAAATAAAGCTAACAAACAAATACCTGGTATGTCTTAACAGGAAAATTTAAGACTGAAGAAACATGCACTGCATCTGAAATGCAAATTGCTTAACACACAATGGTTATTATTTTCTCTCAAAAAGAATTTTACACTTCCTAGAGTGACCTACAAAAAATTCCTTCTCTTGGAGACTCACTTTACTCTTAGGCAGAAAGCTGGACTGCTGTACACATAGATTCATAAGAGCATTGTATTGAACAACAAATCTCATTTACAGCTTTTTGATACTAGTTGGATATTTTTTGAATAAAAGGAGTTTTTTCAATAAAGTCAGAATTCAATATTTCCATTGATTTAATTGATTCTACCCGCTTCATGCATTATATAATGAACTGCAAAACTTCCTGATAAGATTTCAGCGACAATAATGAAAGTAGTAAATTATTTTATAATGATAGAAAAATGCTTACAAAATCAGAAATACATACGGTAAATTAAAAAGACAATCAAAATAATTTTGTTGACATTGTGTGAAAAACAGAACTTTCAATCTTTTGTAATTAAAATAAAGATGTCTACAGGGATAAACTGTATCAAAACCGTGATTGGAGAGTGAGGTGCTTTAAATATGGGGAATGTAAAAAAAATAGGCTTCCTGTGCAAATTTCAATCTGCTCTTTTTATGTACAAACGTTATCAGATAGCTTTTAATTACATGATTGTATCAGTATTGTTTCTTCATATTTGGAAATTCTGCCTTATTCAGTAAAGGGGTAGTTATTCCTTATTCTTCTTCCTCCAGTATTTGATATCAGATCTTACTCAACATCCAACAGGCAGATCCTGCATCAAATTCAAAATTATCTAATATCTTCATGGATGATTGTACTATGCTCTTGCCATGGCATGTAAGTGCTTCATAAAATTACTTAATCTATGGTTCCCTACCAAATTAAGTGCCACTATTACACTCATTTTATAACTGAGAAATTGAGACACATAAAGATTAAGGTCAGAATTGTCAAAAACATTCCCTAATTTTGGATGCTGAACATGAGATGTTTCGTGCTTCATTTTAAAAGCACAATATACTTTTATCTTTTTATCTTCAAAGCACAGCATTCATCAGCTTGATCAGCTTGAAGAACAGTATTGTAGCTGTGTCTCTGTCTGGAGAGACTGTGGTTGGGTGTTCAGCAAATGGATTTGTTAGCTCTGTATCTAAAGGTGGGGTACACTGAGTGTTGCAAATCGGCCTTGCCAGAAGAGGAAAGTGGTGCTTCATATCTGTTGTAGGCTTTGGTGGGGATCATGCTTTGATACTTTAGGGCACACATTTACGTGGAGTGGGTTTTAGAGATACTACGGGAATACCACTCGAGCTGAAATGTCCACAGTTCCTGTGCTGGCAGGTAAGTGGTGTCTTTATATCGGCATGATGACACACCTCTGCTAACAAGCCCCAATTTTCAGAGGGATGAATTAGCTCACACACAGTAACTTAATGGCAATAGTTGCCTTGTTTGGGAGCCATCTCACTTGTCTAACTCTGCAAACAGGGCAAGCTGCCCACAGAAATATATGTGCCTGCTTACCCTAATCATGGGTGATGCCACTCTGTTTGCCCCATTTTTTCGCAACAGAGAATCTATATTCCTGCCTCGCAGTCTTCCATCAATCCCAGAAATCATGCCCCTTTCTGCCATTACAGATGCTAAGAGTCCTGTCAAGGTTATGTTCTCTGAGTAGGACTTAGGTCCTTTATTTTTGGTGTTGAGTGTATCAGTACTGAGACCAGAACCTGTGCATAGGATAGATAAAAAAAGGTCTCAGGCATTCTACAAAGTAACTCTCTGATAATTGAAAATCCATTTATTTCTAGGAATCAAAAACAAGGCCTCTTATTCCTCATGAATAACTCTTGAAGAGCAGTTTTCTTGCACTGCTTTTTTTTTTTAGTAAATATGTGTCCCAGGTCAAGCTCCTTACATGTCTTATGTATGGCTCCGTCTTATGCAATAATCTCATCTACTGTCCTAAGGTCTGCCCAAAATCTAGGATCTGTACATAAGATACTTGCTGGCACATTTTAAGTGCTCAGTAGTAAAGTGTAGTCACACTAAAGAATGGGAAGTCTACTAATTAAAGGTGGAAATAAGCCAACTTTTTTGCTTTTTTTTTTTTTTTTTTAATAATTGAAGCAGTCTATTGGAAAATTCCTGCTAAGGAAATGCACTGGTAGATGGAGAATCCTTTCTGAATTAATTAGTATACCTATGTTTTAATGTTTTGGAACCTTTAATGGAAACCAAAGTAACTGATCTGAAAGAAGATAATCTGTTGATAACTATTGTCCAGCTAGTCTAAACTTGAGACAGACATCCTTAATTATATTAGCACATCAACAGACTCAATTATTTTCGGATGTAAACACCTATAGAACCTGTTATAGGACACTGATACCTTTTTTCAGCTTTTACAATTCGCCTAGAAGCAGTCTTCTCTATGGCAGATCTGTTTACAGAAAATATTTTTTTTTACATGGAAAAGTGATAGCAACACACTCTTGCAACTGAAAACACCAAGAAAAAAAATTATCTTATGAATTCAGGAACTGAATGCAAGCTTAAGTTAAATTATTTTCATTCAGTTACTAGCTTCTTTATTTCAAGATAAGCAGTAAGAAGCCCTGCATCTTCTTACTGTGGTACTTTAAAAATGGTTTATCACTTTCAGGTGTTACCCATTTTATCTCCCTTTATTTCCCTTACATTTCTTTTTCTTAGATTTCTGTGCTAGTAGCCATATTAAATCTGTGTCTGTCATTCTTACACCTTGCCATTCCATATGTTTATTTTACATCTTTAAAGGTCTTTTTGGTGGATAAACTTGAGTTTTGTGACTTTTTTCCATATTTTTATTTCACTCACACTTTCCATTAAATTTTGTAGATATGTAGCATGTCTACCAATGACTTAAACCTTTCTTACAATTTCTTTTTCATTCTATCTTTGTAAAATAACATTGTGTCCCTATGTAAAATAATCCTAGTTTTATTTGTTCCTTCTTCAGATACTCTTGACTACGTGGTGCTTTTGAGAGCTTACCAGGACAGTGGCTATCTTGAAGGATACCACCTCAGGAAAACCAGGATGAAGGACTTAGCTGCCTTCTTTTCTTTCAAGGATGGTCTTTTTAATAAAAGGGAATGTCATACTATATATTAGACACATAATGACATATCTATTTCTTGTACCTTGTTTAAAATACCAGAATAATTTGATGTGATTGATGACTGTTCCCTGTTGAATCTTTTGCAGGCGTCAGAGTGACGCTGATGCCTTGCCAGGGCCAGAAACACTAATGGTGTCCTGGTTTTTGACATATAGGACATGCTGGAACTTGGAATTCATTTCTGGAATATTAGACTGTTGGAACTTAACATTGACCTATTCTTAATCATTTTGCCAAAGAAAATTAATTTGCAGAAAAGATAAAACTTGAAAAATATTTAGAGCCACTGGAGCCACCACTGTGCAATCGATTGTTCTCAGCCCTGGAGATCTGGGCTGATTATTGCAATCCAAGCCTTTTGACTTGGCATTAGTAAAATGATAAAGATTTCATTTCTGTATGAACACTTCCCTTTCTTTGTCAGCTACTTTAAATTTCTGCACTTCTCTGAGATATACTGTGGCACAGGTTTTTGTAGTTAAAATAAGACTGTACAGACCTGTAGCTATACTATACCATTATATTCTTAATGTGTTGACAGAAAGCTTAGCTCACCTCGCAGGCTTGTTGAAGCATTTTGTATTGCCAGCAGGTTTGGTCATTTAGCACCAGGACCAAGCTTTCTGCTTGGCTGCTTAACTTATAACTAAATAATATATTAATTCATTAACAGCAATTGATGATCTCCACCAATGGATAAACTCTGAACCTGTGTGTGTCAGCAGATAAACAGCTGGTACTATATTCAGTCACAGACTTTGCCCATTATCCATATAGCCTTTCCCCATTGCGAAATTAACTCTTTGGGAATTCAGGAGTTTTGGAAAATGGTTCAAAATCTAAGTGAACATTGAAAATAAACTTATTTTTTATCCCACTCTGGGCAGATACTTTGATTTACACCAGTACTGGTAAAAGCTGAAAGAGGGCTGCAAATAAAAGGAATTTCAAGCATTATATTTATTCAATTATTTGTTTGGAATTATTTTGCAGTGCTGAAGTGCTGCTATTTTTTATTTCGAAAATTAAAAAAAAAATGATAATATTTTGTTTCCTCAGTTCTTACAAGGTTGCAAGGATGTAAAAACATTATCTGCCTAAGCAAGGTGAGCATTCCCATTAACTTAAAATTAAGTCAATGCAAATCTCTTAAAAGCAGAGATTTGTGGAACTTAGCTTTAGTTGGCCATGATGATATAGAAATTAAAATACACTAGTATTTGATAAATAGATTCCATGATGTATGGAATTTACTTCACCCTAAGTTATCATCTGTCTCACTGTAGCTGGCATCAAATTAGTGCACAATGTCTTGTGGCTGACTGCCCGTTCATCCTCTGCAGTCTGATTGTGCCCCCCTGTGTGACCCAGGACGAGTCTGTCTTGTTCAGGGATGTGGTTGTGCATGGCTGGTGTTAGGAATGGTGAAATCAAAGCCTCACTTGTTCCCCAGCTTGTGCTCTCCTGTGTAAATACTGGGTAGCCTTGAATTCCATTTTGCCCAGCATTGCAAACCAAAAAACAAGCTCAACTGAAGATGGAAGAAACACCTCTAAATTGGCAGCCTCTTTAAGCTCAAAGATATTAATCAAAGCCTAAAGTATTTGAAGGACAAATTGTCCAAATGCTGTCAGATGTCTTTGGGAGTTTAGAACCATTTTTATAAATGGTGTTAAAGGTGATAAGAAGTACTCTTTGCTGACATTTTGATGGGAAGTGAAAAGACATTTTGTTTTCGATATAATAAATGAATAAGATTTCATGTATCTACAAAGGTAAATCGGCGAATGCTTCAATGACAGTTTTAAATTGTCAGTAATGCACTTGGCCTTCACTTTTTGCATTAGGCTAAAAATTGTGTTTGGATGTTGCTAATCCATTAAGAAATAGGTTTAATTTGCAAGTGAAATTTGTATGAAGTAAAGAACAGGGAAAGAATACTTCTGGCAGACAGTGTTTTCCAGTTGACACTGCTGTTTGATTGAATTATATAAAGTTGGCACAGACAACACTTGGCATAGCTTTTCTCTGAAATCAGAAAACAGCTAGCTACCATTTTCCTTGGGCTCTTAAATGACCGTCCATGCTTTCTAAGTTTTGTGCTTTCAGTAGTATGAAATAAGCCAGAAGAAAAATCTCTATTAAATATTTTTAGAAAAATAATGTAATGCCCCACAAATCCATAATTTTTAATATAACCCATCAAGGAGGATGGTATATGCTCATCAAAGTCACAGAGCTGACTGACTCTAATAAGGTCCCTATAAACTATGAGTTGGCAATGTAAATGGAATGTGTTTATTGGGAATTGTTTAATTTAGTCCACTGCTTAAGCTAAAGTAATAAAGGATTTGGAATACTAGTGGAGATCTATTGAATATTAATAATCTGAGCATCAATCTCAGATTGATCTCATTGCAGTTAGGTCATATAATATAAATAGCTGGTTTGGCTTGGTTTTCAGTATGCAGAGATTTGCAATTTCAGTGTAACACCTGTGAAATGGCCTAATGCTTCCTCTGCTTCTTTTCTTTTGCTGACCCTTAACTCCCTTAAGTGCTGTTTGAGAAGCTGTGGTCTCAGGGGCGCCTGTCGCTGTTGCACTGGGATCATTTGTCACTTCACCAAGCTCACGTGTGAGTTAGTTCCTGAATCATTCGTACTTCCTCCAAGGGTAGACCTGCCATGCACGCTCTGGAGGCTGGCTGCCGGCTCAAAAGCCCTACCTAAGCCAGTTTGAAATGTTTGAGATGGGTATTGGCACTCAGCTCCTCGCAGTGCAGGGCAGCAGAGTGAAGCAGTACGTCTTTGTTGACTTCTGAACTATTTGTTCATCTTCCCTGGTGGATTTTTCAGCCTTGCTTAGCAACATTTGCAGTCACAGAAAAACCAGCAGTGTAAATATATTCCTAACCTGAAATTCTGTCTTGCAGCCACTAATGCCAGGTAGACAACAGGGTAATAATTAATGTACAAACAACAGGAAGTTTAACTTCAGTAACATCAATTGAATACTAACAATTTTATAGTTGTGAACAAGGGCTTCCAGGACATATTACACTTTTTATGAGACATTGTATAAATCACTCCAATCAGGAAAAGAAATTCGACTTACATAGAAACAGAATATTTTAGAGCAGCATTATAGTCAAACACAGACAGTAATAAAGATTTAAAATGCCTTCACTGATGTGTTGAAGACATTGCTGCCTCCAAAGAATTCTTCATCTTAAAAAAAACCAAAATTTTGTGGTAAAGTTAAATATACTGATAATAACTTTAAGCTGAAAATTACTAAACTGAAATTATAGTCTTTTGACTGAGATATAATTTCACCTATTTTAATAGTTTTTCTAAAAGTAAATTGGCAAATATCTACATTTATAACAGTTGTTCTGTACTTGAAAGGAATCATGACATTCTCTTATGTTATTAAAATAGAACCTGGGTAAATAGACTTAAATAGAAATTGCATATAACAGGTAAACAAAAGTTATCTGTCAGGTTCTTCTATTTTAAATCCTCTATATCACAATTTTCCCCCTGCCAGTTGTAGGCCGGTTGTAAGGCCTGCTTAATATGCCCATAACTGCCCTTAAAATCTAAAAGCCATAAAGTTCAACTAAAAATAAACTTGAGAATTGCAGAACTGAACAGTAGCTAAAATATACCTAGACTCTGTGGTACTAATAAACCCATTTGAACTTTTGGTTCATAAACAAGGGTACAAAAAAAGTAAAAAATACTGAATTCCAGCAGTAGATGACCTCTACTGAAATCACAGATCTTATAATGTTGGTGCATAAACAAGAACATTTTAACAGCATTGTAAAATAAACATTGTTTCGCTATGGACAGCATAATTTTATTTATTACCCTTTTATGCAACTTTTAGTTCACATGCTATTCCAGATACTAACCCAATGACATGATACTACTTGAGCAAGATGATGCAATGCTAGTCAAATCTGACAGAGCACAGAGAAGAGATGGGTAATGAGAGATGATAAAACACTACATAAAAGAAACCTATAAATCTCTGTTGTCAGGCATTTACATAAGCCTGTTGAACGTGTGGGATGACAGTGCAGGCTACAGTGCCAGTGGTTTTTAGATGTATTTGTCTTTTTTAGGATTGCAACCATTCACTAAAAAGGTAACACAAAGCCTTCGAGAAATTATTTCCTCAAAGAGGAGCAGCTGAGTCTGAAATTGTCCTAACTCACTTGTGAACTTTTATTAAGGCAATTTTAAAAAATGTTAGAATGAAATCACTCCCTTTCTACCTTCTAGAACCAAACTCTTCACTGTGTTCAGTCATTAGACCAATTTTGCAGTTTCTGGAACAGACATCTCATGGTTCTGCATCTTCTATTTCTTGGAGATGAGTTATCTGCCACGTATTTTTTCTTGATCTTCAAATAGATATTATGGTTATAATCAAACCTTCCAAATAAGCAATGAGGCTGTCCAATGGAACCGGAACATGACGCTGGTTAAAATTTTGCTCCTGCAGCAGTTCCTCCCAGTGTCTACTGCCACACTTCTTATTCTGGCCAGTTAAACAGAACTTAGTTACCATCACTTCTAAGCCTGCCAAACAGCTTGTTCTCCCTCCTATCTGGGATAGGAGAGAGAACAAGGATGTCATGTTATCTCCCTTGCCACTGGTGTTGTGGTAACTTACATGTGGATGCACATAATGAAGGGAAGTAGCAGCTTCACAGTACTTTTAATCAATGTGATAGACAACCCCCTACAGTTGCTAGAAAAGTTCTAAAGATGGGGAAGACATAGCAACAGTATGGAGCACTGACACCTTTAACATGCTTGTTTTCAGTGCATGAAAGACATAAACCAGACTGACCCCATTTTAAACCCTCCCTGTAGCAGAATGTCTGGAAATGAGCCAAGGGTCCGTAAGGCTGGAACAACTAACCATCTACCCTCACCTCACCTGTGCAGACTCATCCAGAAGGATAATTTTATTTGGTAGTGAGTCAGCAGGACAGTAGCATTAAGGATACTGCTGTATGTGTATGTCTTGGGGAGAAGTGCAAACCCAGGGCAAGTGTGACAGGATTTATTAGATTAATTATACACTGTACATATTGATCAAGACCCATGAAATATATCAAAATGTAAGAAGCTGACTATCTCTATCAACACTTTATTTTCCTTATTCTGGGAGCCACAAAATAGGTATTTTGAATGAGGCAGGGATCTTTTGGGAGAGATATTACCTTTTCATGCAATCTCATTCTCTATTGGATTGCACAGATATGATAGATCAGGAAAAATGTTTGTAGTGTGAGATCACCCTGCTGCAAACAATACATGCACTATTGGTGCAAATGGAGGTCTTGGAGCTGTAAGCATCTGATTAAATGTTCTAGGATTGAAATGTGTAAGTGCTTAGTTACAGCAATCGCTCCCCCTTTCAACCATTCTATCTATGTGTATGTCTCTCTCCAGAGATGACTGTGTACATCCACAAGTATGTGCTTGTGTCAGCATTGACCACACACATTTATATAATCTTTCAAGTCCCTTTTCGTATTTTACTGCACATCCATGCAGCCAGAATAGTGAATTCTTGCTCAAGGCTGCTTCTTCTAGTAGTTGACTTCCCCCAAAATTGGATCCTCTCACAAGTCACCAGAGAGTAGAGCTCAATGCCTGCCCTTCTGTCTCCCCTCATGAGGAAGTGTATGGGTTGACCCTGGCTGGACACCAAAGCCTCTCTGTCACTCTCCTGTGCAACTGGACAGGGAAGAGAAAATATAATGAAGGGCTCATGATTTGAGATAAGGAGACATCACTTACCAAACACAATCGTGACCAAAACAGGCTTAAATTAGAGACATTATTTGAATTCATTACTAACAAAATCAGAGCAGGATAATAAGAAGTAAATTAAGAACTTAAAAACACCTTCCCCCACCCCTCCCTTCTTCCCAGCTTGACCTCCAGCAGTGCAGGGAGACAGGGAATGCAGGTTATGGTCAGTTCATCACAAGTTGTTTCTGCTGCTGCTCAGGGAGAGACATCCTTCCCCCACTCCAGTGTGGGGTCCCTCTTACAGGTGATAGACTCTCCAACGTGAGTCCATCCCACAGGCTATAGTCCCCCTCAAACTGTTTCAGCATGGATCCCTCCCATGGGGTGCAGTCCTTCAAGGACAGGCTGCTCCAGCATGAGTTCCTCTCTCCATGGGCTTCCCACAGTGTCGCAGCCTCCTCTCAGGCATCCACCCAATACAGGAAGCAAATGCTGTGAGGTGTCTCCAGTCTCCAAGTCTGCTGCTGTGATTTCTTTCCTGTTGGTATCCTGGCACCACTTGACCCTCAGAGCAAGATGGGTTTTGCTATTCAACCAAAAAGAAAGCTCTTACCCAAACATTAATATCTGCAGCCTTGAGTATACGTGAAAGCAGCGCCTCCCAAACACCAGCCTTTATCAGAGTGACTTTATCAGAGCTCTTCTCTAATCACCCAAAGATCTCACAGGATGACACTTACATGTGCTGTGTCATGCTGTGTACCAAGGCTGCACTCTTATTTTTTTTATGACAACTATGTTCTTAGTAATAGTACTAGACTTGAAATAAAGTGGGAAGCACATACACTAGAGGTTTCAACCTGTAGTTTTTTACATACCAAGCTTCGGGACAGTGTAAAGCCTTGCTAACAATCAATTGATGTTTCATGTTAATAAGGTCAGCGTGTATATAAATTGCTGTTCAGCTGAGGATTGTATCTGATTTAGACTCAAAGTTAATTGGATGCGGATTTTATATGCCTTTATATTAGTGAAATGGAGTGCATATCTATGGAACTATCAGGTAGTGTAAGTGATCTGTGTGTGAAAAGGTGTGGGTAAGTTTTGTACACATCAGGATGTGTTTTTAATGTTATAAGTGTCTGAGTAGAATTTTGCGTATCTCATCACCTCGCCCTTGCTTTTATCTTTCTTCTCTTGCTTCTTTTTTGTTCTTCCCAATCCTTTAATTTTCCTGCTTCTTTTATCTGCTTTGCTTCCTTCCTTCTATCCTGCTAGACATCTTTTCTGCTTTCATCTATTAGGTCCTCTTCTCTCTCACCCTGACATCCCCAAACTCATATCTCCAAGCTAACTCTCTTTATAATCCACAGTACTAGTCTCACACTTTGACTTAGTTTGGCCTTTAATCCTGTGTTTTGACGTGCTACATTAGGGCTGTACCTTCTTTGAAGCAAAGAAAACATATTACATGTTAGTGCAGTACTGCTCCCAGTTCACTACAAATACTTTGGAAAAACTGCAACAAACTGCAAATTGAGTCTGCACATTGTTTTCTTTGTTTGTTTGTTTGTTTTTGTTTTGTTTTGGGTTTTGTTTTGGGGGTTTTTTCGGTATTTTAATCCCGTACTTGTCTGCTCTGTTTCTTAAGATCATATACCCTGAACTCATACAATTATTTTTAAAACCAACTATTCCTCAAGAACCTACTCAGATGTTAGCAGGTAAGGAAGACAGCTCATTCATTTCTGACAAAAATACTGTATTTCTGTTAAAAATAATTATGAGCTTGCTTTTTCCTGAAATAATCTCCTAATGACACTGCTTATAGATAAAAAAAATGGGTGTGCCTATCACATGCAGATCCTATAAGTCTCACCTGTCGGAAGTAATCGGTGACAATTTATCCAGCCTTTTGTGGTTAGAGTGCTTTTTATGGACGTGTAACACAAAGCAGATGGTTGGAAAACTGTAAACTTTTCTTCATGTTGGTTTGTCAGCCTCTCTGATATAATAATATTTAAAATGTTATAAGAAATGAACATTCAGAATTACTTTTGGCTTTGTAAATCTTATTTATATGCTCAGTTACTCGACAGGAAAAACAGTTGGCATATTTTAGCAAAATTTCAGATGGGTTACATCTATCAAGTTGAATAATAGTCAGAAATTACTGTAACTAATTTTCTGACTACTAATGAAAACTTCAATCATTTTTTGGAACATGTATGCTTGACCTTGTTAACTTAGATGCTTTATATCCATCTCAGTTTAGAAACAGGAGAAATAACAAGTTACAAAACTCCTCCAGTATTCTAAATATTTACTTATATGGAAGAAGATGCAAAATGCTTTATACATAGGGATATTACAAGCTGTGATCAATAACTGTCTTCTTCAAGAAAAAAAAAATTTAAAAATCCTTATATTTACTGTAGACCTATTTTAAAGACTTGTTGAATTTTGATGATAGTTTAAAAAAAATTACCTGCCTGAAAATCAGTATTTTCATGTTTTACTCAGAACATGAAAATATTTTCAGATCTCAGCAGCTGAAATTTGACTTTGACTTCTCTCAGCTTACCTTCCCTTCACAACTGGGACTTTAGTATTTCAGCAGAAGCGAATTCTTGAAACAATTTCCAACAAAGATGTCTTTCCAGTTTTCTCCTGTTTTTAAAAATATCTCTAAAAAATATTATTTCTACTTCACTGAACAGAAATAACAAAAAGGAAGAATATCAAGAAAATAATTTTATCACACAGGCAGGTGACAATAGCTTTGGATATAATTGCTGTCAGCTCTATCTGATCTTGATTTTTTTTTTTTCTCTGAACAGTCATCTCTCTGTCATCAGATTCACGTGGAAAATGAAACTTTCTTATCTTCTGTGCCAATGTGAAAATAAAGCCAAATTCATCTTCTTTCTAATAGATGATCTCTTTGACAGGTGATACGTCCTTTTCTGGGGAGGACTGCAGTTGCACTAAGCCTATGTAAGCTTTACACTACAGCAGCAGCCACAGGCTGGGTTTGAATATTCTTCCCAGCCTCTCTTACTCACACAGTAGGAAATTGCACCATAGTTTAGCTACTTCTCAACCCCCAGGTTTGAATGTGGAATTCATATCTGCCCTCTCACTTCTAGCCTCAAGTAGGAAGTCTCCAGAGACCACAGAAATCCTTAAAATGGCTGAAGAGTCCTCATCAATGGAGGGAAGCCCTAGGCACTTGGTGTATTTGAGGTAGGAATGCAAATGCAGAACAAACCAAGCAGAAGGAAAAAATGTTTCAACTTGCCATGTGCTCTAATGTAGGCTGCCACAAAACTTTGGGCAGGCTCTAGTACTTTAATGAGAACTCACCTTGCACTTGAGCTATTTATGCAATATTATTATATTCATTGAGGACAATTTAATGTAAATACTGCTGTTTTCTTAGAATCCCTAGGATGAATGTGAAATCAGATCTATTTCAGAGAAAGGAAAACAATTGTGAAGAATCTGCATGACACAAACAGATTTTTTTGCCACTAGCCACCAGCTCCTGCTGAAAGAGCAGACTTCTGCTAAAAATGAGAACTGAGGATTTGTTCTGGCTGCTCTCGGCCATTCATCTGAGGTTGTCTGATTGATACACCTCTGTTCTGCCCTTTCAACTGGCCATTTGTAGCAGACTGAACTTTATTAGGGAAGATTACACTTGTCACTTGTACAGTGTTCTTAAGGATAAGAAGTCATCTAAAGATAGTGGAACATAAGATCAGTCAAAGTTATTATTTTCAATCCCTTTACCACTTTTTACCTGATTCTTGAAGTCCCATATGGGTCCAGTTCAAACAGGATATGGAAATACACATGCAGCTGAGTTTCCTACATGTTGAGCAACAGCAGTAACCATTTTCTAATTTTTTTTTATTATAAATATCTGGTTTTCATGTAGTGATGTAAGCTACCAATTCTTAGAAGTCATTGTAGCTTTCAGGCAGGTAACTTTTTTTTAAACTATCATCAAAATTCAACAAGTCTTTCAAAGAGGTCTACAGTAAATATCAGGATTTTATTTTCTTGAAGAAGAGAGTTATTATTGATCACAGCTTGCAATATCTCCATGTATAAAGCATTCTCCATATCAGTAAGTGAGTCTTCAGAGGCTCAGGTTGATAAAAGTTCTGTTCTTATCTGCAGTCTCAGAATGAGCAATCGATTTTGTTGATACCTAAAATTTGTTTGAAGTAGCCCAAATTAGTGAAAAGAATATGCAACTGATAATAAATTACCTGGTCTTCTTGTCACCTTCCAGCAGTGTAAGATTGCTCCTCACAAGTACTTTTATCAGTAAAACTATCGTGGCTAATTTTAAACATGCCAAGAAATGTAATTTTTCTTCTCCTCTGTAATTTTCTTCCATATATACTTTGGGCTGGATTCTTCTGGCAAAATGTCTAAATTTCCCTTTCCACCCCATTTTTCTGCTAAAGGTCAAATATGCTTCTCTAATTTACTTTTGCAGTTCATCTGTGGACAGTGAGGCTGATGCACCCCACCTATATCTCCCAAGAGGCTCATGCAGATTGAAACTGGAGCACAGCATTCTGTGAAGGAAGTCAGAGAGACATTTTCACATGGTAGCTGTGTGAGGACACAGGTGCTTGGCTCAGGTGCAGCATCTATTTGCCCTCAGTGCTGTCAGCACATCAGCAGGGAAGCAGGAAGCAGGAGTTTAGAAGACATGGTCTCTTGGGAGATCTAACACCATACTGATAATGTGTGGTTTATAAATTCTGAGTGTTTTCAGCCCTTATGTTCTTTACTCTTTCTTTTTAACTTCTCAGTAAAAATTAATCTCTTGCCATTTCTTTTAACCATTTCCTGCTAAGAAATCTATTTTTCCAAAAGTGTGTGAACTTCAGTGGGCATAACATTACAATTGCAATCTCCATTGCAAACACAATTACTATATTTCGCTGCTCCAGGCACCATTCTCTGACACCTCCAGGCTTCAGGAAGCTGAGCTGATTCTAACAGGACTGTTCACATATATATGTGTAGCACACTTATATGTGTGCAGACTTAGCTGCTTTACATTTACAAATTTTGCATGTGATCTGCAGCATAGCTGACTGTACAGAATGAAATCCTGGCAGTGCTGCAAGGGCCTGTAAGTTCCCATGAAGTATGGGTCACTCTGACATGTTTATGTTTCTCTTCTCTCTTTTTTTTTTTTTTTTTTTTAATCTAAGGAACTAGTGCTGCTTTGAACAAAATCACAACAGGTATCTAAATAACAAAGGGGAAAATGTTTTTTCTTTCTTTTCATCTCTTTTTCATCAATCACCTTAGTTTTGTCTCACTAGCCTCATTTCCCAAGGGGGTTTCCCATTCTAGCCATGTGTCTGGCAAAGGTTGTGTGATGTGCATAACAACAGGAAAGAGAGTTTCCTTTGAAGCATACCTCTTAGCTTTGATGAAGACCTCCAATATAGCCTGCATATGGCTATTATTAATACATAATAAAAACCCAGCTTGACACTGAGCTCTCCAAAAATTGTATGAACAGACACAAATAGCTTATATCCAAATACATCCAAGGCCAAAATCTGGTTCAATTCAAAAATGTAAGAATTTATGTATGCTGGTCAAATGAATGGCTTACAATGGGTTGCAATGACTTCTGAGCATCCCTCTGCAGTCTTATGTCCATGGGTATATGGCTAACCCTTTCAAGATTACTTCAGTAAACATAAATCTAAAGCTGAAAGATATCAATGCTCCTTTTAATGCTTATCAGGAATGGAAATCTCTCTAAGAGCAGTGAAATTGAAACTTTTCTACTGTTCTTGTAAAACCTTGTAAGGTTTTAGTATCTAGAAATTGTGCCCTGTTCCCTGCTATACAGGGCTTGTGTCCTCCAGGTTGAAATTACACTGTTCACCTCTGTGTGTTGTTCTGATACATTGAAGTTGCATGGGTGTTTAAAAAAGCGGGCACAGAGACACAGCCACACAGCTTAGGCATGGATTTGGACACTTGGATACTATTACATTTTGTTGGTTTGGATTATAGATACCTAAAAAAATATATCCCTTATTAATTAACAAAGACTTGTTTAGGACCTGCTTTATTTCTAATTGTAGAATATTTGGTTACCAATAGGAAAATGTTAAGGTACACAGTTGCAGGTGGTTTTATTGCCAAATGCAATGTTTGATACGTTCAATTATACTACAAGGAGAGTTGACACATTCCAAAATTCCAGGCAATGCTAGCAGGAAGGCAGGCAAACAGGTTGTCACACCACAGAGAAACACAGAAGGGTTTTGATTATCACAGATGCTTTTATATCAGCACCCAATCACTCCCTGGATAAGCACAGGGAGTTCTAAGTCTGAAAGAGACACAGATAAAGGGGATGACAAGGAATAGCAACAATACTAAGAACAGCAACTTCAAGCAAGCATATATACTTTGACAACCTAGGCCAATAAAGGTGTAGTTGTAAGGCAGATCTTTCTTGGTGTAAAAAATTAATATATGTTTAAGTGTCATACAGTTTTATTTAAAGATCTTTTGCTTCTTTTCTTCTCTTTGCTCAGAAGAAATATCTATATTCAATCATTCTGTGCTTGTCAGTGTCTTGGGTGGAATGCAGATAAAAATCCATGGTGTTTTCGCTTTCAGACTCAGCATTTGCCATTCTGGATCCCAGAACATGAACTCTGTCTGTCTGCAGAGTTGTGTGCTATGGTACTCTGCCATGTCAGGGTCAGTATAGAGGCTTGTAACCACAGGGCTTCCCTATGAACTGTGCTGCTGGCTATTCATCTGCACCTTCTGAGATATGGAGACTGTGGTTTAGTGCTCCTCAACAGCCTCAGACAGCCCCAGCATATGGTCACAGTGCTGGTATATTTGCCTTTTGTGCTACAGAGAATGTGCCATCTCCTTGCTTTGAGATTCAGAGCATCCTCTCAACCATTCCCATTTGGATTAATTTGTCATTATGCTATCTTACATATAAGGAAAGGAGTTAAATTTAGACATATGTCAAGATGCTGTCTTCTTGCAATTTGAAAACAGGCGAACATACTAATTTACAAATTTATCTCCATGCTTTGAATTGCCATTGGAATGTTTTGGGAGGGATGCAGAAAAACAAGAATTAATCTGTGTGCAAATGTCAGGTTGATTCTGAGATGAATCACTTGAAATAATAGTTTTAAGACTCATTCTTTTCATTTTTAGATTCTTAAAGTTTACAATCCCTTATAACTAATTCAAGCATTTTGGAAGCAGGTTACTTTTTAACCTGTGTTTAGCCAAAATTATGTATTCACCACTGACTTTTTTAGTTAGCTGACTGAACAGCCACAAAAGCAGGTAGATGTAAGCATTGGAGTCAGATCAGAAGAGATCTTACATTTAAGCAGTAAATTACAAGATTTAAGCAGTAAAGTGTGCAATGGCCTGACACAAGAAATACATAGGAGCTACTAGTAAAAGATAAAAGCTCTAGCTTAGGCAGCCTTGTATGTCAGTCACTGCTATTGTGAATTAATCTCTCTCTATGCCACTGTTAATACTTTTCTGGAACACCCACAAAAAAAAAAAAAAAAAAAGACAACGAGAGGTAATTGCACAAAGATGTTGAGTTTTTGATTTAAGCTATTGTGTCTCATCTTACCGATAAATGAATTCAGAATCGACAGCCATTTTCAGAATTGCATAGGTTTACACAAGATTACACTGGCTGAAAATCATACAGTTGTCCTGAGCAGACATGTGAGAACATACATTCTAAATTCTAGATTTAGTAGTGAGCCATTCTTTTCAGCATGGCTTATAGCAAAGGGTTTCATGTGCCACAAGAGAACCTGGAAGTACAGAGTGTATGGATTGTCTGTGTCAGAATCTCCAACTAGAAATTTGAACCAGGAGGGTTCACCTTTGCTTATTTCTGGCATCATGGATTATATCTCTGAAGAGGACTGCAACAGTGGGGTTTTGGAACTAGAAGCCTGAGCAGTATGAAATTAATATTGACAGAAATGCACAAATTCAAGCCTTTTTCTGCCAACTACAGAAATTTGAAGGGATTTTCTCTGAAAATGGATCTGGGTTAGAAGCAGCTTTAGACTGATGAAAATTAAACACATTCCTGTCCAAAAAAATTTCCATATTACCCTTGAACTGTCAGTTCATACTGTCCATACGGTTTTTGACATCCATTTATATGTGTTATATGTATTACTTCAATTTTAAAAAATAACAACAAAATTATTAGAAATGGTGTGTCCTCAAAAACAACACCAACATAATTGAGCATTTATAGAAACAGATATTACTAATACTGCACCCACAATTATGTGATGCAATCCCTGGTGTATTTTGTAACTGGATGTTATTTAACCCTGCCAACACAGTCACTAAGCTTGTGTTTTTACTGGGGTTTCAACAGAATGTTGTTTTTCTACAGGAAAGACCCAACAGGTGTACCAAGTAACATGAGACGGGTACACTTAAAATACTACTAATGGAATTATTGAAATTATTGTTTATTAGGAACATTAGGTCAGCCTTAATTATGTATTTTTCTAATACTAAGAATTGGAAAACATTATTTTTCCTGAACAATATTTACAGATGCTAATTCATATTTTAAAGTTTTTCTTTTCACTCCTGTCACTCCAAAAATGTGAAAAAAACATTCAAGAACACTGTACAAACTATGAATGCTGCATGCTGTGGGGTGAGTTACTCTAGAGTTATTGCTGGTACAAAATGTTAGCACAAGGTATAGCTAGTCAAGTCAATGTCAGAGTATCACAGGAAAATTCAGGTGTGAGGGAAACTCAGGTGGTCTCTAGTCAGGTTTCTTGCTCAAACCGAGATCAGATGTGGTCAGAACAAGTTGCTCAGGGCTTTACCCAGATGAGTCTGAAAACTTCAGAGGCAGGAGACTGCACAAACCTTTTGTGGGCAGCTTGCTCTCCTGCTGGGCTATCCTTATTGTGACAAAATTTCTCCTTCTATCTGCTCCAAACTTCCCATTTCAGCTTTCAATTTGCCTTTAACCTCCTGTGATACGCCACTGGGAAAATCCTGACTCTGTTTCCCAAATAACTTCCCTGTAGGTCTCCCCTGGAGCTCTGTTTTCCCCTGTCTGAACAAGCCCATCTCCCTCCCATCTCAAAGACAAGTGCTCCAGCACTAGTGGTCTTGGTGCACTTTCCCAAAGTTAACTGCAGCTGTTTTAGGAGGAGACACACTGCTGGATGCATGTTTTAGATGTGGTCTAATGAGTGCTAAATGGAGAGGAATAAACCTGTTCCTGTTTTACTGGCCTTGCTCTGTTAACACAGCCCCAGGTGCTGTTGGTCATTCCAGCTGCCAGGACTACTTCTGGCATGGGCTCGTCTTGGTGTCCCCCAGAACCACCCTGGTCTTCTCAGAAAATCTGCCCCTCAGCAGCCAGACCCCAGCCTCCATCACTGTCAGAGGTTATTTGCCTTTGTCTGTCCTTGTTGAATTGCAAAATGTGTTCTCCAGCTGTGAGTTAAAGGAGTCACCATGTTTGGTACCATTCCAAGCCATACACACAACTGGGAATCAGACAAACTTACAGGAACCAGGAGAACAGCAACCATTCCCCTTTCTGCTTTTTACCCTTGGGCAAATCATGTCACATCTCTGTTTTAGTGTTGACATCTAAAAAGGCATTTGGCTTTATTGGTATATTTATTCTCCTTGCAGAGCACTCTTGGCTAGATTTATCAGCAATGTTTGATTACTTTCTCCTGAAACACAGAGGATGACAGGGATTGAACCCAGGTTTTGACCTACAAAGTCATTTATGAGCAGCTGCTCAACAAATAGATAAAATCAGTATGTAATTACAAACATATGTGCCTGGCAGTGAACCAAGTGTAACAGTAATTTTTCTTTAAACCTATTTCTCAAAAATATCTAAATTTGAACAAAAGAACAAGCCTAATTTTCATCAGAAGCATCCCAGCAGAATTCTGAGAATAGTGCTTACAGGCTAACTCCAAAGTTGCTAAAATAGACTTCTGTGTGATTCATAATTAATTTTTTCTTTGCCATTTTTATGTTTAATATTTTATCTTTTAGCTCATTGTTCCAGCCTCTGATGTAGACGGTCAGTTATCTGCTGACAATCTTCCCTTGACAGAGTGCTAAATAAGCACTTTATGATATTACAAAGTTTGTCTTGGGATTTACTAATTGTGTAAACATTGCCCCAAAGGCAATGTTTCCTGAGTAGTTGGATATTGCAGAAAAAAGGAAATCTGCTCCTTGTAAAGCTTGCACATTATTTTTTCAACTACTGTGGGACACCTGCACTCTGCAAAAAAAAAATCTAGGCCAAACTTTCAAATTGTGTTTCCGTCTGTGATTCATGCTGAACACCCTATGCAGCAGGGTGTGACTCTACATGTTGGGAACATGTTTGCACAGATCCTCACTGGATACCTGTAAAACACAATGGTTATTTCTGACAGAGAAAAAAACTTGTTCAGTCAGTAGAAAATGCTCCTCAGCTATCAACTTTCACACTATATTTTTTGTTTTAAAAGGTCCAGCACTCGCAGCCATGTGCAGAAGTACTTTGGAGGTGTCTGTTGAAGGCCTGGTGTTCATTTTGTGTGAAATACACCACAAAGTATTGATTCCTTTCACCAGTTCATCTGCCCGGCTGCTAGCAGGAAAAACTGCTTCCCTCCAGAAATGGTATGAAAGATAATAATTGAAGTGCCACTGTTCTCCCATGGGATCTCTTGTCTGTCTGATATTCCTCCCACCACACAGATCAGGGCACAGGTAGCTCTAATACAATCTTTTGTCAGTAGAATTAGAAGGCTCAATGTGCCTTCTTTATGGGATGTCTCCTTTTGACAGTGACATCTCATGCCAACACCACAGTCCCTCATGAAAGCTGTATCAGCCCTAGTGTCAAAGAAAGAGTCAAATGGCATAATCAGGCCTAGATACCCACCCAGCTTTTCCCTGTGGATAATAAAAGGCATTGAGATGCAAGCAGTTCCAACTCTTCCTTATCCACAAATACTATAACTTCTTTCATATATATAAATACATAAAGAAGGACTTGGAATCCTTTCTCAAAATCTCTCTGGAAGAGTTGTATGCAGCAGCTGGTTTGCAAATGCTATTACCATGAAAATTCTGTTTTGAAAGAGAAAAAGCACTCAAGGTCAGTGAAAACGTACAGCAGACATTAACCGTGGAAAAGAGCTCTTGAAGGAAATATTTATTGGCTGCATTTTTCTCTGCTTAATTTTTCTCTCCCACACCAAAATGTGCTGTACTGACATTTTATAAATGCTGTAGGTGTGGTCAGCAGTAAATCATGACTCTTCTGGGTAGTTCACTCCCCAGCACTTTCTGCTGTATTATGCCTTGAGGGTGGCTGTCTCACAGTGTACTCGTGCGCAGCTCAGTACTTAGGCAGAGAATCTCCACATTCGTGTTACAACATGGGAAAAATATTTCTCTAACATTGGTACTTTTCCAGGTGCATTTTCTCATACCTGATGATCATCCTCATACTTAAGAGCTCTTGAAAAGAAATGTCTTGGCAAACACAGCTAGAGCCTTTAGGGCTCTGGCTTTTCTCAGGAAAATGATGTTTACCTTTCTGACAGAGTGCCAAGCATGAAAAACTCCTCCCTCCAATATTACAGTTAAAGAAGGTAAATTTAAAGGGAAAAATAAAATTAAAGCCAACAAGACAATCCCGCCTTATCTATTATAATAGTTTGCGAGCTTGGAAAAAAATAAAAAATCAGCAAATTGCCAAAATAAAAATTGACAACTTATGCAATTTGGTGCTTCAGTTGACAGAAAGAAGTATTTGGGTACCTAGTCTCAGTGGTATCTGTGCATTATTATAGTGCTATAGCTGTTAGGTCTGACCCAGCAACACATCTAATCATTACTGAAATGCAATTTTATGACTAACACAGCTGAGTTTATTTCATTCGTTTTAATGTATCTTGCTTTTTTAAAGATTTGTGTTCTCCTCTGATTGCCTTTTTTCCTTTGACTAGACTAACATTCTGCAGCATAGACTAGCATAGACTAACATATTTATCATGCAGCCTTGGTCTCTGTTTTAGGAAAATGGATGTCAAAGTTAGCCATATCACACAGAAAGTCTCACAAATTTGTCCAGTAATAGAAATGTAATAGAACACAATGACTATTCACCAAGAAACAGTGATGAATAAAACTACATGAAATACTTGTGTTGAAGATACAGCTCTACCTTTGGTCATTTTGACTATTAATGAACTTTTTATTTTTAAAATCTGGTTAAACCCATATGTTAATAATATTTTCTACTTTTCAAATGAAACCCACAAACCAAGTGGAGCAGTACTGTTATATAGTCTGATTATATACTGTGATATAATCTTTTTGTTATTGTCATACTATACATATTGTATTATTTTAAGCACTCTTGACAATTCTTTTTTCCACAGCAAAATTAGAATTAAGCACTTTACAGAAAAAATAATGTGACAGTTGAAGATCCAGGAAAAATTTCTTGTTTAAATCAAACAAAATAAAAAAAAGGTTTAAATCAAACAAAACATGTTCCTTCATCCCCTGATTAAAGCCTGAAAGATTTTGTTGTTGTCAAGTTAATAAAATCTAATTCAGGAGTTAATTTCTACTATTTATTATTTTTTAAGACACAATAAAATTAATTATCAAATTATTATAAAAATATTTAAAAGCATTTTAACATACAAGTACCTGTTATGGAATAGGATAGTTATAATTTTTGTAATTTTTGGTTACTGTCAGTCTGTTTGCGTCAAGTACATGGCTGTTTTTTCTTATTTTCCTTCTGATCCTTTCTCTTTCAAGAAACAAACAGAAAAGGAATGAAAACTGCTTTCTGTACAAAGTCTCATGTTTGTTCCAGATCTAGGCTGAGGGTTTGGAAGTTGTGTGTACTTCTTCAAAAGTCTCCTGCATTAGCTAGAGGTTCTTGTTTGTTCTTTGCTAAATTTGTTTTTGGCTTATATACCATGAAAGCTCCAAGAGCTTCATCAGTGGGTTCGTAAATGCTATAACCCAGCTGAAGTGTAATCCTGCAGTTCTGTGGCAAAAAAGCCAACCAAGCAACCGACCAACCAACCTAAAAAAAACAACACCATCACCAAAAAAAAAAAAAGCCTCCAAAAACAGAGAGGGGAGGATACCTCAAATGACAAAACAAACAAACAAACAAACAAACAAACAAAAACCAACCAAACAAAAAAACCCTAACCCTAAGAAACTTTGAAAAGCTAACCTCTCATAGGTGTTTTCTTGCCTTAACTTTCTGTTTCTAATGAGGTACAGGGAAAAGGCTGAGAGATATGCCACCTCCAAGGAACTGCCTTTTTGTGATGAGGAAGATGAAATACTTCAAAGTTAAGTAAGGAATATAAAATTTGAAAGTGCTCAGAACTTTTCAAAATGTTATTTTAAAGGACTAGGATACAGACTTTGCAATATCTCATATATGCAGCCTGAATTTGAAAAAAAGTTCTTGTGATGAGGCTATGAGGAAAAAAGTCAGTTATTTTTTTCCCTTAGAGTTATGCTTTTGCAGGTGAGGAAATATATTTCTTTCCATTTATGCAGTACCTAGCTACCTACTATAATCTTAATGGATAATTTTTAGTACTGCTGTGATAGAAATAGGAAACACAAGGAAACCAGGGTTTTGCCTCTGTAGGTTTAGGGAGCTTTTTGATTAATTTAAGCTTTTGGGCCAGCAAAATAGGAACCAGTGCTTTGCATTTAATTTTGCAAATGATATTGACATTTTAGTTTGCACAAGAATGAGATTTCATCTTAGATTAGAACATTCAGCCAGACTTGTAGCACCCTGAATGTTCAACAAAGGTTAATGCTTCGTCATTATGTCCAAGTTACATATGGATTAGTAATAATGTGGTAGACTCAAGGTAAATCACTGTGACTCTCATTAGAACCTGATAGCTTCAGATTTCATGCACTATTCATAATGAAACCAAGTATGGACCTCTTTTAGACTTCTAAAAGATGTCTAAGGCAATTGCCATAAAACCTTTTCTATATTGCTAACAGGAGGAAGATTTGTAGAGTTAATGTCTTCCTGGAAATGCATGTCAAGGCACCTGTGGCATTGTTCCAGGAGGAGCTCAGCTGTCCAGTTGGTGCAGACCCAACACAGTTTGAGGCAGAGGGCAGAGGGAGAAATGAGACAGAATTGTTCTGCTCAACCAGCAGTTGTTCACCTGCTGTGTGGAACCTCCTATTCTATAGGTGTGGGAGGTTATGTTCTCATGTACCCCTCTCCTTACTTTCATCACCAGCTTCATGTCAGCTTTAGCTTCAATCTTCATCAGTAATTAGTGTTTGAAATCAATGATTCCCACTAAAGTCTTCAGGACTATTCCTCTTGACTCCGGGGGGTTGTACGGGGCTCTAAGTTGAATCTTTTGTTTTACCAGTAGAAAAATGTAATAAGTTGCTAATAGGAGAATCAAGTATTTCAGCGATAGCAGGATGGCTTTGTTTTGATTTGAGTTTGGTATTTACTCTTTTTTTTCTTTCTATCTTTTTTTTTTTTTTTTCTTTTTCTCTGAAGAAATCTAGGCAAACAACAAAATGCAGTAATATTTACTGCGTTTCTGTTTAGGAGCCAAAACCAAACTGTAACACAGCAAAATAAACTGGTCTTACATTGCAATGCTACCTAAAAGACTTTTGTATTGCTCCTTCAACCTTTAAGAAAAGGAAAAATCTCATCTCTCTGCATTTGCTTTTCACCAGAAACATCAGACTCCTAGGGTTTCAGGCAGATACAATTCACATGAGATACCATGTTGCAGCTATCATCCCTCAAAGACGTGGGTGTGAGGGTCGACAGAGATGAAATAATACTGTTTCTCATATCACACTTATGGTATCTCAAATGTAAAAAAAAAAAAAAAAAAGAAAGAGAAAAAAGAAAAATGGAAAGAAAAACTGTTAAAAGATAATAAATATTATTGAAATTTTTAGTAATTTTTATCATTCATTGTGAAGTCATAAACAGTAGAATAAATAAATGTTATTGTTTTGTAGATAATCCTCCCAAATAGCCTTGGTTATTAGACAAAGGGTCAGTAAAATTCCAGATAAATATAAATTTATCCTTATTTTTCACAGAAATTGAATGGAAAAAATTATAAAAGGATACCTGTTTACATAAGTCAAATAGCTTCAAAAGCCAAGTTATATACATCCTGAAAGAGTTTTACTAGAGACTGATAAGAGAAAGATAGTGTTAGAGGTAGGCAGTAATTTCATTGTTCAAAAGAGAAATGAGCAACTTCATATTCCTCAGATCCTGGTTGTAACAGTAACCAACAAGTGGATCTCCATGGCAGAGTGTAAGAAGTCAAAAAAACCCAAATACAGTAAGCTGGACATCTGTATTGTTCTTTACCTAAAGTCAACCTGACTCAAAAAGAAAGGTGAGTTCTCTCAGTGATCTTCCTCTGTCACAGATTACAATCAGCCTGTAGGACCACCTGGGAAAGTGTTGTTTTCCCAGCTGGTTACAGTGGGTCTGACTCAGGCCCAGTTCTACTGGAAGCAAAATGACCTTAAATTTCCTTCCTTTTAGGCACTACCAAGCCAAGGGTCACTTTGTAGTCACACTAACCAGCTGTGGGCACATCTACAAGCCCTCCTGCCACTTCCTTCAGAGACAGACCCTGCAGGTCTGCCTGGCCAGGTGTCTTTCTCACAGTGTATTCTGATTAACGTTCTGTGGTGTAGTGTGGTCTAAAAGGCTTCTTCACAAAATGTAGAAATATGTGTATTTCTTTTCTTCAGAAAACCTGCCTCATCTGGTTTATATCAGTCAGACTTTTGCTGAAGAAAATCATGGTGTTAACTACCACAGAAATAGACTTTATAATTTACTCCAATGAAATCTGAAAGCTCTGGGGAAACTACAACTTTTTACTGTTATTCAGTGACCCACAGCTGCTATGGATGGAAGAAAATAGGCTGTATCTTAATCTGCTCTGAAGTAACTACTTATGGAACACTGGATTCAACATGATACCCTAAATTGTGTGTTTGTCTGTATAGTCTGCCTGTTCAGCTTCTCCAGCTTGCTCCTTTACATTGCTCTCCTCCTGCAGCTGTTGCATTGGATGCTGACACTGGAAGTCACCAACGCTTCAACTCTGATGAGGGGAAGGCAGAGCACCCCTGTGGAGCTTTCTGCTGCTAGAGATAAGCTTGTCCTTGAACCTAAAGGAGCATTCAAAACCAGACCACTTTCTGTAGTGCCTTTCTAGTGACAGAGTTGCTCCTGGGAGCATACTGGTGGATACACTGTGCTGTGGATTATTTCCTCTTGAGATAGAACATTATTAACGTTGCTGAGTCAAGTACTCAAAGTATAGGAAATGCCAGAACTAGGATACCCCAGGAAACCTTAATTCATTCATCTTTTGCTGAATGTACAATGACACGTTAGTTACAGAGGTCGCCTGCTTCATTAAGCATGAAGAGAAACAGTGCTCCAACAGTGAGAAGTTGTATATTGCATTTGCTTCTCACTATCACTCTGTACCCCACGACCTTATTTGCCTCACATTATTCAAACAGTTCTGTAAGGCTGAATTATTCACTTCCTCTAGGGTGTCAGTGTTTCACAAACATTAATTCATTCAGTCCCACAAAACTCAAATTAACTCTTTTTTTTTTTCCTTTTTTTTGTAAGAAAAGAAAACCAATACAGAAGTTGTTTAAGGTCAGAGGTTTCTATCAGGTTGCGGTGTCAGTCAAGGTGATCTAAACCAGGAACTTTTAGAATACTTTCAACTACATATTCAGAAATGGCATCTGTAGACTTCAACTGCAACATTTACTTATTTTATATGCAATAAAAGTTTGTTTCTAAATAGAGTTTGCACATATGCATAAAAGTATTGTACCTAACTCTTAACATTTTAATAATGTATTTCTGGTTTATTATGCTCTGAGAGATATTTTGAGTCTGTATTTTTTAATTCAGTGCTCATTGAGCCAATGCTCATGTGCATTGGGCATTGGAGACTATACTGGCATCACTGATGCTAGAGATGCCTTCAAAATGCCTTGAAAGCTGCCTATAACTCAACATTCTGAAGGAGTGGATTTAACATAGGGATCTCTCATAAAGATATTACACTTGGACCTTCACCGTGACATTATTCATTATCTAAATGAATTGTGTTTGACCTTTCCTGAACCTCCCTTTAAATTAAACGCTTATTAATTGAGTTTTTTAGTAATTGAATTTTTTTATGCTCTCAGTATTTTAAGAAAATTTTATCCCCCATCTACACTGGTGGAGCATAAGCTGCTTTATTATGTGAATTCACCTATTCTACCTATGAAGTTCTGCTCTGAATTTTAGTATGAGAGACATTTCCTGGCATTTATAAACCCTATTCTAAAATGTACTTGCCTATTTTTATATTACAGGATATTTGGTCTCTGCTTTATCCATATTATACTCCAGCATGCCTGTGCCTATGTAAGACACAAAAGAGGAGAGTGCAAACACACCTCTGTACAACTGCACCGTTCATAGTGTCCTACCATGAAAATATATTTGCCTTTCAAAGACATGGCAAAATGGCTCTAGATGTTTGCTGAGCAATACAACAGTCTAACCATAGTTCTGTCGGGTTTGCTGTTAAAAATCAAAGCGATTTTGCAACAAAGAGCTCTATTAATAACATCATGCTAATAACAAAGTTTTATATTTGGTTCAGAGACTAAACTGAGAGCTGGACAGTTGAGAAAGGGCCCTAACAGGACTTTATTACATGTTGAAATGGTTTCAGACTTTTTCTGATGAAC
Source organism: Taeniopygia guttata (assembly GCF_048771995.1). Lineage (NCBI taxonomy): Eukaryota > Metazoa > Chordata > Aves > Passeriformes > Estrildidae > Taeniopygia > Taeniopygia guttata. Next base: position 25,747,858 of record NC_133027.1, on the reverse strand, counting down.
AACCTGTTGAAATAACTCTGTGGAAACATCTCCAGGATGAAGTTGCTTTTCAGCAAGAAAAGCAAATGTAACTACAGCCCTCAGAGTTGCATGAAAACATAAAAATAAAGCTTATTTGTCTCTGGTTTGCATATTGGCACTGTTAATTGAAAAAATTATTAAGTGCCCTATAGGGACCTAATTTAAATTTCTTTTTGATTTTAATGGATTTTAGATGAGGCACTTAGATCATATATCTACCAATGATGCATAAACAAGTATAGAGCTTTATTTGCTGCATATCAGTATAAACTTTCTGTTGTTCTTTTGATTCAATTATGAACACGCAAATTTGGATACATCCATTAAGATGTATGTGACTAAATTCAAAACTCTCTGATACCATAGTCTTTTTGACAGTGGTAGATTTCTGAAATATTATTTACTAGAACATCTTTTTCATAACTTTTTATATTTAATTTTTTTCATTTTAGATGTATTGTCAGAGTTCATTTCCTGTACCTTTTTTTTTGGCAATCCATGCTTTGTTTGGTATATTACACATGTAGAAATACCAAACAATACTTGGCTCAGTATTGTTTACTTTTTCATCAATGACTTGGATGAAAGGGCAGAGGCCTCCTCAGCAAGTTCCCCGAGGACACGAAGGTGTGAGAACTGCTGATACCCCAGAGGGCTGTGCAGCCCTTCAGAAGGACTGACACAGGTTGGAGAGATGGGCAGAGAAGAACTGTCTGAAACTCAGGAAAGTCAAAGGCAGGATCCTGCACCTGGGGAGGAATAACCCCAGGCACCAGCACAGGCATGGGCTGAGCTGCTGGAAGGCAGCTCTGTGGAGAAGGGTCTGGGGGCCCTGGTGGACAACAAGCTGCCCCTGAGGTAGCAGCATGCCCAGAGGGATGGTGGTATCCTGGGGTACATCAGGAAGAGCATTGCCAGCAGGTCAACAGAGGTGATCCTGCCCCTCTACTCAGCTCTGGTGAGGCCACGTCTGGAGTGCTGTGTCCAATTTCGGGCCCCTCGGGATGAGAGAGACATGGAGCTCCTGGAGCAGGTCAAGCAGAGGGTGGCAAAATGTTTTAGGGATTGGACTATTTCACTTATGAGGAAAGGCTGAGGGAGCTGGGCTTGTTCAGTCTCAAGAAGAGATGACTGAGAGGGGACCTCATCAATTTCTATCAGTATCTGAATATGAAGATAAGACAATGGAGCCAGGGTCTTGGTGCCAAGCAATAGAACAAGGGGCAATGGGCAGAAACTGATGCACAGGAAGTTCCAGCTGAATATGATGAAGGATGTCTTGACTATGCAGGTACTTAGCAATGGCACAAGTTGCCCAGAGAAGTTGTGGAGTCTCCCTCCATGGAGATATCCAAGAACCATCTGGATACAGTCCTGTGCACCTTGCTCTAGATGACCCACTCTCGTCCCTTCCAACCTGGTCTGTGATTCTGTGATGTCCTTTGTGATTTATGCTCCTTTAAAAGACAGTTTTAAAAATAGAAAATCTGTTCTTAACTCTACAACCGAGCTCTATTCTGGAATTGGGCACTGTGAATCCAAGTCAAAAGCAAATGTACACTCAGAAGAGATTCTGCTTACTTAGAAGCTGCATAGCAGTGGCCAACACATAGTATATACCATGAAACCATCTCATTTTCATTTCCACAAGGAGGACCCACCTAGTCACTTCTGTGCTGATGTAACTTCTGGGGTATTAAAACCCATGAGCAGGCCATTATGTAATATTTATTTGCTGTGAAGTTTTTGTGTCTGGATTTTACTCCTGTGCCAGATGCATAGGCATGTCCCAAACTCTTTATTGTCCTGATGATATTCAAACACCATCCTCTTCACATTTTATATTATTTTTTTCATCAGCTAAGACACCTAGACCAATGTAAGATGATCCTAGCAGAGCATCTGCTAAAGGCCAGCATTTATCTGTTCTTCAAATCTGATTATTTAAATCTGCATCTGAGACTGAGGCTGTATCTTTCTTAACTATGCAGAGATTTTGCTAGTGTCAACTAAGAGAGGTGATTTAGCCAAACTAAAAGGTGTGAATTACTTCCACAGCATTGCCAGCCCTTGGATTCACTTAGAATCAGAAAACTCTGAATGTCACTTAAAGACGCTTGTTCTCTGTTCTCTTGATGTAGCTACACATTCAATACCACTTGGGTGATGTGGATGTATGAGGAAGGAGAGACAGAGGAGGTAGAAGAGAGAAGGTATTCAATTTAAAAAAAGGTGATTACAGAATAAATATTTTCACCCTTCAGCTTCAGAGCAAAATATTGCATTTTGAGCACCTACTGTGGTATTCTCCAGGGCTCTGTGAAATATATTTACTCTAAAAGTATTTAATTGTCCTTTTACTGTATAAAACAAAAGGAATGAAATCAAGCTTCAATTAAGTCCTTAGCTAGTGAAGTTCAAAGGGGTCTCCTTTGATGTTCTTGTCATACTTATTGCTATTACTGAGAAGACTTAGGCGCTGTCATCTTTGTAGCTACCCTTCAAATAGTCACCGCCTGCTGTAAGAACTTCGCTCACCTTCACTCTGCTGCGCTGAACAAGCTCAGCTGCCTCAGCTTTTCTGTCAGGCAAGAGTTTGTAAAGCAACCAAGACTGTGGAAAAAGACTGTTCCACCTAAACCACCTGCAGTAGCTGATGAAGAACTGACCTGGATATGTGTGAGAAAATCATTGATTTAATTATTATAAAAATACAGTAATCCAAAAAGAAAATAAAATTATTATAACCAATACTATAGTGTCTAAAATTTCTGTTAGCATCAGACACTTGTTGCTTTTAGCACTATGAAAACTCAAGGTATGAGTATTCCTTATGAAACATTTTTTTCAATCTCTCTCTTTAATGAGACAGTTGTAGGAGTAATTTCCAAATTTATTGTCATGGTTTGACACGGGAAGAGAATTTTTTTTTTTGGAAGGAAGAGGTCCATCCTGTCAGGGGTCAGGTTTAGATACTGACACTTGGGGTGACCAATTGAAGGTGGACACGCCTCTGAGAACACAGAGGGGTTAAAAGCGGAATTCCCAGGAGGACTCGTCCTTCTTTGGTTCCGGTCACCGCATGGTACGGACCTTCCCCCCCCAGCCTGGGCTGAGTGGGGGAGGGGAGCCATGCGGCCTGCAGAGGTAGGCCAAGAGGATGAAAGATCGGGAACCAAGCTGGGCCAGCTCCTGCGGATGGAAGGGTGGAGAACATCTGGGATGTTTTTGTTCCCCCCCCCCCCCAAGCCAGAGGGAAAAGAGATAGAGAGCCAGCAGACACCTAGGAGTTTGCTGGCGGAGGAGAAGGAGGAGGGGGGGGGGGAAGATGCCCAGCGTGGGAGACTAGAGAAAGAGTCCTGGGCTGAGATTGCAGCCGTCCGGGAGTCCGGGAATTTTAACCCTTTCCTGTGAAATGAAGGCTTTATGAAATATTACTCCTCCTGAATTTGAAGAAAAGAGAGACAGCCTGAAACCTCAGATGTTCAGAGAAGAAGGTTGGGGGCAGATGATAGAGTGGCTTTTGGCTGGACTCTGCTTGTTTACCATAGACTGAACCACTCTTTCTTTCAAGAGGGACTGCATTTTAGGGGGATGCATTGGTGAGCCAAGAGACCTTCTTCAGCAACTACCAGTTTTGGAGTGGACAGAGAGAGAGCTGAGGAGGGTGTGAGGATGCCCTCCATCTTCAGAGAGGAAGAGAAGGCGATCTCTGTCTTTTGGACCCTTGGCCCCAGGGGAAAATGGGGGGGACTCTAGTCCCGAATTGTGATACTGGACTGTTGTTCCTGGTGGTCCTTGGCAAAGCATCCTTAAAGGGGCCCTATAAGCAGTCTCTGTCCATGCACGGTGGTGAGAGCACTGTGACATGGAGAGGAGAATGTCACACTGGCCCGGTGTGTCTGGGCGGTGCCACGTGTGACATTGGAAACACAAGAGGTGGCAGCTGTGTTTCCTGGGGGTCTGTGGTGCAAGGGGGACTCCTCTCTTCCCCGATGGACTCAGTATTGATTATATTGAAGGGTGAAAACTCGATTAAGGATCCAAATGGGTCTCGCTGGGGTTTGGTGGAGTTGGGTGGAGGGAGGAGAAATGTTTTGGAAGGTTTTCATTTCGAATTTTGTGTGTTTTTTTTTCTTTCCTTTCTTTTCCTTTTATAGTAGTAGTAGTAGTAGTGTAATAAAGTTTTTTCCTTTGTTATTAAGTTTGGCCTGCTTTGCTCTGTTCTTGATCAGATTTCACAGCATTTGATTGGTAAGTTGTATTTTCATGGGGCGCTGGCATTGTGCCAGCGTCAAACCATGACATTTATATTCTATAGGAGTTATGGGAAAAGGTATCCAGTTTGGTCCTGTTAAAATCCACACAGACAAAAAATTCCTGAGTTAACAGGCTCAGAAAGTAATGAAGCAAAAGCTCCAAACTTCTATAATCCTTTGTTCACTTTATTAATTACTGCCCTTCGTGCTGTTTTCAACTAAAACTCTATCACATGATATCAACAGTCCATAGGAGACACCATACTACCATAGGTTAAGGTGCTACTCTGCACCATCTTCCTATTTTTTCCTTCTATTTCTATAGACATATTCCCAGGGAATTAGATGAAGTGGGAAAGGTGTTTTGGCCTGATAAAGATAATTCTGAGTCCATTTTCTACACAAAAAGGTATGCAGCCATAACTGAAAAGTGGCTTCTGTGACTAAACTACCTTTCAAAATAATTTTCCACTTGAGAGGTAGATACCTCAAAGTTTTGTGTTTTAGTTAAAGTAATACAGTGTCTTGTGCAGTACAACTTATATCTTCAAAGCTGAAAGCTGATAAAATGCAAAGTTTATAAAAGTTAAGAACACCTAGCACATAACAAATGTCTCTGTTAGTGGAAGAAATTCTAAAGCCTGAAACTTACCCTAAACTGTGAAAAATGTGAGAAATAAATGCAAAGAAATATAGAAATATATATATAGAATATGTATAGAGATGGTTAGAATTATTTTATTCCATTTAAGGATGCAGGAAAAAAAACAGTATTATCAATTCCCACAAGACCTACTGTCAGCAGGTGCAAACACTGCTGTCCTTCCTGAATATTTTAATTTTTTTTCTAAGAGATGGGAGCTGGGATTTATTTCTAGTAAGCGCAGCTAAAAACCAATGGAAGGGCAGAAATGTCAGGACAAGCAATCATTTTGTGTCATGGCTGGAAGAAAAAAAAGACATGTTTTTCATAGTTACAATGTCAACTCTCACAATTCAGCAAGGGAGGTGGGATAATAAATGGGCAGAAAGCGATAGGGCAGAGTAAGAGTGAAATAAATGACTGGAACAAGAATTGGGATAAGAATAACTGCATAAGTGAGTGAAAGACTTAATACCTCTGTCAAGAAGACTTAACATTCAGACTTGAAGAGTTACATCAAATATCTCAATAAAGACTGCAAGACAGGTGAGTGAAGTGGTAACATTTTTAAGTAGGAATTTCCATTAGGCAGGTGGATATCATATGTATTGAAAAATTTGATTAAAGCAGGGGCAATTGAGTGAGAACTCTTCTGTAAATACAAAGATTGTATGTGCCCTTTATGTTGTGAACTATGTATAAATTTATTTAGTATTGCATATCAGATATTATGGCAACTCAGAAAGAATGTAGGAATTGACAAAAAAAAAATTGGAAAAATAAGACACCTTTATTCAATTTTGCGTTAGGCATGCTGGTTTTTTTTTTCATCACAAAGTCTTTTGTCTTCTCCTATAGCATCAGTCTTAGACAAAGAAGAGAAACTGGTAAGTACACACTGATTGACAGCTTTTTCACTTTTCAGCTTCAAATAGTGGAATTCCCAGGATACCCGAATATGCACAGCAAGCTTGCTGATTTTCTCACATATAACCCAGGAAATTCCCTGCAGTGGTCTCGGAAAAGAGTGTGTGAAGAGCTGCACGCTCTGTCCTCCATAGAAGATGTTGCACAAAGAGAAAAACAGGTGAATAATGGAATGGTTGCTTCACAACCTGCCACACTTAGCTATTTTTATATACATAAAAGGTATGTCATAGGTAAATTGGGATGTGATATATAAGAATAAAAGACCTGACTCAGCTGTTAGCAAACTTGTCTCTTTCTTGACCAAAGGTTTCTTCATCAAGGGAAATAATTGGATTGCTATAAGGTGGACCTGAGGAGTGGACTAATGTTCATTCTATGCAAAATGATCATTTGAATCAGCCCCAGAGCAAACAAATCAAACCACCTTGGCAGTAAAGTTGTTTTCAAGAGCAAAGCTGTTTTCAAAAGGTCATATTTATATAGTTAAAACAAATATTTGCATCAACAAAAGACTTATTACTACCTCTAGAAGTGAAAAAATATTTCTATTGAATATATGCTGTAAAAAGTACACTGATATGAAACATCATGAACATAAAATCATGTCATGAGAAATATTTGTGGCAGTGAGAGCAGCAACTATCTATCTACCTTAATAAGTATTTCTAACTTATATAATAGATGTAATACATTTGACAGTATTAATTTCCTCTACATAACTCAGTATAAAGGACACTGGATGCAAGTCTTGTCCTTACCTTTACCAGTAATCAGCAGTTGGACGCAGCTCAAATTCTATGGTTAAAAATGATACATTTTGATAACAAAAGTCCTGTTTCCATAGTAAGACATCAAATTTTAGAAATTAATGCACTTTTTGTATCAACTCTTTCAACCTTTGGTTGAAATGGAGAATATCTTTCTTCTCAAAATAAATAGCATTAATTTATATTCTAAGTCCATGTTAAATCAAACCCTTTTTTGTCGAAATCTTTCTAGTTTTCACTGACACAAATATTCATTCTATTATTCATTTTCTATGTTTTATCATGTAGAGAGAGGAAAATAGATAATTTGAAGGTTTTTGCCTATGCCATTGTATGTGCTTAAAAAATAACTTTCAAACTTTGATTAAAATTATTACAAACAAAACTTGAAGAAAATGTATTTGTCAGCACTTTTCTAACTTGTTGAATTTGTAGCCCCATTTGCAATGCTCTTTCCAAGAAACAAGTACATTTTATGTTTATTTTTATAACCATATGTTTGTGGGTAAGCAAATCCAGATGGTTTTGTCTTTTCCTCTCCTGAAACATCCAGTTGCACAGAGGAGCACATCCTAAGAGAAAGACAATTACTCACAATTACCCTGGGAAGTTGTGGATGCCCCATCTCTGTCAGTGTTCAAAGCTCTGAGCAACCTGGTCTAGTGGGAGATGTCCCTTCCCATGGCAGGGGGGTTGGAACTAGATGATCTTTGAGGTCTCTTCCAACCCAAGCCATTCTATGATTCCGAGCAAGAACCTGAAGCAAGGAGTTATGTCCTCTCTTTTTCCTTGGATACATTGCAGAAATGTACTAGCAAAGGTTGAGGTCTGGTGACACAATCTGCAGTGTGTTGCTGTTTAAAGAAAAGCAGATCAAAACTGATCAAAATATATGAAGCACTGAGTTAGGAGCTGGGAAGACTCACAGTGTGGTAAGTTAAGTAAAGCATATGTTTGGCTGAAGGACAGAACAATTCCAGCTTCAATGATCCTAATTTGAACTTGATAGTTTACCAGTTAGAAAAGCCTAAATCTGAACCAGTGGCACAAAAATCAAAGAATCTTTCATGAGAATACATCTCTGGATCCTGAATTCTCAAGCAATTACTCAGATGACTGTATTAAACTGATCTGATTTCTGAGAGTATGAGCAACATCCTTCCTAAATGCATGTCCAGACCTGGTGACACAGTCCTGAACTGGATTGCTTCATAAGGGTTAGAACCAGCATAGTCACCAAATATTTGTGGTAAAAGCTGTAACCACGATTATCATGGCAATCCTCCCCTCACCGTCACCATAGAACTGAAAACTCTAAATAGCCTGAAACAGGAAATTTCACAATGCACAATGCATTGTTCAGGTAGGTGAAATCTATTCAGGGAGGAATACACAACACATTAATATGTGGGTACCTTTACCATAACTCACAAGTCTTATTTGGTTTAATAAAGTGCATTTCTTCTTCCTTGCTTCCTTTAAGAGCACAGCAACTCATTGCAACTGCAGAAGGAAACACAATAACATAGGACACAACAGTCAATTAAAATTACGTCCATAGACCCTAATTACTTGTATTTGGAATGGCTGACAAGTATAGCAAAAAAGTACTGAGCTAGGCAGTTTGACAGGAGGAAACATCAACATTTCATAAATTGGCTCCATTACTGTCATATTGCAGAACTCCAGAAAAATATTTTTGCGAGCTCATAGTGAGTAGGATATTCAACAAGGACAGAAAATAAAAATTAATATTTCCATAATGAAAATTAATTTGAAGTGTGAGGCCAGAGATACTGGAAAATAGAGGAGTAGGCCATTAAAAGAGAAATGCTGTTTGCAAGTGAATAACATGCTACACATCAGTTGTTAAGGTTATAGCAGCAAAATGGCATTCATATGGCAATTTATATTTTGTTGTTTTGGTTTCTGAGGGGTTTGTGGGGGACTTCTTTATGTCTCCAGAGTGATAAACAGTGCTGGTTTAAACCAGTCTTGCCACTTCATTGCCACCTGTGCACAAAACCTAGTGTGAGCATACATCATGGTGGTGGGATTATATTGATTCAAAACAGGAAATAAGAGTGAGAAAATGCCATTTTACTGAGACACCTTTCTTAGTTTCTTCTTAACAGAGAAGAATAAGTTTTTGAACATACCCTGTACCCAGTTCCTTCCAGGGCAAGTTATCTCTAGAAAGATTGAATCCCACTTTGTTCTCATGTGTCCTACAAGGCAGCCTGCTGGATGGAGCCAGGAGAGAGGCTGTGCTTTTGTATTCCTTCATGCAGAGAAGAGACCTGAGGCCAGACTTGGAATCAAGGTTATAGAATGGCATGGGTTGGAAGGAATCCTTAAAGATCATCTGGTCCTACCCTCCTGCCATGAGGAGGGACATTTTCAACTAACCCATCTTGTTCAGAGATCCATCAAACCTTACCTTGAATGTTTCCAGGGATGGAGTAACTACCACCTTTCTGGGAAACCTATTCCAGTGCCTCATCACCCACAGTGTAAAAAGACTTCTTCCTTATATGTAGTCAGAAACTACATATTGTAGTTTTTATTTTAAAACCATTATCCTTTGTCCTATTGCAACAGGCCCTGCTAAAATGTTTGGCCCCATCTTTGTTTCAAGCCCCTTTCATGAATGAAGGTTGCTCTAAGGTTTCCCTGGATTCTTCTGTTCTCCATGCTGAACATCCACAAGTCTTTCAGCAAGTATTCACAGTAGGAAGGACTCCAATTATCCTTCTGTCTCTGTTCTATACCTGCTCCAAATGGTCCATGTCTTACCTCTGCTGGGGACCCCAGAGCTGGACATAGCACTCCGATGGGGTCTCCCCAGAGTCGAGGGAGAGAAGCACTTCCCTTAAACTGGTGGCTACCACTGCTTTTGATGTAGCCCAGGATGCAGCTGGGTCTGGATGAACTGGATTAGCAGTTCAGTCGCCCAGCACCCACCAAGGGGCAACTCTGTGAGGAAGTACCAGCACAAGAGTGGGAAAGGTGCTGTGTACTGAGTGTAGCAAACTGTCTTTCTGCAACCAAGAATCAGTTGTTCCTCCCGGTCCTTATGGAAGGTAAGAGTTACCTGGGTGTCTGTGTAACTTTGCTGAAGGGAAATTCTGAACTACAGACTTTTTTCTGGTTTTGAACCTTGATTCTTCTGTCTCAGAGGCATCTTCTCTATCTCTCTCTCTCCATCTTTTGGGATCATTCCCCCACTGCAGTAAGACATTGTACTCTGTCCCAAACTTCTATTTTCCCCATGTTGGTTTGTGAAGTCTGGCAATGTCAGAGTTGTGGCTGGGATGTGAGTATTGTCACCTGGCTGTGGACTGGAGGTAGGCAGCCCAGTGGCAAATTGGTGTCAGCACCACATGAGCCACCCTGAAACCACACAAACCTGAGCATATGCAAGCTTTAATGACCTTGATCAAACTGCAGTCAAGATGACTGGCAAATGCCCAGAAATCAAGACTATCCAGGCCAGACCTACTGATCTACTGGAGTGGTAGAAAGCACATATGCCTACCTCCCTCTGAAAAATTTGCAGCTCAGCTTTCTAGCTTAAGCTGCCTGCAGAAACAGATATAATATAAAGAGTCAAAGATTTTTTTTGTGCTGACATGGGCAGAACCTTTGCATGGAACATCAAACACTGAGCTGTGGATTCCAGCACACATGAATGTACCACAGGATTGGACACTGCCTAGCTCCTCTTCAAGTACCTCCCTGTGCACCAGGTATTTGGAATGCAGGAGCCAGGCAGAGTGAAAATAACGGGATTTCCACTGAGCATCAGTAAAAGCTGGCAAATGGTCATGTGGGTAATTGAATTGTTTGCAAACTGAGTGAAAAGGGAGAAAGTCCAGATAGGATAAAACGTGATCAGAATAACAGCTTGCTGCTAAGCAGCTAAAAACACAGGCTATGACTCCTGGGAAGTGAAAGCTGGAAATACAGCAATTAAGGCCTTTATCCAGAAGTTAGCAGGCAAGTACATGCAACACTGTGTGTCTTTGCACAATCAAGTTCTAGCAAGTTAAGAGATATCCTTCAAAAAACACGATGCTGTACTGTACTCACTGGGATGCATGAAAGGAAAGCGTTTTGGAAAAAGGTCCATGGAATTGCATTTGTTAAATGGGACATGACATGAGAGGAACTATGACTTGCATGAAGGACTTTTTTAGCGTGACACCCTAAAAACAGCACAGCATTGTTTTTTCATTGTTCGGGTTTTTAAATTTAATCATTGCTATATCTGCAGATGTTCATGAAAGAGTGAATCACAGAAATTACACAAATGTTTATGTTTTCCTGCTTATTCACTTCATACTTGTCAGAACAAAAGGAGGGCTGAGTATTTTCTTGCAATGCTTCCCAGCAGCTTTACTGCTGTTGCAGTGCCCATCCTTTCAAAGGAGCAATTTGACCTGTCCCATTACTTCTGTCACTTTTCTTGGTTTAGGATCTGAAAGACTTGTAGGTTGTCGATCCCATCTTCTTTTAGCAAAATGGAAAGACAGAACTGAAAGAAACTCAGCTAATTTCATCTCATTAAATCTTCTGGCTTTCCTAATCTCTTTCTATGACTTAGAGAATAGAGAAACATTAGGGCCTTAAATTAAGGACGGGATGAGTTAACCCCCTCAATGTCAAAAGAAAACAAACAAAATGAGGTGACTATAAATGAAAGCAAGAAAAAAACCAGAACACTATAACAGCTGTTGATGTGGTTAGAATAAAGCCAATTATTCTATGAGAAACAATTAAATCAAACAATTAAGCAGGAGGCTGGCATAAGGCAGCTAGGTAAAGCCTAGGAGTATGGGAAAGCAAGCAGGTTAAACAGGTTTTGCTGCTGTCTCAATATCCCTAAGGTACCTGTGGATAATACTAGGCTTGCCTTGCTCAAGTTTCATTTGAGTTACATCAGAGATGCCAAAAACTGGTGTTGTACTTTACGGAACAGCCCCATCCCTCCCCAGACTCCTGTTATTGATGATAGTGAAGACAGGAAAGTCTTTAATAAATGTTTTCTTGCTCAGATGACATATATGAGCAATGCCCATATAAAGAGAATTCAGTGGGAAGACTGATCTGAGGTTCCTTCCCCTCCTGCATTTGGAGACAATCATTACAACTAGCTCGTGTCTACTCACTTACTCATTTGGTTCAAGATTTTCATTACTAATACAATGGTTGCTGCTTCCTATATTTCAAAAGGCAAGGTGACCATACAGTTCAAAACTATTCCACCAGAGTGTAATTTGGATTATCTAACTACGTTTAATATGTATGTATTTGTGAAACAAAAGCCACAGTTCCCATGCTCATTTTAAAAAAGGCCAAACAAGGGGTTTTAAATAAATATAGATAGATATCTAATAAGGATAATAAAAGAAACAGAATCGTTTTAAAATAGCATTTGCATGCTGAATATGTATAGAGATGAAAAATATTGACTGTGAACAGGGGAAAATAATTCCTTCTCATTATCTCTGCAAACATTAAATTATCTAAGCATCCACCTCCATTCCTCATTATATGAGAGCAGTTTAGTGATTCATTTTATGTTTATAAACCCTTCCGAACTGCAGTCTAATGTAGGATAAAGCACTTTATATTTTTATAGGCTTTTCTGTTCCTTTTTCAATCTATATATTCCTAATAATTTTAAATATTTTCTGTTCTGTGTCTTATTCAATGTTTGATTAATATAAATTAAAAGGTTACTTTACTTCCCATAGCCAGACCTGTAAAGGCTAAATAAGAAAAATGGGCAAAATATGCAATGGGCTAAAATGAAAACAAAATATACAAATTCTAATTAGTATCCATGTCCTGTAATTTGCCTACAGCTTTCCTGTTGTAAAATTAGTTTCTTATGCCATTTTATTAGGGATCTTTTCATAAGAAGGTGCATTGGTAAAAATTTGCTGATCACAATGTTTTTGCAGTACTATGAGAGACAATCCCTGCTGCAGGTGTGGATCCCTGGTGGTTTTACTTTATACAGTCATTTATGGTGGTCATATGGGGTCTGGAAAGGCTTGGTTTCCAAGAGCCACCTGGAGAAAGAAAAGATAACAGTAATCCCTATTAGTAGGATGGGGGGAAAATTCTTCTGTTTTGGGGACTCAAGGATGCTATTAACAGCTAAACCACAATTTTTGCATAATTTTGATGCGCTAGTTGTGCTGTACACCAATTTTCCCATATTTACAGGTGAGGAAATATTTGCTAAAAGAGAGTGTTCTAGAGATAATTAATTAATGCTTATAAAGAATCAAGATTTTCCAGAATGTTTAGACGTGACAAGTACTTGAGATATGTCAGGTTTCTCACGACAGTGCATTTAGTTGTAAAATGTATTATAGAATGAATTATTTTTTTCTGGCAAAGAAATATTGAATTTTAAGATAAAGCTTTCTATGATAAAACTGTTTCTTTTCCAGGTTTCAAATACTCCCTTAAAAAAAATCTAACAACCAACCAACAAAAAAACAAACCAAAACAGACAAACAAACAGAACGATTTGAGCAAACATTTAAAATATTTCTTTGATCTTTTGAGAATGAACAGCCCCACATATTATGCTTGAGTTTGTAGCTCAAGGTAAGTTTGTGATACCATTAGCCTAAGGTTGCTTATGCTTATTATAAAATAAGAATAATTTAAAGACACTATTACATGGGCCTTCAACCTCAATGTTGTATGTAACACACCTTTTTTCTGAGACTAACACTATAGCTGCCTAGATGTCTCCTGACAAGTTCTTGCCTAATCTTTCCTTAAAACTTTCCACTTCAATTCAATTCCTTTTCAAAACAGTCAGAAATTATCATCCTACATTTGGAAAAGTTATTTAAATAATTAAATTTGATAATTTAAAAGAATGGCCTAAGGGTTTGGATGTGTGTGTGGGGAAAACAGAAGCAAATATAATATATTAAAATTTGATAAGAAAATAGATAATATTTTAGATCTCCATGTCAACCCATTTAAAAATTGGCTTATCAGAAATCTTAGAAACTGCAGCATATGAGAAAAATCCTGTTACATAAACCTTTGAAAAAGACAGGAAAGAACTATCATGCACATTATTCTAAAAATACCATCGAATTAAAAAAAACCTTTGAAATATTAATTTGAGTTTAGGTCATATCTTAAACAGGGAAATAAATATTAGGTATGCGGTTCTATAAAATACTTGTCTTTTTCTATTGAATCTTTATTTTAGAAACAAAAATTTGAGGTTGGAGTAGGGTGAGGATTAGATTTAAAGAAAGAATGCTCTTTTTTTCTTGCCCTCCATTCCATTTTTAGCCCTCCATTCCATTTTTATGAATCTGAAAATAGCATTATGTAGACCCCAGGAAGAGCTGAAATGCAAGTATGATTTTTTTTAAATATAGATGAAGTTGTATTTGCTAAATGTTTGTGCAGAAATGCTAAGTGAGAGATAATTCACACCCTTTATAAATTCTATGGCTTGTTGTCAGCAGCTGTAATCTGAGATGAAGCTCACAGTAGGAGTGGAATGTGCAAGCTGTAATGGTTCTGCCAGCATCAAGAGTGTAGGAGGTGTTTAAGAGCCAGCTCTAGCAGTCTTGGCACAGGGTGCCTCACTTTGTCTGTTTTCCTTAAAGATACTCTTCAAATTACTTGGAAGCTCTTCCCATACATAATTAATCAGCATGTTCAGGACAATTAGATGAAGAGTTGTCTGTATTACTGTCCCATACCCAAAACTGTATTTCCAAATGGAAAGACTTGCTTCCCAAGCAGGACCTTGACCTTCAAGACATATGTACCCTATGCTCAACATAATGCAAACATATCCATGCATATTAATGTTGAAAGGCACACTGCTCGCCTACTAGTCTCTCATGCCACTCAAGGTGTGTCTTACTAGTTCCAGCTTGCAGGAGCAAAGAGTTTTCATTGATATGCTACACGATGCTAAACCAGTTCTCACTATATCTGCAAATAAACAAGCACAGGTACAAATATAGATACATATTTTATCCAAGTGGAAGCCATCACAGACTGCTAATCCTCAGAAGTGACAGTCTCACCTTCTCCGTGTGCTGTCCTTTTAGAAGAAGATCCATGTACCTCGTTGTGTGTAGTACAGGAACACAGCTTTCATTTCACAATCAAAATGTGGCACAAAAGCTTCCAAACATTTACAGGAATGTGAAACCTGGACACTGGGGATTAGTAACTGCTCAGTGGAAACTCCAACTTATCAATGCCTCAGGAAAATTATAATTAACTATTCTCTTTCATACTCTGATCAACACAGTAGCATTGTAGAGAGGTACAGAAATACCCTAGGGATGAAATAAGCCCAAATCTGAGGTGAACCATGATCCTAAATTCTCTTTCTATGGCAGTCAACAGAGTTATATTAAGTTCCAAAGAGGCTCACAGTGCTTGTGCTCTCTAGGAATGCTGACAGGAAAAATTTATATGTGGACTCCGTAGCTCCACTGTGATACAGGCCTGCAGACTGGAGGGGATTACTGATATGGAACAGGTTTGTCATTGTAATGCAGGTTATTGATCTTCCACAGATCCTCTTCTGCTCAAGGTCTAATAGAGTTCAGACTCAAAACACAGAATTATGTACATAAATCCCTTATACAAAGTTCATTCCATTCCCATCAACTCTTCATTGAGAAATTTTCTATTACCTTGAAGGCTCCTCAGATTCTTTCTTATTTTTATTCATTACCTTATCATGAGAGCTATGACTTAACAATACCTTCACATCCATTTAATCCAGTATTGTTCTCTCCTTTCTCTAAATTACAGCTTTCCCATTTTCACAAAGGTATGTGTTTAGGTCTTTAGATCTTTTGTGAGATTAACTTTTCTCATTAAGCAATGAGTTTTAAGTATACACAGCCATCACTCAGTTGTCAGGGTAACAGAGGATTTAAAACAAAACTAGATAAAACAAAAATACAGGTAATAACAAGGACATTAATTATCCTGCAAATATGTTTAGTACATTCTCTTCTCATAGCTTCAAAAGTCCTGTTTATCCAGTTTTTGCTCAAGAGACGGGTAGTTTTATATAGCAACAGGCAGAGTTCAACCTTTTAGTATCAAGTCCTTTTTCTTATGCATTTTAAAGACAGTTCTGTATGTCATATGTCATAATGCATGGGACAAGAAGGAATGGGGAAGGTGTGGTTAATATTTACAATTTAGTTAACACAGAGAAGAATTATATTAACTGACTGGTTTCAGTCCAGTCACTTAATATATAGTGACTGGACTAAAACCTCCAGTCACTATATCTTTTCCTTTAGTATTGGTTCTGCTATTTCTAATATAAAAGTCATGTACATATAGCCAGTTTAAAATTAATATACACCTTATTATTTCATAGGAACTTTTTTTTTTAGCTGTTTGCTACTCTGTGTCCCATGAGGAATTCCTGGCAGGCAACTGTGCTGTCATGAGGCACCTCCCTTTGACCTGTTTGACCATGAGGCACATGCTCTCATGGTGCTCCTGCGATCTTTCCCCCTGACTCACAGGGTTGTAGTGGTCATGTTTGGATGGTCATGTTTTGGGCAAAACATGATGCTCTGGCTCCTCATAGAGAGCTCAGATTTTTAATTACTCACGACTCTCAACCTGCTTCTGACTGCAGTATCCTTTTCTGTAAGTGTTAGTCCTGTGTCAAAGATTGAAAACTCTGTCAAGACTGGGTGATTTTATTTCTCTGAACAATGTAATTTTCCTAAGTATAAACTCTGGGTTTCCTCAGCTTTGGCGTGTATTCTATGCATGATTTAGCCTGTTATCATGGATTTAATTAGCTTTAAAAGCTTGTAAGACTGGATCTGCTGCCTTAAAGCAGAGATCAGCATCTTTGTGAGTTTGGGTTTTTGGGTGTTATCTTTTTCAGAAAGACCCAGAAAAATGTCAGTATTTTACACAGAGTGATCTCCCCTGAACATTTCTGATTTCTCGTTTCATGTTAGCATGGATATAGGTAACTGACTGTGCTTTGTTCAGAGCAAGGCCGTCTGCTGACAGAAATAAGACAATTTTCTGACAAGCCAGTATTCATCATTTACATTTATATCATGGATTGTTCTTTATGCATCCATCAGCCTATGTGTTTCCAAAGAATGTCAATGATGCTTTTAACTGATCCACTAAATGGGATTTTAGCTGTCTTTAATCACCCTAATGTGCTTTGCTTAGTCAACATCCAGAGCCAAAAGCATTAGATAGATCTGAACGTGGTACCAAGCATTAATGTATGATTGCCCACATAGACAATTGCTGGTGTGTTCCCTGCTGCATGCACAATGGTGGGTAATCTTTAGCTCTAAGGATACAACCCATGAATTATGTGCTATTTACATGCAGGACCAAAGGACAGCTTCTTGCACATTATATTTATTTGGCAGCACATATGTAGCCGGAGAGTCTGACAGTGATCTACTTCCTTCATCCACTAAGTTTAACTGATTGTTATTACAAGGAAATGAAGAAAATAGCTGGTTCCAAACAGTGTGGTCTGTAGCAGTTCGGTTCCCAACATCCACAGCCTGCTCTTATAAAATTAAATTTTTTTTTTTTTTTTTGTCCACAAAATTCTGTCAGCACTGGAGGCAGAGGGAGAGAGGAGTTTACAGGTCAAAGCCCTGTCTTTGATCTTCTTGCAGTTTTCTCTTGCAGGTGGAGGAATTCAGGCTGATTTTCCCCCTGCACATGTGGTCACCCTGGCTCCTGAGTGACATGCTCTCATTATTACTTAATAAAATTAGGTCACACATTATCACAGCTTAATAGTCAGAAAATGCCAGGCGACCACATCTGATGATGCTATACCAAATAAAAGATCCTGGCCATGAGTCTGGTTATACAGAGACAGTGAGCTGACAATTTCACACTGAGGAATGCTGGTAAAACTAATCACTGATCTTGAGCTAAGAAATGTTTTTTTGGAATAACCTGCCAAAGCATAATTAAGTATTGCCTTAAAACTACAATGTAAACAAGCAATGTATCTAATCAACACATATCCTGTCAGCTTCAAATTGTAACAAATGAAATTTGAATGATTTTGTTTGTTTGTTTGTTTGTTGGTTTGGTTTTTATCTTTTAACTTATATTCACTGTTTTCAATATTTCCATGTGGCCAGAACTATGTGAAGCCATTCCAGGGATCCATGCTCTAAAAGTTAAGGTGAATCCAAGCTGCCCAGTATTTTTGTGTCATTTCTGCAACCAGGCTGCTGGTCTCAAGGGTGCTAGATCCTAGATTAATCAGTTTCTTAAGAACAGAGTAAGTTATTTCTGACAATATCTTCTTTCATAATAGGAAAAAACACAGTGCTTTACTTATCTGGCAGAACTACAGGATTTAGTTATTCTCTCTCACAGACAATGTCCCAGCCCATTGAATGCAGCAGGAATTATGTTCTATTTCACTGAAGCTAAAAATTTATTCTAAGCTGAAAGAACACATAAAAGTGAGACCAAAGATCAAGCCTTCATGCTTAGCTACTTTTTTCCAAAGGCCAAAATAATTAAATTTGTTTTAGAAAGATTTTTTATTTTATTATTTCAATATAAAAGATATGGTTTAAATTGAACATAAAATATTTTATATTAATACTTACTCTGGGTTTTTTCCTTAAGAACTCATTGGTTTCTGTTCATCCTAGCATATATCTTGCAGAACTTCAACTTGCTTTTCTGCTACACTTGCAAAAAGTCAGATGCAAAATCCATCCATGATTTCAGATTGTTGTGCATTTGGAGTTTGATTTTGAGTGCTCAGTGATCTGAATTTTGCATAAGGACTCATAACTGTCAGGTAGGACACTGACATTTGAAAGGGGATTTGTTGGCCGGTTGACTCCTAAGTGTTTTCACAGCTGTGTTACAGAATAGGTTGTGTAATTGCAGTTTGCAAAGAAGTCTGCTGTTGAAAAGTCATATTTTTATCCATCAATAGACATTCAAAATTAAAAATAACTCAAATTATAACTAAACAGCAAAAAGACAGCAAGATGTCTAAATGGGATTGGCTAAGTGTGGTCATACACACAAGCGAGCTGGAGTGATCCCCGCCTCTTTTACAAGCTGAGCTAATAAATCTGCCCACATACATTAAAATAATAGGACTAACAGCACTCCTAGTTATTATTAGTGTAAAAAGTCACCAAGTTTTCAGTCTGGAAAGATGTAGCAAATGTGACATAATTAAGGAAATCAGCCTAAATGGTTTTTTGGGTTTTTTTAAAGGAAGTTTCAGAGAGCAGTTATTTTTGATTTCCATGGAAACTGTTGCCTCATTTAACAAGTGCCTTTCTCCACTCCTGGGGATCCTTCAGGGAGATACAGTTAATTAGAGTGGACTCCATGGGGACTTCTATCACGTCTTGTGATTTCCCCTGTTCATTTTGCACCCCACAAGGCAGAATTCCTTAGGTAACTTGAAAAATCAAAGTGTTCTAAATCTTGTAGGAAAAATATGCCTGTTTTTTAAAATTCCAAAGACATGGAAATAGAGATGAAAGAAAAAAAATAGTTTCATCCTTCTGATGCATGCTATTGTTTCATTGACAACCACATCACATAGGAAATTCAATTATAATTATTTTAAACTGACTTTAAGTTTCATTGATGACTCAACAAAAATAATATAACACTAAGTTTCTTATTTATAAGAGAGTTTCTTTGCATGTATCTCTCAATTTATATCACACTTTTTTCCTCTTTTAAGTCAGTTTACATTTTTAGAAGGTTTTTCTGAATAGAGTAAAAAAAGTCTATGCCAGCATTTACGAAAACAAAACAAAAACTTAAATACTGTTTAATTTTTTTTTTTAATCATATGAAGAATGGCTAAATGTTGTGTATATGTTCTACAGAGTCACTTCCTAGTTTGAAAATGGCTGAATCTTCAATTGTCACTAATTTGTTTAGAGAAGGCAGCAGAAGTGGAGGAGGGAGGGGCACTGGAAGGACCACACTTGTATGTGGGTGGTCAAAGAGAGGGCTGGGAGAGATGATTTGAGCAGTTTTGAGTGAAGAGAGGGAGAACTGACACAGCAGATTGCTCTCTTAAAAGCAGGATGGCAGAGGAGACCTGAGGGACACTGAGCAAGAGGTAGAGTCAGAAAGGCCCAGGCACATCCAAATGTTTGGGTAGAAGAGAGGAGTCTGTATAGTTTCAGAGAGAGATTTCTGTGGAAGATTGTGGTTATGTCTGGGGGTGAGGCAAGGCAGGGAATGCTTTCTTCCATCTTTTACTCAACAGCTTCTTCCTTTTGTGCTCTTCTAGGGCATAAGAGCAGTGCTCCCCTTTCCTGTCCTCCTTACAGTTCCCATTAGGAACAAACTCAAACCTTCTTCGTGGGGCTCTGGGACCTCTTGGCAAGGTCAGGGCTGTTTCCTTTGAGACCAAAACAGCAGCAGGATCCTGCTGTTTTGGGTGCATTGGGATGAGTGGCACCAGAGGAGCTCTGGCACCAGAGGAGCTGGTTTGGACTAGAGAAGGCAGGAGGATGTTTTAAAGAGGGCTACCAAAGGCACACTTCCCTTTATTCCAAAGACACTGCTGCTCACCTTCACTCAGGTTCTTACCAAGCCTGTGATCCAGCAAAAATTCTGGAATGCAAATACCCTGTATATAGTCAGCCTGCAGTCTGATTCCCCCTGGGTCCCAAATTGTTTCTGCCTTTATAGCACTTCCCCTCAGAGCCTGGGTCCTGACAGGGAGAAGTGGCAGGGCTTCAGGAGGAAGCCTGGTCCTGTGCAACTGACAGCTCACACCACAGCAACAGCTGTAACTGGGGAGTGGAAATGTGCATGTGAATATTTTTGGACCAAGGAGAGAATTCTCATTTCTGGATAATAATTTTAAGGCCATTCTTACTAGGGAAGAGAGTAAGACTTCCTGATACACATCTTGGAAAAAAACCCACCAACAATATGTTTTTGATTTTTATGAAAGACAGCATATTTATAGCACTATAAATCCAAAGTGTAGTAGGTACCTTCTATCAGCAGGTGACTGGCCAGTAAATGTTGCAAGACAGACTATCTTTGAAATTTCCTGTCTTGGCTAATTCCAGACTTCACCATATACTGATTACTGAATGCTGCTGCTGCTCTAGACTGGAACCTATGGATGTCTTTTGATCCTGCTATAGCAGTCATATAAATAGGTCCCTTTGGGGACTTTGAGATGAGGCAGAGTGAAAATTAGTACTTATGAATATAATGTGTATATATATATATATATATATACACACACACACATATATATACATATATATACATATATATATATACATGTATATATATACATATATATATATACACTCAGACACGTACAAGTAAAATCTGTCTATTAGGGGCTTATTTTAAAAGTCTTTAGAAAAATGAATCCTGAAGATTAGAAGTTCCAATCAGATTGCAGCTATTGTGTACAAAGATTCTGAACAGAAGCAAGAAAGATAATTTTATCTACATAGTTTAATTTGCTATGAAAATAAAATTTTGTTAAAGAAGAAATACCATGCTGATCTTAGTATCACTTGGATACTGAGAAAACAACTTCTTACCAGTGGAAGCTGTTAGCAGTGAAGATAGCATTTAGCCAGAAAGAGTAATAAGGGCTCAGTCTGGCAAAAAACCCAGAATGAATCCCAAGTTACTTCTATCTCAGAGTCACAAATGCTTCCAAGCAAGTTAGGGGCTATTCCCAGCAGATAGCTATTGCTAAGGAATACTTAGGAGCAGCAAACAGTAACACTCTTTGGTTTGAAGAGGTAGTCTAGCTGAAGGGGCTAATTTTCTCTGTGTTCCACTTCTTCTTTCTTTAAAAGCATGGTCAGGACAAGAGAGCTTTACTCATTATCCCTCATTGCAACTAGATCTTCTTGTACTGGGAAAAGTAAAGTGACCTCCATTAATTTACAATTCAAATAGGAGGCTTCTTGATCTGTTTTGAAATTTCAGGTATTAGGAAAGCCTTATTTATGCGAGCTTTTGTTGTGTGAGCCTTAGTTATGTGAGCAGAGAAGACCTGAGGTAGACCCTTCAAAAACTCCCCACCTGCCTGGCTTAGGGCATGAGTTGACAACTTTACTCTTGAAATAAGTAAATCTTCATCTTTGTTATGATATGCAGACAAATTTTGTTTCTTACAACTTCAGTCACCTAGACTATATCCAAAACAACTCACTTCCGTATCCTTCTGGCCCTACAGGAGGTAAGTCTTGGAAATTAAACCCAAAGTTTTAATATAGACAGATCATGTTTGAGCATCAACATGTTTGGGTTTACCTGTGACATCTATCTTCATAATTTAGTTCCTTCAATGCTGCTCTTATCTGAACCATTATGGTGGCAAACCAATCAGCTCACTATCCTGGTGTGCTGTACCTGTGGGACACCTACAGCAGCCGGGGTCAGACAGACCCCGAGAACCCAGCCTGTAATACTGCAGGAGGTTTTGAATGCAGCGTTCTGCAGAACTTGCTGAACTCTTGCAGAAATGCTGAAAGTTAAGGAGTTGAGCCACAAACATTAAAATTCATCATAAATTCATAATTATCAATTGTGACACATACCTAATGCACATCAACAGAGTTTATAAAAATGAAGAAAATATGTGGGTAAATTTAAGAATAATTGTTACCAAAATATATCTACTAAATATAATGCAAGGGGTAATTTCTCTCCATTGGTTATTGTGTAGTTCTTTGTGAACTTGTGAGAGGCAAAGCAAAAAGTTTTGCTGCAGGCATTCCTTTCTTCACTCTCTCCACTGTGGAATATTTTCAGCTCTTGGCAGGAAGTCTCACATTTGCATACATAGAGAAAGAAAAAAGTTACAATTCAATACATTAAGATATGAAAGGCAGAGATGAGAGTTACTTTAAAAAAAAGGGAAAATTGTGCATTTTAGGTTTCAGTCTTTAATATGTGATGGACTGGTGCTACAAGAAAGTAGATGCACTTCACCTTGGAAATCATTTTGTTGGTCCACTTGAGGATTTAAAAAGATAACAAAGTCAAATAATTAAACCATTTCATATTATGCTCAAATGCTATTTCCCAGAATTGTGGTACCTAGGTAGTGAAATCTGAATTTTGTTCTTTACTAAGTAGAGCTCTTTAGGACTATTCCTAAATTATTACAACAACCTTTTTTGAAACACCAAATACTATCCACTTCAAAAAGCATCGGAGCAAGAGATGACTAAAGATCCCAACAGAACTAAAAACAAAAAGGAAAATAAAAGAAATCAAAGTAGAACATCATTTAATAACTCCCATGTAAAAAATACAGAACAGAAGTAATTAGAAAGTGATTATACTCTAGAGGTCAAGTCAGGAAAAATCAAGTCCTCAATAAATACCAAAACAGTTAAAGTGATTTTCAGGGCTATTAAGATCTGAGAGCAAAACAGAAAGTGCATTATTTTCTGTCAATTTGTGAATGTTCCCACACATTTTAAAGAATCACTACAATCCTGACCATCTATATTTACAATATAAATCAAAAGGGTAAAAATAACATCTGAAGATGTGAGAGACCTCGAAGAGTTACTAAAAGGATTAAAACTTATTGGTAGAAGGCAACAAAAAGATTGTGATAAAGATCCAGAAAATCACAGCAGAGATTTGGAGGAGCTGTGTAGGGATGGATAGTTCACTATTTGTCACAATATCTTGGGGGCAACTAATGAATCTTAGTTTGTGAGAAACAACAGGATAAACTAAATGGCTTACAAGAGAACTAGGAAGAATTAAAAAGAAAATTAGAGCTTTAAAATAATAAAACTACAGATACATCTCTGCACATATTCTTTCACAAAGGCTTTGAAGCACCTAATAGTATGGACCAGCCTGGAGGCAAAAGAGAGAAAAGGACCTGCAGGTGACTCAAAGGCATGTGAAAACTGCTAAAAATAACAGGTGTCTGGGACAGCAGCTCAGTACTGTTCCTACATATCAATTTGCTCCCAGAAATCCTCCAGGCAAGGCAAGGCTACAGCCATCAGAAAATGCCCAGGAAAATCTGAGGAACTGAATGAGCCAAGGATTATTTCCATTATGCCGCCTGGACAAATCTGATCTGTTTGGATAAGGGAAGGAAGTTTAGCTGTGGTGGGCTGTGCTACTCCACTTTCCTTAAGGGTCACATCAGACCCTATTTTTTGTATAGATCTGTGTGATCACAGGGATTCCCACTAAGCTTTTGGTAGAGCAGAAGGTCTGCTTGGCTTTTACCAAATTGGAAGAAGCTGGACAGGGGATTCCCAAGGCTACAAGATCATAAAGGATATAAGATGAAATGAAGAGAAGAATATAGGCAGGACATTATACTTAACATTATAGTATATAACAGTATATAACATTATACTAATGTTATAGCAACCTAAGAGGTTTCCCTTTGCTTGTCCTTGAGGCTGTGTGCAAGCGTCTTGTCACTGCAGAAAAGGGAGCTGGAGCATGGAGGGACCCATCAGTACTATTTGAGTGGAAATAAAACCCACACCACCGTTCTTAAGGCAGGTACAAGAAGGATGGTTATGAATTTAAAAAAAAAAAAATGTTTTCATTGCTGATGGCTTCTAGCAAGGAGGTTATTCTGCCCCTCCAAAAAACAAGGTTGTGGGATTTTTCTCTGTCTTAGGCTGCACTTGGTCCCGCAAGTGTCTTAATCATCCCCTTTAGGAGAAGAAGTCAAAAGCCTGGGATGCTTTTGACTTCCTTTTGACACTTTCTCTCCTCCTCTTTAAGACCATGCAAAGACATAATTCTTACTAGAGTCTATACAGAACTCAACCATAACCTTGTAATATTTTTTAAAGATTAACCTAAGAAGAGTCCTTTGACCCACTCATTCATCTTTCTTAGTTTCAAAATTTGAATAAAGGAAGAAAGAAAGTTGCATTTTCAATTACATATACTTGAAGTGGATGGATATTGTTGGATTTTTATTGAATTTATTAAGGATATTAAGACACATGAAAAGTGTCATACATGGAGATTGTGCATCCCAAAGGTGGAGGACCTTTCTCATGTGTCCACCAATTTCAGCAGATTGTCACTTTCAATAAAAGACCTACCAGCCCAAGAAATAACTGTTTGAACTAGCTCAAATTGCATAATTTTAACCTCTTTGGACATCTAAAAAAAAAAAAAAAAAAAAAAAGATGCTTCTTCACAATATGTTTAATGTTCATTTCTACCAGTAGATGTGGAGGAAGTAATGCTCTGAGTTCTTTTTATTCTGTAGTCACACAAAACTGCAGTGCCAAATAACAAGCACACAAACATTTTGATTAAAGAAGTCAGCAGAGCCCCATGTTACTGAAAGAGAGGAGGTGTTAATTACAGACCTCATGGTTACTACAGACTTGCCAAGTAATAATAAATATCATATTCAACTTCAAATGCATTATTTTCTGATTCTTACACATTCAGACATTTAGACTAAGGTCCACACTTCATGTTAAATTCTGTTTCATCTGCAAATACAAGGGAGAACATAAGGCAGTAAAAAACTGAATTCAGTCTTATCAGAATTAGAACTTACTTAGTTCTTATTAGAACCTATCTGTTATTAAAATATCCATAGACCTAAAGACAAAAGCAAGCTTGAAGCTGTCATGACACACAAAGAGAAGCCAATAGAGCACCAATGAGTAGTAACAATTTTCATTCATGTGCAACTGCAAGTCCAGCTTTGGTTCAGGTGGAAAGTGCTGATCCCAGTGTCCAGCTGTTGCCCCAGAGATTGAAGGTTCAAGTTAGGGCAGGATTTAAGTGCCAGCCTTCCTTCTCTGTTTTAGAGAAATGCCACTTAATTGTGACAGCAGTTGAAGGCTCCTACATTCCTCTTGAATGTTGTGTTTGAGGCCCTGGGCACTGCTAGTGAATACCTTCAGTAGTGCTTCCTTGTTGGGTGCACTTTGCACTGGTAAAGGCTTATTCTACCCAAACCTCTTTGGCATTTAGGTGAGGTTCCTAAGTGCTCAAGTCTCCTTGAGATGTCAGTCCTGACTTCGAAAATCTCTTACACTAATTACAAGAGCCATGTGAAGTTTAGCCAGAATTTGAGTAGACTAAGTCTTGTCACTGAAACTCCCTGGGAATTCCTGTACACAGCCTCTTTAGTAGCATGGGATTAATTTGAAGTCACTGCAGCAATCTAATAGTTAAAATTCCAATCTAAGTGACGTTACCTGAAAGACACTTCCAGAAGATGATTAATGTCATGTACTACTTGCACTTCTCAGATCCTCTTTTCTCTCTCTTGGTCATGGAATGAGTTTAGATGCTACACACTGCCTATTATAATAAAAGGAAAAATAGAACACTTGAATGGTGAAGCGATTTAACTTGACACTTTGGTTTCTTGTAATTTGTTATGTTTTGTGTATTAATTAGTTCTTATGGGAAGTGTTGTTTGTTTTGTTACCCATGGTCATTAATATACTTGGACAAATTTTCATAAGCTCAATACTAAGAAAAGTCCCTTTGCATGTGGAAACTTAAATCTGTAGTGTCTTACAGGTGATGGTTTCAAATATTACATCTGGCTGGAAGCAGAGTATTTTAAAGCACAGTTTTAAGAAAGAGGAGAGAAAAGCAGCAAGTCAAACCACATGAGAGAGTACAGCGAGTAGGAGAGATACAGCTTTATGCTGATAATTTTATTTTTTCCATGTCTAGTGACTTGCATTATCCTTTCTGCAGCTAAAATTCCATTGTGTTTATGTTAGTTAATCAAACAGAAGAAGTCAGTTCTTTTCCCAACAGGCAAAGGATTTTTTCTGAAGGCCTTTATGTACAAAAATCTAGATGCATCGAGTTAGCTGTTGATTTTCCTTGAATATTTAAGTACACATGCAAATTACCCCAGAACTTTCTCTATTAAAAAATGGTCATATAAAGTAACTAAATATTAGTTATCAGATTCTTTTTTCCAATAATTTATTCAGTATTTATTAATAATGATACAATGGAAGGATTTAAGTATTACAGTAGTACTTCAAATTTATTAAATACATATTTCATATGTAATGTAATGAAGTTTGAGGTTGGTTCAGATTCAAAGAGGTACTTGAATTCTATTTTTGCTACCATTTCTTATGTCCTTCAGCTGTTCTTCATCATAGTTTTAACATACTATTATAGATACACCAAAAAAAGGGAAGATTCAAAATATTCAAAAAGAAAGGAGAATGTTTCCCACTGATGGTTAATAAATTTGGTACTTAACTGTTATTTATGTCTATAAAGTATTTTCTGATATTATTTGACTCAAACAAAAACTAGAATGTTCAAACCCTAGCAAATACAAGCAAATTTGGTACCTGCAGGTCAGGATTTTAAACTTGCATACTGTTTTGGTACTTTTATAGTCTGCTTGTACATCATATCCAAGCTTTTAACAATAGATATGCCCTTCTGTCCTCACAAAATAAAAAATCTTGGGTTAGTTTTTTTTTTGTTTTTCTGCCCCAACTCTGAAGTGCATGGGAAATCTCAAGCTGAATTTTTGGCTATCCTTATTTCATATCTAGTCCCTAGAACTAGAGGGTGCTCCACTGCCTTGTAAACCTATCTATCACTCCCCTCTGCATCTGGACAGGAGTGAGAAAATCAAACAAATGATTCATGGGCTCATAAGGACATGGAAATATCACTCATCAAATACTGTCATGAGCAAAACAGACTCGAATTAGATATATTAATTGAATTTATTACCAACAAAATCAGAACAGGATAAAGAGAAGTCAAATAAGACCTTAAAAATACCTTATCCCCACCCCTCTTTTCTTCCCAGCTTGACCTCCTCCCCCAGCAGCACAGGGAGACAAGTAATGGGGGCTATGGTCCATTCATCCCAGGTTGTTTCTGTTGCTGCTCAGGGAGAGGAGTCCTTCCCTGCTCCATTATGGGGTGCCTCCCATAGGAAATAGCTTTCGATGAACTTCTCCGATGCGAATCCACCCCACAAGAGACAGTTCACAAACCGCTCCAACATGGGTCATTCCTCCACTGGGTGAAGTCCTCCAGGCACAGCCTGCTCCAGCACGGGTCACAAATCCTACCAAGAAAGGAGCTTCAGTGTGGGCTCCTCTCTCCACAGGTCTACAGGTCCCTGTCAGGAGCCTGCTCCAACACAGGCTGGATCACAGCCTCCTCTCAGGCATCCAGCTGCTCCGGCATGGGGCTCCTCCCTGGGCTGCAGGTGGATCTCTGCAACTCCATGGCCCTGCATGGGCTGCAGCGGCACAGCTGCCTCACCACGGGCTGCCCACAGGCTGCAGGAGGAATCTCTCCTCCAGCACCTGGAGCACTTCCTCCTCCTCCTTCTCCAGTGACCTTGGTCTCTGCAGAGCTGTTCCTCTCACATACTCTCACACCGCTCTTCTCTGGTTGCAATTACAACTGCGCAATCACTTTATTTCTCCTCTTAACTATGCTATCACAGAGGCATAACCATAAATTCTGATCGACCCAGCCTTGACCAGCAGCATGCCCATCTTGAAACCAGCTGGGATTAGCTCTGCTGGACATGGAGGAAGCTTTTGTCAGCATCTCACAGAAGCCACCTCTGTAGCCACTCACCACCCAAACCTGGCTGCACAAACTCAATTCACTATTCACAATTGAGGTATTTATTCTTTCTCCATAAGTCATCTCATTCTGTAGTGTCATGAGTTTGGCAGTTATGATTCCAGTGCACTTGCTATTAGAGGTCCTGCTAAAATAGATAAATCATACCTCCCAAAGATCTGCTGAAAGGGTTCAAGTAATATGAGAGGTAAAATTTATTTTTTATAGTTCTTTGTGGAAGAGGTTTTGGAAACCAGAGTAACTTCAACACTTAACAGCCTAGATTTTACCTGAAAATACTTGGGAGAATTCCCATGTGCCACAGGAGTCAGAAAGATTACTGGTTATTAGCAGTCGATAGTCAACAGAATATGCCCACTGTCCCTCTCCTACTCTATTCTGGGGTGCTACATTTCAGACAGAAGACTTTAGAATGTTAGCAGCTGGCAGAGGCATAAGATTTTTTTTTTTTTTTTAATGATGTATGTATATACTAATATACTGACCATTCTCATTCATTAGTTCATTGCAGAATTTGCCATCCAAATGGAGGTTGATAAATCTGAACCAACAATGTGTCTTTTTTCAGATACTTTATATTTCACTAACTATTAAAACCTAGTTTGTGTTAATCTATTGGTAATTTTAAGTGTAAAACCAATCCTCTCTAAGGTCAAGACATCTGAAATCTTAAGAGAAAAAGAATGGAGAGATGAAGAAGAATAAGTTTCTACAGCCTTCAGCTTCCACAGTAACAAAGGGATTTGTAACAAAAGTTCACAGAGTATATTTCAGGAGAGGATATAAAACATCATACAACATTTCAAGGAAAGTTGGAGATGTCAGAAATGCATTATCAGAAGAAACATGATAAAGGTTAATCAACTGATAATTTTTCTTTCTGATGCTTTTAATCTGAGGCATTTCTAACAGAAAGTGAGGTATTTTATTCTGTACAGCCACATTTCCCTAGCAACAGCTTTAGACCCACCTATGCCTAAGTGGGTATTCAGAGCCCCTCCTCTGCTCTAGACCTAAGTCATTGTTGAATTTCCCCGTGTGGTATATAAAAAATTCCTTGTTACTTGCAGATACTGCTTTCTCCCTATCTATTTATCACAAACACGTTTCCTGATTTATGTGACTCACTTAATGAAATTTATTTATTTCCTGTTAAATTTTGACAAAATAATGAAGTTAATGATCATACAATTAATTTTATTCAAAGTCTGCTGGTTTGATTACATGGTGTTTAATCAAGTAAGGAATGATATCTCATAGGTAGCATTATTTGAAGTTGACCTGATGAGCAGAGCAACTAGAGAAGCCAGGGAACACAGCGATAACAGAAAGGTAATTGGGACAAGTAATGCAATGAAGTAAAGGCTGTGATGAAAACTGAGTCAGCAACCCAAAAATGTAAAGCTGAGTGTTAACACTTAGTAGATATAAACTATTCACACAAGAGCTATCACCTGACATGTGTTCAGTTTCCAAGTGTTCTGAAAAGTAGGGATAGAGCTGAAGAAGAATGGGTATTTGAAGAAAAAGCAGATAAAAAGCAAAGTTTCAGGTATAACTGAGCCCCTGCAGATACCTGCTCAAAACAATGCCTGGAAAACAGATATGTGTTCAAGAACAAAAGATTTATGAGCAAGACCAAGGTCTGTGGTGGCTGGTAGACCAAAGAGCTGTTGGCTGTTACATTAAAGGATTAATTCATGCTATTTCTGCTTTGACACAATCACAATGAGTCACAGAAAGACACCAACTTCAATAAAAATCGAGATGGTATTAATATTTTTAGTGAAAAAAAAGAAACATTCTGAAATACAACAAACCTTGTGCTGCCTTTTGTTCTACCATATCTGAGAGGATGGATAGAGAAAATACTACATGAATAAGCATGAAACTGCTCCTTAAGCATACTCTTATTTTATGTGGTTTTTGCACTTCTGTGTGTATCTTCCAAATATATTTGTGGCATTTTATTTTTCTGGGCAAACTTCTTTCATTTTCTTTAAATTTGTTGTATATTTGATGCAACAGAAGGAGTTTTGTGCTCCTTATTAAAAGGCTTCACCAAGTATACTGTCAGAATACTTGCATCAATCTTCATAAGTATTTTGTAAGAATCCTAGAATTAGCTCTTAAACAGCTTTCAATTCAAAAACCAAACACACTGAAGTCTGTTAACACAATATAGATATCTTGTGTCAAACCAGGTAATTTCTTTCCATTAACTATCCACTGAACTTCCCAGTTAGATCTATCAAGAGATTAGTTTACTTTTTTTTTCCATTGCAATTGATACCAAAAAGGAGACAATAACAGAGAAAGTTGGAAAGTAGCACAGGTTTCAGATCAGAAATGAGTGTGCTTCCTTTTCAGATCTGCAGGGAAAAAGCCAACTTGAATGGAGAAAATAAGTCATACACAATAATATGGCCTTTGAACCCAATTTGAACTAACATAATTCAACAGGACCTTCAAAGGGTGATTCTAATGATGACCCACTGCTCTGCGAAATAGTAACATAGTTAGCTGGTTAGTTTGTAGAAGTTATCAGTGGACGATTACTTGAAAGAATCTAGGACTTTTTAGATAAAATATATTTGCTAGTTACCAATTCACTGACTGATGACAAAGCAAAGCATACACCAAAGCCATCCACAGACAATTTGGTTTCCTTATGAAACAGAAACATGCATAATAGAGAAATAATGGGGGGGAAAGTTCCTTATTTTATATTATAATTAAAGAAAGGAGCAAATGTTGTTTCTGAATAAAACTGTGCTGGCTGTGGTGTTCAAGAAATCTGTTTTTTACATGCAGTGTTGACCTTCACTGCCAAGAGCCTTGGAGGACAGCTAAAACTGTTGGTAGTGTATAACATTTTAACAGAAACATTAGTTTTAACTTGCAATAAAGCTGCAGATATTTAAATTACTTTAAAAGTTAAATTAGTAGCTCATTTTTTGGCTATGACCATGGATCTGCTTCATTTCACTGGACCCTTTTGGCATAAAAATTTAGTTTGAATGTTACTGTTAACTGTATTCTGTATTCATATTACTGTTAACTGCCATTCCTTATCTGCTTAGAACATCACCATGGACTTTGCAGGAGCTTCCCACTTCCGTCCTTGTACAAGCTTTTTGCCTTCTGCTGCATATCATCTTTGTTTGTATATGGATTCTGATTCATTATTTGTCAAAAAACTCCATGTCTTTCTTTGTCCTAAACTGTCCACTCTGCTATCAGGTACATTGTCAATGTTTTTAAAACATCCCTACAGCTATTTGAAACAATGTCCATGGTGCTTAATATTAGTAAAGTCCCAGAGATATTATGTGAAGTATTCAAGTGAAAGCAAGAGTCTCAATTCAGGAATATGCAGCAAGGGAACAAAATATCCAGCTAAGTCGATCTCAAAGGTGCAGCTACAATGGCAGCTCATTTGCTTTAGAAGAAGCATGATATTTGTTTTTTCATTGCTGTTCTGTGAAAACATCATTGTTCTAAAAAAGGTTGTTACAAATTTGACAGCCTGATATTTATAACATATGCGGTTTTTACATGTTAACATGAAAACAGTGTGCAGATGCAGACTTCAGCTTCTGTAGGAATATTGCTTGGCTGAGTGTTAGTTTCATTTCTTTAACCCAAATTTCCTAATGATTGCCTCTATTTCCAGTTTTCAAACTTCTTCTGCAATTGTCTCAGACCAATACTAATTAGGGTACTCTCGTTAAACTCTCATCTGCTCCACCAAGTGTTTTAGAGGATGCCAAGCACAGCATCCAAATTTTGTGTGCAGCTTCTGCCATCTCCTGTATATCTGTTTAATCTCTGGCAGGTTTGCAAAAAGAAGGTGAGGAGGAATAAATTAATCTTTATCAGCAAAGCCAGTTAGAAAATCGCAATGTTAAAATCAACAGAGTCTTTCTTCAGGAAAAAAAAAAAAATCAAACCAAACAAAACCAGAAAACTCCTGTCCATTAAAAACTAATTGTATGAAATATATATTTAGATGAAGAAAAAGCTTTTCTTTTTACAATGTGTTATTTTTACAAGTAGCAAGCATTTAACAAAAAATGCAAAGTGGGAAATGTTTGAAGAATGTCTGGTTTGGGAGATTAATATTTTATTTACTTGATTCAGTGCATTATGGTAAAGAGATCTCATAAAATTACATGAAAAATTACAAATTTCTTGTTTGCACACCCTTTGAAATCAGTATTTACAGTTACTACAGAGATCTGTCTAGAATTTTGTTTCAATTTTTATTATAAGACTTCCCAATGCTATTAAATGAGCTGAATACCAGCTAAGGACTAACCCAAACCCCTCTGAAGTTATTGTGTTATTTATCTACTTAGACAAGAAATCCAATCTCTCTTTCCTGCACACATTTCAGGTCGCCTACAAATGAGCTTTCTCTTTCTTGTTTACAAGAATTCTCCTGAGCTTATCTAGCAAAAGGTTTCACTCTCAAAGAAGACAACCTTCCCTCACATAAATCATCTTCTCCCTGTGCTGGGCTCATGTACAGCTTCCTTCTAAGATCCCAAAAGAAACAAGAATTTCATGAAAAGGAGAGGAAGAAGGAGGAATTTGCCGATGCATGGAAGAGATAATGAACAAATGTTAAACTGCAGTCTCCTTTTTTGCTGCTGATTTCTGAGGACAGGTCATGTTGATTGGTATTAGATCGCAGCCTGTCCTGCTGTTCAGAGAAAAAGCATATAAGCAATAATTCAAGAAAAAAATGGCCAATTGAAGATGCCACTATTTTTTGATAATAGGAAAAGATATTTTCAAATGGTTCAGAAAAGCTATGTGATTACTTAGGTTGTGCATTTCAAGGATTCCAGAGCAAATAAAATTTTTCTACATGAGACCGAAAATCTGCAGTAAGTTAATCTTTTAAAACACAGCTTTTTTAAAAAAGCTATGTGGAAGACCGTGACCCACCAATCCCTAAGTAGTTTAAGAGAAGAAGATTGAAGTAAACAGCAAAGAAACGAAGGCAAACCTAGCGTCTAGCTTCTCACCCATATTTCTACCTTGCTTCCCATCTTCCCAGGAAAGATTCAGATGATGAAGAATCACAGTCCTAGAAAACTTTAAAGAGGCAAACAGAAAAGCTACTTTGAATTTTTCCATAACCCCTTCCCCCTTAAGTTCTTAATTACTGGTAAAAAGTTCACCAAGCAGACTAATGGAAAATTAAGCATAGGAGAAATTAAATCTAGCTTTATTTAAGTCAGTGGGAGTCTTATTATCAACACTGACAACAGCAGAATTTCACATGGGATGTTTACTCTTGCTATCCTGATAAATAGGTCAGCATTTTTTTTTAATGCTCACTGGGAGCCTTTGAAGAAGCTCAGTACACCAAATCTTACAGCCTGATCCTTGCTGCGTCCTACAGTCACAGTGAATGTGAGCACATCTGTATAGACAGAGTGGACAATAGTCACATGTTTCTAAGATTGCTTGGACTTTTACAAAAGGGCAGTATTAAGAGACTTACATGAACATTATTACTTATGCCTTGCATATAGGTAACCCCTAAATTCTATGCAGACTTCAGTTCTATGAGAATTTAAAATTATGTTTTGAGCTGCTCCTTTTTAAAAACCATCATCCATTTGACAGCGCAAGGGTCACTTTAAAGTAAAAAACACAATGCAGATAATTTTGATGCTTTTTTATATAGACTTACTGTAATTTTTATTCAAATAATATTGAAACAAAATTAACATTCTAACTTGAATTCTCAGTTTGAGGTTTGCAGCTTTCAAAAAAGAGAAAAGCTGTGAGCATTAAGATTCAAGAGCACAAAGAAATTGTGACAAAACATTTTGATCAGGAAGTAGACATTGTTAGGTATTAAAATTTGACACCTCTTTATTAAATAGAAAGTATGCTATCTGAATGAAAATGCACTACTTGCCTTTCCTATACAGCTATGTGTTAATGTTCATGTACAGAATATTCTTAAAATCTTCCTCCCTAAACTGGATTAAGGAGCACTAACATTATCAGTGTTCAATGAAAGCACAAAAATATTGGTGATCTTAAGCAACAACTTCCTCATAAAGGGAAGAGGAGGGTTAGGCACTGATCTCTTCTCTCTGGTGACCACTGAGGGACAGAACACAAGGGACTGGCCTGAAGTTGTGTCAGGGGAGGTTTAGATTGGATATCAGAAGAAGGCTCCTCACCAAGAGGGAATCTGGGAACTGGAACAGGCTCCCCAGGGCACTGGTCATAGCATCCAGGCTGACAGAGTTTAAAAAGCATTTGGACAATGCCCCAGGCACATAGTGGGATTTTTGAACTGTCCAGAGCAGGGCCAGGAGTCAGACTAGATGGCCCTTGTGAGTCCCTTCAACTCAGGATATTATGTGATTCTATGAACACAAGTGTATTATTCATACACATCTTTGTATTATTTAAAGTTCACAAAAGCTGGGACACAAACATCAATTTCATGGTTTTGATGAAGATCATTATTTTTGTTACTGCTGTAACCCGTACTTTTTATTCACTAAAGTGAATTTTTGTCAATACTTATCTTTTAGCCTGGAAAGCTGAAAGATAAGCTTTTCTACATAAACATTTCTAAAGTGACTCCAGAAGGGCATTCTTGCAACAGGAATGTACTCTGTAATTGACAGAGAAAAATGAAAAGCAAGACAGGCACAAGCGAACTCTGTGTTCACAGGCTTTGCAGATTGCATTTTCCTCCATCTTGCTCTCTCTTTCTCTTCCTACTCTGTTTTTCCATTTAATTTTTTCACCCACCTTTCCAGACCAAATCTTTATTGAATAGGAGATGAAGTATGCTGTCTAGATTCTCACTACTTGACAACAGCAGAAACAGCAGAAACCTTGCCCCTCTGAGGTTAGTAATTAAAAGGCATCTCTTCATTTCAGAATGAGTCATGATTCAACATATTAATTCAATCTATTGAAAAGGCAGGATATTTTGTTAAGGAAATGTCCCTGCCCATCTCTCCAGGAGCCACTCTGTCAGTCACCCTCACACACCTGAGCCGGGACCGAGGCCCTTTGCAGCTGCATCCCCACACTCACAGTCACACCAGGCTTCTGAGCTGGCACCAACCCAGGTTTCCCACAGCAGTCTCAGATGAAGCAATCCTTAAAATCATTTAATCTTGGTGCAGTAACTAAATAACACAAAACCAGCTCAAGCTGGTGCCTCCAAAGAGGGACCTTAAGAAAATGAAACTCTGGGTGTTTATCCCCTCCCAGTCCCCACAGACACAGGAAAGTGCTCAGATCCTGCCATGGCTCTGAGTGTCTTGTCCCCTGGCCAGGCCCAGGTCCCCAGGCCCTTTGCTGAGCAAAGGGGCAGCGATTCCCATCCTCTTTCTTTGGGCTTGGGCTCCCAGGACTCAGCCTGCAGCTTCCACTGAGCTTCCACCTGCAGCTGATCACTGAGATTCCAGCACTGAATGGATCCCTCAGCAATCTGACAAGGGGTTTTATTGCTTTGTCTCCTCCATTATGATAAATCTTTAAATTGTTTTCAGCATTATCATAAGGCTTGTTAAAACATGTAAATCTAAGTGATGTTTTCTGCAACAGCTAACTACTCACTAATGACCACATCAAGTTTTAGGAAGAGAGCTCTTTTAATCTCAGTTTCTCAAAAGCCTTGAAAAGAGATATACCTGATATACCTAAAGTTTTTCTGTTTTCTGTCAAAACAGACCCCAGTGTTTTCAGAAAAACCAAGTAACAGATGGGTTAATCAATTTTTATTTATAAGTATGCCAGATTGAAGAATCAAGGGAGTTTTTACTCAGTGTGTGTACGGATGACACTAAATTGTGTTTTATCATGCTTAGTATTGTTTGAAGAAACAACACTGTAGTGTTCAGCCAGTGGGAATTCATTTCATTTACTAGGCTCTGTATTTGAAATCCTGTATAAAAGACAACTTCAAGGGAAATTGTATTTTCACTTAATTTATACATTTTCCTGTGCAGGCAGTGAAATTTATTTGTTCTATAGATCACAGCACTTCATTGTGGTGAGACTTCTATAAATGAGGATAAAAGAAATAAACAGCTTCCTGGAAGGCAATTCACAAATAAATACCATATTTCTTAATGGATATTAAATTAATATATCTTCATATATACAACCCATGGTCATATGTTATCCATTTATTTATTGTGCTAACGTAACAGTCATTACAAACTAGAATGCATGTCTAGATAAATGAATACTTAGCCAGTTGTTTGTCTTATAGCAAGAGCCAAAGCATTTCAGTGTACAAGGATGGTATCCTAAAAGGAGCCATCACTAAGCTGGACAAGGAATGGACAAGGAGACTCCAAAGGAGTCATTGCCTTTGAAAGATCAGGGTTTGTAGCAACTTTTACAATGGGTAACCAAGATGAGACAATTCTACAAGCAATTTTTGTGTTGTATAATTACACAAGCTCAGTTTGTCCCATTATATTTTTATTCCCTAATGCACTATAAAACCAGATGCTCTTCCAAATTTTCTGTGTTGAGGTAGGAATTTAAACAAAATAGCCCATCTTCAATTCAATTTCTCAAACTTATGGGACAACAGAAAGATGAATATAGATATCATCTTCCAGTGAGTGTCTACATGACGAGCTCAAAGCAATGAAGGGAAGGAAATTTAGATGCTATCCCACTCCCTTAATGACAAACAATTGAAGCACAGCACATCCCTGATTGAGTTGTCTTGCATTAAAATTAAGACATAAGTAAGAAAGTAGAGAGAGTACTTTAGTTAAATAAAACAGAACCACACTAATCTAGGAATTTTATCATAGTGCTAGTAAATAAAGCTAGTAATTTATAAATTACAACTTTTCCAGCTAAATATAAAGGAGCTAGACTGTTGAAATGTTAAAACTAAGTATTAAAACTCAGCATTGTTTTGGAACCTCTCCCTTCACCTATACCATTCCCTTCAAATAGAAATATTTCTTGGGAAAAGTGAAGATCTCTAAGTTTGCCTATGCATTTGCTGGAGAAAACAGTAAAAGGTAGCAATGATGATTATATTATAAAATGCGAACTTACTGATTTATTTGCTTTTTATGTGACTATTTTAATATTGGTCTTGAGAATCAATTCACAGTGTATTATTTATTGGACAAATATGGTGAGTGCTAGAGCTGAAGAGACAGAGACAAAATATGAAAACTTTATAGATCAATATAATACATAGATTTTTATCAGTTCTAAATACATACAAAAGAATTGAAATTTCTGGCACATTGGCTGCAATATTGCAGAGGGTTCTCTTTTTTGGTTTTTTGGCATTTTTTTGTTTGTTTATTTTTTTGGTTTGGGTTTTTGGGGGTTTGCTTGTTTGTTTGTTTTGGTTTTGTTTTTTGTAGGAATAAACAGAGAAGTTGCCAAGTAGTCTTGTGGAGAACTGGCCACTTAGAGACAAAAAAAGCAGGAAGAACTAGAGAACTGTCTTCCTGAAGCCACAAGAAGTCAAATAAAACAAGGCTTTCATGGATTGCCTGAATCCCAGCTCAGAGGCAGTTAAGAAAGAGAATCCCAGAGTCATTTAGGTTGGAAAAGACTTCTAAGATCAAGTCCAGTCATTAACCCAGCACTGCCAAGTCCATCACTAAACCACATCTCTAACTGCCACATCTACATGTCTTTTAGACACCTTCACAGGTGGTGACTCAACCACTTCCCCATTCCAGTGCCTGATAACCCTTTTGGCCTAACTGTTTTTCCTGCTTACTTTTTCTCCCTTCAAGATATTAGAGCTGTCAAAAGATAATGCAGCAGATGATGCATTTTGTAAGGCACAGCAGAAAAACAGACAGTGACTACAGCAAGCAAAGTGACATTACTGAAGACCATTACTTGTGACACAAGCACCCACTTTAGTAGTCAACATATGGCATGTATGTGCCTGCTGGCCCAAAGTATTTCCCTGCTGCTCTTCTTGCAGTGACTAACCACAAGTGCTGTTCTAATTCAGGAAGTTATCAAAGGATAAAAACTCTTGTTTATACACATACCAGAGCTGCTGGAACGGAGCAGACTCCAAGGAGAAATGATTTGAGCCAGTACAACTCAATTTCAAAGCCTTTTTAAATGTCACCCAAGAAAAACTGATGTTGGAAGCCAGATACATGTGTGTCTGAATAACTTCCCTTCTATTTCAGTCACAAGTGTGAGGGGATTTTTCAAAGTAAAATGGGAAAACTGGGAGTTCATTGAAAAAACTGCCACACATGTTTTTGGCAAAGGATGAGATACTCAGTGGGTTCCTTTTCAGGTTATGCACAGATGTGTTTATTCCCCATGACTTCCCAAGCGAACACAACTCTGAAACAAGGAAGATAACTTTTTTTTGTCCTAGTTCTTATTCTCATTAAAAGCAAAGCTCATTGAGCACTATCTCTTCTCTGGCTTCCTCTCTTGTATTTTGAGAGGAAATAGGTGACCTCATATCCCAATATAGCTCATAGAGAAAACTGGTGGGCACAGCAGGGAACCAGTCATAGGTTTATAGTCTTTTCCAAAGGAACAGCTGCCACAATTACCTCTGCCTTAATGCAGTTTAATCATTAATATACATATATATAGGTATATATGTGAGAGTATGTATGTGTGTGCATATATATATATAGGTATGTGTATATGTCTATATATGTTTATATACACATTCTATTCTATTCTATTCTATTCTATTCTGAAGGGTGGGTCTTTATATAGGTAGTCCAGGGCAATATGCAGAAAGTAGGGAAAGGAGATTGAAAGAGGAAGGTGGGGTAGCTTCAGGTGAGGCTCTCCCAGCCACAGTGCCAGGAAAGCTTGGAGAGGCTGGAGCCAGATGAAGTGCCAGGGAGAGCATCAGGAGGAGCACCATGCCTGGGACACAGAGCACATGAGAGCAGAAAGGCAACAGCTTGTCATGCAGCTGCAGGAGTGATGCAGCACAAGGCTGAGCAGGCATTGGTGCAAAGGTGAAAACTCTCATGTATCCAGAGAGGAGTGAAGGGGAACAAGGTGCTGCAGACATGATGGGTCTGCCCACAAAACCCTCTCAGAGTCTAAGCTCAGTGACATGATGGGAAACAGTAACTACCTGTATAAAACCTGAGACCAGTCAGGTGTCCTGGGGAGCACAAAAGGTGAGTGTTCACCTCCACACTGGAGATGTGAACTGAGTATAAAGCATGCCCTAATGTGTTACTTGTGTTGAGAGCCTGTGTTTTTCCATCACAGTCTTCTTTCATAGTATAGAATATAATCAGAGAAGGCATTCCCAAAGCTCAGAAGTGTCACACTTATCAACGCCTGCCGAACGATCCTCTCTCCGATACCTTTCCCCTGCCCCGGCTAGCTCTGGGGAGAAGGGGCAGGCAGGTTTCTAGCGCTTCCCGCTGAACCCGCGCAGGGCTTTGGGAAGCGCTATTTCCGAGAGCAGTCAGTGACCTCACGGCGAATTATGAAGAGAGTCTTTCTCTGGGGGCGAATTCCGTTTATTGCAATCCAACGGGGAATACAATAATTTGAAGGGGACCAGGTGTGCCGCGCCTGCGTTTGCCGGAGCGGCGCGGGCGGGGCGGAACGCGCTGGAGCCAGCCAGAAGAAAAGCCCGGAACGAGCTGCGCAAACAAATTAAATACGGAACGGGGGAAAACCGGGCAGCCAATGGGGTAAAACCGCGGGGGGTTCGAGGGTGGTGGGATACGGGGGTACATCCAATGAAGGACAGACAGGGGAAGGGTCCCAGGTCCTTTACCAATCACCCGGCGTCCCGGGTGGAAGATTCTAGGTGGAGGAGAAAGGACGCCGAGTGACAGACAGGCATCTAGGGTAAACAGGGGGATGACTTGGCATTTTTGGGGATAACAGACACGCGGGGAAAGGCGGGAAAACCCGGGGAAAATCGTTACAGAACCGGGGGTACGTGGAACATAATACAAATGTAATAAAACATAAAAAACACAACTCCACAAACATCTCTTTGAACCCTGACACGAATGGTTCAACTGCTATTTGTAGCTGCACAAGCTTATGAAAGATCCTGTTTTGTGAACAGTAATACTCACCCACAGATCTGTTCTCAGCATTGCAGTCAGTTGGTACTATTTGCTACTGTGGAGTTATTCACAGAGAGTTTCCATTGCTACCTGCCTACCTGATGATTCTTTACAATACTGTGATACTTAGGTTGCTGCTAGTAGCTTATATTAGAGGTGATGATAGCAATTTAAAGCTTTTAAGATGCATATTTTCTAGTGAGATTTTTTTGGTTTATCACATTTAAGTTAGCTTCTAACCTACTGTTTTTGAATGATCTCACACTTCTTTTCTCTCAGTCTTTACACTCATACAATGGAAATTATACAACTGTGTGGTAACACTCTCATTTTTTCTCAAAAGTACCTGAGGTTTTAAATACAATTTGGTTATAAGTCATTATGCCTTGCAGTTTTCTGGTTCACCATAATTTACTTGCAGTCTCCACAAGTCTTTAACTGTGTAGTATGCATGAATACATTCTGCTTCCCCAGAAGCTCCCTATTTTTGCTTAATCCCAAATTGGTTTCCTTCAGGGTTAGATTATGGACACAAACAGAAGTTTTCTTGACTGGAAGTAGGTTCTACAGATGCTCAAGTGTAATCTCTCAAAGCTAACTAGCAAGCAGATATGTGAATTCTTGAAATTCCATTGGAGACTTGTGCCTGGACTGGGGAACTCCAAATGCTTAAGAACTTTCCATTTGCTTCTGATTAACTCCACCTGCCATTTATCCACACCCAATCTGAACTATTCATTTATCCCACAGGTATACTTGGCATGAGTAAAATATTCATAATAAATTCATTTTGGTTTTAGGTCTCTTTTAATTTAAAAATTTAATTCTGAATACCTTTGAAAGCAAGAAACTGATACTTCAGTTGTTATTTCTGTAAGCAATAGAAAAAGAAAACAGAAAGAAAGAAGAAAACAAAAGTAATATTGCAGGCCTGAATTATGCTTAATACACAGTTCTAATATACCTACCAAGATAAGCTTCTGGGCCGATGTAGCCAAGAGTAATGGCCCTTGAAAAAAATGAACATACAGAAAAGCAAACATTGCTAAAACAAAAGGGTGCTGGCAAAATTATCCCAAAAATGTATTCAGTACAGTATTATGCTTTACACAAAACTATGCATCTATGTAACCAGTGCTTATCTAAGGGATAAAAACTTTGATAAATAGTATTTATCAAATATAAGCTACTAGCAGTATTTAAGATCCCACATAAACAATAGTAACTAATATAATGTAGCAATTTCAAAATTACTAAAGTTGCATTCTTTGGAAAACATTTTATTTGCTACACCTACCCCATATGTGGGTCATGCAGACAGGGACAGTTGTAAAAGACCTCTTTGCCAAATAATGAAATTTTGTCCTAGATTTTCAGATTGTTTGCCCTCTTCTGACAAATTTTAATATCTTGCTTTTTTTTTTTATATTAGAAGAAAATTACCATACTTCTAAGTAGGTCGGTATTTTCTTCCCCATGGACATTTTGACTTTTCAGATATGACTGTAAAAAAATTAATGATTCGGTGGACTTAGTCTTCTAGATCAGGCATCAGGGCCACTTGTCTGTGTGGAACTGATGTAGATCAGAGGCTAGACTGAGTTAAAGAATAAAGTAAGTATTTATTAAAAGGCTTCAATGGATACACCTTGGGCAGCACAAGAGCCCAGCCAGGGCTACAACCAAGATGAACCCAAAATGGTCACAAAATGGGCGGCCAATCACGAGGTCTCACACATTTATAAGTTTTGGTCCATTTGCACATTGTAGTTAATTGTCCAGTTACAGCTTTAGCCCATGAAGTCCCATCCTTCTTGTTTTTCTCTCTTCAGTCCACTGCTGTCCACGCTCCTGGGCCTGAAATTTGGATTGATTGTCCTTGGTCCCCAACTAGGGAAGGAGTTGCTTTGTCTCCCTACTCTGTGAAGAGAGCTTAACATCTCTTAATATGAAACTCAGAGCTGCACACCAAAACAGCACAGAATCTGAAAAATATAGAAGCTAAAATTCAAGACATGATTTCCCCCAGTGGTACTGGGCTTGTCTTTTCTCAGGATTGTGGTCATCTTTAGGCTTTTCTAGTGATTTACCAAAAGTATTTTCCAGAAGTACTTTCCACACTGTTGTATTACATAGCATGGTATAGAAAAAACACTGCGGTGACTCTGATGCTTCTGCTGCTCACTCCTAGTGATCTCAATTTTCCAGCCCTACACATCAACCACTCTATCACAACAGCCAGGAAAACCTTGCTATCTTGTCAAATTACAACTTTTTCTTGTAAAAAATTTCAAATTATGCTAGTGTTTCAGCTGCTTTCTTCACCCTCACTTTATTGCCATGTACTGTCCTTCTTTCTTCCTTACTTCTTCCTGCTTACCTAGGAAGTCATGACCAGCGTGATGGTCGGTACCAGCAACTGGAGCAGGGCTGCAGCCTCGGGAGCCTGCATGTCGTGTCTGTGTGTCACCAGATGGGGACACTGGAACAGGGGCAGCTCCAGGTCACACTGAATGTCTGAGCCCAGCTGTGCAGAATCTGCCTCTCACATATGTGCAATGTGTCCATGCCTGTGGCACATAGATGACTTCACACATCTCTTGAAATCCAAACCATTCTACGATTCACTGGTCAAATGTCAATTAAACAGAAAAAAATGGATGAAGATTCAGATATTTCGCATGGTTGCTAACACAGCAAAAGCATCACTGAGACCTGATTCAGTGCCTGAACCCTACAGCTCATCAAGGAATATAGTAGTACAACCTAGGGTTGTAAAACCTGTGCTTATAATCTAGGTTGGGATTTTTTTGCGCAATTCATTTTATTGCATGTACCTGAGATCATTATGTTCATGATGGCACAAACTGCACAAGATTTATGGGAATGGTGGGATGACAGCTGAGAGTCTTCCAACAAATTATTTTTACAATGCAGGTTTCATTAACATCAATGGTATGAATCATTATCATGTCAGCAAACAGAATACATGCAAACAGCTAATTGCTTTTGTTTGAATGAAAGACTGACAAACTCACAGTTAACACAAAACTGTGGGCAGTTGCTTATGTAAACCTGATTACTATAACAAGTGACATAGACATTGATTCTGTTAGGATGTTCACTAAAATTCCATTTAATTTAACACTGAGACTCTCCACCTAGAATATAAATCTGACATCAGATGCTTCAGAAGTAAAGACGATAATGAGGCAGATGTGACAGGACTATTTCTGTTGAATCTCTTTGAATGTGTCTTCTATTCCACCCTCTCACCTACTTCAGTCCAAGGATTATCTCCAATCAGCAGCTAAAAGCAGAAAAAAAATATTTCTGAAGTTTGTAAAGTATCTGGGAAAATCTGGCTGCCTTCATTATGATTCATAATCTCCATTAAATCCTTATCCCAGTAATTTCTTATGGTAATGCAGTGACAATTAGTGAGTCGGTAAAAGCTCCCGCTTAGTGCATTTCTCAGAAAGTTCTTAAGTCTTGAGTACAAATAACACTTTTCAGCTCACAATCATTGCTCTGCGCAGATACAAGTTTTAATTCTCTTTTGCTCTTTTTAAAAGCATAAATGTCTGTCAACTTAGAAAGATGGAAGAATAGAATAGAACAGAACAGAACAGAACAGAACAGAATAGAATAGAATAGAATAGAATAGAATAGAATAGAATAGAATAATAACTTTCTCACATCTTTTATGAAAGCCTTTGCTTTCATTCCCCAAAACCCTTTTTAAAAGGCTGATATCAGGTCAGTTTTCAATTAAAGGACATTGCAAACTTGCTTCTGAGTCCTCTTTCTATTTCACAGGCATTGCTATGAGGTGAAGAGACAGTATCAGTGATTCTATCACTTTGCTGCATTGCAGTTCATAAGTGATTTGAAGAAACTGAAGAAAGGTATGATGCAAATGTGTGTAAAGAAAAGCAAGTCTTTCTTCATTTCATGTGTTTGTACTGCATTGCTTCCAACTGCTCTCAATTTCACAAGTGC
This sequence comes from Taeniopygia guttata, assembly GCF_048771995.1. Taxonomy (NCBI): domain Eukaryota; kingdom Metazoa; phylum Chordata; class Aves; order Passeriformes; family Estrildidae; genus Taeniopygia; species Taeniopygia guttata. The sequence goes on along the minus strand of NC_133027.1, from coordinate 25,703,484 downwards.
TTTTTGCAGGCTGTAATTGTCAAGGTCAGCTTCTACCATGTTTGGGAGACAGAAACAAGAGAATGCTACCCTTTACTTTCAAAAAATCTTCCAAACTGTATCAGGTGGATTTTATATTTTGATTTAATGTTCTTGTAAGGTCACCTTTAATGTCATTTTGTGCAAAGCAGTTTGTTCACTGACCTGAGGTCTGAGAGGAATGAGAAGGTGGAAAATCTAGAGAAAGACTTTTTTCCGTATTGCAAAATACTGAAAATCTGTGTCATTTCATGTTGACACTGCTTAAGCTCCTTATTTTGTATCTAAATAATTAAATGTTCACTGTGGGCTATTAATGACCTGTTAGCACAATTCTCACACAGCATGTAGTTTTGCGTGGTTTTGCTCTTTCTTTGCTTATTTGTTTAACCTGAGCCATTTCAATTGTAATTTAGTGGTGGGGAGGTGGTAATGAACTAGAAGTTTCTCAAGATCTGTTATACACGAGGATGTACTCTTCTTTCTAAGTGGGTCTGTCCTCACCAGCTGAGTTTAAAACCACTCTATTTTATTAAATCATACCAAAACAAGCATTACATGACTACAGAAATAAATAATCATATTAATAATATTAACAATATCAATCATATTAAGAATAATATTAATAGGCATTGCCATTTTTGTCATTGGTGAGATGGATATGGAGCTAAAGCATTAATTTCAGCAGGCCTGTCTGGTATACAGTGGCTTCAGTATATATATATCACAACAAAAAATGGAGATTATTTATCCAAATTTAAAGTCAATTCTAATTCATAGCTCTTTAAATCATATGGTGATAAGTCCATGATAAAGATAATAAAGATGACATTCACTGCAATTTGTCTATATGGCTACAAGATCTCATTTCCCTGAGAGATAAGAGGGGAAGAAAAGCCACACTACTACTGTGGTTTGAAATACTCTGTTTCAAAGCCCATTGGTTTCTTATAATTTTTTCTGCTTCTACTTAAGATCTGCGAATTTATTTGGGTTTTTAAGTATTTTAAGTGCAAAAACTTCACCCTTGTTCAAAACCAGTGTCAGACCTCTTTAAAGTATGAGAGACTAATGCCAAGCTTCTTCCTTGATCATGCTGACATTCCTGTAGCTAGGAAATGCTCCTCAGTGATACACCTGAGCTGTTGCCTGGTTCTGGAGTTCAGTCAAAGAGTGAAGTGCCACCTGCATAAGATCCATGTGAACTTGATCTCTGGAATTCCCTAAGCCAGTCAAAACTATAAGTACCATCAATAACTCTTTGAAATAACTAGTTAGAGTGCTCCATTTTCCCATTATTGTGTGTAATTAGCTAGATGAGAGGGGAAGAACAGGTCCTCAACTTTTCCTGCTTTAGTCAGATCTGATCTTCTCCTTCAGCAAATGCCCCACAGGTGCAAGAGGTGGTGACTCCTGGCTGGGCACCTCCCCCTCTCTGGGCAAAGGTGTAACATTATGCAGTGTGAAGAGAAGGACTGGTGTTGCTGGTAGGAAAGGTTCTGTGAGTGCACTGGATGAATTTGGGCCCTTGGAATTTAGGTGCGTTACGTTTATGATGTCTAATGAGACTGATTTCTTATGCCAGACTTGGTCTGAGCATGTGTACATCTATGAACACTAGAGAATTTCATTCACTCTGGTGTAAAAAAGCATACATTCTAAATTAAGCAGCTCATGAGCTATTGTTCAGCAACATAATTTTAGATGTGAATTCCTGTAATATTTTAAGTTGTATTTTAATTACTGAAAGCCTCACTTTGGGTCTGGCCTCTTGCTTGTTTCAAGTTTCCAGCAAGAATTGGGGCATATTAAATTAACATTGTCTCAGTAGGAAATAAGCCTTCCAAAAAAATTTTAATCAATACTCTGGTCATTAGTATTCAAGCCTCCTATGCTAATTGCATATTCAGACATTGACTGAAATGCTTTATTAAGAGAAAGGCTCTGCTTTCAGTGCAACACTAAGATAAGTTTTGATAAAAGCTTCTAATCTGTATTCTGATCACAATATTTAATATGTATCAATTGTTTGTGGTGAAGTCTGGTGGTTAATTGATTGTTCTGAAGACAACAGGAGGACAATGTTCTGATTAGTTTGCATTGGAGAAAGTTTGCATATGTATTGTTTTGTATTATCAGATTAAAGTTGTCTCAATATTTCTCCAAGCAGGTGAAATTTTGACATTTATGAACTTTTATATATTCTAACAATTTTTTAATTGTTGACTATATATAGATTTATTTTATTGTTAAAAAGAAATTATAAACATAACCTTTTTTTCTAATAAATTTAATTGAAATGAGAATCAATAGAACTACAGAAGAAATTTACATAACTCAGAAATTCATTAAGTGAGACATTGTAATTTAAATCCCTTATACTGCCTCAAAAGAAAATCTACTATGCATTGGTAAGTTTAGCTCTTCAGTTTTCTGGATGTTGTAGTTGAGATGAGATTATGCATTCATCTTGATACACAGCTATCAAGTAATTTTACAGAAATAAAATACAGGACAAAGACAAACTAGTGGTTGCCTTGTGTCTGTGTTAAAAATAAGGCAGAAAACTCCATCTTGCAGAAAAACAGAGCAATATTCAACTGGTCTTTTATCCTTTAGACAGATTTGTGTCTTTGGAAGGTTGTTAAAAAATTATTGTGTGCCTAATATATAATACTAAATTGGATGAGTCTTCAGTTAAATTTGAACTATGTATTTGTACATGCATTGTCTACTTGAAGAATGAAGGAAATTATCTGTTGTGATTGATACCAGTCTGGTTTCTTTTCAAATGGGCGTTTTACAATCTAAACAGCTGTCATTTTCCAGCTACCAGGCTGTGTGTGTAATATGATGTTTTGTCCTTCTCCACAAGGTGTAAAACCATCCATTATAAATTTAACCCATTCCTGTATAAACTTTGCTCTCCTGGCTGGACGATTCAGCCTGCAGAGGGTGCAGGGCAGGCTCAGCATCAGCCTGGCTGGGGCCTGTTTTATCTCACTGGTACTCCAATGCCTCTGGGTACCACTGATCACAGAGCCTTAAAAAAGGAAGGTCAATATGTTCCAAAATCCCATCTCTTATTTCTCTGTCTCTGTCCTGTTGATCTTAACAATGCTCAGTACACCCAAACCCAGGGCTCTCCTTGCTGGTGAATCAGGAGAGCTCTGTTGTTGGTTTAGGCTGCTTGCACTGAGTTTTGGGGTACCTCACGGTCTGGTACCTGCCATGTGTTGAGGCCCTCAGGAGTCAGCCCAGCTGATCTCAGCTGATCTCAGCCGTCCATCCAGGCCCTGCAGTCTCTGAAGTGCTCCATCCATCACAGGTTTAACTGCAGCTGTTTCTTTCAAGGCTCCTTTCAAACTTCTGAAGTCTATAAACAGCTGAGTAATGCCAGCAAAATAAAACCAACAAGTAATACTGTGTGACATCTGTACAGAGTAGAATGAAGGTATGGTTTGAGCACCTGTGTTGTAAGTAGCTACAGTGAGTGGTAAGTAGCATCTTCCATTGCTGGGACTTTTCTGCCAGGTTTTTTTTTCCTACATCTGTCCTATCATAGATGTATGACAGTATCCATATGACATAGATGTATAAGAGTATCCACGTTCTTCTTATTCAAACACTTTGGAAGAGTCACCCATCTCTTGTCTTGGAGCTGTCTAGATGCAGTCTGGCCATTCTGGTGTATCTAAAACACCCTGTCTAGAGGCAGCCTTTCAAAGGTGCTTTACTCAGAGGTAACTACTACTGTGTTATCAGTACATAATCGGTTCCTATATTTTAAAGCTATCTCTAGTACTTTTAGACTGCTTATCAATTATTGAATGCTAGCAATGAGGTTTTAGCGATGAAGCTTTCCACATGACCCGCTGCAGAGCAAATCACTGCCTTGTAAACAAACTACAGAAATGGAGGTGGACTGTAGCTTCCATTGGACTAGGCAGACAACATCAAGCAAGATTTGAAAATTAAAAATTGTTACTGCTTTGTGTGACTCTCTGAAGAAAAGATGGAAGACAGAAATCTCAAAAGATATATTTTTAAATATTCCCATAACTTTAGTAGCTGCTGCTGTGCAATCACTTGCTCCACTATGCTGCAAAGTTTAATTTCTACAGGACACATAACTTTCAGAACAAGAAAATAATCAAATCTTGCAAAAGCATTTAGGACCATATTAAGGATTAGATTTTGCCTCTCGGTACATCAATGCTACACAGTTAGGTACTAGTTTATTTATATTGCATCCTTTAACCCTGTGATTTTTTCATAGGAGTAATTTCCAGTCAAAATTATGGAAACCTAACCTGAATTATGCTAAAATTAACTATTTTTAAACAGCTAGATTTCTAAGCAGTCACTGGAAAATCCTGGTCTGTTGTCATCTTTCTCTTTCCCTGCAAGGATTAGGCCTTGTTTGCTTTGCGGTTTAAAGGGGTGAACTGCAGTGTAAGAGAGCTGCACCTAAGACATGTCAGAAATTGTCAGTAACTAAAATGAGAGATGAATATATTCAAACCTCATCCAAATTCCTGGCTTTTTGGTTTTTATTTTAACTAGCAGTATCATCTGTCAGTTTTTTTAAGGAGTATATTGGCTAGGGAAGTTCATCTCTATGTTCATACATTTTGGACTTTATCCTGAACCTGTTGCTTAAACAGCCAGATTGAGCCCAAATTTGGTGGTTTGTGAGAGATTGCTTTCAATCTGAGCAAGTGGTGATGTTTTATGCTAAAGTGGTAGGAGGAAAAATCAGGAAACAAAAGGCAAGTAAATTAATACAAATAGTCAAAACACTGAAAAAAAAAAGAAGAGTTCTTGACAGCTGTCAGACTGCAGAACAGAGCAGACTGAATACAAGATGACATAAGCCAATTCAGAACTCTATATAGAGTGACAATGTAATGACACAGAGGCAAAAAATCACCGTAAACCAAAACTCAATTAATGTATTGAAATTCTGGGCAAGGATTTATGAAGAAAGCAATATTTTAGCATTTAAATAAATGGAGAAAAGTCTGCTAAAAATGTGAATTTTTCATTTGTACAGCAAATTCAAAGTGCTAAAGATTACTGAGAAATTGTGGTAGGAATAACAATAGGGTGTTAGTGCTGAGCAGAGGGAAAGGATCATCCTGTGGACCTGCTGGTGTAGCCCCCAGTGCTGTTGGCCATTTCTGCTGCTAGCGCTCACTGCTGGCTCAGGCTTTCCTTGCAACCCACAGGGACCTCCAGCCCTTTCACACAGAGCTGCTTCCCAGCTTTCTGTGCTGTGGGGGTTATCCCTACCTAGCTGCAGACATGGGTCCCTGCCAGCCTACTTCTCCAGCCTCCACTTATTGACTATTCCCTCTAACTTGGTGTTTCCCACAAAATTGCCAAGAGAGCAACCCTCTCAGTCATCTAGGCCATTAATTAAGGCATTATACAAGTACTGATCCCAGTATTGTTTATTTCTGAAATGAGATAAACTGCCTTATTCCCTTTTTCCTTTCTTTTGCAATCTAACAGCCATTTCTACAGTCTTCTTCCAGTGCCCTGACTGTGTATAGTAATTATTTGCTTTGTGTTTCCTGATTCAATCTCACACCTCTCCTATAAACCGTGACCATCTGTTTAAAGTGAGATTGAGAAATACTATTCACATCCTGACTTCATCTATCAGTCTTGCTGATCAGAAAATACACAATTATGATTACGGTTGAAAACCAGCCATCACTGCAGAAAATGTACATTAACCAGCAACCACTGTATCCTCAATACATGGAAGAAAATATTAGTGAATATGGCTCCTAAGAAATACTTATGCCAATGGACTTGCCAGCATACCCTTAAAAGCACTCAGAATTTCTGTGGTGATCATTTTCGGAGTTATCAAGGCTTACAGAATGTAATGGTTTACAAATGGACAGGTTGAATATACAGTAGAATTAAAAGATATAGTCAAGAAAGTCCTAGGAAGCTATGATGGCATAAGACATGTTTGAAAGCATTTGATTCCACTGGATATTGTCCAAAATGCTTGTCTACACAGTAATAAAAATTTAATGTAATAATACTCTAATGTATGGTTTCTGTTTTTCAAATATGTTAAATAGAGAGCATTTTCATATTACATTTTACAAGGTATGTATTTCAGATACTTGACAAGGAGTAGATTTTTTCCTAAATTACTAATGGGTACACATCAGTCTTGTGGTATAAAGAACAGTAAGTTACAATGGTAAAAAAGAAATTTTCTTTATTCTTTAATATGAAAAGTACACACCTGCTGAATCACTGATAGATCTGTTAAATAATCAGACAGATTTTATTATTTCCTGATAAAACAATTCAGTGCCTGTCAAAAAAGCTTCCAAATATTGCGCTGCATTAAGAGGAAATAAATACTTCAACATTTTTTTAAAATGGTCCCATATTTTCATATAAATCACCATGATTCAAGAAAACAACTACTGAGGAACAGCTAGCCAGGAAATCTGGTGGGTAAAGGTGAAAATCATAATGCAGTATAAAGATTGTGTTCATGACTCTAGAGCATAATAACTAAGGTGTTTTGACATTCTCTCTCTGACAACTCACACTTTACACTGGCACATCAAACTGGAAGAGTGGAACCACCCACTCAAAAGTACACAAAAAAATGTAAATATTAAATTAGTTCTTTTTGAAACAGATGCATTGGTGACTGTTTCTGCTCAGAGGATGTGTGGCCTGGCAAAGCACTGTCAGTGGCCTACTGTGTCTAGCAGTGCATTTGAATGTGTATTGTGCCTGTGAAACATCAAAAGCTATAATACAGCTTAAAAGCAGGTAATTGTGCTGCTGAAGGTGTTTAAAATAACTTCACCAGCTGATTTTAATTTGTGATTATATTTTCTGATCAGCAGTACCAGATTTTTGTTTGTGCTGCTGTTAAAAAGCAACAAGAAATTAGTCTACTCCAGGACTCCACTGCACTGTTGCTGTAAAACATCTCCTACCATTTAATGGATGTTATGGTTAAGAGGAATATTTTAGTTTGAATCCTGCTTGGACTGTCTATGGTTGACATGTCTGGACAATGCATCCTTTTAAATATCATTGTTCTAAGCAATCTAATCCAATTTATCATTATATCTCCAATAATATACTATGGCATAATATAATTATTCTTTTTATTTGCAAATTTTTTCCAAGTATTTTGGCTAAGTATTTGTCAATACTGGATGAAGATGGTATTTACTCTGCCTGCATTAAGCATTTCAGTTTAGATCCCTAAACTGGCAGCCTGTTTATCCTAAGATCTCTTTTCGGTGGGTAGTGAGAAGCATTTTAGGGAATTTCAAGCTTGTCTTCTTACTGACTGAAGTTAAACACTTCCGTCCATAAATTATATTGACAGAAAGACTTATAAATCAGGGGCTTCATGGAAAATGGCATGAATACTCCTCTTATCTCAAAAGAATTGAAATAAACACAGAACTTTTTTCACTCTAAAAATAAAACAAATCGTTCAAAAAAAAAAAGGTTTTGAAAGTTGCTGGTTATGTAATTAGTAATTTTTCAGTTTATCTTCTTTTGGGTTTTAAAAGCCAAAGTGTTTTCTCGCAGCAGAGGAGACAATAAGTTCTAGAAAATCAGTAGTTTCAACCAGTTTTAAGTATCAGCTTCCCTTTAAAATTTGAGACATGATAAAGCCCAATAATATTTTTATATTACTGTGAGTTGCTATTGATTGATGTGCTATTCTATACTGTCACAAGGAAACAGAAAGGTAAAATAATAAAATAGTAATAAATTAAGTGATTTTGAAAGGATAATTCCTTGATAATGACACTTAAAAGTGTCATTCTTTGAATAAAACAATAAATATTTTCATCTCAATGTATCTTCTCTAAGAACAATTTCATTTACAAAAGACTAATTAAATCAATATAGCTTTCTTAAGAACTATTAAATTGACGATAAAAGGTTTAATGAAAATTTTACTACAAGGCTTTGTGTAGATCATCGGTCAAGTTGACAGCCCAAAAAAATAATCCAGTTATTTTTAAGAATGTGTGATCCCAGTCTTTGGAATGACCTACAGTTTTTTTCCAGTATCATTACATTTTATAAGAATGACATGTTTTTTATGTTTTATTCAATTTATTTCTCTTTTCATTTCCTGATTGATTTTCTGAATTTCAATTCTGTGCAAATTTTGTTTTTTCAATACTCTAAAAACCCCCAAAACCCAAGCTGATTATTTTTCCATGTTTGACAGGTTTTATAAATAAAATATCTGGAAAAAAATCAGCCCACACATCTACTTTGTTTTGACATAATATAGAGCAACCAGATATACTTAAGGATCTGGATTTTCTTTTATGTGTTACTGCAAAATGCAGGGGCTTATTGCAGTCCCAGGAGCACAGACAGGAACAATATGGAGAAGCTGAACTAGGACACAGATATTGGCTTTCCAGTAGTGTGCAATCAAACCAGTTGAGATAAAATAAGCTATAGGATTTCCAGGTCACCAGTCATCGAAATATTTGACAGGTTTTGGTCTATTTAAGAATCTGATATAATTGATTTTTATTGCTTGCAATCTTTTTTCCACTTGTTTTTATTACAGTAGGTAATCAGACTTACAAGGTAGCATCTGTTTCCCTGAAAAGTTGTATTACCTTTGTTGCACATATATTCATTATTAGCTTGTTCTTTTGAGCCTTATTTTTCTCTTCTCTAGGGTTACAAAAGAGGGCACAAAGCACTGGTTCTCATACCAACATACTTGATGGCAGACAGCTCCTTGGTGGAAAACAAACAGACTAGAAGTTTGTCACTGTAATACAATCCTTCAAGTGTGTTCTATAGTCATAAAGGAAAAAAATGTAAATGAAAAAATCTTTAATTTTTATCTGATTTTAGTCAAATGGAAAATATCGCATTATAAAAAATACTTTAAGAAAAAATATAGAAAAGGATACTATTGAGAACACTGAAGAAAATTTAAGAAGTGATCATAGCATCCCTAGTGGCACATTAACAATAAAACATTTAAATAGCAACCTTTAATGAGACACCAGACTTGACTGAAGAGCACAAAGCGTCTAAGAATGACTTTCACCATATGGTGGTTCTTCATTTTGTCTAGAAATTTTAAGAAAGGATTTTATGAATGAATAACAAAGACATTTCAATCCTTAATATTCTCAACACATTGAAAATGTGTCCTGTTTGCAAAGCTCAGGCATTTGTCTCTGAAGCATGTTCAGGGAGTATACCCTGCAATCAGTGCCCAGCAGATGCTACCTTGTAAGTGTTATTCAGGAGCCTTATTCATGTCCTCATTTGTGCCTTTCCATCTTGTCTTCATGTGCTCTGCTCACCTATTGGATGTTTTGGCAGGTGTGAATTATTCCCACCAACTGCCTAGCCATGTCCACCCAGCTCCAAATGGAAAGCTGGCACTCATAACCCTTTTTTCACTGCTCAATTCCCTGTTTGGTGTTTTGATGTTTCATTATGCTTACCAGTCTGCCATGGGAATTTCAGAAAACATCTCATCTTGGCTTTCACTATAAACAAACTGAAGTTAAAAGCATAGATTACTTTGACCTGCTTTCTGCTTCTGCCACTGGAAGTGGATTTTTATGCTTTGGTATAATCTTCTTTCGGGGGAGGTTGCCTCTGCTTCCCGTGATTCTGTGCCCTTTGGCAGAGATACAGACTGAGTCAGCACTGCTGCTTTTCAGCTCAGTGCTCTCTGGTGGGTGACCAAATACCAGTGCTGAGTTGCCTGCACATTGTAGGATTTGGGTTTTTAATGCAAGATTTTGCCTTAAAATGGTGACTTTTTGTGTCATCGTTCTTTAGTGAATGAGGCAAACATTAGTAAATGTGTCATAACACACGATCTCACAGGTCACGGCTGTATGAGCTGCATGTCAAGGCACAATTTGGCCTTTAAATGTACAAACATCTGAAATGCAATGCAGATGAGGAAAAGGGCAATTGCAAAGGAAAGAGATAATGCATTCATTTTGTTAAGGCAGTGATGACTGGCAGAACCTTAGAAAACAACAATTTCCCCACGCTCATTGCCTTGCTTAAATCTCTACTAGATTGGGCTTCAGTGACAAGGATAGGGAGTCTTGGAACTCCAGTTGCAGGAAGAAAGGTATTCTTATAGAACTTGGCTTGCTTTTGAGATATACCTAATAAAAGAAACACACTAAAACAGAGTTTTAAAAAGAAGAAGAGAAAAGTAAAACAGAGAAATTTGATTGTTATAGACAACCCCAAAAATGCAGGTTACTGATGAGGAAAATACTTACATTTTGAATACCTATTCAAATTTTGGATACTATGTATATTCCTGTGAAGGTTGCAGAAGATTATGCTCAGATTTCACATGTAATACGTTTTCACAGTTTACATACATCTGACATAGATCATTTAAATCTTGCAGGAACTGGTTACCATGGGTTAAAAGATCAAACCTCTAGGAGATAATATATTCTGCCTCAAAATCCTAGATGTCATAAAGAGACAGGAAAATATGAATCTAAAGATGAAGTTTCCAGCCATTTCCAGACCCTGAAGTAATATTTGATTCAGTTCTACTGTTCAACATGGATAAAAGTTGAAGATGGCATTTATAATTTTAGATAGATTCAGACATTTACAAAGGTTTTGATATAGGTAACTACTCACCTGAAATGTAAAAACAGTAACTCCCATGAAAAATTTGTCTGATCATTATAATGGATAAAAAAATTGAAACTGACACTGTTAAATATTTAATGGCATCAGTTACAGTATGGTAGCCAGCATGTCAAAACCATTAAAATAGGACTGTGCAAACATTTTAATTTATAAAAAACAAAAGAGAGTAAACACTCTGCCAAGTTTCAAGGATATTTGAGACCCCCCAGTGAGTGACAATTGTGCCTGCATCTATATTGCATGTGAAAACATAAAAAACCCTAATATTTACCCAAATTTTGGGTCACTTTTTTCTGTGAAAATGTCTAAAATAGCAAACAAATAAAAAAAACCACTAGACTATCATAAAGATCGGGTGTTATTTCAGAGTGTACAGTCATTTAGATGGAAAAGTTTCATTCTTTCAAAAAAAAAGATAAAATAAATCATTAAAAAATATTAAATTATTAGTTTTATGTTCATTTCAGTACCTGAGAAAATAGAATTTTACAGAAATTTGATCTTTATAATTACTTTTATAATTAATAAGATTTATATTTTTAAGTATATACCTGATGCATGCAGTTGCATCAGAAATGCATTCAATGGCTGTAGTTCTAGCTGGTATCAGTATCTCACCTTATGTAGTGCTGCAAAATTAAAATGAAATTAATAATGAGCTACAAAAAGTCATCAAAGCAAGACAGAAGTGGCCAGGTTTCAGTGGAAATAATACATATAAAAAGGATTTAAGGCAAAAATTTAAATTAATAAAAAACAGATTGCAGCTAGCATCACACTAAAATTCTTGTTTATTGTATCTGGAGTCCTTCAGTTTTCCATTAGAAAACACAAGTAGAAAAAATTTATTACACTGGAAGGAAAGAAACATTAGTAGAAACTCTTGCTGAAAGATGTGTTTGCTCATTTTATCCCACATTTGACAAAGCATTCAAATAGAAATTAAGAGGGGATTATATACACTTAGCTTCTTTCAGAGAAAAATAATATCTGGCAGCAGCAGGGATGAACACCAAGGAGGCTTGGAGTGAGGCCAGGAGCTGCCCAGGGTCCCTACAAATTTGTCAAACAGCTTCAAACAGGTGAGTTTCTTGCTTTTCCAAACCTACTGCTGCATGAATGTCAAAGAACTTTTAATATCTTGATGACACACTGCTGTATATCTTGTTGGTAATGCTACTAATATCTTTAGTTAATACAATGATAAATGATCTAAAATATGTCAGATAAAAAAGTAATTTCAAGGTGTCCTTTCTTAAAAGAAATGTGACTTCAGAACCTTAGGTAGAAACAAAAGAAATGACTGGCATTTTTGTGCCTGTTGAACACATCCATAACTTGTGAGTGCTAAAGAAATTTTGCAGAAGGCAGAAATTAAGACCTAGGTAAAAAGGTGAAGAGAAAGTATGGCTTTGTTCTGCTGTAACTGAGTGTAGTTTGTATTTGTTTAAAACTTGCATATTCTGAGCTTTATACATTTCAACTACAGTAAAATAATATTTAAAAAGTGAGAAATAACACAGCAAGTTTTGTTTCAGTCACTTCAGGCCTGGTTTGTGACTGGATGAGGTGAGAAAAGGGAGCATCATCCTTGCTGCATCAGGAAATAGGGGTATGAGTGTCAGACCAGTAACTCCCCAAAAACCCTTTCCAGTTCTTATTTATCAGATGAGTGATCCAACATTGTTTGCATCTGACTTGAATAGTTGCTACCAGCAAGGTGATTATAAATGGCTATTTTATAAAATTTTAATGTTTATTCTCATACAATTAGGTTATTATAATTAGCTTGTTCCTATACTGAAATTCAGATGGTATCTACTGTTGTTTGAATTTTTGATGCTAAGAACTGTTCTGGGAGAGACTGTTACTGGGATTTTATTTATTTATTTTATGGGACTACACTTGTATTGTCTGGCTCATGGTACGTTTTACTCCAGTTTAAAGTTTCAAAGATCTTAATAATCTTAGCCATAAATACTTGCAAATGTATTTATAAAAACTCAGAAAATAAGGTTTTGTACTTCTCATTTCACCTTACTTTTTCTCTACTGTTTAAGAGTATTTTGTGGGTTACTCAAATTAGTATATCTGTCACTGCAAATTGCAGGGCATGGAAAAGGGTTAGTTTTACAGTTTGGGACATTTTTTGTTCAGTCATGAACCGACAGCAAGGACATCTCCCAGGACAATGGCACCCTGGACATATGTGAGATCTAGCTCAAGACATGATGAGGAGATAAACTTATAAGGATCTGACAAATTATGATTCTTTTTTTCTTTACTGAGAGATATTAATGAATCATTGAGGAGTTTTAGGGTTAGGCTTTTGTGAGAGTATGAGATGTCAAAATGATATATTTTAGTCATTTCTTAAGCATTAACAAGTAAAATTGTAAAAAAACCTTGGCCCATCTGACATTATTTTATAGCTCAAAAATATTCTGGAATAAAAATATCCCTACTAATTTTATCTTAAGGTGCTAAATCATGGTTCCTTTCAATTATTTGCTTTAGAAAAGCATGCATAAACTGATTTCTGTTTCTGTGAAAGAGAAGAAATTGGTCAGATTTTAATTTCATTATATAAATGGCTTACCTATTACTGAACAGTGTCAATAATGGAGTTGGTTTTTTTTTAATAATGTCTCTTTAACACTTATTTTGATGTCATAGGCTCAGGTAAGATCAGTATACTTCTCTCTTTTACAAATTCTCTCAAGTTATCCACAAATACTCTAAGCAAAATTTCCCAATCCTCACATGAGATTTCCCTATCCATAATACACTAAAAGAATGGTCACCATTAATTTATGCAATAAATTATTTCAGTCCTACTGCATGAGGGAGCCATCCTAAAGGAATATCCTACACCAAAGTTCTTACGGCAGAGATACCAAAATGAGTCTGTAGCCAAACGAGACATCTTTATTCTGTACTCTTTCATGCTGGCTCTTCTTGGATTTTCTTTTTTAAACAGTAAAATAACTGTGGTCAGTAACTTCAGTTACTGAGTTTATCTGCAATGGAGGTGTTGTCTATAATTTGATAAGGTTCTCCCTGGGTTAAAAGAGGAGGACTTGCTTTTGCAAGAGGATTATATCAATTCACGTTTGCAAAGGTTAATTTCATGTGGAGAAGAACCACAAAAATGATTGCTATCTAAGCCTTTAGATGAGTCACAATGATTCTTTTTCCTTCCCTACTGGCTTATGGATTTCTATGCAATTAAAAGCCAGACACTCTGAACTAAATCAAACTGAATCAGTTATATAATAAGTCTGCTATTACAGGCTCTGTGTTCCGGGATCTGGCCCAAAGTCTTTAGATAAAAACCTGGTGCTGGAACTTCCTTTGTATAAGGCAGGAACAAGCACTGGAGTGCCCAATTTGGAAAAACATTTTAGTTTCTAAGTGCAGAGATAAAGTCTTCATGTTTTTTTCTTCCTCAGACAGAATGAAAAAAATTCAGCAAGAGTGAAAAAAGAAAATTGAAAGCTGCTACTCAATAGATGCAATCACTGATTAAGGTAACTGACACGTATCATGTGGACTCATCAATGACTTGAAAGCTGCTGGAATTTTCAGGTTTTAAAAAAATGTGAATTTTTAAATTAAAATGTTTTGATATTGATGTTACTGCTGCTATTTTTATTTTGGGCTTTCTGTCCAAACTCCAAACACCTGTCTTTTAATACTGTAAATTTATTAACATATTACTGATCTGGAGACCAATACTATATTGTGACAAGGTGCCTTTAAAGAATATATATATTCATATGCCATTTGTCCCTGAAAGCCAGCAGACAGAAAGACTACTGTGAAGAAAAAACATACCTCTCAGATAAGTAATTTCAAAAATACTGCAGCTGTGGTTTTGTAGCTTCAACTCAGTTGTTTTCCTAGGAGAAAAATATTCATATGGATAGAGGAATTAGCATTAAGGAAAGGATACTCTCACTAAATTTCAGATACCCTGAAGAGCAACCACTAAACCTTTCAGTAGTGCTAGGTACAAGAGCAGCAGTACCAACTAGCAGATAAATAAGAATGTTCTGAAGATAGGATGTAAGGAGCAGGATTATCCAGTTGGGTTCTTGCAGGCACTAAATGCATCAGAGAAATCCCTTCCTACACTGAAAATAGGTTGAGATCTTGTGCATTTTGAGTTTGCAGAGTCTTGTGTTCTCACAGGAGAATAAGATATTTCAGGTCAGGAGGAACATGTGGTCACTTATTCCACCTTCCTACTCCTGTCTTTTTGATTCATTTTAATTTTCTTTCTAAGTTATCAGATAAGGATTTGGCTTTTTGCTTGCCTCAAGTAAATTTGGTTTTTTCTTTAAGCTGCTGCCACTGTGCAAAGACGGAAGTAAGAGGCAGGGCACAGAGTACAGTTCCTGTCCACATAGGGAGACGTGAGATTAATCAGTGTTAAACTCTTGTAGCTGTTGCTGGGGCATATAATGCGCAGGCTAATTTCATAGAATCATCCATCTCACAGCATCATTTATTTCCAACAGAACTCATGGAATCTCTTCTGTATGCTGTATGCTTCAGCTAAGATGGCAAAGAGGAATAACTTTGAGAAAGTATTGCAATAATTGTCCATTCCCTGGCTTTTAGAAGTGTGTGATTGCCCAAGCTCATCTGGTTGTTGTTTTTTTTTTTATCTTCTTTTATTGATCATAGACATTTATACTACTTATTTTTTACTACGTAGCCCCTTTTAAATTAAGCCAAATTTTATTCAGTGTCTAAAGTTGTGTTAGCACTTCACTCAGCAATGAGAAAGTTGTGCTAAGTGACTATGCATGAGATAAAAACACTTTGCTTTTATCAGCTTTAGATTTGCGACTCCTCTTTTCCCAGGATGACCTATATATTATAATATAAAAGCTCAGCTCTTAGAGTGCACGATTCACAGTGTGATTTCTGACTGTTTTATATACCCCTATCCCACGTCCTCTTACTCATCAGCTTTACAAAACCAAGCAGTGACATCCTGACCTTATTAGACACAGTGGGAGTTTTGACATTGCCTTCAATAACACCGGGATTTCATCTAGGATCTTTGTAGCCTTTAAATGAAAGAGCCTTTGGTCTTTCCTTTTTGAGGGGGAGGAAGAGCACCGAGACACAGGGTGAGAGTGGTTATGATTTAACTAGATGTATCTCTTCTATCGTGAGACAAAGCAGTCAGTAAAATCAGACAGGGCCTAAACGTGAAGTACTCGGAATTTACTTGGATGGGAATACATTGGCTGGAATCTGCATAAAAATTTCTTTTGCCAGGACCTATAAAGACCTGGATTTAAGAAACCACATTGACTCATTTGGCTTGCCAGCTTATTTATAATTCTAGTCTCTATTAAAGAAAAGCCAGGTCTGGTTAATCAAAGTTTTAAATTAATCAGAGGTGAAACACAGTTACCCAGAGTTTTAATTTTAGAATGAAATTAAAACATTTTCCCTATTCATTCCTTTATGCCCCATGACTGATACTTTATTTCCTCCCTGTGAGCAGGAGTATAAGGAGTGGGAACCTGTCTCCTGCTGGGTTGCTGTTAGAGAGTTTTCTAATATCTCTCACAATATTTTGTGTACTGGACCCCAATGCAGAGGCAGCAAAATGCATATAGGGTTTCAGAGTAGGAAGTGCAAACCTAAGAAGAGCCAGCAGTGCTGGCTGCATGCACAGGACAAAAGACTTGGCCAGTGCAACCATATTCCTAAAATTGATGTCATTACCAGGATCACACTTTAAAACACCCTGCTGGAGCATGCTAACAGGACAACTACTCCATTGCCAGTATGCTGATAGAAAATTGCTGCTTGGTCAGACCTATGACTGATTCCTTATTTTCACTCCCTTTTCAGTTTGTAAGTCTGTTAAAAAATACACTGAGACTGAACAGCAGGGCTTTATTGTTGAGCTGATGCACAGAAGTCACATCTGATGGTATTAAAGAAGTGTCAAAATTGAGCCTTAGAATTAACGCAGCAAAACATATTTTCAATATTTCTTCCCTCAATTCCTGAAACACAGTCAGGGGAGTTATATATTGACTGATTAAAAAATGAGCAGCATTCAGCATGAGGTAAGCAAGGTGCCAGAGGCTCCGTGAGCTGAGTAGGTTGGTCTCTATTGCTTCATCTGTTTTGCTAAATTATATTGCTCTGTGACTCTATCAGCCATCCCATGCTCTCACCTCTCTATTCCACTCCATTCCATTCCATTCCATTCCATTCCATTCCGTTCCGTTCCGTTCCGTTCCGTTCCGTTCCATTCCTTTTCACAATTGTCTTTCCTCAACCACAGACATACATGTAATATATATATATAAATACCTCACCAACTTTATTAAACTTAGCTCTATACAATGCCTCTGAAATACTAAGGGTTTCCTTATGTTATAGATAGAAATGGAAGTTCACATACAGCAGGGTTTTTTTTGCTTCCCTTGAGAGCCAGGACAGCAATGTGCCAGAATAGAATCAATTGCCAGTGACTGAAAAAGTAACCAGATAAGATATATAAAATTGAGGGAATGGGGTTTTGATTTTGGGGTTGCTTGTTTTTGAATGACTGTTCAGACTGTTATGATCTTTCTCTTACAATGAGGTCAATTTTCCCTGCTCCAGTGGAGATACCACTCTGTTCTGAATGCCAGTCCTATGAACAGCTGTTAGAGCTGCTCTGGCAGCAGCTGAAACTGGTGACCTGGTGGGCCATGGTGGAGAGCCCCTTCTCACAGCTGCACAGCAGAATGAGGGCTGGGATCTGGGCACCCAGATCTCCCTCCTGACCCCTCACTCCTGTCAGCAAAGGCAATACCCTAGTGACCAGAAACAGACCTTCTGGTGGTTGTTGGTTAAAAAGTTCAGCAGTTTTGTTTGACCAGAGAAGTCATCATTTTTGTCTCATCTAGGTACCTTCAGGGTCCAGTAGCAGTCAAAAAAGACATTTTCAGGATCAGTTTTGGAGCCTAACTCCAAATTCAGCTGAAATCCTGTACTAATTTTGGTCTCTTGATTAATTGATTCTTTTCTGTGATGTGGAGAAAAGTCTTCACTCAGCCTTTACAGTTTGGGAAGACACAAGGAAATTGCCACAGATTGTAAGGGCTTGTGGCAAAGCCCTACAGTTAGTTAGAAGGCTTTTTATTGATTGAGTAAACTAAGTTCAATTACTTATGCTTCAGTGACTTTTAATAACAATTCCGCTCTTTCCCCTAATAGTTTCTTGATTAACATTTCT
Source organism: Taeniopygia guttata (assembly GCF_048771995.1). Taxonomy (NCBI): domain Eukaryota; kingdom Metazoa; phylum Chordata; class Aves; order Passeriformes; family Estrildidae; genus Taeniopygia; species Taeniopygia guttata. The sequence continues at coordinate 25,685,501 of NC_133027.1, read as the reverse complement.
TGTAAAATTGAGATGTTGCCTTTAGAGCTTATAACAAACCAATGCTTTTTAACTCCCTGCAGTGCATGGACAGCTTCTATATCCAGATTTCCCTATCAGGATTCAGGCACTAACACTTCACAATACCTTGTTACCTTGCTTTCCTGGAGTAGAAGCATGTAGGCTTTTTACAGGAAGATGGGCATATTTCATCCTTCTTGTTGGGGTCCCTGGGTAAAGAAAAGAAGAGTGCGCAGGGGCCTACAGCAAGCCTCAAGAAGTTTCTGGAGTCAGACATCTTTACTCCCAACTGCAGATCCTGTTCAAGAGAGTTAAAAGTGAGTAGCAGTGATAACAGGAGGAGGAAGCAGGCAACAAGGAGCCCTGATCCTCTCCTTGGGATATATTTCATATTAGCAGTGGATGAGAAGCAAGAAACAGTAATGACTTTGGAAGTTTGACCTGTATGTGAGACTCAGCCTTACCATCTTAAAGATTTAACCACTAATTCACTGATTCGTATTCCTTGCTTGTTTTTCCTCTAAGTCTTAAGTGTGCTTTTGAGTCTGGCACTTAGATATATAAGACATATTTAGTAATATAACAGCTCTCTGAGGGGCTCAAAATTATAATTGTTTTGACCTATCCCACACTGATGGTAGTAGTAATTCAGAAATCACTCCAATGAGTGGCTGCAGTAATTTGTACCTGCTGTGCATAGCCCTTATCTTTGACCTTGGCATCAATGAAGCATGGCAGATCCCACAGGTTTTAAGACATAGATTAGCTCATTTGAAATTCTTACTTCAGTGACCTCTATTTCCAACAATGGAGCAGATTTTCTCTATGCTATAACATCAATGGATGTTCTAGATTGTACTCTTCATCAGTTACAAGCAGCTCTTCTATGCATTTTACTTGGTTATATTCTGTTATTGGTTATGACATAAAAATTTGCCATCACATCTGCTATGTTATTTAATGCCTTTGTTCTTATTTTGCAATGAGGGGTTAAAAACACAATCAGACCGCAGTTGCTTGTTTACACCATTTTGCACTCAAAACCAAAATGTACTGCATTTATTTTAATGCATTTGTAATAAAGAAACATTAATCATCCTTCTAATATCAGATTTTATTTGTATAATTTAAAATTAAAGAGAAGTCCTAAAGGTATTTTCCATAAGTTTAGAGACTAAAACATCTCTCAGAAAACAAAATTAAAATACATTGTATTTGTAAAAGCTACTTTTTGGGGGGGAATTTTGATGCAAATTATCTCAGTCAGACCTTTCATAATCAGAAAAAACCCAGAGCAATTATACTCTTTGTAAAGAGGTGATGTCTCTTATGCCATGAGTTATAACTGGTATAACTCATAAAGAGACCAGTTTTCTATCTGAGAGTAAATCATGGTTAATGGCTATCCATTTCAGTTATTACACATTTGTTGGGTATTCTTGTCATTTGGTTTTCTGTATTTTCTGAAATTAAATCTTATGCATAGGGATTTGAACTGTTGACTAGAATATTATTTCTAGCACTATTTGGTCTAAAAAAAAAAATATAACACTGTGGATCAGGATTCATAATTTTCTGAAAATAAATTATTCTCCCCCTCCAGCCCCATATACAATGCAAACTTTCATTAAAACACTTCCAGTGGGGTTCATGATGTTACACACGTGCTTACTAGTCTGCCCATAGCTCCTTTACAGTACTTTTGAGGACACTCATTTAATTTTTTCTGTGTATTGATCCTGAAACACATGAAGCAAACATTCAAGTTTGCAAAGACTCTAAGAGGAAGAAGCAAATTGGTTGGGTACTGCTGTATTGTCAAAATGACTTCTGTCTAACAGGAGAATCCTCAGACTGTATCCTGACCCATGTTTCACACAATTTGTCTTCTTTTATTCCTGCCAAGAAAAAAATGTTGGGAAGATCATCTGGTGTGATAGAAGTGTCCTATAAAACTGATCAAGTGGGAGAACTTGAATGATTGTAGGTTAATGAGATAATAGGTTAATGAGTTTCAAGGAAGACCAGGAGCTTATCAACATAATGAACAGGCAAGTCTCTAGTCAAGGGGGAATTGGTTAGGTAGGAAAAGGTGCAACAGAATCAGCAAGATTTTAGATGCATCTACCCTGTAAAGAGAACTATAGCAAAGTAACAAGGACAAAAACACGTATATGCAACACATATAAGAATGTAAGCAACATTATTTCAGCACCAAGGCTCAGCTGATCATTTCTATAACATCAATTCTGGGAATAATGCCACTTAAGAAGTTTGGGGTAGAATTTTATATAGCAAGTTATATGCACTTTCACTGAAACCAAAATATAATGACATTTAGACTCATTAAATCTCTACACAATAATAGAAGGGAAAAAAACCAAGAATATTTCCATCAGGCATGGTCTATGGCTAGCTTCTAAATTAACAAGATCAAGTGGAAGAAGCTTTTAGGGGAAAAAAGAGGGAAAAGTGTTTAAGTGTTAGCCGCATCATTTGACAGACAGGCTTTGATGTTAATGGCAGGTTTCTAACTTCTGATTCACTGAAGAAAGAGAGTAAGACTATACAACAGGCAAGCAGGACATGTCTTTAGATCCAGGAAGTTAAGACATAGCCAAAGAATAATGTTTTCTTCAGTTTTGAACAATTTTGGAAAACTGGCAATATGGCAGACATTAATCATGACATTATGCAGTGTTTCACTCCTAGAGAAAAAGGGAGACCAGACAATAGGAGAGGCCTAAAAGCTTCTGCAATAGTTGTAACTTCAATTTTCAAAGAAAGAAACAACTTGAAAATTTTGTCATCTAGAAGACACCAAACTGATAAGTAATAATGTCGAAAAGAAATCCTCATGAACCAACTAAATTTTTTAACATGAGAGCAAACCTGAGAGTTGGGTGAAAGCAGGTATTTTGAATTGGACTTTTGACTCTGTCCAATAAGATATTCACTTGGCTTCTTCCGAAAGCACGCTCTCGATTAGCTTCACACAAAATGGATACGTAATTGGAGAAAAAATATTTAATAGGCCAAAAGTTAAAGGATATAAGTACTATAGGGCAATTTTATGGTTGCATATTCTCCAACATTTTTACTTATTTAGGTTCCTGTTTTTCTAGGAACCTAAAAAAATACAATGCATTAAATGTGCAAGACGTGTGGTTGTGAGCTTACTGTAAGTGGAATATTAGAATGAAGGATCTTGACAGAAGAAACAAAAGCAAACAGCAACAATCAAAACAAAAGCAAAACTAAAAACAAACGAGTGAAAATACCAAGACAAACAATAGGGGAAAAAACCTACAAAAATCCTGTCCTAGACAGGAAATAGTGGCAATCAAAATCAAGTATACCTAGCAGTCAATGGCATGTCGTATCAGTGCAAATAAGAATTTAAATAATTACTGTTTACAAAAAGATATTCAATTGTACTTAAATAATGTTACTGAAATACTAAAAGATAGAAACTGACTTGTTTAATATTAATCACAGAAAGTAATAATTCTGCTCTTCTCAGCACTATATGACCTCCCCAGGACTGCCATTTCCAATTTGGACGTTACGCAATCAAAAAGATGAGCCTTTAAGAATTATTAGACAATAAATGTGGAAACATAAAAATGTGATTTGGCTTTTCAGGAGAAATCTGTGGGAAAAACATAATGGCAAGCTTAAAAACCTGCTGAAAAAGAAGGAAGGGGAAAAACATTTTCCATGTCTACTGAGAATGAAACAAGTAGTATGGACTAGAATTGCAGCAGTGGAAGTGTACATCAGACAGGTGGAAAAATATCTAATGGGAAAGACAGGTAAGTACCAGAGTAAATTGCTTAGCAGTCATTACTGCATCTTCCTCTGCAGGCTTTAAGAACTTAACAGACATCTGTCAGGACTAGTTTAGATACAGCCAGTCTTGCCTCAAACTGGGAAGTAAAAATGAGATGGACTTTCTGATTCCCATCTCATTTCCTGTGATTCTGAGAAAAATTCTAAAAAAAAAAAAAAAAAAAAAAAAAAAAAAAGACTACAGGTTAAAAACACTAGGCTACATTGGATAACTTGTGTCAGTGTCATCAGAGAAACTACTTGTTTCCTGCTAAAATATGTGTGCTTTATTGATATCTTCCGCATATTTTAAAATTCAGCATTAATTTCTTGGTCTACAGCATATATTCCAAATTCCTCAGTTCTGTCCCTTTAGCACAACCCAGTTTGTGGTCCTGAAAGTTTGATAACATTTCTCATGCAATACAGTACAGGGCTTGTACAGTGTAACTAGTCAATCATACTTTCATCCCAAATGTTTTCAAAAAGACTTTTACTTGAATTAAATATCCTTGAGGTCTAAAGCGATATTCTCTATTATTGTGAGCCCCACTTGAACTTCTTCCTGTGCTGGACTAAGGCCATCCATGACTTCCTGGGTTTGACATCATATTTTGCTTTTTTTTTTTTTACTGGAAGTACACATAGGCTGGAATGAGCTGTAAATTCTGGTTGCCTAATGGATCTCTATTCTACTAAGAATTATGGTCTCTCAGCTGGAAACATATTGTTTTGTTATCTCAATAGCACGCAGGCAGTTATTGCTTTTTGACTGTGAATTTTGTTTCTGTACCTCTAATGTGCTTGTCTTCATGGCAATTTCATTACAGAAACAAGAGCTTCACATGGTTTTGATTTTTAATTAGGAAGAATAGTGTTCCATATTTGTTCAAAAGCTCTAGACTATTACTCATTGGCATAATTTGACTCATGTTCCATGCTGCAGAAAATGGCATAATCTAAGCCAGCTAAATTTTACCTCTCATGTTTCATTCAAAAGAATAATCCAGCCTTCATAGGTGTAAAAAGAAAACAGTGCTCAGGATGAATGTATGTGTTTCTCCTAGCCACGGGAAATGCATAATGGAAGATCACTTAGCAATCCCATATGCTTTTTTTCAACATTCTTTATGGATCCAGTAATAATGCCTAATGCAGCATCTTGTCTGGCAGGTTTCTGTACAGGTGCATTAGGAAGAAGCATGAGAAACAGTATATACCCAGTGATAGTATATACCCAGTGATTCCTCTTAGTATTCTTTCTTCTCTTATTAATTTTATTAATTATATTTCTATTCAGAAATATTTTTTATATAATTGATTGTCAAATACACCTTTTATAAAGAAGATAAGTGTTACTAAGCAGTGATTAGGGGAATGCCCCATGAAAACATTTATTTTTTATATAACTCACTGCTGGAAAGGAAAGGAATATTGTCTGCATTAAAGTCAAATTTCTCAGTGTAAGAAGAAAGAACAAAGTTTCTATTTTTGTGGCTTTAATACAATTAGGATATTGTAAATGTAGCCTCAGGAGTGGGAGCCACCAGCTGAACAAAGAAAGTGCTGCCATCTCCCAGCCAGGTATATGCCTGTATTTAGTTTTTCAACTGCATCTTTTATACTCGCCATAAACTGTCTTGCAGGACACTGATTTTGAGACAATCTAAAAGGAAAGGTTCTGACAGTACCCAGAAGTACTTCCCAGAGCAACCAAGGTGTGCTAACATGCTCAGGTTAGCTTAAGAGTACTTTCCAACAGGTGCTATGTAAAAGAGGAGTCTTCTGCTTATTGTCAACAGCCTGGAGAGTTCCTTGGCAAAAGCAAAAGAGGAATAAAACTTGGATATTTGGGATCCTTAGGGAACTTGCAACCGATGCAACAGTACAAGTCAGACATCAATGAACAGGAAAGAAGGAAATGCAGTAGCTAATAATGTCACTTGGTCATGTCTGTGAAAAAAAGAAAAACATCTCTGAAAACACTCTCAAAGTTCCTTCCAGATACAGCCTGGAAGAGAGACATCTGTACTTTAACACTCATGATTCAGATCTAACTAATGTTCAGATGCAAAAAAAACTATAAAGAGTTAAATCCAAATAATTTTCAGACCTGAGGCAACAGTTTAGGGAGAGCCAGCAGCACTGCTGATGCACACTAGTAAGTTCTTCAGCTACACTGACCTGTGCCCACATAGAAACACAGACCAGCCTTACACAATTTGGAAACCTCATACCCACACGTCTGAACATGTCAGAATCTGTGGGTATTGATGCTTCCGAGGTTGTAGAAAGTCTCTGTCTTTCAGCCCCGTTGCCAAAGAAGAAGTCATTATTCGTCTGTGCTGTTTTCAAGGTTGTTTATTCTTGCTTATCTATAACATGTTCTGCTGCCCTGCCGCAGGTCTGTCCTGCAGGGCAGCGTGTGGGGCTCTGCCCCCAGTGGGATGTTACAAACATTATATACCAGAAACTACGTGTGCTATATTTACAATAATGTGCCAATATCTATCATCTACGTTGAACAGTGTGCCCCCAGCCTAAACCAAGAGAAAAATGCCAACACTACAGTGAAACATGGAGGGCATGAAGAAGGAGAAAAAGGACAAGACACACCCAATTTCCTCCATCTTGTCCCCTTTGAACCCCTAATCTAGAAACCTAAAATTTTACTTTTGCACCCGTGCCACACTTAATTATTACTCATATCAAACACTCAGAGCTTGTAATTCATCCTGTAAGATTGAAAACTCTTTTCCATGGACAGAGATCAGAGACAGTGTCTCTGGGGGCTCTGCACAGGGGGTTCCTGACCCCTGCCAGGGTCCCAGGCCCTCCAGGGCAGTCAGAGGGAAGCTCTGGATTCCCACATGAACAGACTTTATGAACCCCTTCTCTTAGAAGAAAGGTGGGAAAACAGCTTAGAGCATAAGCAATGCATGATGTTGGTGCTTGAGAAAGTGCCACATTAGATTAGGTTCTAACACAGGAATAAACCTTAATAAATACTGTTGCTTACAGTGCAATCAGCCCTGCAATTTACAGGTGCACTTTTTTACTGCACAACTGGAAACTGGACTTCCCAAACAGAGAGTAATCACCAACTATGAAGTGAATTTGGAACTAAGGAGGGCTGGGGGGAAAATGCAGTAAGAAGGATAACTACATGAAAATGGATTAACAGAGCTTGCAAAAGGAGCAATGTGACTGAAGCTGTGAGTGGCTGGAAAAAGAAAATTTACATTTGAGAGAAGTCTACTGAACATAACTTTGCTCAGGTATCTAAAATGACTGAGATTTTTCTGCAAATGCCTGACTGGTAGATGGGAAATGACTGAAACAGTATAATAAGAGGGAAAAAGGCAGCTGGTTGGGCCTCACCCAACAGTAGACTTCTGTCCACAGAATTACTGTGCCATTGTTTATTATTTAAATGCAAATGCTAACATGCCAGGTAGCACCTCAGTGAGCTGTGGCTTGGCTACACACTCTTCCATTAGAAACTCACAAAACTATCTCTGCAGGTGAACTCAGTGTGAACAATAGAATTAAGGACATTTAATTTTTTTTCTTTGGATTACTTTTTTTTAGAGAGAGGGGTGGCAGTGTGTTATAAATTGTTCTTAAAGTATGTGTGAGGTCCAGCAAATACTCAGTGAAAGACCTCAAGCCATTTTTAATAAATTTCCCCCAGTGTGACTCATCCATTTGAAGCGATATCCGGACTAAATAAATAGACTCCACAACTCGAGGTAGTTATGAAGTGGGTATGTATGGGAGCGCTCGGCACAAGTGAGATAACTCTCTGAAGTCTTGTGCTCCGAGCTGAAGTTTGCCCCCTGACTTTATTCACAAAGGTGTTACATATGCAATACATTACACAATTTTTCTATGCATATTCAACCCCTGGCCCCGCCTGTCTTCGCTTCCCATGCTAAATAGGTCCACGCCTTTCTGGGCACGCGTAGTTCTTTGTGAGGGTTTCTTATGGGGGTCCCTGGTGGTCTTTTTATTTATATCCTAGTCTTCCTCAGCATTGAACTTTTGAACTCTCCTCCTCTGCGCTTGCGCTTTTGGTCCTTTGCTCTCTTATCTGGATAAGTTCATCATTTTTGACATGCTGGCGACATAGGGCTTCCTCGTCTGGGGTCTTAGCATTCTTTGTCCATTCCGGTATTTGTCCTTTGCAAGCAGCTTTAGAGATCTTTGTTTTTCTTTCCTATGCCCTTCTGTGCAGGGGTTTTTTAAAATTCAACACACAATTCTACAAACATAATACATTCATTTCTGATACACTCATTTTTGATACATTCTTTTTATACATCTATTTTTGATACATTCATTTTGTTAGTTTAAGTGATCTCTGGAAAATCTTTTGTTTCACATTGTGCAATAAGGGGTTCTTCAACCCTAACAGGAAGTAAAATAAGGTCTACTTCTGCTTGCATTTTTAGATTAAATTCTTACATATTTAATTAATATCTCTGTGGATCTTCTACCATTAAAAATGGCTACAGCTGGAAATAAGTTATTAAAGAAGGATTTAAGCTCATCACTTAAAAAAACCAAGGTAAAATCAGCTACAGGAGAATGATGTTTTAGAGAAGTAGGGACTATTTAAGAAAACATAACCCTAATTTAAATTGAACGTCAAAAATTCATTGTAAGGTATGACTATTTGTCTTTTAAATTCCAGATGAATTCCATGGGTGTTCAACAGTGTACTTGCCCATTTCAATATAGCAGAATCATCTATTTTCTACCAAACTGCTGGGTGACAGGAAAGTCACCTTTCTTCACTTTTTCCTCCATTTTGAAATAACATTAATGTTTCTGCACATTATGAAGGTTTTCTTATCAAAGCTTTTTAATATCTTCAAGATATTTTGAAGATTATATGCTTGACACTTGGCAATTTGATATATTTAATAATCAGAATTAAGAAATCCACTTGGGAATATTGAATACTTAGACATCCAGCTCTACATTCAAAAATATCAATCACTAAATTCTCAAAAATACATAGCTAAAAAAAAATATAGGTGTATATCTCTCCAAGGCACATAATATTACCTTTATGAGAGACAAAATCCATTTGAACCAGTACAAATATTCCATGTAACATCTTCTCATATTTCAGGACTTTCTATTTATGTTCTAAATAAGAATTTTGGAGGTTAAAGGAAATACATCTTAGTAAGTCAATGCCTTTTGGCAATCCACTGTTTCATTCATTTTGATGAATATTTCATAAGTGAGAATTGTAAGACCTTGATGTAAGATGAAACAGAAGTGTCAAATGCTTAATATTAAAATACAAATTAAGTAAAAAATGCCTCTCCTATATGTCACAGCTGTTGGATTTATATGTTACAATATTTTTCCTACTTAGTCAAAATTACAATAATGAGAAAAATTATGCTCAGTTGGATGACAGCAAAATCATTCAGACCTATATGACCTCTCTCAAATATACCAGGACTGTTATGAGCAAGGTTTGCAACCTGGGATTTTTCTGTGCACTGTGAGGTAAGAGAATAAGTATTTCTTTCTATATCTGACAAACGAAAGTGCAGAAGAATGCTGAACCTTCTGCAGGATGACACAAAGAGCACTGACAGAAATGAATTCCAAGGTTTTCAGGCTGGTAACTGTACTATACATTTAGCTTCTAAACTGAAATATAACTCACCTTGGCACCTAAAGCCAGCTGCCATAGGATCATTTTATTACAGTGAGTTGGGAACGAAACTCCCAACTCTAATTGATTATTATATTTTTATGGGTAAGTGTTATTATAGTTTTATAGGAAAGAGATGATCCAGGTGATTAAAAAAAAAGCCCTTTTCTATTTCAATAAGAAATATGTCCAAGCATATAAGAACTCCTAGTAGCAGTGCATCAACTTTAATTCACCTTGAAGAAAGGGCAATGTAGTACCACCCAAAATAGGCAAAAGTATATTTTTAAAATCCTGTTTATTCAATCTTTTAATAATAGAATAAATGGAAATGCCAATAACTATTGACAGAAGTCAACTTGCCACGGCCTACTACATTATTTCCTAATGAGCATACCATGTTCAATTACACTAAGAATACTGTCTTTACTGAATCTAATAAATAAATATGTATATAAGAAATGCACACACCTGGAGTGATACATGGTTTTACATTTTATACCTTACATCCTGGAGACTTAGAAAGAGTTTTATGCTCCTGAAGTGAAGAGTTCTTGGGAGCATTTTAGATAATTTTTACCATTTTTAAATTTATTACAAAGCTCACATATCTAGCGAGAAAGGGTTGAAGTTCATGGTCTTTATGTAAACCAAAAGTCTTTAAAAGTGAAAAAAACTCCAACATTTTAAAATTGATGACTTATTTTCATTAATCTCTTGATTCTATGAGATCTGAGTTAAAAACATTTATCTGTTAGATTTTGCAAGACATATCTGAGTAAGAATGCAGTGGCTGAATGGTGCTTTTACTTTGAAACATTGCAGTCATTCTTGTCCTTCCATTGCTGCTATACTGAGTGCAAGCTGCAATCAAGCTAAATAAAGCCCAACAAACCAGCACCATTTTAAACCACGAACATGCAAAGAAGCAGATGAATGGAATTACTTCACTCACTCAGTTCCATTTAGCTCAGAGAGAATGACAGCCATCCTGGAGAAACTGCTAAAGAAACTTAATGTCATTTAAAAATAGAAATCCCAGTTTGAAATGCAATGCCTGTGCCTCTTGGAGGCTAGAGGAAATGGAAACGTAGCTACAAGGACATTTTGGAAAGACATCATGGTATTACAATGTTTTCTGGAATTAAAAAATTCTATATTGACCATTTTGAAGGACCCTCTTTACCTCTCTGTGGTAAGGAACTTTATCTGTCAGAAAATAGAAAAGGAAGTTAAATCTGTGTGTCTTGTTATCATTCTGGGATTTGCACGTGTGGGCTTTAACATGAAAAATTGCAAAAGGAGCAAAGTGCTACTCTAGACTCAGAAAATAGTTCTCTCTCTATTTTTTTTTATTTTAGTAATTTATTCCATACAATTCATCGTGTGTAAAGTTTAATTTCTCCTGGAACCTGAAATCCTGCATGAGATGATTTTTTTTCTGAATGGTTATAATCTTAAAAAAATATATTTTTGTCAGGCTCATGTAATAAACAATTCCAACCTCATAGATCACACTCAGGACCTTGTGATTCACTATGGATTCTGCATGCATGTCCATCTTCTCTCTCAACCTCACACAGCTTAGGAGACTGTTCACTAAAGGTGTGTTGAAATCAATCTCACTCCTTCTCAGGACAAGAATTTCCAAAAGGCACAGTCATAATTTCCAGAAATATGTATCTGGCAAGTTAAGACCACAAGTAAAGAGGTGGAAGAATCTAAGACATACGGATTTACTATGCCTAGGAATGTCAAAGCAGGAATAAAGAAAAAGTATATGCCCTGTGTGCACCTGGTAATCCACAAGGAATTTTATATGCACAATAATGTTGATATTCTGTGTTAAAGGAAATTAACCCAAATTTCCTTTACTATCTCTCATTTTAACCAATCCTACACACCACACAGAAATACAAAATAAGTGGTTACTTGCCATTGTCTATAGAAGATGACAGTTGTTCTGGTGGATCACAGATCTGAGGTTCAACTCACCAAGTATGGAAAAACCCAATCTAAATTTCCACCACTAGTACAAGAACCTGTATGTAAATTCATACAGAAAATTGTATACCTCTAAGTTTAAATCAGATACTTAATTATGAGCTGGAAAATCTTTATCAATTTGTGGATATCAAAAGGAAGGACAATGTAAAGTGAAAAGTAAAGAAAATGAGTGATATCATGTGATAATTCTAGTGGCTGACGGATTGCATGATGTTATCAGGCAAAACCTCTCAATTCCTTATTCTAGACACTATGTTTTGTGCCTTTTGGAAAGCAAAGGCTCTCTTTGCTCTCTTTATAAATGAAATATTGATTTTAGGTTCTAGCTAGACTCCATTAAGATGCTTTTTAAGTTGCATTGTGTCTGCAAAGAGTGGAGTTTTATGAACACAAATCAGTTTTCTAATACCCATAAGTGGGCTTTTCATAAGAACTCATAAATAATTCATCCAACTTTCCTGTGCATCAGTAGAACTTACCTTGAAGTTTTCTTAAGCACTTCCAAAAAAATCTTAGCTGCATGTCTGGTATTGAATATATCAGCAATGACTGTTATACTACAGACAGCCCATTTGTTTCTAAATACAGAAGAGAAACAGCATTTGGGGGCGGGGGGAAAGACAATCAATGACTCACAAAGACTTTCTCTGTGTTAAAAGCAGATTATTTGAAAGTGTACTTGAATAAAAGATTGTCTGACCAATGTGATGATGGTTTGGGATGCCTCTGGGTCTGTTAGCTCTGTCTATAGTGCCATATGCAGCACTACCCAAATTCCAAAAGATGTTTTAACACAACTGACCTGGAGCGCAACAGACCTGGTCAGTGCAAGAGAGATGGAAATGAGGGCCCAGCCCTTACAACTCAAAGGGGATTGCAGCGAGGGTCAAGTTGTCCTGGTTCAGGCTCTGAGCAAAGGTAATGCTTTATCCTATTCAGAGTAAATATCAGCCCTGGAAATCAAATTAACAGAAAGAGGTTGTGCTTCCTTCCTTCCTTACCTCACTCTTGGAACGGTCCAAAGTTTTACTGCATCTCTGACAATTCTGTTCAATTACCTAACCCTGAGGAGGGTGGATACGATTACAGGAGAGCAGGTCAGCCAAGGAAGACGTTCTGACATCCTGAGAAGCCTACTGGTTCAGAGAAGGGTCAGGAACAGTTCCATTTTTCAACAAGTAAAATTTGACATGACTTGTACCATACTGTTACAGTGTGTCCTGGTTTCAGCTGGGACATACTCTTCCTGGTAGCTGGTGTAGTACTGTGGTTGGAATTTACCATGAGAATAATGTTGATAACACATTAATGTTTTAATTGTTGCTGAGCAGTGTTGGCATAAAGTCAAGAATTTTTCAATGTGTTGTGCTCTGCCAGTGAGGAGCTGCACAAAAATCTGATACAGAGTATAACTACAGCACCTGATCCAAACTGGCCAAAGTGTTATTTCATACCATTGAACATCATGTTCAGTTTATTAACTGAGGAGAGTTATCAGGAGGTATCAATCACTGCCTGGGGAGTAAATAGACATTGGTCAGTGGGTAGACAGCAGTTGCTCCTCTCTCTCTTTTTGTTATCACCCTTATCATCACTATTGTAAATGTTGCTATTATTGTTGTTGTTGTCATTATTATTTCAATAACTAAACTGTTCTTATCTCAACCCATGGGTTTTACCTTCTCCAAGGTGGGGGATTGGGAGGGGCAGGGTGAGCAAATGGCTGCATGGTACCCTAATTTCTGTCTGGGTTTAAAACATGACACAATGCTGCTGTATCCTTAGGAGTTTCATCATATTTCAAAGATGCTGTATATATATATGGGAAGTTGGTAAATTCCACTCTGATGGATGTAACATTTAAAGATGAAGGTTTGGTTTTGGTTTTTTTTCAAAAAAAGTGGACAAAGTTATTAATTTCTTTGATCAGATATACATAGCATTCCCCTAGAGATAGCTTTCACATGTGTAGATGTACACAAACTTTAGAGGTCGTTACAGCTGCTTGTGATACAGAGCTCGACCCCTCTGAATAAAAACAATTACTATTGTCCAGACTGTTCTTCTGAATAAAAACAAATACTATTGTCCAGACTGGCACTGTTCTAAGGCACTTCTCTGAGGCAATATAAGCAATTCCTTTCAGAACCATATGAGTACTGAACAGCACTCAAAAGTGTTTTAGGGGCTTGAAGAAAAAGATGTTTAAAAAAAGAGAAAGCAATATTTTTTCCCCAGTTCAGCTAGGTCTGAAGTCTCATCATCAGTCTCACTGAAGTCTAGTCAGAGAATAATTTTTGTGCATGCTCAGTATGTTGACACTGCTTCCCTGGGTTTCTGCATGCATTTCTGGACAGGAAAAGAAGCTGGTGAATAAATAATGACTCCACAAGAGTTCAGTACTTTCTATTTGAGAAGACATATGAAAAAGGAGTGTTTCTTGTCCTATTTTTTTAATATAAATTCACAGTTTTCACATTCATACTCAGAATTCTGCTTTGTTTTAGAAATAAACAATCTCAAGGCATTTTTTACTCCTCGGCAGGCTTTGCAGTTCAGGTGAGGGGTGTCATCCTCCCCCTGTGCTTAGTGCTGGTGAGGCCACACCTGGAGTACTCTGGCCAGTGCTGGGCTCCCCAGCACAAGAAGAGATGGACATACTGGAGAGCCTCCAGTGCAGGTCCACAGAAACAGTGAAGGGACTAGAGCAGCTCCTATGAGAAAGGGCTCAGGCATGCCTCCAGGCTGGAAGTTGCCTCATGGAAATTGGTCATCCATGACATCTCCACATCTAATTTTTTTCCCTTTAGGGGTTTATTAGTGACTGCATAGACAACTAACAAGCTAAACAAAAATAAGGGGGCTGCAATGAGTGAAAAATCTCACTAAAATCATTGACTCTTCTATCTCAGCATGCATTGCAGGTGACCGTAGTTGGTAGTCAGGTTGCAATTTATAATTGAAGCAACTTGCTGCACATCAAATCTGTGAGACAGAAGTTGGCAGCTTGATCTTCATCTGAATTCCTTCACAGCAGCATCTTAAAGCTTCTGTTCTGTGGTAGTACTAGTCATAGAGTGACACAAGGAGTGTCACAAATTAGAGGTCAACTGCAGTTAAATACAAAAATTGAATACAGGGGGGTTTTGTCCAGTAATTAATGTATTGTAACACCTGTCTTTTGAGAAGACTCCTCTTTTTGCTTCAGTCTTACTTGAAAGTAACAGTTCTTGGCACAACACTGTTTTTTATGACTTTGGTAGTCTTCGGCCATGGTTTGAAGAGCCTGTAGCCTGTACTGCCACCCTGGACATTAAACTTACATCTTTTTACAGGGGGCGTGGGGGCAAATTTCTCCATGATGGCTTTGGGGGTTATTTTTAAAGTCTCTAAGGACACAGAAGAACAGAAAGCTTTTCAGAGGCTTGATACCAGGCATTAGATTTAGACTGGCAGTGCGAGACAGAGTAATTGTAAATTGACTTCACTTTTCACTGCCACCTTGTGAGAATGGTAAAAAAACAGGAAAAGCTATTCTGGGTGATACTTGGAGTGAAGCATGAGAAAACAGGTATGGAAAGACAAAAGGTTTTTCTAATAAGCCATTGGTGTTGTTGAAATCAGGGCAGAAAGGAGAAAAAGTGGTAATATCTTCAGTTGATAACACTGTGGAAATACAATATAAGGAACAAAGGAGTCCCATACAAAATGTTTGGTGCAACATTTTATAGAACAGCATAAAATAGAATATGATGACAAAACCAGCACTCAAGTTTCATGTTTGCTATCTTCTTAACCTAAAAAGGCCTTGCAGGAGTGTCTTTAGCTTTTCAGATGCATTTTTTGATGGAGAATAGATACTTGGCCCAAGGCCTGAGCACTGGATCTGACTTTATTTTTGCAATTGTTAGTTGGGGCTGGTTTTGTCTAAAATGGTATCATTCCTGACACTGGTAACAGAGCACGCAGTAGTTCCCTTTTTGGTAGGGTGTACTACCAGGCTTGTGCCCAGCATGGCTGCAGGACCTCCATGGGGATCAGTTCCTTGCCACCTGTGGTTCAGTGAAAGAAATCTGGCGTCCCTGCTGATGGTCCTCACTCCACACCAAGGAGGTTGGGACGCGCCGTTCGAGTCTTAGAGCTCGTCCCTCATCACGTTCCATCCTCCTGAGCTTCTCCCGCAGTGTTTGGTGCCAGGGGCTGCAGGACCTGTGTGGGGATCGGCTCCTTGATGTCTGTGGTTCATTGAAAGAAACCCGGCGTCTTCGCTGCCGGCGCTCCCTCCTCCCTGATGCTGGGGCATCCTCTTCAGAACTTAGAGCTTGACCCATATCGTGATCCATCCTCCTTAGCTTCTCCTGTGGTGTTTGGTGCCAGGTGCTGTGGGACCACCCGGGGTTTGGCACTCTGTCCCCTGCAGTTCAATGAAACAAATGTGGCAATGCCACTGATGGTGTTCACTGCTCCCCAAGGAGGCACAGACATGCCCTAGGCCCCGCCAGTGTCCTTGTCCAGCAAATCTTCTCTGCAGCCCTAGAAAGCACACAGCTGGATGTTTGTCCCTGAGGAGGAGGACAGGCACTGTAGCCCTTCAGGCCTGCCCTGTAGAACCAAAAGCCTTGCTGTCACAGGTGTCACAATCACTCCCTGGAGACATCAGGGGCCTTTTAGGGACCACACCCAGAAAACACAAGCTCCAGCCTCAGGAACAAAAACTTCACATGATACCCTTCTATTGAGCATGGAACTCTGTTGCCATGTTTTTTGCATAAATTCACAG
This sequence comes from Taeniopygia guttata, assembly GCF_048771995.1. NCBI lineage: Eukaryota > Metazoa > Chordata > Aves > Passeriformes > Estrildidae > Taeniopygia > Taeniopygia guttata. The sequence goes on along the minus strand of NC_133027.1, from coordinate 25,669,203 downwards.
GTTTTACCTTTCACACCCAGTGCCATATTCTATTTTAGAAACAGACTATTCAAGACCTTTCTCACTCCTCAAGTGACTTTCGCAGGAGCAGTTTTGTTGTGAAGTAGTGCCATTTCTGACACTAGAACTCTTTTTGGTAGGGTGTGCTACCAGGCCCTGTACCTGGCAGGGCTGTGGGACCTGCACCAGGATTGCCTCCTTGTTACCTGTTCTTTTTTTCTTCCTGATAGTGAAGGGTGTGATGCTTTTGCAGCTTTCTGTGTGATAAAAAGAGTTAAAGTTCTTGCCCTTTGGCTACAAATTTATTGGTTTATACAGTGTATTTAAAAACAATTACAAGAAGGAGTTAAACAGGCCTATCTTGTCAGACAGTGTTCTCAGCCAAGCAAGTTCATCTCTTCTGTTCAGGTACCTTCATAGTTTGTAGACTGAGCAACATGCCTTTAGAAAGAAAACTTTCTTCTCTTCCCTGAGATTTGTGTGGTTCTGAACACCCTGACTATCTGAATTACCTATCATTTTTATTTGAAGATCTGCAGAAGAGTTCTTGACTCCAGACAGTGCTATGGAGAAAAAAAGTCTCTGTATTTATCCAAACACAAGATCTATGCATCCAGTGATGCACTCATGGGCTGCAGCTATTGTCAGGCCCATTAGTGTGATCCCAGTTTGTTTTCTGCAGCACTCACTTCCCAAATATCCTCTAGCTCTCCCTGAAGGTGTACTTATGCATGTGAAAACACAGGAGTATCTCACACAGAGGACGTTGTAAGTAAAAAGCCACACTTACATGATACTGTTCTGGACCACCAACCTGAACTCTTCAATCACCTTGTTTTACCAACTTCAGCATACACTTTCAGGCTTAAACCAAAGGCTTTTCTTAACATCTTTTCCTACCTGCTCAGTTTTTCAAATTTCTTCCAATGACTAATAATTTACCTCATTTCAGGGTGAGACCGTGACAGAAAAGCCTCTGCTGTTGGAGCTACACATTGAGTGAGCAGAGCACCCTAGGGAGGACTGAATATCACTGGCATGCAAAGAAGGGAAGCTGGCATGCACATATGCACATTCAGGCTGGAATGCTATGGACCCTGATGGAATCCACCATGGAGTAATGACAGAACTCATGAAGGAACTTGCCAAACCACACTCTATTACCTACCAACAGTCCTGCTTAACTGGAGAAGTTCCAGTTTTCTGGTAATTAGCAAATGTAATGCCCATCAACAAGAAGAGTTGGAAAGATGATCAGGGGAACTACAGACCTGCCAGCCTGACCTCTGTTCCAGGCAAGGTTATGGAAGAGATCATCCTGAGTACCATCCCACAGCACAGGCAGAACAACTGTGGGACAAAGCCCAGTCATTGTGATTTACAAAGGCAGGTCTTACTTGACCAAGCTGATCTTCTTCTATGAAAAAGTGGCCCACTTAGACGAAGGAAAGGTCTAGAAAATATATCTTATGAGGAGTGGCTGAGGGAGCTGGGATTTTTAAGTGTTGAGGAGGCTCATGGAGGACCTCATTGCTCTCTACACTTCCTGAAAGGAGGTTGTGGTGAGATGGGGGCTGGTATCTTCTACTGTGTCTGCAGTGAGAGGACAAGGGGAAATGGCATTAAACTGAGAGGGGGAAGATTCAGATTGGATATTACAAAAAAAATTTCACTGTTATGTTGCCCTGGGAGGTGGTGGAGTCACCAACCCCCGAGGTGTTTAGGAAGCATCTGGATCTTGCTCTGGGTGATATGGTTTAGTGATTTAGGGGTTACAGTGGTGGTGCTGGGTTGACAATTGGACTTGTTGATCTTAAAGCTCTCTTCCAACCTTGATGGTTCTATTATTCTATGAAAGAGCAGAACAGAATCAGATTGAAATCAAAGTAAGTTTGCCTATTTATGTTCTTTTCTTTTCTGCTACTAGCACTTCGGCAGTCTATCCATTGATAAAATTCAGTACACAGAAATTACATTAAATTTCTTGTTCTGCTCTCTCAAAATAAATTCCAGCAGCTTTTCCAAAATACTATGGAAACTTACGGGAACCCAAGTTCTTAAGTATATGCAGATGGCTTGCCTGCAACCTTATTTAAATATCACCTTCAGCGTCCAAAACATTAGCATGTCAGTAACAACAAAGGTAACACAAGAAATGCAAAGACATTAAAAGGCAGCACACCATGAGGGACACACCATGACGCAGCACACCATGAGGGACAAAAAAAGAATAGTGAAGGAAAATCCACACTAGAAGTAGCCAACTAGTGAAATGCCATCTGTTCATCCAAACTTCACTCAAAGAAGGAAGGTTTCCTGTTTAATGGAACAATAAATTCTTCAAGGCTTGAAAAACTGAGTGAATAGTTGTGTTTTTACCCTCCGTCTTTTTTTATTGGACAAATCCTTATGCAGTTATTTACCTTGAAAATGTCACCAGGGCAGCTACCACTATGGTGCACTAGTATTTTTTGCTTGCAGCAGTGTTGTATGAAATTTGGCAGGATCTATATTTAGTAGAGACCAAAGATGTGGGTGTTTTTTGGTTTGGGGTTTTTTTTGTTTGGTTTTTTTTTTTTTGTTTTGTTTTGTTTTTTTTTAGTTCTGGCACGTTCCTTCATTGCAGTTGAGATAATCTCCTGTTACAGTCCATTTTGATTTTGGTTAGTTTCCCAAGAAGGAAACCAGAGTGAAACAGGTGAGCTTCATGCCGGACTTGGTAGAGTGGAACTATAACAAGATGATGATTCCAGTTGAAACATATTGTTGCTTTAGACTTTGTCAAAGTTTAGCCCAGACTTACTAAAAAAAATCTGTAAATACAACCTGATTTTTTGCTTTAAACTGAGCTGAAGCCCTGAAAAACTTGCTGAATTTTGTTTCCAAGACAAAAGTATGATTACTTCTTGTTTCCATACCTGGTGGAAACCAAAAAGAATTATTAAGCCACTCCCCCCCTCCCTCTTCTTCTACCTGTTTTGCCTTTCTTCTGATGTCAAGACTTTCACAGACTTCAGCAATTTGAGTTCTATTGAGGTCACACTTTTAATACACTTTTTCACATGTAGTGGATCCTGCTAGCTAGTAGCACACCATGCTCTTTAAAAATTTCTTCAGTAGTTTAAAAAAGAAAGCATGCGATTTATAAAACCTTGATTTTCCAATTTCGCTGTTTCCAAGTTTCTCGATGAAGAGAAGCCCTTTGACTGAAGAGCAAGTCTTTACAAAGCTGAGGAAAGTGGATTTGTTTAGCCTGAAGACAAAGAGGGTAGAGGAGCACCTTATCAAAAAGTGGGGGGGGTTAGTCTGTTCTGCCAAGTGACAGGACTAGAGGAAATGGCCTCAAGTTGTGCCGGGGGAGGTTTATATTGGATATTAGGAATAATTTCCTCACAGAAAGGGTTTTCAAGACTTGGAAAAGTCTGCCCAAGGAAGTGGTTGAGTCCCTATCCCTGGAAGTATTTCAATGAGCTGTAGATGTGCCATTAAAGGGGATTTGGGATTTAGGGATTTGGCAGTGCTAGGTTAATGGTTGGGCTTGATGACCTTAGAGGTCCTTTCCAATTCTATGATTCTGAGTGAGAACAGTATTTTTAACCACATGCAATAGCAACATTGCTGATGAATTTGGACCAACAGCTGAGTACTTCACAGTATGACAGTACAGCACACTAAGATTAAATATTTGTCTTCTACTCATAAATTTTCTAGAAATTTTTCTTTGATAACACATTGGGCTGCGTATCATGATTTGACAGACATAATTAAGAGTACTTGTGTTTCTATGCTCATTTTGCTGCAGTGAGAAATAAAAGATTATCATCTCCAGAGTTTTGCAATGGAATTGCAATTGTGCTTATATTAAGGAACTAGTTTAAATTAATGAGTTCCTATCTATGTGTTTGTGTGGCTATCACTGTTGGAAGAGCTGAACGAAACATCCAGATAAGCCTAAAATATTTCATACAGAGCCGGAGGCAGCCCACAGCTTCAAGATCCCCGAAAACTTTAAAGCACAGAGGATTTCAATGGTGAGCTTAGTCTGACCCCCTGCCTCAGGCTTCTTGCTCAGCTGCCTTCTCCAAGAAAAGCTTTGCACAGTGCTGCTCCATGATGAAGATTTCCAGACAAAATAAATTGTTATAGATGAAGCAATAACATTCACTGTATTATGGTGTGTGTATTTGACAGCTAGACTTATAACAAAAGGAGAAAAATTATTTATTTCATGGCATTCATTCTGTCTCTAATATGCCCTAACTGAGGCAGAGGTGCCTGCTCTGCAGCCCTTTCTCACTGACCTCTACCACCATCCTTCGTTTGGGGTGACTGCTGAACAACATGGGACCAAGAAAATGTCGAGAGCTGGGAGTTTATACCTTGTCTGGAAACAAACATGACAACTGGATACAGGTGTATCTTGACTGAGGGGATGCAGGAGAGCTTTAGAGTAAAGCAATGTTTCAAATTGCTGTTAACTGAGGCAAAGACACAGCCTCCATCTTGATAAAGGCTTGGTCCTTGCCGTGAGGAATGGGTGCAGAGCAAGTGCAAGTTCCTGTCACATCTCTAGTAAAACACTGTGCTGAAAAGATTTACAAACATATCTGTTATTCTGATTTCTGTAAGTGTAGCTCCTCTCTTCAGGACAGCTCTTAGTCTGGCAACTTTCCATGATCCCTGCAACTACAGGAAAACAGCTCCCTTGTCGTTCTCAGGGTTTGTCTCATCCCTGCTCTGGATGCAAATTCCTTATGTCCATGGGAGTTCTTGTTTCAGGCTGTGTTCCTATAAAACATGTTGCACTAAGCTGCACATAAAGCTTTGCAGCTGTGAGTCCCAGTGCTGGTTGCCAGCTTGAAGCTGTTAAGCCTCCCTAATTTTAGTATGCCTAGGGGAAGCTCTCCTTGAGGAATCTCACTCTGGGCATCCAGGACAAAGCAATCATCCTAAACAGACCAGATCTTAACAAGGTCTCATAAAGAAATCAGGAGCAGCAACAGCCACTGGCAAAAGTAAAAGCCACAGAAGGGCAAGACAGTTTGGAGTTGAAATAAATAATCCCCCCCAGAGTTTACTAAACATGTCTTTACAGTGTCATTCACTTCAAAGTTAAATTATACTCTTCTGAAATCTTGACATTTATGGAATCAATACATACCAAGAGGTTGGAAAATAGGTGTCTAGATGATTCACTTTCCTCTCAAGTACTGGCTTAGCTCACTAAAACTAGAAGAGTTATTTCTCTCACAGCATTTAGAGCTTCTAAAATTGCTTGTGTTACAATTTGCTACAAGTTTCAAGTGATAAAGGTTTTTTGTGTCTAAATGCAGTTTACTATATGACACTAAAGGCCACAGAAAGCTTGTTGTGCTGCAGTATGGTACTGACATTTTAACAATAGCTCCTTTAAGTGATGCAACATAAATTGTCACCCAACTTTGGTTTAAGAGAGGTTATTTCAGAGACATGGGCATTTGTCATATGCCACTGCAATGAAAAATTCTTGAATGCACTTGCTGATGACATTAGAAAATAAAAGGAGTTTTTTTCTAGAATAAGGTTCTTATTCTAGAAAGAATGAACATTATTAAACACCCTGAAGGTACATCTGGAAATTCTTTGTTCACTGATATTTCATGGCAGCTTTTTCCCCCCACTTATTTAACGTGCCATATTTTCTTTCATAGATAATTTTATTCCAGTTGGGATTTGACCTTTGGATTAATTGAAACTGAAAGGGCTAGAAAGTATTTAATGTCTTCTTATGTCATTAGTTTCAATATTGATATTTTAATTAGGAAATAAGCAAAACAGTCCTCAAACTTGTCAAGATTTGCAGCAATGCTTATAGGAGGGAATGTGAGTCAAAAAGCTACTTGTCCAACAGAAGTAGCTATGGAAGCATTAGGAGTTCTGTATGTCTCATTTGCACTAGTGATCCTGATCACCACCACCAGGAACTGAGCCTGGATTACAGATTTGTCCATCAAGACAAACAACAGAATATCTTTTCCATCTTCTTCTGTTTGCAACAGGTTTTGGGAATGTTGGCACATGCTTGTTCTCAGGTGAAACAAGGAGTGGAAGGCAAGCAGTTCACGAATGAGTCTAGTCTAGACTGAATTGAGGAGAAATTACATTTTCTTCTTTATTTTATTTTAATTAAAACATTTTTAAAATTGTACCATTTTGGTTCTGGTTGCAGGAACAGCAACACACTCTTTCATTGCAAGCTATTTTTGTATTACACTGAATGCATCAACTCTGTGGGATATACTAGAAAAAATTAATTTCCTGGATGACATGTTGATACATAGATATAACTTATCTACTTAGTTTTAAGTAAAGGTGTATAGGAAATAATTCTTCAACTACAGGATCAGAACTACTTACATTTCTTTGGAATTTATTATCCAGTATGACCATGAGCTGTCTGAGCCAATTTTGTTTGGAAGAGCACAAAATACTTCTGAAATAATTTCTGGTCAGAGTATATATTGTAAAGAGATTAATGCTAACACTGTAACTCCATTTTTTTTCAGGCATTGTTCAATGAGGAGGGAACTTCCTTCTCTGTGAGACATCAAGATTTTCAGTAGTCCTGGATATAACACGCTTTTAGTCTAAAGGGGTTTTTGTACCAGGTGAGATCCAAGAGTGCTATGCTGCCTGCAGTGTGTTCAAGTCAGGAAGACATCATGAGGGCTAATAGAAAGGTAACTTAGAGAGAAGACATCATTTTTTTCCCATAAAGACTCTACGTAAAACAATGGAAAGAATAGATACATCAAGCAGAGTACGGTACAAATAAACTATGGCTGTCCCAAAGTAGCTAAAATCAACTTCTCAATATCACACTCATTTTGCCCACGAAGAATCCTAAAATAACCATTTTCTCCCCAGGATTTTCCCCAGGAATTTGCAGCAATCTAAAAGTAAACAAAACAGAAAAATATTATCTATTTTAATTTTAAAATATTATTTAAAATTCAGGGTGTAAAATGCAAAATTAATCTTTTGTGTTAGCCTCCTTTTTAAGGAACAGAGTCTCTCAGACTGGGGCACTGAGAATTAGCATGTATCTTTCTCTGATTTCTAATACTTTGTTCCTTTCGTGGTTCGATCAAAATTTCATGTCCAAAATCAGGGTTAGTAAAAATGGAATAGTATTTCTACAAGATAGGTTGATACATTGAAGCAGAAATCATTAAATGAATATTCATACTCTTTACTGCTGAAAGTGGTTTTTGAAACAATGGTCAGAATTCCAACTGACCTGTTAAAGACACACAAAAAAAAATATATATATAAAAAAGCTGACTTTTAAAGAATGAAGTTTTATTCAGGTAGCTATTGAAATATTAAGCAACTTATTTTCTGATGAAGTCTCAGTAGTGTCAGTAGGTTTTGTCTATGGTACCAGTGAAACTATCTACCATAAGCCCCGCCATCAGCTATGTAAACACCGAAGTACCTTCAGATAAACGCAGGAATAATGGGGTGAGCTGTTAGTCATAATACAAGTGATAAAATTTGTCTTACTCTAAATGGCCCAAAGGAAGTGTTCTTAGTTTGATTTATTTTAGTTTTGGGGGCTTATTCTGGTGGCTGGATAACAATTTCCAACATTGTTTAAAGAGAAAATTTGTCTTTTCCAAATACATTAATAAATACTATTGATTAATTTTACTTACTTTCATTTGCAGACATCAAAAGAACTGACTCTTCATAGAAATTTTTTATAACATTTGAAAAATGAAATAAGATTTGAAACAGAAAAGGCAGTGTAGGAAAAACCACAGGTATAGGTGGGATGGAACAGGCTTTGAATCTGAGGTAGGTGATGTAATAGTTCGAGGGTCAGTATGATAGTTGCCGGAGAGGGAATAGATTTATGCAGGACACTTTAAGGTGAAGGAAAAAAATAGATGCAGAGAGAATGAATGAAAGTAAAGAAGCAGATTTTAGATGATCTCTGTTGTTGAGATCTTTTTTCTTCTGCTTCAAAACACTGTCCCAAGTATTCACTTACCCAAAACTTCTGTTTCTGTCCATTTTTGTCAGGTAATGCTCCCCACCTTTTAGAAAAGAATGGTACTTTGATGAAACAAGCAGTCAGAAAACACAGCATTAGTTTTAATAATAATCAGTGTCAGAACAAAGCCGGAGTAACAAATTCTGATTATTCAAGTGAGGTTACCAGCTAACTTGCTAATCACAAGTTAAATTGCCATTAGTGATTACAAAATGTTAGCACAAGTTTAGTTTTAGTTTCTTATTGAAAAAACCTGTTTTCATTGACAGAATCTCTCTTCTGGAGAGCTTGCCTGCTGAACTGAACTGTGTAGGGATATTGAAACTAATGTGAGCACATTTCTTCAACTCAGCTGAAGATCTCTAGGAACATTTTTGTTAAAAGTCTCATCCAGCACCTTTACAGAAATAGCTGGTGAGCTGAGACTGAAAATATTCCTCACTTTTCTCAGATAAAATTGAACTGCTGACAGCCTAATCTGTATCATTGCATGGAGCAGGGGGAGAGTTTGATGTTTTTGTCATCTTTGAGGGCATGCTAACTTTTGTGGAAATATCTATGAAATCATACAAGAAACTTTCCCCACCTGCCAAGTGATGGGATTTTCATAGGGGAATAGCTGTAGCTGAATTGCTTGATATTCTGATTTTAGGCCTCACTTTATACACAGGGACAGAAGTTCCAACCCAATCACTTGGACATTTCAGTGAACAAGAGTTGCACTGCACACCTTAGGTAGTTAAGTACACATGGAGTTTCTGCTGGAGCTTAAAGAGCTCTGTCTTTGTTTTAATTTATACAACATGCTTGTCTAGTTACTATTCCCAGCTCTTGATATTTAGATACCTATGAAAGGGCACAAATAAACAGAAAACCAAAGATGTGAACTTTTAGAGGGTTTTCCCCAGTGTAAAGGTAACCCTAGGATGTATCAAATGCCATTGACAGGGTGTTTACTGGTGTATATCCCAACAACACCACCTATTTGAGCTGTATTTGCAGTGCTCCAGTCATTTTCAAAGGCAACCAGAAAAAATATGATGAGAAATCTCATACTGTGAATGGGGAAATTGGGATTTTTCTGTCACCCTTTAATTTGAACAGCAACAGTGAAATCAACTCTCCTTAGTTAACAGTGAACCACGATTTACATGGAATACCTGCACTTTCAGCAAAAGGGAAAAGGGAAGGAAGACAAACTGTTGACTAGCAGAGAGATCAAGTGTGGATTGTAGTTGCAAGCAGAAATTGTAGTTACTGATCATTAAATTCAAGAAATCATAAAAACAATGTCTGCCATAATGACCCTGGAATGCAATTTTTTTTTTTTTAAGAGGCCTCATGATGCATTTTTTTTTCATTACCACATGAATGTTCAGCGATTATGAATAATTGCCATTTCTTTGCCAAATATTTCCAATACAATCTGTCATGATCATATCTTTTTTTAAAAAAGTTATGGGCTTTTGAATTTCATATCAGATTCATATTTACTTCTTTCCTCATGGCCATTTTACTAAAAAAAATACATCAGCTGTAATGTGAAAGTCCAATATTCACATTAGTCTAAAAGACAGAGAAACATTACCTTGAATTGATAATCATGTTCTCCTGCATTTCGTACTAGACATAATTGCTCTAGCTTGCCTGAGTATGATGATGACCAGTTCCCACAGGGTCACATTCCTGTGATTAAATGTTTTTCTAACATTTGTTTTTTTCTAAAAGAGTCAACTTATAGTTTCATACATTAATAGGAATTAATTGATTCTTATAAATGTTTCTAAATAAAAGAAGACTTATAAGCCAAGATAGAAAAGGAACCTCTTTTTATCCTTGACTATAACATATCCATGAATTTAGTTTCCCAGGGTTTGTGTCATAATAGATACATAGGCACTTGAGATATGTATTTTATTTACAGTTTAGAAAGAAGAGATGCTTTGTCATTAGTCAATGCCTATGCCTATGCCTATCAATGCCTAACCATCAAATACTCTAAATTAAAATATAGAGTGCAGCCAGCAGGTCAAGAGAAGTGACTGATTTTCTTTTTTTTGGACTGCCATTCTGTGTCCAGTGCCCAGTCTTGAGCATCCCCGCGCAGGAAAGGCATTAACAGGCTGGAACGAGACCAGCAGGAGTCCACTGAGATGTTTGGGGTCTGGAACACATGATGCATGAGGAGAGGCCGAGGGAGCTGCCTTTCTTCAGCCCCCAGGAGAGAAAGCTCAGGGCAGATATATTTGTTGTCTTCTTCTCCGCAAAGGGTGGGTAAAGAGAAGATAAAACAGACTCTCCTCATACATTTTGGTGGTCCCCCCCTGCTCCCTTCCACATCCCCTACTTGAACCTTAACCTCCAGTGGAGATAGTGATGGCTGCATCCAGCTTACTCTAGATAGCATTCCAGATCATCTTCCTTGCATAGTAGCAGCTCTGAGAAAGTGTGGATTGGTCCCTCAAAATCAAAATTTTAAAAAAAACCCCAAAAAACAAAAAACAAAAAAACACATAATCCTGAAGGAGTTCAATGAAGTAACTAAAGTCCCAGTGGAATTAGTTCCCAAGTGGAATTGACAGAGACTTTAAAGTGACACATTCTTCGACAACATCCATTAGAGAACAATATTGCATGTTCTGGAAGATGACCAAAATAATCTAATCACACTCTTTTGTTTGCTTTTGTGATTTTCCCATCTTGATATTTACCCCAAATGAATGCCATTTTAAAAGCAAAGAGATGCTGAATCTTATTGGACTTGGACAGACAGGGAATTTCTCAGAGTTATTTTTGCTAAGCTTTAGATCACTGAATACCTTTGGTATTTTTTGGAAAACCTTTCAACCTTATGTCCTAATTTTCAGTAGGTTTTTTTTTTTTTTTTTCTCAGTAGCTGTTACAGTACTGTGATTTAGATTTGGAATGAGAGTGATGTTGATAATACACTGATTTTTTGAGTTTTGCCAAGTAAGGACTTTTTTTTTTTTTTTTTTTGTCTCATGCTTTAATGGTGAAGAGGAATGTAAAATAAAGTAGGAGGATCCTAGCTGGGAGAGGTGGCTGCAAGTGACCAAAAGGATATTCCACACCATAGAACTCATGCCCAGTATATAAACTGGGGGAAGTTACCCAGAAACACATCCAGTCTGGGTTCAGGAAGGGGGATTCTGGTGTTGGTCAGCAGGTGGTGAGCAATTGTATTGTACAGCACTTCTTTTTCCCTTTTTATTATCACTTGCCATTATTATTGTATTTTACATTATTTTTGAATATTAAACTGTTCTTATTTCAATCTAAAAGTTTTACTTTGATTTTATCCCCCATTCCACTGGGGTGCGTGGGGGGAGAGATGAAGTTGAGAGAGTGACTGCTTAATTTCCAACTGGGCTTAAATCATGACTTTATTTCATATCCAAATTTTCCATTTTTATTTAGAAGAAAAGAAAGAGATTTTAAGAAATCATTAAGAAGGTCTATTTATCAATTACTGAAAATTACTTTTGAAAGGGAGTTTTCTTCTCTCTGGCAAAAATATTCTGTGAGAAATAATCCACCTAGCTTTTCCAAAAGAAACTATCATGGTCTTCAATCAAAAAAAACCTTGAATAAAAAAAAGCAATTTCACAAAACCACATTCAATCCCCTTCAGGAAAAAAAAAATAAGCAGGTGTTTCTATTTACTCCAAGGAAACCTGCTCCAAGTGACTCTGTGAAAAGAATTCTGTTGCTCTTTCAGATAAATGGATGAGTTCTTGAGGTCTTATATAAAATTATTTTCTTAATTTTGTGTCCAATTTTATATAGTAGAGGCACCTTAGCTATCCTTTTCAGTAATAACTTTCCCTTGACATTATCTCTGTAGGAGCAAGCCTTGAATACACAACTCTGCCTGACAGGTAAAAAACTAGAATACAGAGACTGTTTCAGTAGTGTTAAAGAGAATGGAAACTGGGTTTTTTTGAACATTTCCCAGTTTGTTTTTCAATAAACTACACCACTAAAATGTAGGTGGACTTCACAAGAAAAGCATAAAGAAATCTATCAGGAAAAAAGTAAGCTGATAATTAATCATCATATAAAATAATTTAAAAATGGGAAATACAACCTAACACAACAAAAGGCTTGTGGCTTCAAAACTGAAGTGTTTTGGCAAATAACAGAAACTACCTTCAAGTGTGCTTGCACTCACTTTTGTAGGCAAAATGCTTTTAACAGCAAATACAGTGATGACTTCTGAAGAGTGTGCTAAATAATATTATACAAATTGTCTCCTTAAGACTGAAGATATGAACAGAAAACAAATACAGCCTTAAAAATAAAGAGGAATGGCAGGTTTTAGATCTCAAGCTAATTTCTGCAGATTACTTGCTATTAGTAGAAGTCAATGCTTTGCATTAACCAAGGATTTAAAATGCTTGCTGGATACAAACATATGCAGTCCAAGAACTTCTCATCTCAGCTTCTTCCCCGGACTTGGTTGTGTAACTGTTATAATGTTATCAGAGAAAAAACAGTGCAAGTATCCTGGGTCATGTCCTATTCTTAGTGCTGGATCACAAAAGCCTAGTACACTTCAAAAATTAGCAATTTTATCTACTCAATTAGATAAAAGTTTAATTCTTAAACTTGTATTAAAAATAAGAAGGTTAGGGTCACTGATTTCTGTTCACCATAAGAGAAACCTTCTTAGAAAATGGTTGCTGGAATTGGAAATTGTAGTTTTGCATAGACTTTTCAACATGAGAGGTGAGTCAAATTGAGTCAGTGAGCCAAGAGTTAAATCATTCCCACATATCCCACAGATCTACTGTAATGAATTGTATGGGGGACAGTCTCATGGATTTAACTGCATGAATCATCAGACACTGTATCTTTTCCCCATGATCTCCTCATGTATTTCTCTTTGCTATAAAATGTTTGAATGTTGCTGTTTAATTTTTAACTATAATACCTGATGTTGATTATCTGACAATGAAAAAGTAATTATTTTTTCCCCATGAAAGAAAAAGGGAACTCAAGCCCAGGTTTCTTTATTCAGGAACAAAATAGTTTGGATTATGACTTTCAGTGGTTTAAGATGTTACTTGTTTGTACTTATTTTGAGTCTAAGATCGAGTGAGGGCAACTGAGAGAAAAACATAAAGAAAAACAGTCTCCAAAGCCAAAAACCCAGATATTACTAACAGTAGTCAAGACTTTGGACTTTGGATACGTGAATCATTTAATTATGTAGTAAATCACAGAATGTTGTTGCTCTGTCTGGCTGTCTCCTCAACATTAAACCACAAGCTCTTTGCCTCACATATCAATTTTATCTCCATTAGTATGGCTTTTTGTGTTAAACATTCAACCAATGTTTTTTCAGGGCACAGAAGTTTCAGTTTAGTAGTTGGCTAATCCATTTAATCTGCTGCATTATTCCATTTAAATCTTTCAGTGAATTGCTAATTAAAATAGAGGGGAAATATGTTTCCAGCTAATGTACATCTCAGTGTCCTCTTATTAAAGCCTTTTGTCATTCTGAGCTCTTTCCAAGCGTTGAAAATTTATCTTGTTCATGAAAGATTATCAAGGCTTTTAATAATATTTGTTTGTTTCCTCCAAGCCTTAAAGTGATAGTCCATAGATTTAATTGCAGCCAAAGGCATGGGCTTTTGAGATCTTCCTAGATTTTTTCAGTGTCATGACTTCAGGAGTTGCAGGTTTTTAGTGACATATGGATCCTATATTGTTGTTTGGCACTGATACTAAAGCGATTCAGAAATTAAAGTCTGAGCGATTTGCCTGAACAAGCTGCAAACATTCAGGATGGCTACTTTACTTTACTAACTTTGAAGAGATTTGTCTGAACTAGAACCACAGCTACTCCATCCAATGTACTTCCTTGACTGAACTGTACTTTCCTTACCAAACAGACTATGGCATTTTATACCAACAAATCTGCCCCAGGTTTTCTTTTCCTATAGACATCACATTTCTTTTCCTAGATGGAACTAAGAAAGCCAGAAGACTAGAAAGAAGAACAAAATATTTAAAAACTCAGCCAACCAACCAACCAACCAACAACAACAACAACAAAAAAAATTGCAAAGAATCTGGTAGAGAACAAATATGACAGGTTTGATCAGAAATCCTAGCTTAAATGTACAGATCTGAAAGAAATCTATCACTGAGTTCTCATCTTTGATGTGAATTTAGTCTTTTTTCATTTAGAGACTTTGAGATAAAAATGACAGTTTTGTATGTAATTTTTCAGCCATCAATCTTCTTAAAATAGGAGAGTGCCAATGAAAAAATAAAAATTACCAAACTAATATTTTGGCCTCTTTAGTCCCACTTGCCATTTGCAGTTTCATTGTGCCTCTTTAACTGATTTTTATTCTGGTCTAATTAAGAAATGTAATTGTGTATGTATGGATCCATGAAAGCATGTATGTACATACACATATACACATGCAAGATTCTGAAAATACTGTCTTCCTATGAATATTACGCACCAGTCATTTTAGTTTTAAGCAACTTTAAGATGCCATTGCATGTGGGATTCCTGTAATCTAATCTAGAATTTCTCATTTTAGCTATTTAAGTGTGATGTTATCCCACAAATTCTATTATACTCTACAAGGAGAAATCAGACCCAACAAAGCTATTCAGCTCACCTTTCAATACTTAAGCTAGAGCAGATGAATATCTATAAAATATCTATAAAATATCTATAAAATATAAAGGGAAACATGCAGAGGCATAGGAATTTAACTTTTCTACATCAAAACCTAGCTGTTACTTATCCCAGTCTCCATTACTCACTTTTTCTGCTTATCTCCCTGTGTCTGGAATAGACACAGAAACTGCCTGAGAGATTCTGCTCTCTCTAAGTATCAGTGGGTCAGTCCATCCTGCCTCCAGATTAGTGAAAGCCCAGTTTCACTAGAGAGACTGTGACCAAACCCAAACACTCTGCTACCCACAACAGTCTCCACCTGGCTGTTCCACATTTTCCTCTCCTCCTTCTATGCTCTTCCATCTGTTCATATTCTTTCCCTGAGTCTGAGGTTACACAGTACCTCACTGGAAATTGACTCCCAGTCTTGTCACAGCTGATTTTATAAATAAGCCTTTGAATGATAAAAAATAACTTGCAACTTCCCCTTTGCAGAACAAGGGAAGTCAGTCTAAACATTTTAAATCCTTCCAGTACAATGATCAATTGAGCAGTTTGTATGAGCATTTCTGGTTTTGTACAAATAGCTCTTGCAGGCATCAACAAAATGTATTTGCATTTTATCACTTCATTGCCTTATATGTTGCACAATTCATGGGCAATTTAAGGCATTTTCAAAAATGTTTCTACGAGATTACACATATCATCTTAATAGGGTCAGCCATTATTATGGCTGCCTTTTACAAGTATTGAATGTCTCTTATGGAAGGGATTATAAATAAAAATAAGCCTACAATAAACTTCAACTGAAAAAAACCTGCATATTTTATCCTATCTATCAGCATGTCTCTTCTCCTTTTTGTCTCACCAGGAGCCATCTCAGCTAAGCAAAATGCAAATATTCATCAGTGTTTTATCTGAAGTACAATTATGATGAGATTCCCATGAGTTTTTTATTGAGGTCAAGGAGTCTAAATTTTCCTTTGCTTCCAAGCTGTATATGAGTGACAAAGAACTTACACCTGCAACACATATTTTGCATTCATATTCATTGAAACTAATAAATTTTATTAAAAAGTGACGGCTCAATCCTGAAAAATTAAAATTTATGCAATGAAGTGGTTTAGAATTCATGATGCAGAATCACATTTTATGGCTGGATTTATCATTGCTCCAACAGCCTCCAACTTGACAAGATCTAATTCAGTTTTTACAGTTAAACAGGTCTGCAAGTATTTTATATGGCACAGCCTTGAAAGCCACAGCATTTCAACGTTTGTACCTTAGACAATTCCAGGACTGCTAATTCTTTATACTGTTGGATCCATTGGATACTTCAGTAATATTCAAATTAAGTAAATTAGCTAGTAAGAAAATGCATCCCCCCCATATTAAACTCTGACCAAGTCTGAGCTTTCTTATATAATATAATCTTCAATTTTCTTCTTTTTCCTTCATTCAAGTTCTTTTTCAGTACATCAGATCACTTGTCTTTCCTCCTTCTCAGTGTTTACCAGTGACCATTCAACACAATCCTGTCTTTGTCAAGGTCCTCAGATTTTGCTCATAGTGGCCCCTTGCCGAAGGGTTGCTATCTTTTCTTTGCACAGCCTGTCAGTTCCCATTTAAATCAGCACAGAATCCACTCCAGCACAGAAATACAGAATCACAGATTATGCCAACTTGCAAGGGACCCACAAGGATAATTGAGTCCAACTCCTGGCCCTGCACAGGACACCCCAAGAGCCACACCAGGTGCCCGAGAACACTGTCCAAATGCTTCTTGAACTCTGCCAGGCTTGATGCTGTGACCACTGCCCTGGGGAGCTGTTCCAGCGCCCAACCACCTTCTGGGTGAAGAACCTTTTTCTAATATCCAGCCTAAACCTCCCCTGGCACAACTTTGGGCCATTCCCTTGGATTCTGTCACTGTTCACCACAGAGTAAAGATCAGTGTCTGCCCCTCCTCCTCCCCTCACAAGAAGCTGTAGCTGCAGTGAGGTCTCCCCTCAGTCTCCTCCAGGCTGAACAGACCAAGTGACCTCAGCTGCTCCTCATACAGCTTCCCCTCAAGGCCCTTCCCCATCTTTTTTGCCCTCCTTTGGATTCCCTCTAATAGTTTAATATCTTTCTTATATTGCAGTGCCCAAAATTACTCCCAGCACTCGAGGTGAGGCTACCCCAGTGCAGAGCAGAGTGGGGCAATGCCCTCCCTTGCCCATTGGCCAGGATGGGCCTGATGCCCCCAGGACAGGGCTGGCCTTTCTGGCTGCCAGGGCACTGCTGGTTCATACTCAACTTTCAATCAGCCCGGTTCCGCAGGTCCTTTTCTGTGGCACTACCTTTCAGCATCTCATTTCCCAGTCTGTCTGTACATCCAGGGTTGCCTCATCTCAGGTGCAGAATCTGGCACTTCCCCTTGTTGAACTTCATCTGGTACATGTGGTTGGCACTTTAGTTATCTCCTCCTCTCTCCCGCCTTAGACATCACTTTTTCTCTGGTGCCATTCTTGCACAATCACTCATCTGGGTAGGTTATTCTGCACAAATGTGGAACAGCTTCTCTTAGGGAAGAGTTGTCATCACCCTATGCTTGCACCAAGCAGACTTCACAGCCCTCCCAACACCTGAACTCACAGCCTCACAGCAGTTCATTCCAGAGCTAAAGTATTTAATTGCACTGCAAATTTTACTGTCTAATGTTATTGGTTTCTCATGGCTGTTACCTTAAATACACAAACAAAAACCAACACTTACCATCTGTCCTCCATAAACATATTTCCCTAATTTAGTGCTCCATTTTTCTACACTAAATTCCAGTTTCTCTTTTTCATTGCTTCACAATATTCTCTATAATCATATTATAGGGAGTTCTCCCTCTGTGAGCCTGAGTCAGTACTTTTTGCAGCAGTATCAAAGATGATCTGGCATAAGCCTGCTGCTTCTGTTTGCTTCTCTTGTAGTCCATAGCCAGAAGTTTCCACAACCATGAAGGGCATTCCCATGCCCTTCATGAAGATGTCGTCACAAGCACAAAATGCACCTTATTTTTCAATTTTATGTTCTTGAAGTACTTGTAGAAAATCCTCTCAGTAATCTTCCTAGCACACATTGAATCATTACATATATGATATTCTAGACCACCAGTAAAATATTTGCTTGAGATTCTACAGTCATTTTTCTGTGTATTCACTTGCTGATTTAATAAATTCATCTTTGCATATTCCCTCCATGGCAAAGAATAAAACCTTGTGGCGTGTTCAGTAATTCAAGCATATTCATTATTAGACACTAGTCTTCTTAACATAGTGCCCCTGGTCTACACCTTAGAGGAAATCCACTAGTGTACTACACACATGCTTCTGAAACAGTTTTACATATAAAATCAGCAGCATCTCAGCAGCAGTTGGTTTCTATCCAGGGCACAGAGAGTCTAGACAGCTGTGCCAGTAAGCTATGCTATTTAAGAGGGAGGTGGTTGTCATGTTTTCATGTTCCTATTTGCATTCTGTTTGGTGGTATATTTGAAGAAAATTATATCAACTTTGTTCACAACTTGATATGTACTTGGAATATTTGTGAATACCCAACCAAGTATTTTAATTTGGTGTATACATATGTGTATACTTTTTAAATATGTGTGTGTGTATGTGCGTTTTAACTATATTTATACAGGGTTTAATGGTTTATTCTATAAACATTATATTTTAATTTTTTGAAAAAATATAAGAGTAGATTAAGAGATGATAGGTTTACACCTCTTTTCAATACTCTCTAAAATTCGTAG